>NC_137803.1:30824667-31424667 GCF_963383645.1 Muscardinus avellanarius | reverse complement strand
GTAATGCAACCCCACATATTGATCTGCCTTTTAGTTTCTTGTGCCATTGGGATCTTGTTTAGAAATTTTTTACCTATGCCTATGTGTTGCAGTCTTGGACCTATGCCCTCTTCAAGGTCTCTTCAGATTCAGGCCTTTGATCTATCTTGAAGTGACTCTTGTGAAGGGTGAGAAAGTGGGATTTATTTACATTTTTCTCCATATGGTTAAATAGTTTTGCCAATACCATTTGTTGAACTGGCTCTGTTTTCTCCAGTGTATGCTTTTTTGCCTCTTTGTCAATTGGATATAAGTGTGCAGATTTGTTTCTGAGTCTTCTTTTCAGCTCCTTTGGTTTATGTATCTGTTTTTGTGTCAGTGCCATACTGTTTTTTATAGTTTAAAGTCAGGTATTGTGACTCTCCCTGCATGGATTTTTGCTGAGAACTACTTTGGCTATTGTGAGTTTTTTGTTGTTACAAATGAATTTAAAAACTGATTTTCTATGTCTGTAAGGAAGGACCTTGGTAATTTAATGGATATGACCATTTTGATTATATTTATTATTCCTATCTATTAACATAGAAGATATTTTCATCTTTTATGGTCTTCTTTAATTTCATTTTTTAATGTTTTGTAATTTTCTTTGTAGAGGTCTTTTACCTCCTTGTTTAAGTTTATTCCTAAGTATTTTATTTGTGTGTGTGTGATATCCTGAGTGGAAATATTTTCTGGATTTATTTTTCACTGGATTCATGGTTGGTATACAGAAAAGCTTCTGATTTTCTAAGATTGATTTTTTATTCACTTTGCTGAATTTGTTGATAAGTTCTATAAACCTTTTGATTGAGTTTGTTGGATCTTTTTAGTATCATGCCATCTGCAAATAGTGAAAGTTTCAGTTCTTCTTTTTCTATTTGTACTCCTTTGATTTCCTTTTCTTGCCTTAATGCTCTGGCTAGAGTCTCAGGTACTATCTTGAAAAGAAGTGGTAATAATGGGAATTCTTGTCCTATCCCTGTTTTTAGGGGGAATTTCACAATTTTTCCCCATTTAATATGATGCTGGCTGTGCGAATATTACAGACTGCCTTTATGATGCTGAAGTTTGTTCCTCCTATTCCAGCTCTCTGCAGTGCTTTTAGCATAAATGGATGTTGGATTTGTCAAATGTTTTTTCAGAGTCTATTGAAATGATCATGTAATTTTTGTCTTTGGTCCTATTTATGTGATGAATTACATGGATTGATTTTTGTATGTTGAACCAGCCTTCCATTCCTGGGATGAATCCTACTTGGTCATGATGTATAATTTTCTTGATGTAGTTTTAATTGTGTGTTACTAGAATTTTGTTTAGCAGTTTTGCATCCAAGTTCATCAATGATATAGGCCTCTAGTTTTTCTTCCTTGAGCTATCTCTATTTGGTTTTAATATTAATGTGATATTGGCTTCATAGAATGTATTTGGGAGACTCATGTTTATTTCTATTTCATGAAATGGATTGAGGAGTAACAGGATTAGCTCTTCTCTAAAGGTTTTATAAAATTCACCTGGGAAACCATCTGATCCTGCCCTTTTATGATAGACTTTTTATTGATATTTCAATCAATTGATTGCTATTGGTTGGTTTAAATTTTCTATATCTGCCAGGTGTGGTGGCACACACTTGTAATCTCCGTGCTTGGGAGGCAGAGACAGGAGGATCGTGCAGGCTCGAAGCCAGCTGCACGCGCTGGCTTAGGAGACCCTGTTTCCAAATAAAAATGTAAACATAGGTCTGGGAGTGTAGCCCGGAGGTAGAAGGGCTTCCAGGAACCTCAGTACCACCAAAAAAAAAAAAGACTAAATTTTCTATATCTTTTTTACTCAGTTTCAGCAGATTTTATTTATCTAGAAAGTTGTCCATTTCTTCTAGATTTTCCATTTTGTTGAAGTATAGTTTTTCAAAATATTTTCTGATAATCCTCTGGATTTCTACACTATTGGTAGTAATGTCATATTTTTAATCTCTTATCTTCATAATTTTGGTTGACTCTCTTTTTTAGGGGCTAAGTTGGCTAGTGGTTTATCTATCTTGTTAATTTTTTTGAGAAACCAGCTTTTGGTTTTGTTGATTTTCCATATTGTCTTTTTATCCTCTACTTCATTGATTTCTGCACTAATTTTAATAATTTCCTAACTTTACTGCCTTTGGCATTAGACTGTTTATATTTTTCAAGGGCTTTAAGGTATGTCATTAGGTTATTTATTTGGTGATTTTCTGTTCTTCTAATGTGGGAAGTCAGTGCTATAAATTTTCCTCTTAATACTGCCTTCAAAGTGTCCCAGAGGTTTTTATATGTTGTATCTATATTTTCATTTGTTTCTAGAAATTTCTTGATTTCACTCCTTACTAATTATATGACTCATTCTTCTTTCAGCAATGTGATGTTCAGTCTCCACATGTTTATGTGGTTCCTCTGACTCTTCTTATAGTCTATTTCTAGTTTCATTCCATTATGGTCTGAAAAGATACAGGAAAGTATGCCACATTTTTCTTTAATTTGACAGTGCTCACTTTGTGTCCCAGGATGTGATCTATTTTGGAGAAGGTTCTGTTAGCAGCTGAGAAAAATGTGACATTGGTCCATTTGGATGATGGCATTCTTTAGGTCAGAGGCAACTTTATTGATCTTTTGTCTAAAAGATCAGTCTAACAGTGTGAGAGGGGTTTTGAAGTCTCCCAGTATTATTGTATTGGGAATTATGTGTGACATAATGTTGCAAATAGTTTGTTTTATAAAAGTAGATACACCTGTGTTTGAGGCAAAAATGTTGGCTATCATTATTTCCTCTTGCTGGATTGTTCCATTTAACATTAAAAATGCCCTGCTATGTCTCCTCTAATGAGCTTGGGTAGGAAGTCTAACTTGTCTAATATAGTTGCTACTCCTGTTTTCCTTTGAGTTCCATTGGCATGAATTACCTTGCTCCAGCTCTTTTCCTAAAGACTGTTACTATCTTTACTTGTAAGGTGTGTTTCTTGCAGTCAAAAGGTAAATGGATTCTGATTTTCAGTCAAATTTACCACTTTATATCTTTTTATTGGGAAGTTGAGGCCATTTACATTCAGTGTGATTATTAAGAGATGGTTTTTAATTCCTTACATATTGAGATTTAACTTCTATTTGAGATAGTGTTTATTCTTCTTTGCTTAGTTGTTTTCTGGGTAGAAATTTTTGTTTCTCTGGTTCTGGTATGTATTAATTATTTTTTCTTTGCAGCTAATCTCTTTGAGCATTTTCTCTAGTGATGATTTGGAAGATATAAATTCCTTAAGTTTCTGTTTGTCATCAATTTTTTTTTATTTCTCCATCTAACTTTAGATATATTTTGCTGGGTAAAAATTTTTGGCTGCAAGTTGTTTTCTTTCAAAGTTTAGAATATGATACTCCAGGCCCTTCTGGCTTTCTTGACTTTGTTTGGGAAATTTGGAGTGATTCTAATTGGTTTGCCTTTGAATGTCATTTGCCATTTTGTTTTTGTTACCTTTAAGAATCTCTCCTTGGCTTCTACCTTGGTCAGTTTGACTATGATGTGGTGTGGTGAATCTTTTCTCTGATCTTGTCTAAAGGGGTTTCTATAAATTTCCTATGCCTTTGTATTGTCCTCTTGTTCTATGTTTTAAAATTTTTTCTGCTATTACTTCTTTGAAAACATTGTTGATCTTTTTGGTTTCACCTTCTATTTTCTCTTCTATGCCAATCATTTTTATGTTAGCTCTTTTAAAATGGGCTCATATTTCTTCAATGTCCAATTCATGCTGTCAAATATTTTTCTAAGTTATATACTATGCATTCATTTTTTGAGTAATCATCTTCTGGGAGCGAGAATCTATTCTCCATGTGGTCTAATAGATTATTTATAGTTTGAATTGATGCCTTTACTTCAATGATTGCATCCTTTATTTCTTTCAAACTCTCTCTAAATTATTTCCAAAAGTCCTGTATTATCTCTACAGTTACATTTCTGATTTGACCTTCTGGAGATCCCTGCATTCTGTGCTGTAAAGATTCTGTTATTGTGGTATTGTGGGAGCTCATTGCTTTCTTGTTATTCATCATGATTTTATATATTCTCATGATTTCAGAAGTTTGTATCTGTTGTTTTTAGTAGATTTCTCTTAGTTTCTAGGCGTCAGCTGGTATATCCAAGGGCAAGTTGTGTTGTATTTAATAGTGAAGGTTGAGTGAAGAGAGAAGTGAAGTCATAAATACATGGATATGGTAAAGACACAGTTTAGATAAAATAGAATGAGGTTATGAGTTTGATAAGGTAGTATACAGTAGAGATTACTGATAGTGAATATTTAATAGTATTCTAGTAACCAATGTAGAGATTTAGTATAGTGGTATGAAGTGAACTTAATACAAAACAAAGAAGAGAAAATAAAGAAAAGGGGTGGAGAGAAGAGAACAGGTATGTACAAGGGAAGAAGCTTGTGAGAGGGCTTGGGAATAGAGCAAGTAAACAAGCATGTGCACACACAAGAATAAAAAAACAAAAAATAATGCAGCTTTACAGATATATGAATATTCAGCAGACTGGGCCTCTGCAATCTCTCTCCATGAAGGCACTGAGTGCCACTGGCACCTTTCCTGCTGCAAGCCTGGTTCTTTGAGTCCTTCTCAGTCTATGCAGATGACCGGTATAGATGGGGCTGGATCTAGTGTTAAACGTATATAGTCCTTTATGCTTTCAACAGATGTTGTCTCAGTCTCTCCCTGCCTCTGTAGGTGAAAGATGTCTCTGAGACCAAATTCAATCTATGAGTCTCTTTTCTACACAGCTAGGGCTGGTCTGGTCTAACTCCTTCCCATTTACCATGATTGGGTGGATTGTAGTGATTCCAGACATCATACTAGTTGGATCTAATGTTAAGCGTAGGTCTCCTTCCATACTTTCTACTGATGAAGAACTTGAGTTTGTTTGAGTCTCTGCTATGTCCAACAGCAGACTCCCACCTGGTTGAACCACAAAGTCACAAACCCAGGAAGTTTAGTGTAGCGGTGGGAGTCCCTGGGGATGCTGGTCTGGGCATTCTCCTGTGGGGAAGGCAGTGCACTGATCTGGATCTCTGGGGAACTAGTGAGCTTGGCTGCCACTGCTTCAAGTTGTAGCTAGTGTTTGCACAGGAGGAACTGATGGTTTACAATCCCAATGATCTGCAGCTGCTTACTACAAGTCCTTGGTTGTTTTCCTGTTCATCTCTGGAGTCGGGTGCTGTGAGGCAAGATGGCACTGCTGCAGCCGCAAGGCAAGTGGGTTTCTTTTTTGGTGTTGTTGAGCACTGCTCTAGATCTTTGGAGGGCATGGTGAACTCGGCCACCACTGCTGGAAGTTACAGCTGATGTTTGCATAGGAGGAACTGATGGGTTACAATTCCGATGATCTTCAGCCACTTATTTCAGGTGTTTGTTTTCCTGTTCATCTCTGGAGTCATGCGCAGTGAGGCAAGATGGCATTGCTGTGGTGCCTGTGGCCACAAGGCAGGTGAGTTTCTTTTCTGCTCTCTAATAGGTCTTCTAGCCATTTTTTTTTTCCTGACACCTTTGTTCTCTTTAAAGTTGCAGTGTTTTCTGGCTTTTGTAAGAATGCTGTTTCAAGGCAATGGATATCAGGTGTCAGTAGGACTGGTATGTGCTGCTCCTCTCAGTCGCCATCTTCCCAGAAGTCTAGTGTTTGTTATTTATAAGCCACCACATTCATGATATTTTGTTATATCAGTCTAAAATAGCAAACAAAATGTGGTCTTAAGTTATTCAGACATGTAGTGAAGGAAGACTTTTATTCCTGCTCTTTTGCTACTTGGATTTTTTTCTAATATTTTCTTTGTACTGATTTTTTATAGCCCATTTGTGATCATATTATTTAAGTGTGAGCATTCAGTGGAGGTGTAGTCTGCTGGAGTCCTATAGTACCTCATGGAGGGTAGGTGTGTGATAGCTGCTACAAAGAGAGACTAATTAACTCCCGGTTACATTCATGTTTCTTGGTGGCAAGCCTCTAAGATCAATAAGGGCTAACTTAGAAATTAAAGGAACTATGGGGTCATATGTCAAGTACAGCTTGCAGAATATTTATCAGGTTGGACAATTAGGCTTGTTATCTATCTTGTTACAAATAAATATAAAGTCCTGCCATAGAGTAAGTCCAGAGAAGATACTGAATACACAAAGCTCACATTAATTCTAATTTTGCCAAAAATGCTTTTAATATATTTTTCAATTTCTGGGACCTAACACTCAAAACATGGGTGGAAATATCACATTAGAAGAACTTAAGAAACTTATCCATGTTCTTGCTACAAAGAAAGAAGTAATGGTGAGTATTGTGTATATACGCAGTTTCTGCCATCGGAAACATCCTTAGAAACATAAATAGAAAACCTCTTAAACACAAGAATGGAATTTGGATGTTGAGAAACCAACATTGTAAATGCAATAGCAATTTTATTAAGAATTTGATTCTGTGTGTGTTTGTGTGTGTGTGTGTGTGTGTGTGTGTGTGTGTGTGTCTATGTCTATGTGTCTGTTACTAAGGAATGAACCCAGGGGCATTATATCTCCAAGCTATAACCTCAGGCCCTTTTCTTTTTATTCTGAAACAGGGTCTCATTAAGTTGTTCAGGCTCTCACCAAATGGCTGAGCCTGACCTCAAGCCTGCTATCCTCCTTTCTTAGTCTTCCAAGTACTGAGATAGCAGTAGTGTACCTGTGTCTGGTAAAAGCTTAACTCTCTTTAGAAAATGCTAAATCACATAATAATACTGCCAGGGGAAGTATATCATATATCGGTATATAAAATGGCATATGCTATGTATGTGTGCATTTTACCAGTCTGTCTACGGAATCCATTGTAGACATAGCTAATTGTTGCTATTTTTTTTTTCTGCTGAGCACAGACACAATTCTTATGAATACTATGATCTAAGTTGCTAATGCTAATCAATCAGAGTTGACATTTAAGATAAAATCCACTTGCAAACATAAAACTACATTACAGTACAAATGAGAAATCAGAGACTGGAAGAATTTAAAGAACATTCTCAAGTTACTTATCAAGACAGATAGTTAATGGAAAACCCAAGGCTAATGGCTAATAGCTAACATTTATCTAGCTCCTCAATCTACCAGTCACTCTTCTGAATGCTTTATATGTAGTAAGGCGTTTAATCCTCATAACAACCATGTAAGATAAGCTTTGTGATAATCCTTGGTTTTATAGATGGGCTAACTGAAGCACTGAGAATAATTTGCAGATTCAGGATCTGGACCTAGAGAATCTCAATCTATAATTCAATGATCTTTACCAAGATGCAAATTTTCTCACAAAATTCAAACAAGAATGAGAAGTTCTGACTTTAAAAATTACTTGAAATACTTACCTGGCAGGAGAGATACTATGATCATAAACGTGTTTTTCCCAGAGTAAGGCAGTCCAGATGGATGTGCTGACCCCTGGGATTTCCCAAAATGTGGAAAAATAGACTGCATACTCTGTAATAGTAAGGGATTGTATTCAAGCTCCCCCCTGATTCCTGGTGGTCTAAAGTTAGACTCTTAGCTAGGCATGGTAGCATATGCCTCAGATCCCAGTGCTTGGGAGGCTGAGAAAGAAGAATTACATATTTCAGGCTAGCTTCAGCAATTTCCACAACTTAGTGAGACCCTGCTTCAAAATAAAAAAATAAAATAGGGCTAGAGATATAGCTTGGAGGTAAGATCTCCCTGGGTTCAATCCCAAGTACTACAAAAATTTAAAAAATAAAAATTCTAATCTGGGTTCCATGATGCATGCCTATAATCTTAGTACTTGGGAGGCTGTGACAGGAGAATTGAATTGCAAATGAGGCCAGTATATGGTAATTTAGTGACACTGAGTCTCAAAATAAGAAATAAAAAGGATACAGGCATCGGTATGTATTTGTTAGATAGAGGTACGTACTAATACAAAAATAAGTTCTTTGCATTTAAGCTACACATTGGTGGAGGAAGGTTTTAATGTCTAGAAAGGCACAGAAAACAATCTTGAATATAAAGCACTCAAAATATAATGAGGGATATTCTGAGTTGAAGGATAACAGGATAGCTCTTCATTTTATTATTTAAATTTATTCTAAATTTTCTAACATTTTCTTTTCAAATAATGAACATGGATTATATTGCTAATCATCAAAAAGTACCATTTTTTGGCAGTACTTGGGATTGAGCTCAGGGAAATTCTACCTCCAAGCCACACCTCTCTTCCTATTTTTTATTCTTTATTTTTGAAACAGGTCTCACTAAGTTGTGGAGGGCCTTACCAAGTAATTAAGGCTGGCTGTGAACCTGCAGTCCTCCTCTGTCAGCCTCTCAAGTACTGGGATCACAAATATGCACCACCACACCCGACTCGATACATTATATTTATAAACTTAAAACATTATCATAAAAGGAAAGCTGACAAAAATAAGCATAATAGATCATCCATCTAAGTAAAACTCTAGAAATGAAAATTGTCCAAGCTGTTCCTGTTTACTAAGTTCCGGGCCTATAATCTCACTTCCCTTAAATCCTTATCTTTTAGTTCTCTACTCAAAATGTCTATGCATCAGAAAATGGCTTCTTAATCATCTTATATCAACTTATTTTTCATAAGTAGAAACTTTGGTCTAAGTTTTTAACCATGTTCTTCAAATGTTTTCATAAAACTTCCTGCAGTCTTCCAGGTGATCTTTCCGATTATTACTTTTGTGTTGTCTCACTCTTAAGGAGAAAAAAAGTATCTGCTACTATCCTTGCAAATAAAATTAAATGTAGTTCTCATTTCCAATATATGACTTATATGCATGAATATATTTTTAAAAGGCAGCCGGGCGTGGTGGTGCACGCTTGTAATCCCAGCATTCGGGAGGCTGAGACCGGAGGATCGCTGTTCGCAGACAGCCTCAGCTACTTAGTGAGGCCCTCTGCAACTCAGTGAGACCTGGTTTCAAAATAAAGAATTAAAAAAGTACGGCAGGGGCTGTAGCTCAGAGGTCGAATGCCCCTGGGTTCCATCCCCAGACCCACAAAAAATGAAAAAATGAAAATAAATAAAAGTAAAAAAAAAATAAAAAGGCAACATACAACACAACCTACCAAGCAACCCAAGTTTAGGTCAATCTGATATTTTGTAGACACTATTAATTGAGCTCTTGATTATTTGTTCAGGTAGCATCCTTAGTAGTAGCTTAAGCCTCCCCATGGATGTCCACTTGTCACCCTTCTTAAATAATCTAGGACGTTTGTTTTTATATACATTAAATGCTCAGATACAAAATTAGAATGTCATGTACATTTTGATTGACAGGCCTTCTCCACTATATTGGTAATGACTGTGCTTTGTTATACTTATTGCTTCTAAGTGAAACTTCTGGGGCAATATTAAATTCTTACATTAGCTCTACAGGGTGCTATTTTGGCCTGCTGCACCTGTACAAATTTTTACAAGAAAGGCTGAAAAGTAAAACCATAATGCTGCATAACCTTTCCAAATTCACTAGCAATCCTTCTGAAATTTCCCAGTACTGGCTTCACACTGGCCATTTCTGTTTCACTCTTCTCTTTCTCTATCTTGATCTCCAGCCCGATTGCTGATGTTTTTTCCACTGAATTTCAGTACATTTAGCAGTTTGAGCCACTGTAAATTTTCTGCTTCTAGATGATGGCATTCCACTATTTTGTGCATTCAACAATGTTTAAAGATTTCCAAAAATACACATTTCCAAAGACCTTCTCACATGGTATGGGCTAAAATTTTATGTTTTAGAAGATTCTTAGGTAAATCAGTGATATGAAAATTAAAACCCACTATCATAAGCCATATTTCTACTAAAAGTTTCCTCAGAGCCGGGCGTGGTAGCTCACGCTTGTAATCCCAGCATTCGGGAGGCTGAAACCTGGAGGATCGCGGTTCGCGGACAGCCTCAGCTACTTAGTGAGTCCCTCTGCAACTCAGTGAGACCCAGTTTCAAAATAAAGAATAAAAAATAGGACAGGGGCTGTAGTTCAAATGCCTCTGGGTTCCATCCCCAGACACACACACACACACACACACACATACACACACAAAGTTTCCTCAGATTCAAAAAAATTTTAATTGGCTGGCTGCAACTTGGAAGTTTTGAAACTATGGCAGAGGGTATATCATGTCAACCCTTCCTAAAAATAATTGTTGCAAACATAGTCAAACTTCATCTATATAAACTAACCAGAAAAAGTAATAGAGCTCTATGTCATCTGAAATTTATAATATCCAACTGTACAGAATAAATATGAAAACATGTACATATATTTCATTTAAAATATATGCAGAATGCCGGGCGTGGTGGCTCACGCTTGTAATCCCTGCAATTGGGAGGTGGAGACAGGAGGATCGCACTGGTTTGGAGCCAGCCTCGCTGGCTTAAGAGACCCTGTTTCCAAATAAAAAAACATAAAATAGGTCTGGGAGTGTAGCCCGGAGGTAGAAGGGCTTCCAGGAACCCCAGTACCACCAAAAAAATCATATATATATGCAGAAAAATTTGGAAAAAAACATAAGATCTATTACATTAGTAGAGATTCAATACATGTCTTTTTTATTAAGAGAAATAACTGAACTCTATAAATAACCAGATTAAATTTATTTTGATAAATGAGCCAGATTTACAGTGGAAAGAGTTCTAGAAAATTAAAATGAGCAGTAGTAGACTACTTTTTTCAAGCCTCCAAACAGAAATAGCCACAAGATAGCAAAATGGTAACCAAAAATGAATGTATATGACAAAATTGGGTAACAGGATATACTAGGAATACAAAAGTCAAGAAAATGGTAACAAACTGCCCAGTGTAAAACTATCTGATTTTTCTAAGAAACTGAACAGAAGAAAGTAAGGAAAGAAAGAAGATGTCTAATATAGAGAGAACCTGATTACAATGATTAACCCAACATATGCAATAGGTGCATTCATCAGACAGCATGGTAAGTCAACTTGAGAACAGCAGTAAAAAACAGAAGGAAGTCTGCATACTTCAATAATGAATGGAGACGGGGCCTGCAGTTTGCCCCCATCTACTTTTTTTTCCTTCCTTTTTGGTACTAGTAATTGAATCCAGAGGTATTCTATCTCTGAGCTATATTCTCCGTCCTGATCTATTGTATATATTGAAACAGAGTCTTATTAAGAGGCTGAAGTCCCTGCTAAATTATTGAGGCTGGCTTTGAACCTGTAATTCTCCTGTCTCAGCCTCATAAATACTGGGATTACAGGCAAACACCACCACACCTAGCTCAACCTCCTCTTAAAACTGTATCCATAGGCTTCTCCCAGTTCATCGCAGCACTTGGAGAAGAAATTAAGCAGTGTGGAAAGAGATGGGAAGAAAAATGAAGGCCCAAATAAAAGAAAGTTTGATGAACAAAGCCAAAAAAGAAAAAGAAAACACAAATAAGCCGGGCATGTTGGTAAATGCTGGTAATCCCAGTACGTGTAAGTCTGAGACAAGAGGATCAAAGGTTGGAGGTCAGACTCAGCAACTTAGCAAAATCGACTCAAATTAGAAAATATAAAGGGTTGGGGGTAGAAAAGAACTGAGAGTAGAGCTCAGACTACCTAGAAGGTAGTCGTGAACCTTGCCTCTTTCTAAATTTTCAAGCAAACTAATTTTAAACAATAAATATGCACTAGAAACAAGTTAATTCTTTCTAAAGGGTCTATAATATAAAAGAATAAAGAAACAAAATAACTTTCCTCCTGTTATGATCTGGTAATTGAATATCCCACAGAGAATCTGATGTGTTGGCAATACAATGATATTCAAAGGAAAAATAACTGGATCCCGAGGGCTGGCCTCATCAGTGAATTAATCCATTGGTGGATTAATGATTTGAAAATATTTACTGGGTAACAGGTGTAGTCAGGTAGAGTATGACTCGAGGAGGTAGATCTCCAGGGCAATGGCCTTGGGAACTATTTACATCCCTGGCCCCTTCCTCTTTCTCTGCTTCCTGGCTATTTAGAAGCTTTTCTCTGAAACCCTGAGCATCATGATGATTCTGCCTTGAAACTGTCCAACCATAGACTGAACCTCTGAAATCAAATATACTTTTCCTGCTCTAAGTTGTTCAGGTCAGATATTTTGATCACAGTGATGAAAAAGCTAACTAAAACACCTATGAAGCACAGAACCAGGCTTGAAACACATTCAAATAGAGGCCTTAAACTGCAGGGTGTTATTTAAAAAATAAGCTTTAAAATTATATGAAAGAACAAAGAAAACATACTTAGAAAAACTCAAATATGCATTTATAGAATTCAAGAAAGAATTAGAAATATAATTTAAGAATCACTTTAGGTATAAAGACTAAAACGAAAACAGCCTCAGTAAATATAATAAGTAATGCCCTGAAACAAATAAGAATATTAATCAGGGCACTTCAGAGAAATAATCAATAGAACATATACATATGACATATGATGTGTTTCCTATTGACTCTGTATATTTTACATACATATATTTCACATATATTTCTATAAATTTATTATGAGAAATTGGTTCATATGATTAGAAAGTCTGAAAGGTCCCATGACCTCCTATCTGCAAGGTGGAAATACGGGAAAGCAGGTGATAGGGTTTCAGTCCAAAGTGTGAAGTTCTGGGAATTGGGAGAACTAAGAGTGTGAGTTGCAGACCACGGGGAGATGAGCTAACTCTGTTTGAGATTATGTCCTTAAGTATAATACAATTTTCCAGCTATCATATCTGCAAGGGGTTGGGAAATATGCAGAAAGCTTTTAGCACCAAAATATCAAATCTTGTAATTAAACTTAAGGCAACTAGAAGTCTTGACTATGAGATTTTTGTAATTTGGGGAGTGATATCATCTCTTTGCAGTAACGAAAAAATACTGTTTTTATTTTTATTTGTCAAGAAGAGCACAAAAGAGTGTCCAGGTTATATGATTCAGGCAGCATAAGGTTCACAAAGGTGGCACAGGGATCTGTTCTTAAAGCCTTAGTTAGCAGTTGGTTTAATTATGAGCTGTGGTCATCATCAATTTACTCATAATTTTTGAACTACCAATCCCACATTTTGAATTTTTGCCAATCTCTGAAAGTGGTCTTAGAGTGAAATAGTAAATGCCAGCCTGACTGCCAGTGCCCTATCTTATGGGGATGGTCTTTGAATGGTAATCTCAACCTACCAGAGAACTAGAGCACAAAACAGGAGAAAAGTTAATTTCACAAATTTGATTTTGCACTTAAGGCTAAATACAGTGTACAATAGATGTAATGGCCAAAGACATAGAGGGCCTCACTCAGTCTCACCAGGTAGATGAATATAGCCTACTGAGATTAGCTCCACGTTTTATTCCTACTAGTGACAAGAGAGCTGTTAATCAATTCTATCTCAGCTGAGTGTGGTGCCACATACCTGAAATCACAGTACACAAGAGACAGAAACAGAATTGCAAGTTCAAGGCCAGCCTCAACAACTTAGCAATGCCTTCAGCAACCTAGTGAGACCCTATTTCAAAATAAAAAAAAAGGGCTTTGGTGTTGTTCAGAGGTAGAATGCTCCTGCGTTCAATAAGAACAACAACTAAAACCCACAAAAAAAAATTATGTCTCATGTTCAATCCTATACAGTGATTAGATGCATTTCAAATTGCAGTTCATGATTTTAAGTGTATATAAAACATGAACTAATTTTATTCTTTTATTAAGATGATAAATATAAAATTTTCTCAAACTTTGTATCTAATTATTCTATAAATCACCAAGTAAAGGTATAGTGCCTATCACAGAGGAGGTAAGGAGCACGTGAGCCCCACTCATCTAGAGAGAAAACCTTATAGACTGCAGCTCTGTGGCGTTGTTGATGGTATCTTGCTTAATAGGCAGAACAACTCATTTATCTCAGATATATAACTAAATAAATTTAACCTTTAACTGATTAAAGAATCCAGTTAAAGTCACTTTAATAACTCAAATTGGCACTCGAATCCAATGCTCTGGATTCCCATTCGGTTTTGTTATGCTATCTCCTAATTTAATGAAGTTTTAATGAACTGAAAATGCATTCAACCAAACTCATTTATTGGTGGTGAGACCCTAAAAGATACCCATGACTTTTTGAAAAGAAGTTCAATGAAAAGGAGATGCATGAATCATGTCAGAAAAGCTGTGGAGCCTTCATTTATGATGATTTCAGTATTCCAAGACACAATAAGGAGGAAAATGACCTATACGATGTTGTCCTCTTTTTACTGTCTTTCATTATCCAGCAATTCAAACCTGTGAACCTTTCTAAGTCAGAATATTTCTAGGATATGTGAAATAGCTATACATACTTTTAAAAAGAGCCTAGGTTTCCTCATTGTATCACAGCAATCAATTAAAATAGGCCCATGTGATTTATTCTTTATTATTTTGTATTACCAATCCTTTAAAATTATAGCCTCTCCCTATATCTAATCTATGGCGTAAGATTTTTCCTAGTGAATTGGACATCTGAATAATTATCCAGTTAACTGAATCAAGATAGACTATTGATTTACTTAATATTGCTTGAAATATATCTATTAGGTTAAAATTATTTGAGATTCAAAGGCTATTTGGCTGTGTGAAAAATCTTGATAAAATTTATCTCCATCAAAGAAGTGGATGAGGCTTTTCTACAAAGTTTTATTTTTGTGTAGAAAGAATGAGTCAACCTTCTTTATAGATCAGATTGGGCAATTGTAGTCTTAGCTGCGTATTAAAATCACCTGGGAAGCTTTAAACACACAGGAATTTCTTGTCCAGACCAATTAAATCAGAATTTCCTGAAATGGGACTCCAGAGTTAGAATTTTTTGTGTGTATGCGGTACTGGGGATGGATCCCAGGAGCCTTCTACCTCTGGGCTACACTCCCAGACCTATTTTTATATTTTATTTGGAAACAGCGTCTCTTAAGCCAGCTGAGGCTGGCTTCGAACCTGTAGATCCTCCTGTCTCAGCCTCCCAAGCACGGGGATTACAAGCGTGTGCCAGCATGCCCGGCCAAGAGTTAGAAATTAAAAATAAAAACTCTACAAAACAAGGTGTGGCAGCAAATGCTTGTAATCCTAGTACCTGGGAGACTGAGACAGGAGGGTAACGGGTTCTCAGAGAGCCTCAGATACTTAGTGAGATGCTCCACAATTTAGTGAGACCCCCTCTTTTATTTTTCTTTTGGTGGCACTGGGGTTCCTGGAAGCCCTTCTACCTCCGGGATACCCTCCCAGACCTATTTTATTTTGGGGAACAGGGTCTCTTAAGCCAGCTCGTCTGGCTTCGAACCTGCACGATCCTCCTGTCTCCGCCTCCCAAGCGTGGGAATTACAAGCGTGCACCACCACGCCCAGCAGTGAGACCTCTTTTAAAAAAAAGAATAAAAAAATAGAGCCAGGTGTGGTGGTGCAGGCTTGTAATCCCCACACATAGGAGGTGGAGATAGGAGGATCATGCAGGTTCGAAGCCAGTCTCTCTGGCTTAAGAGACCCTGTTTCCAAATAAAAAATATAAAAATAGGTCTGGGAATGTAACCTGGAGGTAGAAGGGTTTCCAGGAACCCCAGTACCACCAAAAAAATAAAAAATAAAAATAAAAAATAGGGCTGGGGGTGTGTACCTTGGAAGTAGACTGCTCTAGGCTAAATCCCCAATACCACATACACACATAAAAAATGTCCAGATGACTCTAACTTTCAAAGTAGATGACTATTTCTCTAAAGTATCATTGGTGGCAAGGGATTTAGGCTTTCTTACTCTTCTTACTTTCTTACTCTCTTTCTTATTCTCCTAATGAGCATCTCCATTCTGAGCATGTATATCTCCATGCTGTGAATGGGAATCTGATTAGTTTTAGTTTGGCTCATCTGTGGGCCATTGCTTATAAGTGTCTAAATTGCCCCCAATATGGTGAGCCAGCCTGGAAAATATAGTGATTCCCAAACTCATCTCTACCAACATTATTTCACTTTAGAGTTTATTTCAGAATTCTTTTTATATGATTCTGTCTCTACCAGGACTAGAAATGTTTTATATCCTCCAAGTAAACCAGGATTCTAGCCTCTGCCCTTACCAGGTCTGTTAGTTTCCATCATATTAGCATTACACTTGATTTTCCAGGTTGGATTTTGCACCATACACCTTTGTCTTTGAAGATACTTCCCTTCCTAGTGTTTACTAGCAGAAAAATACAATTACTTACCTTAGCAATATAATTGGTGTTCACCTGCTCCATTTTGGAGATTGCAAAAGTTCAACTCAGTTCAAATTCAAGGCACTCTTCAGAGATTCAGCAAA
The DNA here is from genome assembly GCF_963383645.1 of Muscardinus avellanarius. Classification (NCBI taxonomy): domain Eukaryota; kingdom Metazoa; phylum Chordata; class Mammalia; order Rodentia; family Gliridae; genus Muscardinus; species Muscardinus avellanarius. The sequence continues at coordinate 31,408,313 of NC_137803.1, read as the reverse complement.
ACTAACAAAAGAGGCAAGCTTCCAGGATAAGTAGCTCTTAGCAAAGCAAGTTGTAGATTTCCTATGACTTCTTACTTGAATGAAGAAAATGCCACATTGTCACTCATAATTTAAAAACTAATAATTTTTAGGGACTTTTAGTCTATAACTCAGAAAAGCCAAATAAAAAGAGGCTGCAAAATCAAGAAAGTATTCAAAATAATATGCATTTGCTACCATAGGTCAAATTTTCAGGGTCTTATTTATAAGACTTACCAGAGCTTAAATATTGCAGGCCACTGTAAAACATCTGTAAGTAGCAAATACTGGGGCAGAAAGGATTGAATCTCATTTAAGTGTCTAGAATAGTGATTGCCTTTAATTCAGTATAATGATTCCAAGGTAAGGTAGCAACTGGGGATATTTTTAAAGCTGTTATAAAGTTTACTTATGATGGCTAATATTTTGGAAGGTTCATAGTAACAAAAATATTAAAATTTTACTGAGCAGAAGCATAGAGCCCTTCTTCATGAATCTGTCATGAGTAGCGCCCCAAGTTATGCCTGGAAATATGGACTATTGGTGTCAAGATCTTTCTCTAGGCAAGATACAAAAAGATGTCAAGATGGCAGTTTTTTAGCCAAGTAGAATGTCTTTCAGAGCACGGCTCCCCAGTTTCCAGGAGAACAGATGTACAAAGACAGAAAGTAAGGCCGCAAGTCTATAATTAACAGCAGATTATACCAAGTGACAAAATCGCTTAAAATCCTTCACACCTCACCATTTTCTCAGACTGGTCAGGGTATAACATTCAAGATAGGTGCCTTCATGATACCTATTGATAGTATTGAGAAGCTAAAATCACAACTACTCATCATATTTTAGCTCAACTCTTTTTTCCATCCATGCTGATACAAATTTTAGCTGACCCGGTGTGAATGTGAGGAGACTTCCTTGGAAAGACACATAGGACTGGATGAAAATTAACATTTAATTAAACACATAATGTGTCAGACTTATCCAGGTACTTTACTGATATCATATTATTTAATTCAAGGAGAGAGCCTCTTTGCAAAGATATTTTCATATTGCATATTAAAATTCTGAAGCACAGAAATTAATAAATTATCCCAAAATTAAATAAGTCTTAAATAATAGTGAAATTTAATTATGGAAATTAAATGAAATGGGAAAATGTCTTTAAGTGAAAGAAAAAACTGTGTAATTTTTTGAGCAGCATTTTTAATTTTGTGCATTGATGAAAAAGAAAGAACTTTAAGACTATACACTAACAGGTTATTAGTGCATAGACTCACAGGTGATTCTATGTATACTGTGTTTTATACAGTTACTACAATTGACAAATACTACTTATATAATAGAAATTATCAACTGTAGCCTAATTTCAATGAAGATATATATTTTTAAAGTGCATTATATGGCTTAAGAATTGATACCTATGCACATGAATGTACTGTCTGCATAAATACAACTTTATAATTTTTTCAGGAAACTACTAACTCAGAAGAAGAAAAGTTACAAGAAACTTATTGTTCATTGTAGGAAATTCCTATAAGGCTTGTCAGACTTTTAATGGAAAATGTCAAACCACAGTTACCTTCCATGACTTTTGAATGACTTGCTTCAAAATATCCATCCTCTTGGTCCACTGACCACAGCTTTTGTACCATAATCCCTGCCCAATACTACCAAAGTCTACATGAAAGACCCACCTCAAAGCAAACTTTGGCATTAAAATAAATAAGTAATTACACTTTTGCTTTCTCCTCTAGAGAGGTTGGTAGTGCTCCCATTTCTGTGGCAAGCAATAAATGCAGCTTTGTATTATTCACATGTTTTTCTAAAAGATAATTTAGAGAAATAGCATTTGGTAGAACTGTGTCCAGAACATGGTTTTCTCTAATTTCTGTAAGAAGATAGAGGATGTTTTATTTTATTTTGCTCTAAGCTTTAGACCCTGGCCTCACATGGACTCAATTCAGAATGTCAAAAAAAAATGAGTGAATAAATATTCTTTATTTTAAATTGTGTGGTCAGACTTTTCGGGTTATAGCAGTAAGAATGTTTACTGAGACAATTATTAAGCACCAACTTTGTGTAAAGTAGTGCAGTAGGCATGGATTGTAGCAATATTAATAACTTCCAGCCCTATTCTCATGATACTTCCAATCTAACATGGTAGGAAAGATAACACAAAAGAGATATATGTGCCATTGTAGATTTGCCACAGTCTTTGGTAGATCTCAGGAGGATTTTATTATCAAGTTGAAAGACTGCCAAAATTAGTTTTACTGGTTACTTAGTTAACAAATAGTAAACTTTTTAAAAATTTTTATTGGTGCATTGTGATCATACATCTTAATGGGATAAAAGATGGTGGAGACATACATGCACATATCACTTAATTAGCCTTACTCCATCCCCACCCCATTTCCTACCCTTCCCTCCTTCCCATGCTTGGCTTAGTGATTGACTTTGATATGTTTGTTTAAGTATATCATGTGCTTCAAAGAATTTCCCTCTCTCTCCTTCCATCTTCTCAGTTAGGTTGCCTTATTTGCTCATCTATAGAATCTCCTTCATCTAGAGGTCCTCCTGTACCCATTTCTCACTATATTTTGCATATTAGGGGAAGCAAATAGTAAAATTTGATAAATTGAACTAATTTTGGAAAATAGAATGAAGGTGAAGAAAATAACATAAAATGATCTATTTATGCTTACACAATGATAAAAGCATAATATAATGACAAAAATAAACTAAGTTTGTTATTAGGCTGAAATTCTTTGCATGTGTACAACAAGGGCATGGTTGAAAGCTAGAGAAACAGGTTGTTTTGTCTGGATTATGCCAGCTGCATTCCTATTTCGAGAGCTTTCACCCTTCTCTTCTCACTGTCTGGATCTCTTCAACCCTTTTCATTTTCTTAGTTTATTCCTTGCCTCAAACCACTGAATACATATCCACCATCACCTCCTCAGAGACACCTTGTTCGGTCACCCTCCTTAAAATAAGGTACTCTGCACCTATATAACCTGTTCTGTTATTTTATTTTTTTTCATTTCAACTTGAGTCATTACATTAGATAATACTGTAGTTTATTTGTTTTTTTCTTCCACCCCTCTCTTCACACTGTAGTTTAAGCTTCCTGGAAGCTCTTAGTTTTCTGCTTGGTTTATAGATCATATCTATCTCCACGATCAATGCCAGTCATAAACAGTAGCTTAACGGATATTTATTAAAGGTATGAGATTATATTTATGACTTTGAAGGATTGTAAAATTGTTAACCAGATATAAACTGCACAAATTATAAGTTAGAATACTGAAAAATTTGATGACATTGAAATGTAAAATTTTTATACCGCAAAAGCATCTTAAGGACATGACAGGATCTTTGAGAAGATATATTTGCCTTATGTAACTATAAATTATGTAAAGACACCCACAAAATAAATATGAAAAGATTAAAAAGAGCTGTAATTTGTACAATTATATCCCTACAAATTATTGGAAAATCCCAATATAATAGCAAAAATTATGAGCAGAAGAATATTTGCTATAGAAACTTTTATTATTATAAAATTTCAAAAATAACAAATATTTGAAACTAAAAAAATGTATTTATATATTATGCATTGTTGATGTTCATGTGATAGAATTAAATAAATATCAAAATTACAAAAAGCAAGTGATGTTTGTAAAAATACCATTTCTGAGTATTTCAAAATATTATAAAATATTACTACATATCTAATTTATACATAAACATGTGATATAATTATAAAACTTTCAAGAAAAAAATAAATAAAATGCTCTGTAGTAGTTAGTTATTGAAGTGAGAAGTGAATGAATTCATGAAAATATACATATTAGACTCGACATATTAGGGGAAATTTTAAGAAAATAGAAGTTTTGGATATATGGGTATTTCATTTTAGTATTTACTATACCTTTCAGTAAGTTCAGTAAGTTTTAAATACTTTATTATATATAATATAATAAATATATATGTATGCATTTTTCATAACATATAATTATTGCTAAGATATTACTTAAACAAATTTGTAATAATGGGTATTTCCGACCTCCAAAATCCATTTAAATTTCTGCAACTATATAATAACTTGGAATTATATACGTGGCTGATTTCCTTCAATTCTCTCTTTATCATGATCTTTCGCACTGGGCGTGGTGGTCCACGCTTTAATCCCTGTGCTTGGGAGGCAGAAGCAGGAGGATTGCACAGGTTCAAAGCCAGCCTCAGCTACTTAGTGAGGCTCTCAGCAAGTTAGTGAGACCCTGTTTCCAAATAAAGTATAAAATATAGGTCTGGGAGTATAGCCCAGAGGTAGAAAACCCCTGGGTTCCATCCCCAGTACTACAAAAAAAAAAAAAAAAAAAATCATGATCTTTCCCCACATCACTATACCTTATGCAAACTATAGTCTTTAACACTGAGTAATACTCCAACGCCTCCTTTTTTGGTGTACTTTACTAAGAATTTTGAAGTCAGTTATATGAAAGTGGTTTGCAAAGTGATACTAATTCATTCTTTTCCCCAAATAATTGTCTTCCTAATGCTTGAAATACCACAAGTACTACTTAGGTAAGGATCACCCTCTTCATTCTTCTTCATTGAAATGCAAATCTTTCTGAGTAAGATTTGCATTTTAATTAAGCCTCAAATACTTTAGTTCTAATGAATTTAATTTAAGACTTTCTTCTTGACAGAAAGTTACAAGGCTAACTGAAAGGCCTTTTGAAAATTTTGGGAAAAGTGTAAGACATACATGTTACTAAAAATAGGGAAGAGAGGTACACATTAAGGATAAAATTATACAAAGGTTGTGCCCTAAAGATTTTACAATGCTGCAGAAGTCTGGATGATATCCATTACTTTTTTTTTTTTTTTCCTTTCTTGTGTTTTAGTTCTACAGCTTCTGACCCTTGCTCAGAAGTGTCACAGGGCAGTGAGTTTCCCTTGGTTCTTATCATCCCAAAGGAAAGATTTCCGTTGTGGAACACAGATAGTATAAGCATAGAGGGTCACAGAGCTGACTGGTTCAGGAGTGGAGAAAAGGGGTTTGCCACAGAGTATGTTTTATTGCTGTCCAGAAACCTTATTTCTCCTCATGCATAGTAATTTGGGGTGGTTATTTCTTAATGCAAATGAGCTAACTTTACCATGTTGGAATTTTTTGGCTGATGTCTAAAGCCACAATGTAAAGGCTGTAAATCCCTGACCACAGCTGCATGGGGTAATATTCATATCTTTTTTCAGAAAGGCTCACTGAGTCCTCTCCATTCCATTTCTTTCCCTGCTCTCTCATTTCTAATCTAACTATCTAACATTAGGATCTAATCAACTCACTGGCCAAATAAACTTACCTAATTAAACAAATGTTGCCATGTGCATTATAGGACACATATGCTATCTCTACTAACCAAAATTGTGATTATATCCATGTTTCTGAACTAAAACTCTATCTGAACTTATTTTTGAAAAATCTCCCAATCTCAGCTGGACTGTGTGTTGTGGTGCAACACTGAGACAGGAGAACCTAAGATACAAAGAGAGCCTCACCATGTAATGACACTCTTCATCAGCCTAGGGAGACCCTGCTTCAACAAAATAAAATAAAATGGGCTGTGAGTGTAACTGAGAGGTAGAATGCTCCCAAGTTCAATCTACAGTACCATGTATATACCAAAACATAAAACCACCTAATCACTTTGATCCTCCAAATCCTATAGTATAAACTAATAATTTTGCACTTACCTCACATACTGAGATGCCAAGATAAGATTAATAAAGCTTATGAGAGTTGTTTATAAAATATAAAGTGAGCCGGGCGTGGTGGCGCACGCTTGTAATCCCTGCGCTTGGGAGCCAGAGACAGGAGGATCGCTCAGGTTCGAAGCCAGCCGCGCACGCTGGCTTAGGAGACCCTGTTTCCAAATAAAAATGTAAAAATAGGTCTGGGAGTGTAACCCAGAGGTAGAAGGGCTTCCAGGAACCCCAGTACCACCAAAAATAAATAAATAAATAAAGTGATCTACTTATATATGTTAATTAGCATGTTTGTCATTGCTGGTAATAACAAACCCATGTCAGACAAGTTTAAACAATGGAGGTATCTGTTTGCTTATATTGATAAAAAGACCAAGATTTATAGGTTCAAGCTTGATTCTATCAGGCTCTGGCTCTTTTTCTATGGCATTCTGGTAATGAATTTTCTGTCCTATGAATTTCAACTTCAACCTCAATCTAGTATCTTTATGATTGCACATTGGTTGCTAGAAGCAAATAGACTCATTAGCTTTCTCTTTAATTTTCAGGGGTGTAGGGAAAGGACATCAAATACTATAACTACCAAATGTGTTTCTGGATATTGGTCTGTTTGTCTATATTGATGCCCACTGACCAACTCTGTGACCAGAGACCTGCCATATACTGCCTGGCACAGGCCTTCACCATCACTGCCACAGGAGAAATGAAATTTTCCAGGCGGCCTTAAGTCAACCAGAACTGGCCTCTGGAGGTCCATTTAATCTATCTTATTTACAACAAAAGTGGCTAGGTGAGGATTCCACTTACAATCCATCAGGTTTGTTTATTTATTTGTTTGTTTAGTTGGTTGGTTAGCTTTTGTTTTGTTTTGTTTTCATGCTGAGGATCAAACTCAGTGCCACACACATAGTGGGCATATAGTCTATCACTGAGCTACATCCCAATCCCAAAAATTAGTTGTTTTTTTTTTAATATGTGATATATATCATCCTTCTTCCAATTCAAAATGAGATTACTACCAGCTACAGACTTTGGATGATGACTGGAATAAGTCCTAGTTTGATTACTTAGCTATTTAATTTGGAATGAACCCAAATTCTCTTCTCTACTTCACAGGATTGCTGTCAAAAATAAATGCTCACAAATGTATTGCCTGTGGCTCTAGGCACCAATTTGTGTTCTTCAAATGATACCTGTGAATATAGCATTTAAAGTTTCAAATTAATGCCTCATCAGCACTTTTCATGTGAGAGTTCTTTATAAAAACTGTCTTCTTGATACAACTTATCTAAACAAAGTCTCCTAAACACATCTTGGACATGTCTAACTGCGTGTTTTGAGATAAGAAGAGTCCAAATATGGAAGAACTGTTAGAGGACTTGATATAATACCTATGTGATTTAGTAGTAAAGGCAGAAGTTAAATAAAAATTAAGTAAAATTAATTCAATTAAATAATGTTGTAGGTGTGCTCAACAAAGATGGGACCACAGCAGCACAGAGAGTCCTGCGTAGATGCCTGGATCAAGGAAGCCAGTATTTTATATCTCCATACTTACTCTACTAACTACAAGAGTCCTACTAATTAGCTCTATCTCATTCTCAGCAAGATATTACCTTATCATACTTAAAGTCTTTCTCAACCTAAACATATCCTCTACCTAATCTGACTCCTATACCCATCGCCCCAGCTCCTCCTCCATCACCCAACCCTCAACATTGGAAAAGCACTGCTGACCTGCTGATACCTCTAAATTCCTAATACTAAAATTGGACTAAACATAATACTCACAAACAATGGGTAGAAATCAGAAAAACAGGATGGAGAACATGGAAAATATTAAAACCAGGAATAATGAAGAGACAACAGAAATCATGAATACTGACCTACAAGAAATGCAAGAAGGGGAATTCAGAATCTTGATCTACAATATGATGAAAGGCTTTAAAACAAGTCTACAAGAAATGAAAGAGGAAATTAAAACACTAAGAAAGAATCAGAAAGAGATCTGGAATAAAATGAGTCAATTAATGAAATGAAGACAGCAATAGAAAGAAATTCTGGAAGATTAGATGAAATGGAAAGTAGAATATCACTGTTAGAAGATAGTTCATTCAAAACTGAAAACACAGTCAACAGCATACAGAAGTCAGTACAGTAACAAAACCTAAGCATCCAGCAACTATGGGACAATAGGAAGCGTCCTAACCTACAGATAAAAGGCATTGAAGAAAGGATAGAATTACAGACCAAGGGCATCTGTAATCTCTTCAAAGAAATAATTTCAGAGAAATTTCCAAATATGGAAAGAGACTTGGATCTTCATGTTCAGGAGACATACAGAACACCACTAAGACAAGATCAAAGAAGAACATCCCCATGTCATATAATAATCAAAATGACCAACATAGACATCAAGGAAAGAATCTTAAAAGCAGTGAGAACAAAAGGACAAGTAACATATAGAGGCAAAACAATAAGAATCACTCCAGACTACACACATCAGGTCATGAATGCCAGTAGAGACTGGTATGATGTGATCCAGACTCTGGAAGAAAACAACTTCCAACCAAACGTGCTATATCCAGCAAAACTTTTATTCAACATAGATGGAGAAACAAAATTATTTCAGGATAAGCAGAAAAAATATTCTTGAATTCCAAGCCAACACTAAAGAAAATACTTAAAGAAATAAACCATAAAGAAGAAAAAAGAAGCAGACTCCAGAACCAGAGAAGAGATGAAGGTGATCAGCCGGGCATCTAAATACAAAGAAATAATACTATATCCAACATAAGATAGAACACAAAATGACAGGAAATAAGCAATACATTTCAATAATAACACTGAATGTCAAAGAACTTAACTCTCCAATCAAAAGGCACAGACTGGCAATGTGGATTAAAAAATATAATCCAAATATATGCTGTTGGCAAGAAACATACCTTACAGCAAAATACATTCACAGACTGAAAGTGAAAGGATGGAAAAAGATATATCATGCCAATAGGGACCAAAAACAGGCAGTTGTAGCAACACTGATATCCAACAAAACAGACTTTAAGGTAAAACACATCAGAAGAGACAAAGAAGGACACTTCCTTTTATTAAAAGGAACAATCCACCATGAAGATATAATGATACTAAATGTTTATGCCCCGAATGTGGGTGCAGCCACATTTGTAAAACAAACCCTCTTGGACATAAGATCTCAAATAGACCCAAATACAATAATAGTGGGAGACTTCAATACAGATCTCACACCACTAGATAGACCTTCAAGGCAAAAGATGAGTAAAGACTCTGCAGAACTGATGAAAATGATAAACCAAATGGACTTAATAGACATATACAGAATATTTCAACCAGGAAAAACAAAATACACATTCTTCTCAGCAGCCCATCGTACCTTCTCCAAAATGGATCATATTCTGGGGCACAAATAAAGTATCAGCAAATTCAAAAGATGTAATAAAATTCCCTGCATCTTTTCAGACTATAATGGAATGAAAGTAGAAATCAACAACAGGAAACCCAAAGTAAACTACTTAAATACATGGAAATTGAATGATACACTCTTGAACAATGAGTAGGTAAGAGCAGAAATTAAGAGAGAAATAAATAAATTTATGGAATTAAATGAAAATAGAGAAACAACTTACCAAAATCTATGGGACACTTTGAAGGCAGTGTTGAGAAGAAAGTTCATAGCATTGAATGACCACATAAGAAGAACAGAAAGCCACCAAGCAAACAACCTAATGAAACAACTCAAGGACCTAGGAAGACTGCAACAGTCTAATCCCAAAGCCAGCAGAAGGCAAGAAATTATTAAAATCAAAGCAGAAATAAATAAAATAGAGAATAAAAACAAAGAATCAACAAAATGAAAAGCTGGTTCTTTGAGAAGATTAATAGGATTGACAAACCTCTGGCCAACCAAATCAAAAGAAAGAGAGAATAAATTCAAATTATTAAAATCAGAAATGAAAAAGGAGACATCACCACAGACAGAGGGGAAATTCAAAGGATTATTAGAAACTATTTTTAGAATTTATACTCCAACAGACTGGAAAACATGGAAGAAATCAATCGATAGATTTCTAAGCACATATAACCTACCTAAACTGAACCAAGAGGACATAGCAAACCTAAACCAACTAATAGGAAACAAAGAAATAGAAACAGCAATCAAAATTCTGCCAACAAAGAAAAGCCCAGGTCCCGACAGGTTCCCAGCTGAATTCTACAAAACTTTCAGTGAAGAACTAATAACAATACTTCACAACTTGTTCTGGGAAATTGAAAGAGATGGAATTCTTCCCAATTCCTTCTATGAGGCCAGTATCACATTAATCCCCAAACCAAATAAAGATAATTTAAGAAAGGAAAATTGCAGACCAATATCCTTAATGAACATAGACACAAAATTTCTAAATAAAATACTAGCTATACACATTCAAGACCTTATCAAGAGAATTGTACACCATGACCAAGTTGGTTTCATCCCAGAAAAGCAAGGCTGGCTCAACAGATGCAAATCAATACATGTTATTCACCACATAAATAGAACTAAGAACAAGAACCACATGATCATATCAATAGATGCTGAAAAAGCATTTGAAAAAATACAACACCCATTTATGTTAAAAACACTGCAGAAAACTGGAATAGAAGAAACATATTTCAACATTATTAAGGCTATATACAATAAACCCAAAGCCAACAACATGTTAAATGGAGAAAAACTCCAAGAATTCCCTTTAAAATCAGGCACAAGACAAGGATGCCCATTATCACCTCTCCTTTTCAATATAGTCCCTGAGACTCTTGCCACAGCAATAAGACAAGAGAAGGAAATTAAAGGAATTCAAAAAGGAAGGGAGGAGCTAAAACTATCTTTATTTGCAGATGATATGTTTCTTTATCTAGAAGATCCAATGAACTCAACCAGAAGACTTCTGGAGCTGATTAACCAATTCAGCAATGTTGCAGGATACAAAATCAACCTAAAGAAATCAGTGGCTTTTCTTTATGCCAACAATGAATCCACAATGAAAGAAATAAAGAAGACTATTCCATTAACTATAACCTCTAAACCAATAAAATACCTAGGAATAAACCTAATCAAATATGTAAAAGACCTCTACAGAGAAAACTACAAAAGATTAAAGAAAGAAATTGAAGAAGACCTTGGAAGATGGAAAGAGCTTCCTTGCTCATGGATAGGCAGAATTAATATCATCAAAATGGCCATTCTGCCAAAAGTGATCTATAGATTCAATGCAATCCACACTAAAATACCAACAACATTTTTCATAGACCTAGAAAAATCAGTTATGAATTTTGTATGGAGGAAGAAAAGACCCAGAATAGCCAAAGCAATTCTCAGGAACAAGAACCAGGCAGGAGTCATCACAATCCAGACTTCAAATTATACTGTAGAGCAATAGTAGTAAAAAACAGCATGGTATTGGCACAACAATAGGCAGACTGACAAGTGGAACAGAATACAAGACACAGAAACAAACCCGCACATCTATAGTCAACTGATCTTTGACAAAGGGGCCAAACTCATATGCTGGAGAAAAGGCAGCCTTTTCAACAAGTGGTGGTGGGAGAACTGGCCATCCATTTGTAGGAAGTTGGATCTGAATCCTTACTTCCCACCATGCACAGGAATCAACTTGAAATGGATCAAAGACTTAGAAATTAGAACAGAGACTGTGAAGGTATTAGAGAAAGGCATAGGATCTACACTTCAACATATAGGTACAGGAAGTAACTATCTCAATAAGACTTCCAAAGTGCAGGAAATTAAAGCAAGAATTAATAAGTGGGATCTCTTTAAATGAAAAAGTTTCTTCTCATCAAAGGAAACCATCAAGAACCTAAAGAGGAAGCCTACAGAATGGGAGAAGACCTTTACCAGCCACCACTCTGATAGGGGACTAATATCCAGAATATACAAAGAGCTCAAAAGACTCTACACTAGCAAAACAACCCAATCAAGAAATGGGCAACTGAAATGAATAGACATTTCACAAAAGAAGAGAAACAAATGGCCAATAGATACATGAAAAGATGTTCTACATCATTGGCCATCAGGGAGATGCAAATCAAAACTACACTGAGATTCCATCTAACCCCAATCAGAGTGGCAAACAAATGAATCAAACAACAACAATTGCTGGCAAAGATGTGGGGAAAGAGGAACTTTTTACACTGTTGGTGGGAGTGCAAAGTAGTTCAGCCACTATGGAGATCAGTATGGAGATTCTTTAGAAAACTGGGAATAGATCCACCATTTGATCCGGCTATACCACTCCTGGGTATCTTTCCATAGGGGTTGAAATCAGAGAACTACGTTAACATATGCATACCGATGTTCATAGCAGCACAGTTCGTAATAGCCAAGCTATGTAACCAACCTAGATCTCCATCAACAGATGAATGGATTGCAAAATTATGGGAAATACACACAATGGAATTCTATTCAGCTATAAAGAAAAATAAAATAATAGCATTTGCAAGAAGATGGAAGGAAATAGAGAACATTATGTTAAGTGAGATTAGTCAAGCACAGAAAGAGAAGGGACATATGTCTTCTCTAATATGTTCAAGCTAGGTCGTAGTGGTAACACCAGAGGGATTCCAGATGATGGAGGGGAAATCTCAGCAAAGCTTGAATGGAAGGATAGGATAGGAAGAAAGCTGAGGTTGTTCAATGGAGGAGCTACATACGAATATGTGTAATAGCATAAATACAACATGTTTAGTCTGGACACTTTCTATGGGGGGGAGGGAAAGGGAGGGAGAAGGGCATAAAGCACAATGTAAATGTATACCACTTTCAATATGTTCCACTTATAAAAAAATAAAAATTAAATTAAAAAAAATAAATAAAAGAGGTATAAGCTGAAAAATAAATAAATAATATTGTAAAATAAACCATGTTTGTGACACAGAGAAATGAACTCAGGAGGAATGACTCCAAGCTACATCTCAACTTTTTTAAAATTTTATTTTGAAACAGGAGCAGGATAGGTAAATGAGAGTCTCACTATTTACTGAGACTGGCCTCAAACCTGGGATCCTCCTGTTTCCGCTCCCAAATGCTCGAATTACAAGTGTGCACCACAAAAAGGACAAAAATTAATTTAAAAGATGGGATAAAAATATTAATTGGATTGGAAGACTGATTAGATGTGAAGGAGCAGAGCTTGAAACACAGAGTCAATATTAACTTGAAGTCAATAGGAAGAGGGTGATATTGTCCTATATAGCCAAATACTGAATGGGGATGCTATATTTAATAGAAGATTAAAGATAAGGGTTTTAACCAGTTATTTTCAAAGGACAAAGAAATCAGAAAAACCATTTACGAAAGTGGTAATCGAAAATAAGATTTAAAAATGTGATGTTTGATATTTACCACGTAAATTAATTATAATGGACTGATTATGGTGTCATATACCTATAATTCCAGTACTAGGGAAGCTGAGACAGGAGGATCCCAGGGTGCATCAGCAACTTAGGGAAACCCTCAGAAATTTAGCAAGACCCTGATTCAAAAATAAAATAGGTATGGGAATATAGCTTAGAGGTGTAACACCCTGGATTCAACCTTCAGCATCATTAAAAAATTATAAATGGATACCAAGTAATTTTCTTTCTTTCTTTTTTTTTTTTTTTTTTTGTGGCACTGGCGTTCCTGGAAGCCCTTCTACCTCCGGGCTACACTCCCAGACCTATTTTTACATTTTTATTTGGAAACAGGGTCTCCTAAGCCAGCGCGCGCGGCTGGCTTCGAACCTGAGCGATCCTCCTGTCTCTGCCTCCCAAGCGGGGATTACAAGCCTGTGCCACCACGCCCGGCTCCAAGTCATTTTCTGATCAAGACTCTCTTGTATCAGCACTACTCTCTGAGAACTGAGCCTTTCATCCATACACAAGGTTTTATAGAAAAAGCCATATTTGAATTATAATGAATGGTGGCATTCCTGAGGGAGTAAATGAAAACTGAGAACTGAGAACTGAGTTTTAGGAAAGACTCAGCATTAATTCTGGGATCTCCTAGCTCACCCAAAGAATTTGAATGTCTATCTTGGCCAAGTGATTTCTTCAAATAAAAAGAAAACTGCTTATTTTTTTCATACCATATACTGATATCCTTCATCAAAATCAAAGACTTTGTAATAGAGCCTCTCATATAGGTATGAATTTCCCATAGCCTCTAACTCAGGCCTGGCCAAACTCTGTGCACTCTATTAATACTAGTAAGTTCGGAATTTTCATCATATAGATTACAGGCATAAGTAGCGCTCGCTTTCTCTCTCTCTCTCTCTCTCTCTCTCTCTCTCTCTCTCTCTCTCTCTCTCTCTCTCTCCCTTTCTCTCTCTTTTTATTCTGGCTTTTTCTCTCTACCCTCTATACTTTAAAAACTGAGAAACCTTAGAGGACCTCAGAGTATTATAATAGCATTAAAATAAAGAGGAAGAAAGAGGTCTTGGAAGGGGTAGAAAACAAAAGCCCAAAGAAAATCACAGAAAAAGCCCAGCATTTTCACTAAACACTTCAAGTTCACCCGCTTCAGCCTCTGCAGGCAGCAATTACATTCCGAAGGAAAATGTTTTACAATTGTAATTACACATAATAGGAGGAATGTATTTTTCCTTCATCCTACTCCCATGGCGAGTCAATTTAATTTTTAAATACAAGAGACATAATTGATTTTAGCCCTAGATTAGTGCTGAAAATGATCTATATGTGTTCTCACTAATGGAACAAGAGAATTGGTCCTCCTTGGAGACTTTTACCCAAACCTGTTCATGCAACAATTACTAGCGTCTGACAGGTTAGTGTGCAAAAAGAGGGATGCGAGAGGGAAACACCCCACTGATTAACAATTGAGCAAAATAATTAATATTATGTCTTCCCAGTTAATTATGGATTGGGTGCCAATATATTATCTTCGTAGAGGCTGCAAAGTGATGTGGCTGCCTGGAGGATCCTCGTGCTGTTCACCAACAAATGGGTCTTCTGAGAGTTGCAGGACAGATATCTTTCTGGATGGGGTTCTCACGGGAGTAGATAAATTAGGGATGGGCTCTTTATCCCTAGAAATGTCAGACTTACTCTTATCTGGCCATGGATTTTCCATCTGCTCTTCTGCCAGGCAGCTAATGGGGTAAATGGAATAGAATAGCTCAAGGCAAAGCTACAAGATAGGCTGTTCATATGCTGCCATTTTGTATTCAAAACCAGCCCTGGAGCACAACTTCAGAGTTCAATTCTTACTCTGACTGAGTTTGTAACGAATCCCCCCTAAAGCAGGATTAGTAACTGGGATATTAGCTTTCTAAGACTGTAATTCCCAGGTGTATTTGCATTTTAATCAATGACTCCAAGGAGGTAGATTTGGCATGGACCCATAGCTGGCAAGGTAGTGAGGAGACCTTGGATCCAATTCACACCCCTCCATTTACCAGCTAGGTAATTTCTGAGTTGTAAAATAGGATTATAGCCACCTCATTAGATCACTGTGATAATTAAGCAAATGATATGATAGACTGTGAGCATCATTAGAACAGTGCTCAACACCTTTGAATGTGTCTCAGGGTGGAAGCAAATTCCTTCAGGTTTGCAAAGAAAAGCTACAATGATGAAGCTATGAGACTGAAGAGTCATTGTACCTGCTAGGGCTTCAGTTCCATCTTTCTTTACTTTTTTTTTTTTTTTGGCACTGGGGATTGAACCCAGGGCCATTATATCTCTTTTTTACTTTTATTTTATTTTGAAAAAGTCTCACAGTCGCTGCAGGCCTCACTAAATTGCTGAGGCTGGTCTTAAACCTGAGACTCTTCTGTCTCAGTCTCCCAAATACTGTGATTTAAGATGTAGTCCTGGCTTCCATCATTTTTAAAAAGAAGAGTGATGTTTTAGGTCCTTCTTATTTATAAAGTTTCAATATTTTATTTCCACAAATGAACAGTGCACTACTTTGCAGTATGCAAACTGAGAAGCACGGGAGACTCAGCCCTTCCAGTCTTTCAAGGCATTTGTGAAAATATGACTAGTTCTTGAACATAGATGGAGTTGGGATTTGAGGTGTAGCTGTTGAATAAATAGGTAGAATTAATGAAACAGGTTCGCTGATGAGGTTTTGCTCTGGGGAAATAGAACAAGAAAAGGGATTAAAGTAACAATAAATTTTTTCATTGCTGGCCAGAAAACTGATTCATGAGACCAGCTTCAGTTGCACTATTTGAAAAGCCCAAGTTCCTGATGGATGGTAAAAATATGTTAAAATCTCACAATCAACTGACCTGTCATCTCTGATGTCTCCTAACATGCTGCCATATGATTTTACAAAATCAAAGCATTATGTTTTACACATATTTTGAGAAATTAAAAGATAATGTGTTTCTGTTTGTGCATATGTATGTGTGCATGTTTTTGTTTATATTCTAAAGTATATATGTGTGTATATTCGTGTGTCTATTTCCATTAAGTCTGTTTGCATTCTCGAACAAACTATCTTCAGTACATTTAGGAATCATGTAGCTTGTCTTTAATAATGGTGCATGTGCAATCTACATAAAATAATCTGTATTGACATGAAAGCACTGGAGCCCACAGTTCTCTGACTAGCTAAACTACTTATGAGGGGTTTGATGTACCTTTAATGTTCAAACTCACATACCCAAGCACACTCAAAGTGCAGCTCTGAGTGCAGTAAGCTCGGACCATAAAACTCACTCCAACCACTAGGGAAAGCTGGAGGCCATTAAAAAAAAAAAAAAAAAAAAAAAACTATTGTTCCCATCCCAATTCCCATAAGAAGATTCCTGCACCATCAACTGACAATCCTAAAGCCTCTTTACTTTTGTTTTCTTACATAAATGGATTCCTCAAAAATTCAGAAAAATCTAAGGATTGAAAAATTCTAAAACTAGAAAATTAAGAATATTATGATCAAACAGTTCATGGGAAGTTAGTAACAGTGGCCACTAGCTTGTCATGAAATTAGAAGCAATTATCTCCTTGACAACTTGAGTTTTCCGTCTTTCTCACCTGTATGAGTAGGTAAGTGATATGCACCTTAAGGCTATCATTGTATCTTAAATGACTTAATATTGAAATTAGATAGAAATGGAGATTATTTGCAAATAAATCAACATTCACCCATTCTGCTAAAAGAAAAATTGGGATCCTAGATAAGGCAATCAAATACTCATACCAGAAATGCAGAATAGACCTTTATAACTGAACTCTTCATTTTAAAATATCATCTGAGTGTGGCAGACCAATATAAGGAGAATGGAGTGTCTTCAATTTGCATTTGAAGAAATCAGACAATCTTTAATATCTATGCTGAATTAAACATTGAGGGAACTTCTTGGATCACTTAAGTAACACATCAACTTAAAAGGGCTTCCTTTTTAAAATCGTGACTTAAATGGCTGTGTCAAAGTTTAGGTAAAAAGAATATTAAGCTCTGAATAAAGCAAAGGGAGCCTGTGAACAAATGAACGAATCTGTTACACGCAAGAAGTTACAACTACACTCCTTATGTAGACGTTCTGGAATTTTCACAAAGCACACATTTCTAGACTCAAAGAAAATTCTTTTTCACTTAAATACTTTTCATTTTATTTTGTTAGAACATCTGCCCCTATCATATCTCCTGTATTGTTATCTTTTTCTGGCATTTAGCTCCCTGGGTAAGAATATTTGAATATAGAACTCCAACTGATGATAATTTCCTTTGTCTATTTCTGTTTCCCTAATAGAATAAAACCTTCTTGAGGAATAAGACTTATGTCTTACTTTAATTCTCCACAGCTCTTAATATGGTGTCATTTAGATAATAGGCAATCAATAAATATTAGTTAAATATATGAATTATGTCTACCTAGGGTTAAAAGTGCAAAAAGGCAGTTAGGGGACAAGGATTGAGCTATAAAAGCTAAAATCTTGGCTTCATTAACACCTGAATGACTGGATTGATTACTCCCTATCATGATGAGAACAATTTCTGTGCCCCAGGTACTGTGCTTAGCACTTGTCATAAATTATACATTCATAGAAAACCAAAAAAAGTTACTTCCTCATTTTACAGATGAGGAAACTCAGGAACAAGGTGATTGAAATACCTACAGCAAGGTCACACAGTGAGCAAGAGTCCATCTAGATTTTCATCATCGGTCATTTTATTTCAGTCACAATACAGGTGCTTTAAACACGTCACACCTAAAAAATTTCTGACCCCAAATCCCTAAATCAGTTTTCTTATGGAATCAGTATCTTAATAAGAGCTGCAGTATATTTTACTTGGATTTATTGGGGGAAATATTAATAAGTGGAGGGTTCACAAAGGCATGGAGTTATTGGGGAATCATGAGACGTACGCAGTGTTCTGAAGTTTGTTATTTCTCTCACAAACATGAGGGAGGTTGCTGGGGACTGTACATAAAGAGGCTCTCCAGATACCCTGCCCCTGACTACTGAGACTTCCCTGTCTCCTGCCCATTGTCTTGCGGGGTTGAAGTATGAATGGCAGTTGAGCCATGAGGCCAGCATGAGCTGACTGAAAAGCCAGAGAACTAGGAGCATGGATGCAGATTTCCTACTGGCGCTTCCCATTGGTCAAGCACAACAGGAAGCACAGAACAAGAGATTTGATTGGCTTAGCTGATGTAAATCAGCTCCCTGAGCAGAAAGCAGGTAAGAAGGAAGGGAAAGTGGATCTGAAAGAATAAACAGAAGCTTTTCAAAACCCCACAACATAAAAATAAATAAAAAATAAAATTATATGCTGAGATTTGAGGCCTTTGGGAGCAGGAAAATCTATTAAACAGAGGAGGAATGCATAACTAGACTCAAAAATTAATAAAAATAAAAGACTGATCTACAAAGTTCTCAAATACATGAGTGTTCACTGCTGAGTTCAGATTAGGCTTACTTTTTTATTAAGGGAAGGGCATCAGGAGCAAACTTATAATGCACCCAAGATATTAATTGAAAAGCAGTTGTAACCAAGAATGAGGGCAGAGAAATAATGGCAACACATTTAGCACAGTGGGTAGCTCTGCTCCGTCAGATCAGAATGGCCCCCAGACTGGGAGTGATGCGTTTTAATTCCACATTAGCAGCCATGGCACCCTGGAGGTAGAGTGGAAAAATGCCAGCCAACATTTTTAATTTTGCCTTCTAGAGTCGGTAATTCTTTGCTTTCAACTCAACCAACCCCTTCCTTTCTGTACTCAACATGGAGACTTAAAAGATTCTTACCAGCTGAAATCTTTTTTCCCTCCTTCTCTTTCTTTGGTGCTGAGGATTAAGCTCGAAGCTTTGTATATGTTCGGCAAGTGCTCTACCATTGAGATTTTTTACCTTATTTTGAGTCAGAATCTTTCTAAGTGCACAAGCTGGCCTCAAATTTACAATCCTCTTGTTTCAGCCTCCGAAGTAGCTGTGATTACAGGTGTGCACTACTGTGCCCAAATTCAAATCTTAATTAATATCACTTTCTCAGATATGAAGTCAGATCTGTTTCCACTAACCTCTGAATGCCCTTTTCTTTCCATTAAAGTTGGTCCTTTAATCTTTCATCTACCACTCACACCCATGGCCCAGAACAAATCAGACTCTGGCACCAACTGGATATCAACTTGAGAGAAACACTCATCAAATGGATACACAGTAAAACAACAGAAATGAAAATAACGTATCTCCTTCCAAGTGAGATAGGAAGAGAGCAGAGATAAAAAGGAAATCGGGGTAGCCTTTCAGTTTAAGAACACATCTATTGTGCAATTTTAAAACCTACAATTTTCAAAGTTTTTATTTCTAAATACTTTAATTATATTTTTTAGTATTGCTGATATATATGAGGACAGTTGGATGGAAAGAGGTAGGACAGGAAGGTGAGGGACCTGGGTATGTGTGGGAATTATTTGGAGAGAAATGATGACCCTCAGTGTACAATGGCATAATTCTCAATTCTCAAGTCTTCCTCTATGGTCCAGATAGATGCCACGTTTTGTCACGGTAGGGAGTTCCCCTCGTGTGCCTGGTTCACCCCCTGCAGATACCATCACATTGCTGATATACTATGAAACTGACTAAGTACAGGGCCCTACATCCTTTGCTATTTTGTCTAATAATAGTATATTCACCTAAACAGGGATTTATCCGAGGCTATTTGAAAGCATATGGAAAAGCAAGCTGTTGAGAACAGTTAGTGACAAATATTCAAGCCTTCCCTGAAAGTTCTCTCTTTAAAGGTGGAAAGGGGTAATTTGTGGATAGAGCTAAGCATAAGCCATTGAACAAAAGAGCCAGTGGAGGGCAATTTACGATCAGAAGAGATTTTAGCCAATTTACATATTATTCCCGACAATTACTAGAGGTTTTTTTATTATTATTATGAGAACTTCCAACCTGTAGAGAATCTAAGGTTTAAATTTAAAAGGAAAAATTAATTCTACCATGAGATTTACTCTGCCAGCTAAGAAATCTGAAATAACCACATATGTATATTACGACCACTGCCTCTGCCTAGGCAACTGCATTAACAAGTGGTTTCAAATTGCCCCAATTACTTCCTAGAATTCTTTATAGCTTTTCACATTTTTAGTAAAACACTGTTTTTGAAATACTTATTATGTCTCGTGTACTGCTATGGCTTTTTCTTTCTTTCTTTTTTATTTCTACCTGTGCATGCTTAGGAGGAGAATGAAGTTCTGATTTTTTCTTGTTTGTTTGTTTTGCTTTCCCTGCTTACTTTTTAAATTTGAAATATAGTAGCTTTATGTACCCTATACACAAATCTGCTAGACACTAGTCTTCTCAGATAATTAGAGATTCTAGAATCTGAAGTGAACACACAATACACCAAGTCAGAAGTAGCATGATGCTGGCTCAGTTAGTCTACTGCTGAATTTTCAGATTATTTCCCCCCAACAATTTGGGGTCTTGCTTCTCCTCTGGTCAGTACTGCAAATAACTATCTAGGCTCATCTTCTGCTTCATCTAGGCTGCTCGCTCACCGGTAGTCCACAATAGCAGAGGTTAGCAGCAACTTTCTCCTATATGTCAGTACATAGCACAGATTTGGGCACCAACTTTTTTTTTTTAGCAAAAGTGAAAATTCACCCTAAATGGAAAAATGGATATATAGAATTTTTTGTAAACTATATAAACCATGCATTTATATATCAAGGATGATTGTGCTATGTTTTCATTGAAGATAATTCAGTTAGAAATACCTTGTGCTATAAAAATCATGAAAATGCTTTTAGGAATCTAATTATTTTCCATAGTAAAATCCAAATGTGAACTAAGCCTTATAAATTATTGTGACCAATACTTATCTATTTATCTGGGAATTAATTCTCTCTCTCTCTCTCTCTCTCTCTCTCTCTCTCTCTCTCTCTTTTTCTCTCTTTCTCTCTCTCTCTCCTTAGAAATTGAACCCAGGAATAGTTTACCTCCTAGCTGCACCCCCAGTCCTACATTAGTTTTTACTTGGAAACAGAAACTTGGTGAGTTGCTGAAAGCCTCACTAAGTTGTTAAGGTTGGTTTAGAACCTGTGATTCTCCTGTTTCAGCCTCCCAAGAACTGGGATTACAAGCATGGGCCACTATGTCCACCTGAAACCTAATTTCAACAATTAATCATAATCCCAACCACCACCACCATTGTTTAGTTTCTTAGGACATATTTTGACAAAGACTTAGTTGGTTATCTGGGAATTAATTTCAACAATTAACAAATATCCCTACTTCCCAGTTGGTTTGATTCTAGTTTCTTGTATTTGTTTTCTAACAGAATTAAAAAAGAACTTAAAAATGTGGTAAGAAGGAAATATTTTAATTAGTAATATTTTTCCCAAGTTGTGATTTATTCATCTCATCTCATACATGGAGACTTCCTGCCCAAATGTCCCAATGTCCCAAGTTAGTACCATTGACACCAGTTACACACACACACACACACACACACACACACACACACACACACAGTACCAACCCCCAGATTATGCCAGGAGTAAAAGTGTAGAAACAGAGAAGCCAGGTATGGTGGCACATGCCTATAATTCTAGCACTTGGGAAGCTGAGAGAGGATTGCAGATTTGAAGCCAGCCTCAGGAACTTAGAAAGACCCTATTTCCAAATAAAAAGTAGAATAGGGGTGGGGTTATAGCAGCTTGGAAATAGAATGCCCCAGAGTTCAATCCTTAGCACTATAAAAAGAAAAAAGAAAGAAAGAAAAAAGGAAAGAAAGAAAGAGAGAGAGGACCACACAGAGACCATCTAACTGATTAAAATTATGTAAGTTAAAATAATAAAATTTTAAATAACTAGCTAGGCATGGTGGTGCATGCCTTTAATCCCAGTGTTGTGAGGTTAAGGCAAGATCAAAAGTTCAAGGCCAGTTTCAGCAACTTAGTGAGAACCTACTTCAAAATAAAAATTATAATAGGGCTGGGGGTGTCGCTCTGAGGTAGAACTCCCTTGGGTTCCATCCCCAGTGCCAAAAATTTGATTGCTTGATTGATTGATTAACTAACCATTCTGTTCTTCTATCTTACAAACTGTTTTCGTAGTAACCATTATGGCCAAGTTTCAATGGAGAGTTCTTTATTTATTTGTTGTTTTTTTGGTCTTTTATTCCTTTTAAAGTAAATTTATTTTTAACTAATGCATAAAAATATTGATGGGGTAATGTGATATTCTGATACATGTATACATAATATTATGTGTAAATTAGGTTAAATATATTTGTTTCCTCAAACATTTATCATTTATTTATGATGAAACTTTTGTGTTGTTTTTTGTTTTGTTTTATTTTGTTTTTGTGGTACAGGGGATTGAATCCAGGGGCATTTTACCTCTGAGATACATCTCAGCTCTATTATTATTATATATTTTTTTCAGTACTGGGGATGAAATCCAGTGTTATTCTACCTCCAAGCTACACCCCAGACCGATTTTTTACTCTTTATTTTGAAACAGGGTCTCACTTAATTACAAAGGACCTCACTAAGTAGCTGTGGTTGTCAGAGAAACTGTGATCCTCCTGTCTCATCCTCCGGAATACTAGGATTACAAGTATGGCGCCACCACTCCTGGATCTGTATTTTATTCTTTATTTTGAAACAGGGTCTCACTAAGTTGCAGAAGACATCACTAAGTAGCTGAGGCTGGCTGTGAACCTCTGATCCTCCTGTCTCAACCTACTAAGTACTAACATTTCAAGCATGTACCACCATACGGGACTTTGTGAACCTTTTGTTTATTTGTTTTCAGGTACTGGGAATGGCATCCTGGGGCATTCAACCTCAAAACTACATCCTCAACCCTATTTTTTATTCTTTATTTTGAAACAAGTTCTCACGAAGTTGCAGAGGACCTCACAAAGTAGATGAGGCCACAGGGGATTATATGCATGCGCTACCATGCCTGGCTTGGTGAAAGTTTTAAAATCCTTTTTTTTTTTTTAGTGTTTTGAAATACACAATACATCATTCTTATCTATAGTCATCTTATTGTGAAATAGCACCAGAACTTTTTTCTTCAATGTAACTATAACTTGGTATTTATTGACCAATCTTCTTCCTCCCCACTCTCCTCAGCCTCTGGTAACTACCATTCTAGTTCCAGTTTCTATAAGATTAACCCTTTTACATTTCACATACGGATGAGATCGTGCAGTCCTTACCTTTCTGTGGCTGGCTTGTTTCAATCAGCATAATGAACTCCATTTCCATCTACACTGTCACAATTGACAGGATTCCATTCTCTTTGTGGCTGAATAACATGCCGCCGCGTATACTCTCCATCCATTCATCAGCTGATGGACACTTAGATTGTTTCCATCTCTCAGCTATTGTGAACAGTGCCGTGATGAAGAGTGCATCTATCCCTTTAAGCTTCTCGACAGAATGATAGCAAGTGGAGGCAGAGCCTCCTGGTCCCCGATAGACAGCTGCCTCTCTTCCCCATTCTTACCTCCTATACCGCTACCCCTGGCCTTATGCTGAACTATCATAAAACTTATGTGTGGACACCTCAGCCTTCCACTTCATTTGTAAAAAGTGTTTTCTTGTTCATTCTGCAAACCTAAAGTATATGCACCAGTTGTAAGGCAAGACATCAGGAAAAGGCAGCCAGGAAGAGTAAGGTGCTGGGTCTGAAGCAAGGCTGAAGCCTTTGGGGCAGGCCAATCCAGGGTCTCAGTATCAGGAGAGTTGTCTAAAATTGTGGTGTGCCAGCTTCTGATGTACTTTGTTGTGGGACCTGAGGACTCTTCTTAATATGACCCAGCTAGAGGAAGACCAAGGCAGGCTTTTGAAAGCATGGAGTCTAGGAAAAGGTCTCATGAAGATTTAATAGCAGATAAACAGACCAGTATTTCATTTGTAAATTCTAGCTAAATAAAGTGATTTTTTTTTCTCATGTGAAAAGGGCTCAATTCACATAATATATACCTGAACCACCTTTTTCTACAGTTCAGGTCTCCTAACTTCAACACACAAAAAGTAGGTTCTCCTGTCTTCTCCTGTTGAATTCTATCAGAACAATCTGCAAGATAAAGAATATACTAGAAGACGTCTTCTGAAAATGTACAACCATCTGAGGTGTATCCCTGAAACAAAACTGGAATTAAGAGAATCTGGTCTGTTCTTGGACCTGGCCTATATCCAAAGGGTTTCTCCAATGCTAGTCCTATCATATTTGCTTAACTACAAAACCCAGAGAACAAAAACATCTACTTTAAACATCCACTAATTTTTTCCCCAGTCTAACCTTTCCCCCTTTTCCCACGAAGACTTTCAAAATTGGAAGCTTAAAATAGAATATGCATTTATTTCCAATCTCATCTGTACAAGAGTCATTTGTTAAAACATATACACCATGCAGAGGTACACATACCAGGTTCCCTATTTGAATCAGAGTAAATTATGTGTCTGATTTTCACTAGGCTTCAGGTTGGATAGTCAAAAATCACTGATCACTTGCAAAAATTGAAAGTCAGATTGAACTCAGGGTCATTTTATCTCCAAGCTACACCTCAACCTTATTTATTTATTTATTTATTTATTTATTTATTTATTTATTTATTTTCTATCTCTGGGCTATACTCCCAGGCCTATTTTATACTTTGTTTGGAAACATGGCCTCACTAAGTTGCTGAGAGCCTCACTAAGTAGCCGAGGCTGGCTTAGAACCTGTGGGATCCTCCTGTCTCAGCCTCCCAAGCGCAGGGATTACAAGTGTGCACCACCAGCTCTATTTTATTTTTATTTTGAAACAAGGTCTTACTAGGTTGATGAGAGTCTTACTAATTGCTGAGACTGTCCTAGAACCTAAGATTCTCCTGTCTCATTCTCCCAAGTACTGGCATTACAGTTGTGCACTACCATGCCTGGTGATGACCCATGGAGAAACTCAGGAGAATGGAGGAAGAGAAAAACTCCTGGGCTTGACAGTATCCCTCATAATAGGTTCACAGGGGAGTAAAGGTTCAAAAGGCTCTTCATCCTCCCTTCCTGGAGTAAAATTCTGTGTGTTTGTGGTACCAAGAATCTAATCCAAGGTCATTCTATCTCTGAGGTACACCCTCAGCCCCATTTTAATTTTTGACGTTGAAACAGGTTCTTGCTAAGTTGCTAAGGCTGGCTACAAAACTGTAACTCCTCTGTCTCAGCCTCCCAAATGCTGGGACTATAGACATGCACCACTACACCCAGCTGGTGTAAATTCTTAAATCTTGAGAAATAAAAGTACATCTTCCTAAGATATATCCAAGGAATGGTCATTATTGATTTCTAGTGGCCTTTAGAATACAATGATGGTATTGGCCAACATCTAGGGAAAAATGCTGAAATCAAGAAATGCAAATATTATATTTCCATCTTCCCTCATTTCTGTCTTATTTGTTGTGTTTTGTTCCCCAATTCTTCATTACCCGTAAATATTCTGAAATAGTTCTCATGGTGAAAATTTATTTTAAAAAGTTATTTTGTTGTTTGTTTATACTCTTGTTACTTTAGTTAATTTAATATATTTATTAACCAGATATCTATATTGGTTATTGAGTATTCTAATACACTAGCAATGTTCCCATACTCAGAGTATATGAGAGTTAATGTTCTAGTATTGGAAGCATTTGTGGGTTACTGAGAAATGATTTGAGAACTGGGGCCATGTGCTACACAATTTACTGTCAGGATAAACATGACTGGACACTCATGTTGTTTTCATTAGCAAAACTTTACTACTCCAAGAGATTTTTGCCAGAAAGATGAAAGTTCCAAATGACTTTATTGCTTATTCCTGACTCTTCCAAAATATCCATCAATCCCTCAATAGAATGTATCAACTGAGAGTTTATAGTCCAAGATTCTTTTAACCCTTGCTTCAAATGCCTTCCAATCCTAAATTATTGCATTATAATCCTTACCCAGATCTAATAAATTCTTTGCATGTGAACCAGCCCTCGGAGTCTCAATACATATAACGAATGTTCCCTGTTCCTTTTTGGTGACAATAGGCCCATTCACCTTGGTAAACAAAACATTCGGCTTTGCCTTAGTAATAAGCCATTGTGGTAATGTTTAGGAAGCTGGTATTCAACAGATTAGTTGAGTTCCTTTCTTAAGGATGTGGGCTAATGGCAAGTTCAGGAACTCATTACTCTGTGTTGCTTGAAATGACCCAGCTTCTGGGTAACTTACCCATTCATTTATATCAAATGTGCTGAGATTTTCTGCTCAATCCGTGTTGGTGAGTGTCTGACTTTCTTCCTTATCTGTCATGTCTAATGATTATGTAACCATGTGTTGGATTTTCATCCCCTCAAGCTATTGGGATTGATCACAGATGGACAAAAATACCAGCTTTCACAAGCCATAATGATTCTGTTTGTGAAAGGAGAAACAAATGCATTCTGAGCCAGACTTTCATTCAAATGTGTTTAAAGAATTCATAGACTTCGAGAAGCTCTCCTGCTCCCTATTTAAATATCCACACCCCCTCCAGGCTGCAGGAATAAACAAACCACTGTTCCTGTCAAAATTATATTTAAATTTCTTAATATTAAGGATTGCTTTTAAAAGATACATACCATTAGCAATGATTGTCATCTGTATCTTTGAGTGAATCAGTTAGAGATTTGCCATGTGGCAGGAAAAAGGAGACTAGAAATGAAAATGAAAGCCAGAATAAACATGCTGGGGTAAGAGTGGGAATAATTTGAAAACCTAGATAAGAAAAGGCCGAGAGTTATGAATGCATATGATTTGGAGATGCTTTTTTTGCACCTTCACAATTTTTTCAAGGTTACCAAGTAAACTATATATATCCTTCCCCAGTGATGAAGTATTTCACCTACTAAAGGTAAATTTGGTTTAAGGTAATAATAAAAAGCAATCATTTAGTCCAGAATAGAATGAAAAGCCAGATTAGATGATGCAATTCTAGACCTAGACTAGAATATGAAGAAAATGAATCATCTTATTTTATTATTGTTGCTGCCTCTGAACTTGCTCTGAAGACAAATGCTGTAGGCATAATTGTAAACCTCCACAAATGACTACTATGAAGGGTACACTTCATTTAGTGTGTGTTCTTTAGTTCAATTTTATATAAAAATGAAATTCAACCAGCTGGAATTTTTTTTAAATCAAATTTATCCCTGTTTATCAGGAGAGTCTTATGACAGAAATAATTTTTTTTTTTTATTGAGGAAGTCATGTTCTTTCAATGAAAGTATTTGTTAATGTTTAAGCCAAGTTTCTGGTTGTTTTATATACTCACTTTTTATATGAAGTATGGGTCTTTTCTCTGGTATTTCAGAGTCTTTTTGCTGGAATACTTCCCCACAAAGTTTTGCATGAAGAATCTCAATTTATCTGAAGCCTGGAAAGCCTGAGGTTTCACACAGTGGAGTTCTTTATAAGGTTTTATACAACATAAAATATAATTATTTTATTTTTATATTTGAATAATAATTTTTTCACATATCCACATGTACATTAAAATTACTTTTTTCTCTGAACATTCTTAACACATTGTATGATATTGCTTTTGGTTCTTTTGTTACTGGTTAAAAAGTTTGTCATGAATCTGATACTTGATCCATATAGATTACTCACTGATTATGGAAACTCAAAATTTTCTCTTTATCCTTGATAGTATTAAATTCTAATAAAATATTTGAAGGATACTATTTTGGTTCACACTTTTGTTGATGCATTGTAATTATAGATCAGAGAGAGTTTCAAAGTCTGACTTTTTATCCACTTATCTCTACCACTGGATAATGTTAGACACTTTTAATTTAAGATTTTTAAAAAATCTTTGTATAAATCTTAGAAATTATTGACTGGCCATTTATTCTTTAAATATTTCTTCCTATTTTTTTCTCTTTTTTGTGTAGCTTTGATTTTGTTTGCTTCTTTCTTATTCTTTTATTGTTACATTGTAATTATACACCATTATGTGTAGAGTTGATAGGAATGCACATGTATTCAACCCTGAGTGTCTTTCTCTCCTTCTAGATAGTTCTGAAATTTTATTTTTATTGAGTAAGCCACATCTACAAAAGCTTTATAGACTAACTGATACCATGACTTAACAAATCATGAAGACTGTTGGAAAGAAAAAAATATATAATTTCCAAATTGTTTTTTCTATTCTCTAGATATCATTTCACTTTACATTGTGCTTTGTGCAAATCCACAAGTCAACATGACGTTATCAAGTTGAGGACCATATGTTATCTATCTTTAAGAACTCTGTGTGTGTGTGTGTGTGTGTGTGTGTGTGTGTGTGTGTGTGTGTTTGTGGTACTGGAGATGGAACCCAGAGGCATTCTACCTCTGAACTACACCCCCAGCCCTATTTTTTATTTTTTATTTTTTATTTTGAAACAGGGTCTCACTGAATTGCAAAGGACCTCACTAAGTAGCTGAGGCTGGCTGCGACCCCGAATCGTCCTGTCTCAGCCTCCCAAATGCTGGGATTACAAGCGCCCACCACCATGCTCAGCTTTTTAAGAGCTTTTAATATGCTTGGGTACCCATGTAACAGCTTTACCAAGGTTAAACGGCTTGTGAATAACCATAATACTGAGCTCAGTGGAATGCCAGCATTCCTACAGAAATTTGGAGGGAGAGGCAATTTCTGTGAATGAGGGTGGAAATAGTGCCAGAATAATGTATATGTGAAATATTCATAATCAATCTATGTATCATCCTTATGAGAGCCACTTGACATAGTGTACTATTATTTCTTTGTAGATAATGAAACTGAGTTTCAAAGTGCATATTAAAACTTGTTGACTAGGTATTAAGGTCCAGAGCTAGGATTCAAGCAGTCAACTCTGACTATAAAGCCAAAGCCATTGCTCTTTGGAGCTTGCCATAGGCCTTAATATGAAAAAAAAAAATAAATCTCAATGTTTTGCATACATGAGTGGGCAGAATTGGCACTTACAAACACTAACACTATGATTTCTTGCTTATGTCAAATAAAATTGGCATGTACATTAAAAGACAAGGACCCCACCTCTACAATCATGACCTCTATCTCTCATATGTGCTGACCAATGGCCCCTCCATATTGGAGCGTAGGTGATCAGGACCAACCCATGCAGTAAGACAGTTGGGAAAAAGTAAACCTTTTCAAAAAATGTTAGCTATTCTAAAGTTAATTGGACACTTAGAAAGTGAAGTTAAACTGGGCATGATGGCATGTGTTTGTAATCCCATGTGTTTTAGCCAACAGGAGGACCAAAGGTTCAAGGCCAGAATAATCAACTTAGAAAGACCTTATCAGCAACCTAGCAAGACCTCGTTTAAATAAATAAATAAATAAAACAAAACAAAGGTTGGGATTATAGCTCAAAGGTAGAATGCCTCTGGGATCAATCCTTAGTGCTATGGAAGGAAGGAAAAGAGATTGTGATAAGATAATAGAATCAGCCAGGGAAACACAGATACGGAATTTGTTTTTAGTATGTCATGTAGTTCCAGCATTACAAAGTTTCATGAGTATGTTAACGGGATGTCAGAGTCTAGTCTGCACATCTGATTGCAGTGAGCATCCTGCTGTGGATGCAGAATGAGAATGCCTGAATTTCCAGCAGAAGAGCTCATAATGGAGCATACAGTTATGGCTTCACATGAAAAGTAATGTATGGTACAAAAGATAACGGAGAGGAATACAATACGATCTGCACGCATTCCTGGGTTTATAGCCAATCAAGTGGAGTATTAAAATCTGAGCACACTTAATTAAATGTCTCATTTTGAGCAATGTGATGAATAAGGGTCATGAAATGGTTAGTGCTGAGAACTGAAAGTCAAATGCCCTAGATCCCATTCCAAACATCACCTTCCATTCACAGTTGAGACTGAAAAGGAAGGAATCCAAGCTTCTACTCCCTCCCACCTCACCTTGAGTCCTCCAACACAAACTCTAAGTTGCTACCATGTCTTTTCAAAAAATTGCTAATACCCGAAAAAACATAACCTAGCCTCTTGAGGCTAAAGAAAAGAAAAAGAGGAGTTGATTCACTAAACTCATCAGGAGATGTGGAGTGTCCTGTTTTTATCTTTCAAAATTGCATCAACTCATGAATAAAACTTTTCTAAATATGTGTCTTTCTTTAAAAGGCAAATTGTACATTTTGAAAGCTTATTTTTTAAGGTATTTGGAAGTCACTCTTGGTAATTTATTTCTGTCTGCAAGAAAGTATGAGAGGAAATACAGAAATTCATCCTTCAGAGAGTCATGGTTATCATTCCTTTTAATAATTCTACAAATGCAAATAATAGTATATTTTGAGTATCTACATTCAAATGTAAGAGCTTTCTGAAAGCTAAGAAAATGCGGTTCTCCATTATTCTCATCTAACTGTTAGAAAACTCAATTATTGAACTTGCAAGATTCACTTACTGAAGGTATGCTGTTTGATAGAAATTGTATTGGATTCTTGCCTTTTCTGTTATTAATTTATACATAGCCTGGTTCCTATTCTTCAAGAGTATCCCACCAAATTTAGAAGTTAACACATTCAACATGAAGAGATTCTTAACACTATACAATAATTTAGGAAAAGTGGTTCATAAGTAGGGCATTCAGTAATCAAATGTGAAATCAAAGCTACATGATCAAAATTGCTTAGGACTCACTTTGTGGAGGACAATGAAGTAGCTGCTGAGAATGATATAAAGGAATTTACAAGTGGAAACCTAGATTTTTTTCTGTTTCTCATTGCTACAAGTGCACTTTTTTAGCTATTATGTAAATATCCAAATTGTTCTAAGTGCTTTTAGAAATAAAATCTTTACTCCTGTAAAAGCAAAGAATAATCCCTTTCTCCTGTGAAGCACTTGACAATTTTTAAGGCACTTTTATATTCATGATCTCACTTCATATTCACAGCAGACCTATAAAGTAAGTAGGGCAGGTGTTACTACGTACATATATTTTCCACCTTAGAAACTGAGGTGTAAAAGGAATGGCAACCTTCCCAGAGACACAGCTTTAACAAGTGATGAAAAAAAAGAGACTAGATCAAACATATTCTAACTTCTAATGTGGCACTTTTTATAACAGTTTATAAAGAACAGGGGTATTTGACAGAGGCAAGAGGAGAGAGAGAAAAAGTGTAGAGGCAGTTATCAAAGGCTGGTGGTCATTTTCCTTTGTCTCTAACTAGTTTTGATGGATTGGTACCCAATTTTGATGGCTACCTTCTCCTTTTTCCAGAAGACCTACTTAAGTTCTATCACATTTGCAAAATTGTTCAGATAATATGTGATTCTACTTAGGAATTTTTTAAAATTAATTAGAATTTTCCTATGAAATGGAAATATCAACTCCTCCCTGCTAGTCATTTGTCTTTACATTCTTTTAAGAAGTTATTTTATAGTAACATATCTCCATTAGACTATACGTTCTTACAGGCAGACAGCAGAAAAGGAACCCATTCAAATGCATTAAAACCTTTAAAGGTATACACATATACAGGGAAGTAGGCTTATAAAAGATCTTATGAAAACCAATTTTATTTTATTTTATTTTATTTTATTTTATTTTATTTTATTTTATTTTATTTTATTTTATTGTGGTACTGGGGTTCTTGGAAACCCTTCTGCCTCCGGGCTACACTCTCAGACCTATTTTATATTTTTATTTGGAAACAGGGTCTCTTAAACCAGCACAGCTGGCTTCGAACCTGCGTGATCCTCCTGTCTCCGCCTCCCAAGCGCAGGGATTACAAGCGTGCGTCACCACGCCCCACTATAATATTTTATTTTAATTTTGATCTGCTACCTATGTTTTCTGGTTATATTTATTTTGCTAATACAATAGTCTAGAGTTATGCTATCCAATATGCTAGCCATTAACTACTTGTAATTAAGTTAATATTTAAAAGCATATTTATTGAAGTTCAATTGAGATAACCCATATGTAATTAAAATGTACACTTTGATGGTTTTAGACCTATATGTTGTTTTCCTGTGAAATCATCACCATAATCATTATAATAAACATATCCAACTCCCCCCAAAGTTTTTTTATGTCCATTTATTTTTTTTCAATAATGGTGATTGAATCCAGAGGCATTATACCTCCGAGCTACACCCCAGTCCTATTTTTTATTTTTTATTTTGAAACAAGGCCTCACTAAGTTGCAGAGGCCCTTACTAAGTAGCTGATGCTGGCCTCAAACCTGTGATAATTCTGTCTCAGCCTCCCAAGTACTGGGATTACATGTGTGCACCACCACACCTAGTTCATGTCTAACAGGGTCTCACTACATTGTGGAAGGCTTCATTAAGTTCTGAGGCTAGACAGGAACATGCAATCCTCCTGTCTCAGCCTCCAAAATACTGAAATTACAAGCATCAGCCAAGACACCTGGCTTCTCATGTCGATTCAAATCCATTCCCTCAACTCCTTCTTTCTGAAAATAACAACTGATTGACTATTATTATAGATTACTTTGTATTTTTTAGAGTTAAAGTAAATTAAATCATCAGTATATACTCTTTTATTACTATTATTTTTGACATGGCAGAGAAGTGATGATCTCTGTTAAATAGGAGGCAAATTCATCTGTTCCAGCATCATTAGCAATCAGGTTGTTGAAATGCAGGAATTTCTTTATTGAGTAATTAGAAAAGAAATAAATATTCAGAGTATATACAATTATTTCATAGTAATAAAAATTTAAGCTGGAAGGATAAAATTTTGTAAGCATTAACTCAATATTTTTAAGCATTAGCTCAAATAACTTATACAGATGTTCCAGTAGATGGTTCAAGAAACAATTACTTGTATTCATTTGATAGTGACTCATAGCATGAAATTTTTACATAGTAAAATACTTGTAAGATAATATGAAAGACTATTTTAGTAAAGCTTCCTTTTATAAATGCCTTTATTGGATTAAAATTAAACATTAGAAGAATCTGATGTAGGTAATTTCAGGTTGAACCATATTCTCATCTCCTTTGTTATTATTTCTTATTTGTTTCTGGCCTAGTTTCCTTCAATAAGCATGATTTTTTTGAGATTCATCCACACTCTGTGAGCAGCAGGTTTATTCTTTCTGTTGCTGAATTATACTGCATCCTATAGATATATTTTACTCTACTTACTGTTTTTTGGTGGACTATTAGATTCTGTCTAGTGAGAAGATATTACAAATAAAGCCACTTTGAATATTCTTATTCATGTACAAACATATGCTTTCATTTATTATGGGTAAATACTTAGGAATATAATGACTAGACTGTACCCTACCTGTACATTTAATGTTTTACTTAATAAAGTCTAATATTTTCACATCGATGATGGTTGATTTGGGGATGGGATGGATACATTACTACTGTATTTATCTCTTGCTTTGTAACTGATGTTTTTTTTTTACAAGAACTTTTAGTGCCACATGTTTTTACAGCATCTGTGGAGATTCTTGCTTATTTTTCTCCTTAGACTATTAGTAAGATACACTACTGGGGGCTACAGGTAATATATTAGAAACATAAATTATATTAATAGATTTATCCATATTGAACCATGCTTGCATTTTTAGAAAAAAACCTTACTTAATCATAATATTTTGGGGGATCAGGGAGGGTAATGGGGATTGAATTCAGGAACATTCTACCACCAAGCTACACTCCAGCCCTTTATATTTTGAAACAGGATCTCACTAAATTGTTGGTGATGGCTTCAAACCTATGCTTCCTATCTCAGACTCCCAAGCACTGGGATTACAAGCATGTATCACAATACCACAATTTATATTTTTAATGTTTTGCTGGAGTATGTTTTTTGGTACAGTACTGAGATTGTTGCATATATATATACACACATATATAGAATACACTGCTTGTTTACCTAGACTTTCTTCATTATATTTGTAATGTGGCCCTGTAAAAATGTTTTTCTTTTCTCAGATAGTTTTGGATGAGAACTAAAACCATTTATTTTACATAATTTATTATCAGGAATGAAAATCATGACTACGTATGTCAACATGGCTTCACTATTGTTTCAAGGTATTTTGCTTAAGAAGATAGGGCATCAAAAGATAGCTTCATTATTACTTTCAGGATATTGCTGGAAAACCAATTCATTCAGTTTGTTCACCTTGGCAAATAGCTCTTCTGGTAAACAATATGTTGTTTACCTGAGGAAGCAGCTTGCTTAATAAATAGCAGTTTATTTATTACAACTTGTTTCACTCATCTTATCTTCTTGTCCTCAAGAGTCCTTGGGAATCCCATATACTATGTCATACACCTTGCCCAATCCCAGTCCAGCTACTGTAATAGTTAATCTGACCTGTCAACTTGAGTGGATTATGAAACATCTAATATTATGCAACTTTGGGTGTGTTAAAGAGATTACTGGTTTATGAAAAAACAGATTGAAGGGGAAATCCTACCCTGAATGTGTGCAGCACTGTTCTGACAGATGCAAGACCTGAATAAGGAGAAAGCCACATGAAGGGTTGTGTGGTTCTTCGTAAAACAACAACAACAACAACAACAATAACAACAACAACAACAACAACGAAAAAAACATATATATCTGCTCTCACCTGAGATGTCCTCCTATAGCTCTTAGAACTGAACTTTCACCTTTTGTTTTTCCAGAGTTTCCTGGTCTTTCCATCTTGTACTGGGACTGGATTATCAATCATTCCCAATCTGAGACTTCAGCTCTTGTACCACTGGAAGAGCTGCTGGTCCCCGAGGCTGTGTGTGTGCAGGCAGCCACTGAAGATGAAGCAATACTTTTGCATCCTTGAAAGAAAGAAGACTTAACACAAACTCAGCAAGCTGTGATTGGCAGGACATATCTATGGAAGAAATACCAGGCCCTGATGATGTACTTGAGCAGTTAGAGTAACCTTGAAACATCATATCCCAGGAATCCTTATTGTAGATTATTACTAAGGAAAGTTGAATATGGGCTTTATGATAACATTATTCAAATAATCCTAAGCAACAATGAAGTACTCATTGTATTCATTTATATTCTCTTTAACTTTTCATACTGTTTATAATTTGTTTTTGACCTTTTTTGGTCCCAAGAATTATTCAAATAGATAATCTTTAATGTATAAGAAATCTATATTTAAAGGACATTTTTATACTAAGATCACTTTTAATTATAATCAAAGATTGTGGACTAAGATTTTCTTCCTTCATAATGTTTTATTTACAGGCAGGGTATTAATGATTACTGTAAATATGTCCTGAATATAAAGCAAAAGTGTCTCTCTTCTTGTTGGAGGAAATGTTACACATATTGCATAGCTTTGTATATCTGCACATAAAATATAGTTTATTGACTGTGTTATTCTATGCCTCTGTGCGCTCACTTATTTCTTGTCTATTACATCTATGCAATTTTTGAATGTGGTACAATAAAATCTTTCCCCATAATTGCGTTTTTATCAAGGTCAATGTGCATTTGTAATATTTTGCTTTATATATTTAGCTGCTATCTTCTTGGTGCATGCAACTTTATGGCTTTTATATCTTCTTCATAAATTTTTCTTTTATCATTGTGTAATGTCCTTCGGTATCCTCTTCAGTACTTTTAACCTTCCATACCACTTTCTCTGTTACTGCATCTAATGTTCCTGCTTTGTTGTGTCCATTTCCTTAGTTTCTTTTTTCTGTCTTTTGTAATCAAACATTTTTTATGTTAAGCACTTTTGAAATAAATATATAGCCAAATGTTTATTTTTTATTTAGCATGAGAGTTTTGCCCACCTTCAGATAGTGTGGAAAGAAATACCACACTATCTGATATTTACCATTTGGTTTGTTTATTTATTTATTTATTTATTTATTTATTTATTTGGTGGTACTGGGGATGGAACCCTTCTACCTCCGGGATATGCTCCCAGACATATATATATATATATATATATATATATATATATATATATATATATATACATACATATATATATGTATGTGTGTGTATATAAATATATATATATATATACATATACATACACACATATATGTGTGTGTGTGTCTACATATATATATATATGTGTGTATATATATGTATATATATATATATATTTTTTTTTTTTTAATTTGTGACAGGGTCTCGTAAACCAGCGCGGCTGGCTTCGAACCTGAGTGATCCTCCCGTCTCAGCTTCTCAAGTGCCAGGATTACAAGTGTGCGCCACCACGCCTGGCTAGTAATGCCTTCATTTTAATTTTCTTCATTTTAGCTTATTTGAGTTATTGTTTATTCTACTCTTTGCCTTGGTAAGTAAAAAGTTGGACTGTTTTTTATGTTTCTATAGAGTTATTTTCCTCACTTTCCTCATATATTATTGTGAACATTTATCTGTATTAAATTATCAACATTAAATCGGCATTTATCCACAAATGTGTCTTCTTTTTCTCTACATGAAAGTTCATAATTTTCCTTCTCCATGACATTTTATTACTTCTGTTTTTTTCTGAAATATTTAATACTTTTGTTTAACTTTATTATTAGTGTTTTTGCAGTATGTTTTTTTTCTAATTTACAAATATATATTTAATAATTACCTTGTAAGTAATAATTTATTGGCAACCAGTTTAGGTTTAATTATATTTATTACAAAGTTCTTTATCCACCATTTCTTTCTCACTTGATTCTTTCCCTACACTGAGATTTCAGTTTCACTTCATTTGATGTTTGATAGTCTTCCTCAGGTCACTTCTTACTGATGCTTAGTTAATATATGCTATGATTCTCTGCATATTTATAACTAATTTTTGATGCAATAGGTGAATGATATCTTGGCTGGGAATTGGATACTAAATTGAGAGTACTTTGAACTCAACACATGGAAAACTAATAGGATTTTCAATTATCTTCTACCTATGAGAAAATATTTTCTTTAAAGGTCCAGATGGTGTAGAGTTTGTGCATTACAAGCCAGTCTCCATTTTTCCTACACCACTTTGCAGTTGTAGCACAAAAGCACTTATAGTCATATTTTTTGTTGTTATTTTGCAGGTCTGGGGATGGAACCCAGAGACATTTGACCTCTGAGCTACACCCCCTGCCCAATTTTTTATTCTTTATTATTTTTGAAACAGGGCCTCACTAGTTGCAGAGGGCCTTACTAAGTAGCTGAGGCTGTCCGCGAACCGCCATCCTCTGGTCTCAGCCTCCCAAATGCTGGGATTACAAGTGTGAACCACCACGCCCGGGCTCTTATAGTCATATTTAAATGAACAAATTTACTTACAAAAATGGGCAACAGGTTGGATTTTGTCAATGGACCAATGGTTGCCAACCACTACTTTAATATTTTTGCAAGTAATTTGTTGTTGTTGTTGTTGTTGTTGTTGTTGTTGTTGTTGTTGTTATTTGATACTTGGAATTGAGCTTCAGGGCATACTGCCACTGAAAGACACCTGCAGCCTTTTTAATTTTTTTTTTTTTTAGTTTTGAAAGAGGATCTTACTAAATTACTGATTACTGCTTGCTGGCCTTAAATCTGAGATGCTCCTATCTCAGCCTCTCAAATCCTGGGATTATAGGCATATGCCATTATTCCTCACTAGTAATTTGTTGTTTAGATGTTTTTGCAAAATTTTCTCTTCATCGTTTGATTTGGAAGATTAATAAGGTATGCCTTTTTAATCACTGCTTCTCTGGGGTGTTTTGGTGCTGTTTTTGTTTGTTCGCTCATGGTACAGGGGTTTGATCCCAGAGGCATTCTACCTCTAAGCTACCCTAGGTCTTTTGAATTTTTTTTTTTAAACAGGTTCTCACTAGGGTGACAGGGGATTCACTGAGTTCCTGGGGCTGGCCTTGAACCTGTAATCCACCTGTCTCAGCCTTACAGGTATTGGGATTACAGACATGTACCATAACGCTCAGCTTTTACTTGCTGCATTTTTGTTTTCTTTGTATTTTGCAGTACTGGGGATTGAAATCAGGGGTATTATACCTCTGAGTATACTTCCAGCCCTATTTTTTATCTTTTATTTTAAAACAGGATCTCATTAAGTTGTGGAGGGTCTCACTAAGTAACTGAGACTGGCCTCAAATCTGTGATCCTCCTGTTTTAGCCTCCCAAGTACTTGTGCCACCATGCCTGGGTACTTGTTATTTTTAAATTAAGTAATATTTCTTTTCTTTTTCTCTTTCTCTTTCTTTCTTTCTTTCTTTCTTTCTTTCTTTCTTTTTGTTTTTTTTTTAAAGTACTGGGGTTGGAATCTAGGAGCATTCTACCTCTCAGCAGTGTCCCAGCCCTATTTTTTATTCTTTATTTTGTAACAGGGTCTCACTGAGTTGCAAAGGGCCTCTCTAAGTAAGTGAGGCTATCCGCGAACCTGGATCCTCCTGTCTCAGCCTCCCAACTACTGGGATTACAAGTGTGCACCACCACACCCAGAAAATAAAGTGATATTTCAAACTACATACTCAATTTTTTTCAGTTTAGAAAATTATCTGCTATTATTTAAAGATTGCCTTCTCTTGTTTTTTCCCCTGCTTGACTTTAATAATACAAACTTCTATTTTTTACATTTTGAGCTTCTACATATTTGCTTTCCCTATCCTCCCTATCCATATCTCATCTTTTCTTCATGCTTCTCATCTTTTTGTATTTTTTCTCTTCATTTTCTTCTACCTTAGTTTTTAACCCACCACTTCATGTCTTCCATGCTTTATGCACAAGTAATTTAATCTGCATAATAAATACAATCAATCATAAAACTTCAGTGCCATGACACACACAGAAACATTATCCAGCTCAGAAGTCTGCCATTCAGGGATTGAGAAGTGGCCCTGCTCTCACTTACAGGTGCCCGAGGTCAGCTTTGATTGGATGACTCTAGGTTGATCATAGTTATGAAGACTGGGGTGACTCAGATCGGCTACACATGTTACATTTTTCATCAGAGCGTGTTCTCCTATATGTACACCTACATTTCCTGAAATGTCATCCCAGAACTGGCACACCATCACTTCCGCCTCATCCTACTGGCCAACACAAAGCTACCACCTGGGTTAGGTTCCAAGAAGGGCAAAATCCATGTTTCCTCTTTACTAGCAGGAACGATGGCAAATGGTGTGCACTATGGAAAGGAAAAATAGGGCAAATGGATACAATCCATGAGCCACAGGCCTCAACATTGACCATTTTTTTGCTTGAATGTTTCCAATGAGTGCTTTATTATAAACCACCAATCCTACTCTCCTACAAGACTGTTGATTGCTTTGTTTGCGAACCGATTCTCTATAAATGCTTTCATTTCATTGCTGGAGGTTTAAGGAAATACTAATCTCTTAAAGCAGTTTCGTTCTCTCTTAAGCTGTCTGTTCTGGATGCTATAATTATTTTTTGTCTCCATTTGCTGGTTCTTTGTTTATTTTCCCCAGGCAGAGTTTTACTCACCCTTTATTATCACATTCAATGGCTGGAAACAAATTCCATTTGTGATGGGAGGAGGTTGGCCTCTGTTGAGAAGTGATCTGCCAGAGGACAATTTGCTCATTTTCTGCCAATACACCAATTATCTTGTCTTCTTTTTTTTTTTTCTTCTTCTTCTTCTTCACTTTTGGTTCTGGGAATTGAACCCAAAGGAGGCATTCTACCTCTGGCCCTCTTTTATTTTTTTTATTTTGAAATGGAGCCTCACTAAGTGTTGGGGCTGGCCTTGAACCTATGAACCTCTTGTATCAGCCTCCCAGGTCCTAGGACTATAGGTGTGAGCACTATGCCCAGTCCATTTGTTCTCCTAGGGGCTTTTTCATGATTGAAATTCTCCCCAGGAATCAGAGTTCAATCCCTGATCAGGAGGAGTCTTTACTCCAGAATCCTACGTGCCACATTGAGATTATTTGGAGCCTATAGGAGCCAACCTGGCTTCTGCTTCTGGACCTAGTCTACCTTCAGAAGTTATATGGGTACTGGTGATTGGTAGTTGTGATGGCTTGTCTAGATTGTCAACTTGACTGGGAATATGAAACACCTAACATTGTGTGACTTTGGGTGTATTGATGAGATGATTGATTTATGTAATAGCAGACTGAGGGAAAGTCCTGACCTGAATGTAGGCAGCATGATTCTGATAGGTTTAGGACCTGGATAAAAGGAGAGAGGTTAAAGGCATGTGTGGCTCCCTTATACCTCCGGGCTACACTCCCAGACCTATTTTTTATATTTTTATTTGGAAACAGGGTCTCTTAGGCCAGCGAGGCTGACTTCGAACCAGCGTGATCCTCCCGTCTCCATCTCCCAAGCGCAGGGATTACAAGAGTGCACCACAACACCTGGCCAGCCTTCAGCTTTTTAAACTGGACCTTCACCATCATTTCTCCGGAGAGTTTCCTGGCTTTTCCATCTTGGACTGGAACTGAAAGAGGGGTCGCTCCAATTCTGAGACTTCAGCTCTTGGACTTCTCCACCGGCTGCTAGTTCCTACAGCTCTCCATGTGCATTTGACCACTTGGGAATACATTGTTTTGGAGTGTAAACTGATTTCACAAATCCCTTTTACCATGGGCATGTCCTGTGAGTTTCATTACTCTAGTGAACCCTGACTAATATGGTAGTTTCCTTGTTATTTAGAAGGGAAAGAAGCAGAGCTGAATATCCTGGCGAGTTGTCTGGGATCTTACAAGCATGACATTTCTTCATTAAATGGTACTGCTCCTTCTTTCTACCCTGGATGAGTGCATTTAGATGTGGCAAGAGAAAGCTCAACCAGGCATCCCATGAAGTTCCCAGCAACTGGAAATTCATGTTCTTGGAAGGATTTACCCATGTCTATCACTACCCTTAACAAATAGTTCAAATAGCTATTAAGAGCTCTGTTAACTAAGTAATAGCACTGATAATCCATGAATGGACCATTTGGTAGATGTTCAGCTCTGATATACATCAATCACACATTGTTTCATAAAATAAAAACATTGGCTTACCATATTTTACCTGGGATAACTGTATCAGTGTCCTAAATATGTCCATCACATATGTTTTGCCATACAAATATCTCTCCACTAGTAAATACTTCTCAATCACAATATCTTGCTGTTTCTCTGAAAGAAGAAGGCCTTTTTATGCTAATTTCCCGATTACAAGGAAAGCATTAGTCGTTAGTTTATTGTGTACGAAAACTCACAGAAAGTTTGCTATAAATTATTTTATTTCTTCACCTTAACAGCTGCTATGATAGCCATAACTATCTACCTTTTCATTGTATAACCTCTAAATCTGTCTTTTTCTAACTGTAACTCCACTCGTATGGCAAAAGACCCTTGTTCATTCATCTGTCAGCTCTACATCTTCACTGCTAATGAATGAAGAAAACCTTGATGCCTTAATGAACATTTGAAATGCTCAGCACATTAATACATTTCATTTTTTTTCTCAATTTAAGTTGGGTTGTAGATCCATAATCAATGATGCAAAATCAAAGTTTTCTATGACAAAACTTGTCAAAGTTTAGATTCCACCCTAGTTCTTTGTTATGGAAAAATAAATACGAAGAGGGGAGTTGGAGAAATTGAATTTTACAAATTGGTGGTGTCAAAAACAACAAGGAGTAGATACTTTTTTGTCTTTGCAGTAATTTCAGTATCCTAAACTCTTGATTTTTCTTTCCACCTCACTTTATAGCATCCCCTGATATGTCTGTTCTTAGCTTCTATCTTAGACTCATTTTCATATTGATAGTAAACAGATGTGGATCATCTCTCAGTGAAGTTATCCTGACATCCCTTATTTCTGCTTCTACTTCTTTGTGACCCATGATGTGCTGATGGAGCTTGCCTCCCATGTTATCTGATCTCATTATACTTTGAGCCGGCACTTCAGTGTGGAATCTGAGAACTCGTAACTATATCATTCCACTATGTGACACATACTAGGGCAGCAATCATGTAACATATATTTGTAGATTTCACAGTATTTACAAAAAAACTGCGTGAACTGTAAGTTATTTAAGTACTTATTGAATGCATTTCTACTATTCTTTATGTATTTATAGTTTACATATGTGTGGGGGCATAAATAGAATATATCATTAAATGTTTAACAATCATATTTACGTATATATTTATATACACAAACACATGGTAATATTTGATTTACTGGTTATAAAAATAATGTGCTGTCAACATTAAAATGTATAACATATTCTAAATTAATTTTTGTCTCAGTTTGTTTTCCTTTTTAATTGAAGTGCTATTGAAATATATTTTTAAAAATATTTACTTGTTTAGTTGAGCATGGTTTGAGGCCAGCCTCAGTATTCAGTGAGACCTTGTTTAAAAATAAAAAATAAAATTGGGCTAGGGCTATAGCATAGGGATAAAATGTCCTTGCTTTCTATTTCTAGTACTATACAGCAAAAATTAATTGTTTGCGTATTATATTAATGCTGTTCAACTATGAATGTTTGTGATTCAGAAACCTATTGAGCTTTATCCTATAGAATATAAACAATTTATAAATATCTTCCATGGACATATAAAAATAATGTTATTCTCCAGTGATGAGATTCCTGCTTTCATATAAAAATGATTGAATGGAGCTATTTGATATTTTAGAAAGGAGAAAGATATAGAAATAAAAGTATATTGATAGATAACTTTAAGAAAAATAAATTGTAATTCTCATGAAGATATTAAAATGAACATGTGTTAAAATTTTTGATTCATCCAAATGAGGCAAATATATATCAAACATTTTCAGAAGATTTTAACAAAGTATAATTTA
Source organism: Muscardinus avellanarius (assembly GCF_963383645.1). Classification (NCBI taxonomy): domain Eukaryota; kingdom Metazoa; phylum Chordata; class Mammalia; order Rodentia; family Gliridae; genus Muscardinus; species Muscardinus avellanarius. Next base: position 31,365,218 of record NC_137803.1, on the reverse strand, counting down.
GATTGTCAACATTTGGAAAATAATAGATGGTTATTCATCTCAAAGAGTGACAATAAAGTATTAAAAACAGACATAGATATAACATACTTGCAGAGAACTACAGATTTAAAAAAAAATGAGAAAAGTTTATATTCTTAAGTAATAAGAAATATAATAGTCAACAAAAACCATAGGAAGTTAATGCAGTAATCTGTTGTTCTTTGGGTAAGTAGGCAGATCACCTGGAAAAAGGTATCATTTTTCCATGGTGTAGTTAGAAGCAATTGAAAGTAAAAAAGGGAATGAGCAAGCCACACTTTATTAAGATTTTAACACATCATGACAAATAAAATTAATTTTCAAGTTTTACACCTCATTAGGCTCTTTCCTGTTTCAAAATAAACATTCTACCTCAGTATTGTTGGGTCCCAGAAAATGACACCCCAATGTGTGGTGCTTTATCATAATAAGATGGGAAGTGTCTCAGAATTAGGTTCTCTCTGACATTCTCCACCCTTCTTATCGCCCCGACCTCAAACTTTCCTCTCTCTTATTCTCCTTCTTCCCAGTGTGCATGAAGAGACTTTCTCTGAAATTCCCTGAGCCAAATAGAGAACGTTCCTTATCCAGAAGAAGCATAATTATTCTGAAATCTCATTAACTAGAAAGAGATAGAATCAATCTCTCATCCAGAGGCCAAAAGAACATTTTCCCAGGCTAATGATATTTGGGCCCATTCTTAAGTATTCTACTTTTTTTTACTGCCTCCTAAAATTGTCTATGGCCCCCACACTTGCATCTTTCCCATATAAAGATATTTAAGCTTCTACAATCTGATACTTCAGTTTCATGTTTTGTATAGCCTATGTGGACACGTGCTCTTTAATAAGTCTTTACGCCTTTGTCCCTCTAACTATAACTATTGCCAGTGTGTGTCTATTACAGAATAAATTACAAAAACTTCAGAGGGAAAGTCTGAACTTTCCAAAGGATTGATCTAAGGGTATTCACCAGGTAAAAACCAATTTTATATTTACTACAATTTATTAGCATGTAGTGTCTTTATATGTGTTGTTGTCAAATGAAAAAACAAGTAAACATTGCACAATCCTGGTTTACGATCCAATCTAGGAAATATCACTAACTATAAGGCAAAACAGCTCTTTGAGTCCTCTATAGGATTAAAGAGTGCAAAGGGGTTGGGGGACTGAAACACAATTTAGGCAATAAACAAAATGCTTTATTTTTTATTTTATCCTTTTTTTGGTGCGTTATAGTCTCGCATTATAATGTAGTTAATAGTGATAAGACATGCATGCACACAGTGCTAGATAGCATGGGGGTGCATTCCTGTAATCCCAGTATAGAAGGCAAAGACAGAAGAATTGCAAGTTTGAGGATAGCCTCAGCAACTTAGCAAGACTCGATTTCCAGACAAAAAATAAAAAAGGCTAACAGTATAGCTTGGAGGTAGAATATTTATGGGAATTAAGTTCCCAGAACACACACATACACACACACACACACACACACACACACACACACACACACACATTTATCTTTCTAAGATTTATTTTTATTTTTATTTTGAGTACTGGTGTTGAGCTCAGCAGTGTTCTACCTCTGAGCTGCAACCCCAGCCCTATTTTGTTTTATATTTTGAAACAAGGTCTCGCTAAATTATTACAGGCTGGTTTAAAACCTATAATCTTCCTCTCTGTGTCTCCCAAGTGCTGGGATTATAGTCCTGCCCTACTGTGTCTGGTTAACTACAAGTACATACACAGTTGTTATCTCTGAAACTATTTCTTTTAAGTAAAAAAATATTTTAACAAAATTAACTTTATTTTCCAGAGAAAACCATTGACAGCCATAAATGCTACACACCAGCATCCTGGTAGCCTAGCAAACCTCATAAATACAAATGACACATTTTTCCAAATTGACACTTTATAGTGTCTTAAGTGAGCAAATATGATGAGACCAAAAGATACAGTTTCATGATGGCACATTAAGACAAGGATCAAAAGCATACAAATGTAATATTATTGCTTAATAATAAACATTTCAGTATTACCTTAGTCAAAATAATCTAAGGTAGCTAATGAACTACCATTAAATAACTCAAATTAACTTAAATATAAAGCTTTGGGTTATCTAAAGATTTTGGAAATTCAACCTGGTATACTACAAAACATAACTAATGCAGAACTAAAATTTGGTCTGCATAATAAACCAATTTGTTGAACACAAATTTATAGTTTATATGATTTCGTGTGTGTGTGTGTGTGTGTGTGTGTGTGTGTGTGTGTGTTAATGGGAATTGAACCCATGAATGTTATACCTTTGAGCTACAAACACAGGACTATTTTATTTGTTACTTTGAAACAGGGTCTCTAATTTGTCAAGGCTGATCTAGAAACTGTGATCTTCCTGTCTCAACTCCCAAGTACTGCAAGTACTGAGATTACATGTTTGTGCCACCATGTTCAGCCAGTTTTTATAATCTTAAAACATAAATAAAAGTTGTATTAACATGTTTGATTAGGAACCCATTATAAGTTTAGGAAGAATATACCAAAGTAGAAAAAAATAAGATTATGCAACATTTGGTACTAATAATAAATCAGAGAAGACAGATTTGTTTTTATTAATTCAAAATTACCACAAACTAATTAGCAAGGCCCTTAGCAACTCAGTAAGACCCTTTAAAAAAAAAATAGAACCTGGGGTGTAGCTCGGAGTTAGAGTGCCCTGGGTTCCATCCCCAGTACCAAAAAAAAAAAAAAAAAATTGGCTGGGAATATAGCTCAGAGGCAGAAGGGCCCTGAGTTCAATCTTCAGTGTAAATACATACATACATATATACATACATACATACATACGTACATACATTTATAAATAAAATATAATTAAATCTACTACATTGAAAGTATTAGGTGGTCAATTTTCTTACTGGAAAGAGGGATGTTAATAAGTATATACACACAAAGATACACACTCAAAGAAAGTATTAGAAAGAAGTAGAAGAAAAGATCAGAATGATGTGATATGAGAAGGAATCAACCCACCATTAATAGCTCTGAGTGCAGAGAAAAAGGCCACAAGTCAAAAACTATAGGTGGCCGTAAAAAGCTAGAAAAGGCAAAGAAATGGATTCTTCATGTTTTGAAAAAGTAATATAAACCGGGCGTGGTGGCGCACATTTGTAATCCCCATGTTTGGGAGGTGGAGACAGGAGGATCGCGCAGGTTCAAAGCCAGCTGCGCTGACATAAGAGACCCTGTTCCAAAAATATAAATAGGTCTGGGAGTGTAGCCCGGAGGTAGAAGGGCTTCCAGGAACCTCAGTACCACCAAAAAAAAAAAAAAAAAAAAAAAGAGAGAGAAAATAAAGAAAAAAAAAAGAAAAAAAAGAAAAAAAAAGAAAAAGGAATATAACTCTGCCTATATCTGGATTTAAACCCAATGAGATCTGTTTGATCTCTAGGACAGTAAATTAACAAATTTATATTGCTTTAAAACATTTATTTTGTGGAAAATTTTTATAGCAACTGTAGAAAGCATACACTTTATTTAGAAATTGTCATTAACTTCTTCTGTTTTGTTAATATGTATATGTGTACTACCACTGGGTTAAAAATACTTTGGAAATACACTGCATTTTATTACATATATACATATATAAACATATATGAATACATATTTTTCAAGGTCTAGTATAATTCCTCTTCCATAGTAAGTAATCAATGACTGTATTCTACCTTTGGTTAAATAATAGATTGGAGAGTCTCAGTATTTTCATCTCAAAGATCTAGGCTACTAACATTAGTTAGACCTATTTTTTTGTGTGTAGTGCTGGGTATTAAAACAGGGGGCGTTCTACTTCCAAAAAACACCTCCAATCCTACTTTATTTTTATTTTGAAACAGGATCTTGCTAGGTTGATGAGAATCTCACTACTTGCTGAGGCTGTTCCAAAACCTGCAGTCCTCATGCCCAGCCTCTCAAGTACTGGGAATTACAAACATATGCCACCACACCCAGCTTATTTTGCATATTTTTCATGATATGATATGCAGCAATCAATGTTGTCTTCTTTTTTCTTCTTCTTTTGTTTCCCCCATTTAACTCCACTTTGCAATAATTTATAATTTCCTCTGTATTTTCTATTGTGAGTATACTTAATCATAATATAATAATCTAATGATAACAATATCTAACATTTTAAAACATTCATTCTATTGTGTTTTGTGTTTTCATATGCCTATGAATAAACACATTTAGTCTTTACCTAAGTGACTTCGTGTTCGGTCTTCAAGTTTTCTATCTGACTTGGCTCTTTCCTTCATTCATCTACACATTCCACACTCTTTGAGTACTGGTTTTGTGGCAGGTACTGTTTTCAGTTTGAAGAGCACTAAACACAGTGCTCTGTGCATAGTGGCTTCTCCATCCTACATTTTCAGGCTCATTTTTTTGCACTTTGCTCCAGGAAGCTTCTGACCCAGATATTCTCTTTGTTTGTATATATTTGAATAGACAGAGGTCAAAGTTGACTAGATTATTCTTCACGTAATAGAAGTTTTAATCATGGCTACTATTTAAATCATGAAGACTATTCCTTAACCAAATAATAAGCATGTTGTAATATGATTAGAAAAAAGAAATATCCAGATATAATATTATCTTTTAATTATAATTAAAATTGTCTGTCAAACACTGATCAATAGGACACTTGTATATTTAAAAACCTAAAGGAAAAAACAGAGAACCTATTATGAAAGAAACAATCCTTAGATGTTATTAAATCAGTGACCATGGGAAGCTCATTTTGTATATAAAGACAGTGTTTCAAACACATACTGATTCACCTTTATAACAATTACACTAGATGCAGGGGCAGGGGCAAGTCCAGGAACAGAGAAGCAATGAATCTCAGGCCATCTCTACATGCCTTGAAAGACACTTGAGTGTCAAGTGTTTACGCTTGCGTGGGCAATTTGCTCTGCGAGCAGCTGGAGAGAGAGCTGTGCTCTGGTTCACCCAGACTTCTGTTTGCTTAATCATTCATGGTAAAATATCTGATGTTAATGTTTCTCCACTGCTTACCTTAAGCTGTGCAAGTTAATACTAGCACTATCACAAACCCCTTCCCTTTGAATGCTTGGCCTCTTTAGACAGGATCACTGCAGAAGCCATCCTTTCTACATTATTTATTAAAGCATGATAAGGTAAAGCAATTACATTATCAGATATCTCTGTCATATTGGAGCAATAAGGCACCATAATAATAGCATCAGACATCATGAGCAGAAGGTATAATTACAACCAGGCAACCACACTCCTGGGGATTATAGGAGCTTGGATACATGTCTTCTCTTATAATGCCCTAAGGAAGTGATTATCTCAAAAAGGAGAGGAAGAGAGAAACCCAATGAATAATGTTGTATGATGTTATACAAAATTTATAGGAGAGGGTGAAAGTGTATTTCATACCAGGGTGCAATGTGAAGGTTTAGAATATTTGAACACCAGTTTTAAATGAGTCAAGCTGTTCACAGAACTTAACCTGTCTCTTCAGAAAACTAGTAGGTCACTCTCAGTGATTTTGTAAAACCAGATGGAGTTCTGAAACACACTAAAATTTTAGTGTGGTTTCAGTGTTGAAAAAGTGGTCTGTTAGAGATACAGGTCTCTCCACACTCAAGCTTTCCATTCCTTGGCTCCCTCTGAAGAAGACTGGTAAGGGTGAAAATCATCAAGCGAGCCTCCATCCATATTTGTTTGTTGTCTATTGGCACCAAAATTTAAAAAGTGAGGTACTTGTAACTTGTTTAATCAAATCTGAGGAAAAATAAAGAGTGAGAAAAACAAATATAAAGAAACTGTGGTCACATCTCCATCCTGAAAGCTACAGGTGAATCCAACTGTATGTATCATGTTGAAACCCATTCAAGAGTTTTCTGACCTATGAAGAATTGAAAATAAAACTTTCTACGGACACACTGAGCTGATTTTCTGAAGAATACACTTCAGAGTTCCAAGGTAGAATAACGAGACTGAAAAGAAATTATTAAAATCCACTTTTCAATCTTTACACAAAATTGAGTTTAATCAACAAGAGAAATTTTTATAATAAACATTTACATAAAATGAGATTTGCTTAATTATGCTTTGAATCAAAAACCAAAAAACACGTGGATAGACAGAAACAGCTACCTGCGGATTGATTATTACACTCTGGAGACATGTTCTGTGACACCCAATCATTTAACAAGGAAATAAATGTTTTTCTTTGGAATCATTTACAAAATTTTATCATCTATAATCAGACAAAAATTCAGTGGTTCCATTAAACTGACTTATGTTATTGTCATCCAAATGCAGATATCATGCGGCTATGTAATGTCACTCAGAAATGTATTTCTTTATTGTGTATAAAACATGGACCCAGTGAGTGGTGAGGAAAGTAAGAAAGGATTTGGAGCATAGGGAGGCAGCAACACTAAAGGAGTTTCAGGCCTGATGAGATCTCATTTCCAGTGTAATAAAGTTCTGAACTAGGTGCTGAGAACACAGTAGGGAATCAGACATTGTTTTGCCCTCAAGAAGACTAAAACCCTATTTTTTACTCTTATACTTTGGAACTCTTACTCCATGCCTGGTTCTTTTTTCCCAGTCTTTCTTTCCTTCCTTCCTTTTTTCCTCTTTCTGTCCATATCTTTTATAGGTGTATTGAATTATATATCATAGTAAGATTCATAGTGATACTTTGATGCACACACACATCACTTACTCTGTTTTCCTTCCCGTATCTTCTGGATTCCCTACTCCTTCCTCCACATACATGATAGTGAAATTCATAGTGATACTTTCATATATGCACATAACCTTATTTACTCTGTTACCTTCCTCAAATCTCTACATTTCCTCTTCTCTCTCTCCCACATGCCACATCTTGACATGAATAAATTAACTTACTGTTCACAGCAAACCTGTGGAATCAGTATGATAATGACCTTTATATCAAATACAAACTGATATAGAAAGTGTTAAATTTGTATGCCCAAAGTTACATAAGTCATGAATGAAGGATGAGCTTTGAGATTGCTTATGTAGCTTTGTTCTGACCATATCTACTTTGTACTGCTGCTTGTTGGAAAAACTATGGCAAATTAAAAAGGGAACTAAATTATTATAGGTGTTGCCATAACATTTTAAACCACACAGTGGGAATACTACTGAATATATGCTCAATTTTATTTTTAGGTCTTATGATTAATTTTATTTTTCAACCTGACTGGGCTAGGAATGCCCAAGTAGCTAAGAAAACATTATTTCTGGGCATGCCTGTAAGAGTGTTTCCTGGAAAAAATAGCATTTGAATCAATGGAATAAGTTAAAAAGACTGCCCTCACCCTTGTGGATGAGTATCACAGAATCAGCTAAGGAATCCAGTAGAACAAAAAGGCAGAGAAAGATGAGAGTGGCGATGTAATCAGAGTGCCTGGGAGGCTGAGACAGGAGGATTGCTAGGCTTCAGCAACTTAGCAAGACTCTTAGCAACTGAGTGAGAGCCTATTTTAAGTTTAAAAAAAAATTTAAAGGACTGGGAGTGTGGCTCAAAGGTAGAGTTTCCTGGGTTCAATTCCCAGTACCAACAGAAAAAAAAAAGGCACAATAGAGAAAATTTCTTCTTTCTTCTTGACCTGAAATATCCTTTTTCTCCTGCCTTTGAATATTTGACACTTTTGGTTCTTAGACTTTTAACTTTTTTTTCTTTTTTTTAACTTTCTCTTTTCTTCTTTTTTCTCCTCCTCTTCCCTCCTCTTCCTTCTCCTCCTCCTTCATTGTTGTTGTCATCATCAACATCATGGTCTGTTTACTTAAATAAAAGAACTTAATTTCCCCAGTTACAGAAGCTAAAATTACAACACAAAGATGTGACAGGCAGGACTTCTGAGGCCTCTCTCTTTGGCCTGCAGATGGCCAGCTTCTCACGCATCTTCACAAGTTTTCTTCTGTGCCTATGCTTTCTTGTGATTCTTTTCATCCAAATTTTCTCTTTTTATAAGGAGACCAGTTTGATTGGTTTAGAGCACATTTTAATGGGCCCATTTAAACTTAGACATCTTTAAAGAAACTACCTTAAATATAGTCATATTCTGAAGTAGTAGGGATTAGGACTTCGACATATGAATCACGTGGGGGTTGAGGGAGAATACACTATTCAGTTGGGCCTTTTAGATCAGTCCATATAAAAGGAGTATTATCAGTGATTCAAATGATTCTTGAATATTTGAATATTTTTATTACATTTATTAGCATTGGACTACTTAATGATTAAATTATCTTTGTGTAGGAGTTTGTTATTTTTAATTTACTAAACATACAAGCAACAGCCGGGTGTGGTGGCACACACTTGTAATCCCAGCATTTGAGAGGCTGAGACAGTGAGACAAGAGGATGGCTGTTCGCAGACAGCTTCAACTACTATTTAGTGAGGCCCTTTGCAACTCAGTGAGAACCTGTTTCAAAATAAAGAATAAAAAATAGGGCTGAGGGTGTAGCTTGGAGGTAGCCCCTAGGTTTCATCCCCAAAACTGAAAAAAAAAAAGCCTATATATGCTATCAAGGCCTGGATGCACACACCTGTAATCCAGTATTTGGGTGTTTGAGACAGAAAGATCACAGGTGCAAGGCCTGGTTTAACAATTTAGGGAGATCCTGTTTAAAAATAAAAAAATAAAAGGGGCTGGAGGTTTATCTCAAAAGTAGAACCCCCTCAGTTCAATTCTCAGCACCCAATTTTTTTTAAATTAAAAAAATAATGTAAACAGCTGGATGTGGTTGGCCACAACCATAATCTCAGAACTTGAAAGGCTGAGGCAGAAGAATCAATCTCATGTCTGCACCCTGCCTCAGCAACTTAATAAAACCCTCACAACTTAGCAAGACCCTGCTTCAAAATAGAAATAAATAAAAAGGGCTGGAAATGTAGCTTGGAGGTAAATGTCCCTTGGTTCAATCCTTAGTATCAAAAAATGAAAACATGCAAACTGGTAGATGTTGGTGTAGGAGTTTTAAAGTTTTAACTGTAATTATATTAAGTATAGATGAAGCAGAATATTGTGGACAAGTACTTGCTATTTAAATAAGTATCCAAGTATCCAGATATGGGTCCTTTTAGGGTTTCCTACCTAATGTTCCAGGAAATCATTTATTTTAGGATATTTACATTGACTCTGGAGGCTAGAGGTTTTTGAACATCTGTGATTTTGAGAAGAAAAATTCGAAGATATGTTGGTCAAATGTACCTACTATACTGCTAAGGTGCATGTTGATATTTCGTATCATAAGAGAACATAGTAGGGAATTATGAATATCGTACTGAGGAGCCAGCATGAACTCATCATGGGATGGAATGAGGTGCACCTGAGAAGGTATTCCACAGTAGAGATGTCTTTGTGTATTTGACTAGGATTCTGTCGGGGATTCCTTGAATACTAGAGCTTCTGTCCCATTCTACTTGCTTATGTTTATAAGTTTCATCAAATTTTAAACTGTCCTCAGTTAGAGAGTTAGATTTACTCAAATACTTAAGAGATTCTTATACCTTTAAATTTATACCTTTAAATAAATTAAGTGTCTACAAGTATTTTGGTTTTTTTTTTTTTTTTTTTTTTTTTTTTTTTTTTTTTTTTACAAAGAAGGAGGAATAGCATGCCCCCCTCTCAAAGCTGAGCAGGAAGAAACTATAAATGCATACTGCAAGTGTTTGAAACCTCCAACCAAAGAAACTGGGGGATTTTTTTTTATGTTTTGCAACCAAGGAAGAGAAAATAGTAAAGTAATTTGACAACATAGCTCTAGAGATAGCAAATGCTGAATACAACATCTCCTAGAAGAGAATTCATCAAACCAAACCTAATGTTTTAACAGGTAAAATGTTCTCATTAAACTCTAATAAAAGTCTCTTCCATGAAATAAGTGAAACCATTTTTATCTTCCTAAGTCTTCAGGGGAAGGTCCATTATCAGAATAAAATTTTTCTAATTTGGCTATTCCACAGAGAAATATAAAATTCCAAAGCAGGTTTCTTATTTCTGTGAATGTCTTTTTTCTTCTTAGCATTTATTTTTGATGTATGTGACTGTATGTGTGTATCTGTGTGTGTATATGTGTTACAGACAATTGTATGGTGCAAATGCAGTGGGAAGCCCTTAAGAATGGTCTGTTATTACTAAGCTTTGTCTATAATTAATATCAATTAGAATCTATTAAATTTAATAGACTTTGAGTTATTAAGTTTAATTCAATTTCAATAAATTTCAATTAAGTACAATTTGTTTCCATTACTTTTATTAATTCCAGTCACTATCAATTACCTTCAATTAATTTAATTTACTGGCAGTATATGTTCAGGTAATTCCCTATTACTTTCAATTAGTTTTTATTCATTTCAATAGGCTTTCTTGGCTGCTAACTGGTTTCATAAAAACAAATGTGCAGCTATAATATAGTTTCTACAACACAAGACAATCATATAAACTAATTAACTCTACTTTCGAACTTCCATAACACAATTGGACTAGAGAATCCATATATACCAACTGTACTCACCTTTACCCATGTTCTCCCTAGGCAGAAAAAGCCTGGCATTCAGAAAGAGATATCAGAACCTTCAACTAATTGTAGATCAGTCGTATCTACCCTGTAGATAGAATCTTGCTAGGTGCTAGAGGTAATAGGGGTCAAGGATAATATGTTTAAGAGATTACAAACAGGATTTCCCACACATTCAATCTGATATTTGATAGAAGGGTCTGGATATATTTTATTCACCAGAGTTTTCACTGCATGAACCTATTTCTTCACACAGAGTAGGTTCCCAATAAACATAAATATTTTCTAGGGCTGTCAGAAAATTCAGTGTTGAAATGGAGAAGCAAGAGAAACAGAAAATATCCTGGATTCTACAGTAAGTAAGAACATGCTCTTTCTATAAAAGAAAATAACTCAAAGTTATCAAATATTAATGACAGAGAAAAATCAGAGATCTTATAATCTAATATTTATTATGCAATTGAAGTTTTTCGAGGTCAAATAAGCAAGGCAACATATATATTACATTACAAATTCTACAGGCAATAACCTTACCTTTTCCTCCTAGGGAACATTTGCATTTAAAAAATCAACATATAGCCTTTCACAGTTTGCAGAGCACTTTAGCCTCCATTAACACATTCATGCTTCTAAAATTCTTATGAAGGGGACACCGTACACTTTGTTACCTGCATTAAGAAACGAAGTTACATAGAAGTGAAATGGTTTACTCAATATTGAGTAAGCAGAAAATGGTAGGATTCAGAAAGAAATCATAATGACAGAAAAAATCCAGTGGATTTTTCCAATTCTAGATTTCTGAGAGGTCCTTTTAAGAAACAGAGGCAGTGTAGGTCTATAGGTAAACAAATCCTACCCACTCACCCCTCAAATGGTGAATTGTTTCCAGTGGTCCAAGATCTGCTAAGTGGGCAGAGGTCAAATAAGCAAGGTAACATGTATATTACATTACATCCATGTGCCTGGGAGAGACATGAGCATAAGTTATTTATTCATTGGGCCTCTTGCTCTCATCCACTCAAGGGTTCCTTTTGAGAAAAGGAAACCTTCCATACTTCTGCATGGAAGTAACTGGACCTGGACATGTGACAGCTGGATAAAGCCGGGAGCATGAATGGAACACTAGGACCCACGGGGGACAGCCAGGTTCCTGCGGGAGAAGCTGCCTTCGACAGGGTTCTTTGGCAGCAGGGCAATGCTAGAGCACAAGAAGCTTGGCTCAATCCCAACACGTCCCTGGCAGAAAACTCTCAGTGAGAAAAAAAAGAAGGAATTCAGGGCTGAATCCAAATCAAGTTGCCAGAGCCCTTTGGCTAAGATGTGGGAGGTCCTGGGAAGGAAACCAGGGGCTTTAATATCAAAAGAAAAATAGGCTGGAGGGAGTGACAGACCCATTGTAAATGAAACTGAAGGAATCTCAGCTGGGGCCAATCCACTGGCAGGCAACACCCTTCCCTCCCTGGCTTGCTGACAGCAAGAAAGAAGAGGAAGAAAGGTGTGGAGCCATCAAAGAGCCAAACATTTAGCAAACTGAACCAGACACAGTGGATTTCTAATCTGCAATCCATCACTTTTCAGTTTGATATTCTAGTTCTCTTGACATATCCAAAGTTTGTACAATACATATTTGTATAAATGTATGATGAGTATACCTGTTGCTTTCCAAGACAAATTCTCTTCCTCACATAACCACTCAGGTGAATTTGCACCATGATCCTATTGCTCACACTGTGTCTGCCTCTCACCCCACCCTCAGCTCCCCACTGAGCTCAATGCATATATCCTACATGCCTGTTAAAACCAAAGAACCAGTCTTTCAAGGCTTCTTCACCAATATGAGTGAGCTTCAAGGCAAAGGTTTTCAGTATTGGGATCCTGGCATGAAACAGTTCCTTTTTGGCTAGCAGTGAAATGGTGACATTCTAGGGAATTTTTCACCCACTGACCTACAAATAGTGAGCTCCTTTTACTTAACCACCCAGCTTGACACAGAATTCTAACATTTGTACAGTGTTTCTCATTTATGCACCATGCCATATTTAATCATATATGTTTTGTTTTTACAAATGTACTCTGTGAATAGATGACCCAGGTAGCAATTGAATATAAATGTTGGGTCCTCTCTTCTTTATACTTCAGAATACACAGTACCAAGTAGAAGACACTTGATAGAGACTTCTTATATGTTATTATCAGCTGAGTGGGTTAGTCTAGAAAAATGCAGTAACAGGTATTTTTGAACAAATGTTTATAAGGTATCTGGAATGTTCTAAGCCACTGTGCTAAATGTTTTGACCTTGTGAAAAACCTCAGTCTCTGATATGGATAGGAAATTACAACTTCCGGAAGTAGACACAGTAATAAGGATTCCTATACAACCATAGGCTTTGGACATTTATAGTTTATTATCTATGAATTATGTTTAATAAATCTGCTTTTAAAAAAGAAAAAAGTTTCTTTCAAGAATATTTGATGTTCTTTTTTGAGAGATAAATGATAGGTAGGAATATCTGTATTTATCTCTGTCAGTTATCCTTTCCTCAGACTTCTACCACTTCATTTTTAAACCATATCTGTTCCGTGTATTTGAATTATTTCATATATACTCATATTTTTGCCCTCTTAGGATACCAAGCTCTTTAATGACCAGCTTGCCTGTTTTTCTAGGACCCAGTTATCCCTAGGCATGTGTCATTGCATTAGGCAGAATTAAAAAAAATTTATATATTTTATTTCTGAAAGGAGACATCCAAATTGCATTCACAATGCTTGCTTTACATATTTCCATTTAATCACTCTTATCTACCACATTAAGAAATGGAGAAGGTCTCATTAGCCAGGGCCAGTTGGTCAGTGGTGCCATCAATCCCTGTTAGAGTTTAGATCTCTTAATATGAGTAAACAATGATATCAAAGACCTTATGTTATTCTGCTAATTTTATTTCGGTGTATGATATGCTTGTTAAGTGTTTGAAGGTACAACTTCATATTGATCTGCCATGATTGTTTTCTTCATGCATGGGTGACAGGAATTTCTCATGAACTGATACAGCCCAAAAATATGGGAGTATTTCTTTTGTCAATTAACAAAGTACTGGTAACTACTGACAAAATATGACATTGATCTTAGTATGTCAGAACTAAGCAAAGTATGTCAGGGACCTATAAGTTTTGAACCTAGAGAGGTTTTGTTTGTTTGTTTTAGAGAAATGTAACATGGTTCCTGCCATAGAGAGGCAAGAAGTCAATACTCCCAAACTGACAAGCAAGGAACCAGAACTATGGAGACATTACAGCTGACTCTGAGCCAAGGGTTCAGTAACCTCAGATTGCCTTGGCTGCTACCCTTGGGTGCCCTGAGGGTAACTTCATTTTTTGGGTCATTCTTTGAAATTCTGTCCAGTTGGCATTTCTGGTTTTCTCCCTTTCTAACACTAGAGCTCATCATAACTGTAATCATAACAACACAGAAAAGAGCATGTGTCTCTATTGGGCCTGAAGGAGGATTGCACAGGTTCAAAGCCAGATTCAGCTACTTAGTGAGGCTCTCAGCAACTTAGTGAGACCCTATTTCCAAATAAAATATAAAAAAATAGGTCTGAGATTATAACCCAAGGGTAGAAAGCCCCTGGGTTCCATCTCTCATACAACAAAAAAAAAAGAAAAAGAAAAAAGAAAAAAAACTTAGCATGCTCTTAGCATGCTCATTTTACAATTTCTTTGTGTGTGTGCATATGTAAAGCTGGGGGGCATGGTTTACTATAGTGGACTCTCAGCTGGCCCCTCTTCTGATGCTCTCTCCTTTAGTCTTGCTAGAAAACAAAAGTGGACTCTCACCTTCATTAAAAGACCTTTGTCACATCACTGCCAAAAACAAATTTTCATTTGGCTAAGTTTCCTATTGCTTTACTTTTAAAAACTCACAGGAGGAGCCTTGGGTTTTTGCATTCCTGTGTATGCGTGTTAATAGGGCTTGTTATAGTTAAGTATAAAATGTCTCCTAAATAACTTGTTTATTGATACTCAGCATTGATGTAATTGAGTCATGAGGATTGTAATCCCAGAAGTAGTTCCATTGTAAAGGATTTACTTGGGTGGTGTCCGTAGGGCAGTAGGGTGTGTCTGGAGGTGAGTCCCTGCTGGTGAGGCCTTGGGGATCATATAAAATGTTCCTCCTACATCTACTCTTTCTCTCCCCCACCATTTACTCTCTTGCTTTCTCCCTTTTGGGCCTCTGGCCTCTGTGATATAAAGACACAGCCCATGTGCTTTTATTCTGACTCCCACCATCATGCCCTGAGGTCCAGGATCCTCAGCCTCACATGGACTGAGCCCAAAAATAGTAAGAAAATAAATTTTCTTTCATCTAACTTATATAGTGAAATATTTAGATTATGACTGCCAGAATGCTGACAGATATAGGTCTTGAACACAGGGAATTCTATCTCTAGCTAAACTCCCAACCCTATTCTATTTTTTACTTTGAAACAGGGTTTCATTAAGTCACAGAGGGCCTCTCTAAGTTACTGAGGTTGGCTGAAAACCTGTGATCCTCATGTCTCAGCCTCCCAAATATCCATCCTTTTCAACTATCAATTGTTTCCAAGCCTCTCTTTCTTAGTCTCATATTATTCTACTGCTTATAAAATGTCTTCTCTCCTCTACTGTGAATTATCAGACACTATTCACCTTTTACATTTTTGCCCAAATATACTCATTCTTGAAACTAGTGACAATTCTATGGACTTCCTTTCTTGGGAACATCATCACAAGTACAGCTGCTAGGGCACTGGAATTATAATGTCTTTATGTCATGTTAAATTATTTAATTACAAAGAGATTGGTGGCTGCCTCAAAAAAGAGGTTTGACTTATGTGCCCCTGCACACTTCTTAGTCCAAAAGAGAACAAAGAATTGACAGGGATGATCCTCTCACTATTTCTTGAAATACCTGCTGTCCCCATCTCAAGGAAAACAAAGCAATGGGTTCTTCAGGTGCTGTGTGCTAGACCTAAACTCTAAAATCGATAAAAAAGAATCTGGTTTGATGAAATATCAATCTACCTGAATCCTCATTCCACTAGATCCAAATATCCAATAATTTTCTTCCATGGACATCTAAATATATTTCAGGGGAAAAAAAAGATGCTTGTAATTTTCCAAATTTTTAAAATCTTTTTTTTTTTTTTTTTTTTTTTTTTTTGGTGGTACTGGGGTTCCTGAAAGCCCTACCTCCGGGCTACACTCCCAGACCTATTTTTACATTTTTATTTGGAAACAGGGTCTCCTAAGCCAGCGCTCACGGCTGGCTTTGAACCTGCGCGATCCTCCTGTCTCCGCCTCCCAAGCACGGGGATTACAAGTGTGAGCCACCACACCTAGCTCAAGTTTTTAAAATCTTAATACTTAGTATATGAGTACAGAGACAAATTTTTCTAAATCATTCCAAATCATCACAGGTCAGGTTAATCGGAGTTTCTAACACTCCATACCTTATATTCTTATGTCTGTGTAATCCTCAGTAAGCAAAATGATTTTATCTCCAATGAACATATTTTCAAATCAGCATAGACTGTCCTCTTCTTTTTATAGTCTTAATAAAGAACTCAGGGCCTAGGACTTTGAGAACCCCTCCTATAATTCAATAAAACACCATCCCATTGACTCTAAATACCTCAGAAACCTCAAAGCCTCTGATATTCTCAGAAGAATAATTGACCAAGAGACAAATGAAGGCACGTTTTAACTACTTGTGGTAAGAAGTCAGATCAATGCTAGCAAAATGACTCCATGTGTAGACATGATTCAGCATCTCCTGTAAGAAAAATAAGTGAAATACATTGCAACTGAACACCAGAAAATATGTACAGTGCACTACAGAAGGCCTCTGATTCTCTGGATCTTCACTTATAAGCAAACAAGATGGACCCCATTGTACTTGTTCTTTTTTGTTGTTTTGTTTTGTCATTCTACTATTCTTCACTTCCATAATATGTTCACTGTTCTGTTTTCCCCACAACCCCCATGGCCACCAGATACATGCTGCCTTCTACTTAGCTGTACCTAGCATCCCAAAAAGGGAAGTTTCACCCATTCCATCACCTTACCTGCCATGTCTTCCAGTTTTTGGTTGTGTTTTACCTATTAGGGTTCTCAGCAGGAGCTCAAGGGAGCTCCTGGAAGCAGTCAGGTCCCTGTGCAACTTCTTGCATGAATTATAGGAGGGATTCTCAAAGCTCTAGTCCCTGAGTTCTTTATTAAGACTATAAAAAGAAGACAGTCTATGCTGATTTGAAAATATGTTCATTGGAGATAAAATCATTTTGCTTAATGAGGATTACACAGACATAAGTGTAATTCTAAAAATGTCTTTCCTGTTCTCTGTTTGTTCATTCAAATATTCACATAGGTACTATAGTGAGGAAATTCCAGAGATGAAATCAGCCAATTTTAAAAATAAAAAGTTCCCTGAATTATGCAGGTGATCCCAATATAATCTTTAAAACCTACAGAGTAAGAGTAAAAAGTAAAGGCCAAAGAAATGCTACAGAAAACAAAAGTAAGAAGAGAGATTCAGCAGAAGGAAACATCAGAGAGATTTGAAATGAAGACTTGATGTGACATCACTAAATTTGAAGAAGGAAGATATCATGAACCAAGGAATCAAGTAATGCAGACAACTTTGAGAAACTACAAATGACCTGAAGCCAACACTCAGCAAGGAAACAAGTACTTTATTTCTATAAAAATATAGAACTGGACGCCGGGCGTGGTGGCACACGCTTGTAATCCTCGCGCTTGGGAGGTGGAGACAGGAGGATCGCGCTGGTTCGGAGCCAGCCTCGCTGGCTTAAGAGACCCTGTTTTCAAATAAAAAAATATAAAATAGGTCTGGGAGTGTAGCCCAGAGGTAGAAAGGCTTCCAGGAACCCCAGTACCAACAATAAATAAATAAATAAATAAATAAATAAATAAATAAATAAAACATAGAACTGAATTATGCCAACAACCTGAATGATCTCCAAAGCAGGTTTTTCCCAAAATATCCCAAATCAGAACCCCTCCAGTAATATCTTCACTTCTGCCTGTGAATCCCAAAAGAGAGAACTCAGCTGAACCAGCACAGACTTAAACACATATGGAATTGCAAGTTCAAAAATTTGTCTTTCTTTAAGTCCCTACATTTATGGTAATTTGTTAAGGCTACAATATAAACTAGTAGACTATGCTTCACTAGGAATTTGTATTTTATATAAGAAAATGAAAGTGAGTGACAAAATTTAAAAATGAAAAATGTTTCAGAGGTTATTTACTTATTATACTTGATTCAATATACCATTCAACCAGACATGAACTATCAATCAATGAGAACAATTTAAACTCCACTCTCTGTATAGGACCATAGATGGATATAATACCAGGTACAGACATGGGAATGAAGATATTTTAGCTTTGGGAATATTATTTTTGTTTGAGAAGACTTAAACATACAAAATATTTTTCCAAATGCTACCGGACAATATAGAAAATTTGGAGAAAAAAAAAACTGTCAAGGGGTTTAGATAGGTTGGCCCTTAAAGTGTAGGACTCATATAGAAGAAGTAAAGAAAAATAGAGGACATTGTGCTTGAGAAAAGCTGGAGGTGGCTTTCAGTACATCATCCCACCTGCAAAGGTAAGGAGAAAGCATCTCCACACTCACCATTTGGAGAACTTATTCCATCTCGAGTTCTTCCAGAAAATCAGTTGTATGTTGAAGACACAACTAGATAGCTAGATATATATTATTTCTAATGGTTTTAACTTGTAACTGTTCAGGAAAGTGACTGTGTATGTGTGTGTGTGTGTGTGTGTGTGTGTGTGTGTGTGTGTGTGTGCACATGAGCACACATGTGCATACTGATAACATCCATTGTAAATTGTGGGTTCAAGGATTTTAGGCCAATATTACTAGTGTATAGAATGAAATAATAAGAAGGAAGCCCTATGGGAATGACTATGTATCACAGAAGCTCACCATTATTGGTAGTAAAACCTAATGTGGAAAGCCTTTTTTTTGCTTTTAATACTAGACCAAAAGGATACTAAATCCATACACAAGGAGGAATTAATTTTTTAAGCTAAGTCTTCTATAAACACATAATTTTGAAGCCAGGGAGAATGGTGGGAAGGTCAAACAGTTTTCATGTAATCTCATATTACTATTGACAGGAGAGAAGCTTTAAAGCTTTGGAGTTGTGTTTTAAGCATTCTCAGGGACCAAAAGAAAATATAACTTTAAGAAGACATTTGTTCTTTTGAATATTGAATTGTTCTGATGCTAATTTTAAATCTCATATGGTAGCCTGATGTGGTGGCACATGCCTATAATCCCAGTACTTGGGATGCTGAGACAGGCGGATCAAAAGATCAAGGCCAGTCACAGCAATTTATCAAAACCCTGTTTCAAACTAAAAAAAAGTAAAAAGGGTTGTGGGCTTAGCTCAGAGGTAGAGTGTCCCTAAGTTCAATCTCCAATACAAAAAAAAAAAAGTACTCATATATGAGTTGTGAAATTCTAAGAAATTAATGACTCTAACAGAGACTCTTAGAATTTGATCAGGGCTCTTAGGGATCCGAAAGGAGATCAATGCTTTTTATGATGATTTAATATGGTTAATAAGAGTGGGATTATGTGAATGCCCGAAAAATATTTGAAACTAGTTAGATTGTTGGTAGATAAAGGAATTAAATCGAGAAACATTCTACCTCTGAGCTACACTCCATGCCCTTTTCATTTTTTTTTTTTTTGAAGCAAAGTTTCACTAAATTGCTGAGGGAGAGCCTAGGTTGCTAAGGCTTGCAGCGAGCCTGCAATCCTCCTGTCTTACCCTCCAAAATACTAAGACTCTGGGTATATGCCACCATACTCAGCTCAATTTCACATTTAAAGAGAAGGTTCATTCTGTCAAGTTCCCTCTCTGACTTCAAAGCCATATTTCAAATCTAAGCCAACCTCACCACTTCATCAGTTCTACCATGAAATACAAGTCTCTGAGTGTTTCTGTCCTCCTCCAAAGTATTTACCAATATCAATAAGAGAATAAGATTTCAAAAATAAAATTTCCCTTTTCCTCAAAATCTTTCAGGGTTTTCAGCTTGTTCTTGTACTAAAGACAAAGTCCTGTGCAATGGGTCTGGTTAGGGGCCAGCTGTGGTTGAGAGGGGCGAGATCCCCAGAATGAAGGAAACAGAGCTGCCATATGGAGGAGAAAAAACAACGACTCGATTTTGCAGACTCATTCCTTATACTGAGTTCTGAACAAAATGACACACATCTGTGGCAGTGTAGACCTGTGCATGTATATTGCATTCTGCCTAGTCATTATGAATTTATGGCCAGGGGTTATATCTTTTTTTAAATTTATTTTTTATTTTTTTAATAAGTGGAACATATTGAGAGTGGTGTACATTTATATTGTGCTTCATGCCCTTTTCCCTCCCACCCAATAGAGAGTGTCCAGGTTAATCATGTTGTATTTATGCTATTACTCATATTCATATATAGCTCCTCCATTGAACAACCTCAGCTTTCTTCCTCTCCTATCCTTCCATTCAAGCTTTGCTGAGATTTCCCTTCAATCATCTGGAATCCCTCTGGTGTTACCACTACGACCTAGCTTGAACATATTAGAGAAGACATATGTCCCTTCTCTTTCTGTGCTTGACTAATCTCACTTAACATAATGTTCTCTAGTTACTTCCATCTTCTTGCAAATGCTATTATTTTATTTTTCTTTATAGCTGAATAGAATTCCATTGTGTGTATTTCCCATAATTTTGCAATCCACTCCTCTGTTGATGGAGATCTAGATTGGTTCCATAGTTTGGCTATTACGAACTGTGCTGCTATGAACATGGGTATGCATATGTTAACATAGTTCTCTGATTTCAACCCCTATGGAAAGATACCCAGGAGTGGTATAGCCGGATCAAATGGTGGATCTATTCCCAGTTTTCTAAGGAATCTCCATACTGATCTCCATAGTGGCTGAACTACTTTGCACTCCCACCAACAGTGTAAAAAGTTCCTCTTTCCCCACATCCTTGCCAGCAATTGTTGTTTGATTTCTTTATGTTTGCCACTCTGATTGGGGTTAGATGGAATCTCAGCGTAGTTTTTATTTGCATTTCCCTGATGGCTAGTGATGTTGAACATCTTTTCATGTATCTATTGGCCGTTTGTATCTCTTCTTTTGTGAAATGTCCATTCATTTCAGTTGCCCATTTCTTGATTGTTTTTTTTTTTTGTTTGTTTGTTTTGCTAGTGTAGTGTCTTTTGAGCTTTTTGTATATCTGAACATTAGCCCCCTATCAGAGTGGTGGCTGGTAAAGATCTTCTCCCATTCTGTAGGCTTCTTCTTTAGGTTCTTGATGGTTTCCTTTGATGAGAAGAAACTTTTTTAGTTTGAAGAGATCCTATTTATTAATTCTTGCTTTAATTTCCTGTGCTTTGGAAATCTTATTGAGAAAGTTACTTCCTGTACCTATATATTGAAGTGTAGATCCTATTCCTTTCTCTAATAACTTCACAGTCTCAGGTCTAATTTCTAAGTCTTTGATCCATTTCAAGTTAATTCCTGTGCATGGTGAGAAGTAAGGATTCAGATCTAACTTCCTACAGATGGAGAACGAGTTCTCCCACCACCATTTGTTAAAAAGGCTGTCTTTTCTCCAGCGTATGAGTTTGGCCCCTTTGTCAAAGATCAGTTGACTATAGAGGTGTGGGTTTGTTATGCCTCCTGCCTGGTTCTTGTTGCTGAGAATTGCTTTGGCTATTCTGGGTCTTTTCTTCCTCCATACAAAATTCATAACTGATTTTTCCAGGTCTATGAGAAATGTTGTTGGTATTTTAGTGTAGATTGCATTGAATCTATGGATCACTTTTGGCAGAATGGCCATTTTGATGATATTAATTCTGCCTATCCATGAGCAAGGAAGCTCTTTCCATCTTCCAAGGTCTTCTTCAATTTCTTTCTTTAATCTTTTGTAGTTTTCTCTGTAGCGGTCTTTTACATATTTGATTAGGTTTATTCCTAGGTATTTTATTGGTTTAGAGGTTATAGTTAATGGAATAGTTTTCTTTATTTCTTTCTTTGTGGATTCATTGTTGGCATAAAGAAAAGCCACTGATTTCTTTAGGTTGATTTTGTATCCTGCAACTTTGCTGAATTGGTTAATCAGCTCCAGAAGTCTTTTGGTTGAGTTCATTAGATCTTCTAGATAAAGAATCATATCATCTTCAAATAAAGATAGTTTTAGCTCCTCTCTTCCTATTTTAATTCCTTTGATTTCCTTCTCTTGTCTTATTGCTGTGGCAAGATTCTCAAGGACTATATTGGAAAGGAGAGGTGATAATGGGCATCCTTGTCTTGTGCCTGATTTTAAAGGGAATTCTTGCAGTTTTTCTCCATTCAATATGATGTTGGCTTTGGGTTTATTGTATATAGCCTTAATGATGTTGAAATATGTTCCTTCTATTCCAATTTTCTGCAGTGTTTTTAACATAAATGGGTGTTGGATTTCGTCGAATGCTTTTGCAGCATCTATTGAAATGATCATGTGGTTCTTGTTCTTAGTTCTATTTATATGGTGAATAACATGCATTAATTTGCATATGTTGAACCAGCCTTGCTTTTCTGGGATGAAACTTGAAGGACGAGTGGGTAGAGCAGAAATTAGGGGAGAAATAAAGAAATTTATGGAATTAAATGAAAATAGAGAAACAACTTACCAAAATCTATAGGACACTTTGAAGGCAGTGTTGAAAGGAAAGTTCATAGCATTGAGTGCCCACATAAGAAAAACAGAAAGCCACCAAGCAAACAACCTAATGAAACAACTCAAGGACCTAGAAAGACTGCAACAGTCTAATCCCAAAGCCAGCAGAAGACAAGAAATTATTAAAATCAGAGCAGAAATAAATGAAATAGAGAACCAAAAAAAAAAAAAAACAATTCAAAGAATCAACAAAACAAAAAGCTGGGTTTTTTTTAGAAGATTAATAGGATTTACAAACCCCTGGCCAACCTAATCAAAAGAAAGAGAGAATAAACTCAAATTATTAAAATCAGAAATGAAAAAGCAGACATCACCACAGACAGAGGGAAAATTCTAAGGATTATTATAAACTACTTTGAGAATTTATACTCCAACAGTCTGGAAAACATGGAAGAAATCAATTGATTTCAAGCACATATAACCTACCTAAACTGAACCAAGAGGACATAGCAAACTTATACCAACCAATAGGAAACAAAGAAATAGAAACAGCAATCAAAATTCTGCCAACAAAGAAAAGCCCAGGCCCCGACGGGTTCCCAGCTGAATTCTACAAAACTTTCAGTGAAGAACTAATAACAATATTTCACAACTTGTTCTGGGAAATTGAAAGAGATGGAATTCTTCCTAATTCCTTCTATGAGGCCAGTATCACATTAATCCCCAAACCAAATAAAGATACTTCAAGAAAGGAAAGTTGCAGACCAATATTCTTAATAAACATAGACGCAAAAATTCTAAACAAAATACTAGCTATACATATTCAAAACCTTATCAAGAGAATTGTACACCATGACCAGAGGTCATATCTTTACATACAGCCTCTATTTCCTCTGGGCTCCACATCGTCCTCATAATCCTCCAGCACTGTCTTTCCTTTGTTTTAGTGGCACAGTCTCTTCCTTCTAATTAACTACTTACCCTTACCCTTTCTACAGCCTAATTTTTTCTCATCCTCTAGATTTCACTCACCCAGTATCTCTCTGATCTTACTTCCCATCTAGATTAGACTGACTAGTTTACTTTTATAAGCCCCCGTTCCCTAAATTTCCTAAAATCTACCTAAGTCTCAATTTCTGTTCCTCAAGAGAACCTTCCGTATGGGGCTTAAGACAGCATAATAAATTCCATTCCCTGAATCCTGATCAAGAAAGAGCCTGCATGTATCACCTACTTAATTGTGATTGCAAATTTGATTCATAAAGAAAAAATCTGAAAAGTAACTCTGATCCCAAGACCTTCCTGGGATTCATCTCCAGCTCTGTCAAGGCCTCTGTGCCTCCCTTATGGGCCTTGAGCTAGAAGCAACTCTTCAGAAGGGGACAACTTTTAGATTTCTCTCTGGAAAAACATGACTATTTAGATCTTGGCTAAAGAGATACAAAGATGCTTTAAGTTGGAACATTAGGCTAAAAAATAACTAGAAAATAAGAAAGAACCATCCACCTTCAGGAAATGAATAAATTGATCTTGCCATCAATAAAATGTATAGAAATAAAAATATTAAAAGCTGCCACTTCACACCCAGAATTCTGTCTTGATCTTAAATATCTATAGAAAATATATTGCTTGTTGGTACTGATGGAATAATTTCAGATGAAGCTGATATCTTATATTCCATAACACTTTATAGATCATAAATAATTTTATAAATTACCTCATTTAATTCTTCAATAGCCTAATTAAGCAGAAGATTTTCTTTGTTGTAGAGATGATAAAATGAAAACTAACAGCTAAGAAATAATTCAGGTACACAAATGTACATATGTATTATTTTTGTTGTTATATATAAAACCTTCTAATTTATTTATTTATTTATTTATTTATTTATTTATTTATTTATGAATCCAGTGCCACCCTATCTCCAACCTTTACTACTAGCCCTTTTTAAATTTTTTTATTTTGAAATAAGTTTCTGCCGGGTGTGGTGGTGCACGCTTGTAATCCCTGTGATCGGGAGGCGGAGACAGGAGGATCGCGCTGGTTCAGAGCCAGCCTCGCTGGTTTAAGAAACCCTGTTTCCAAATAAAAAATATAAAATGGGTCTGGGAGTGTAACCCGGAGATAGAAGGGCTTCCAGGAACCCCAGTACCACAAAAAGAAATAAAAAAGAAAAAGAAATAGGATTTCACTAAGTTGTGGAGAGTCACTAAGTTGCTGA
The DNA here is from genome assembly GCF_963383645.1 of Muscardinus avellanarius. Lineage (NCBI taxonomy): Eukaryota > Metazoa > Chordata > Mammalia > Rodentia > Gliridae > Muscardinus > Muscardinus avellanarius. The sequence continues at coordinate 31,340,630 of NC_137803.1, read as the reverse complement.
GGCTGGCCTTGAACCTGCAACCTCCTGTCTCTCTCAGCCTTCTGGGTACTGGAATTACAGGTATGTGCCACGATGTTTGGCTTATATAACCTTTTAAAATCAACTGTCATACATTTCATGAATATAATTTGAAGTTAATTCCAACAAAAGTTGAATTATATATTTCTATCCCTTGAATCTAGTCTTTCATTTTTACATATCAAAAGAAATGTTGTGAGCATTCTGAGTGTAGGCCTTGAGAACGTTTGCAGATTCTGTTCTGTTGCTAAGAACTATCAGACTTTCATGAAAACAGTCCTGAACCAATCTGTTTGAGAATTAGAGATATACTGCCTACTCATTTCCATTGGAATGACTAACTTCCAGCCAGTGTCCAGTAGTACAACCACTATATGACCACTGGCTTAGAGCAGCCATGATCAACAAACAGCCCAAATGAGCTAAACCTAAATTGTTGACTCATAAAATAATTTTTTAAAAGTGGTCAAAAGCCATTAAACAGTAGATACTGGATAAATCAATTTTGCTCTTGTCATAGAAAACTTCTTAGAAAAATAAAACAACGAAACAATTCAATAAACATGTCTTTATATATGCAGTTATCTATATTAATGTTAATATTACCTATGTAGAAGGGGAGGGAATTTGGATGGAGACACATATATGCTGTGTGAATTTATATTTCTATCACTATGAATTTCACTATGATGTATAAATACAATGCACCAATAAAATGAAAAAATTGAAAACAACAACAATGAACAGAGTGTGAATATAAGTTAAATGTAAAATTGTGATATAAGACTTCACACCTATTTTGCTTTCTTTATGCTTTGATTTTCTTATTTAGAAAAGTTTATGGTTGTGCATTCCTGTAATCTCAGTACTTGGGAGACTGAGACAGGAGGATCACAGGTTCAAAGCCAACCTCAGCAACCTAGTGAGATTGTCAGCAACTTAACAAGAGCCTGTTTCAAAATAAAATATAAAATAAAATAGGCTGGGGTTGTCGTTTGGAGGTTCAATCCTCAACACTTGGGGAAAAAAGAAAAAGAATAAAGGAAAAAGGAAAGAGAAGTAGAGAAAGAGAGAGAGAAAGATTCTTGGATTTTACTATATAATTCAGAAATCTGGCTTCAAGATTCTTTAATATTATTATTGGTGGTGATGCTGCTACTCTTATTGGAGAATCTAATTCAGGGTTTATGACCTGTTCAACTCATTCCTGTGATAACATATTCTCCCACAGCTCAGATGCCTTCTGGAAATCATCTTAAATTACAACAAAATGCGTAAACCTGATCGCCTAATCCACATTGAAAGTCCAAAGTAAAATACAGGCATAAATTTTGTGAACAAGCACTGTTCTAGTTCAATTTTTAGAAATAAATGTCTCTTTTCTTATTTTTTAATACTGGGGATTAAACCCAGAAACATTCACTTCTGAGCTACATGACAGAAAATTGTTGGTGTTTATTTGAACATAGATTGGCTCTGTATGCCTGAGGGCCTACTAAGGTTTCTGAGGCTGACCTCAAAACCTGCAACCCTCCTGTCTCAGCTTCTCAAATACTGGGATTTCAGATATATACCACTATGCCCAGATTAAAATAAGACTTACACACCTAAATGGTTTTCCATCTATTTGTTTATGTCGGAACCACCCTATTAAATAAGGCAGGCATTCTCAAAAATATTGATCACATACAAAAATCAAAAGAGCCTGGAAAAGCTTTGAAAATTTCATGAAAAAACAAATCCTCCACTGACTTTCCAGTGCTACTGCATCAGAATCTCTAGAAGTAAAGTCGGCTTAGAGACGCATTAAAGAAGCTCTATAGGTTATGCAGAAGCAAACCAAAATTTGAGAATTACTATTGGTCTTACATGCTCTTCTATATCAATAAAGGACATATTGTTGACCTGATTCAAGTCATTTGCCTATCTGCTAGTTTAAGTAAACTGACTAATTGCTTTAAATAACAGACTGTAGAAAAAGCAGTCATTTTCATTGGTGACATGAGGGAGGGTTGAATTTGTATTTTGAAGTTAAATCTGAGAAAAGTCTGTATAAAAATTCCAAACAGTAAAAGAGAACTGAAGTCGTGGAAGGGACAAAGGCAGAGAGGGAGAGACAAAGAAAAGGGTTGTAAGAAAACAAATAGCTCATGTTTTCCTAGGGCTAACCCATGCTAAAAGTCTCTGAGAATCATGTTGCTTGGGTTAGTATGGTTTAAAGATAATTATTTCCAGGACTTATTTCCAATGGAAATCCCACTAGGATGGAAAGATAGCAAGTATAAAATATAAACCAAACAGGAGATCCTGTAACTTCTAGCATTGTAGTTGTCCAAAGCCACAAATAGCATTTGTTCATTCTCTGTCACATTTGTTAGTAAAATTTTTCTCAGATCAGTGGCTGAGACTATTTTCCTTTGTTTCTTTCTTTCAGTTTCTAATTCACAGCCTCCTTCATGAAGAGTTTGCCTCAGTTCCTTGAAAATCAAGTAACTACCTATATTATATGAATTCTAATTATTCTATATTCAATCTTTTTTTTTTGTACTGGAAATTGATCCATAGGAAATTCTACCTCCAACCTATACCATATATATAATATATTTTATTTATTTGAAACAGATTTTTGTGATGTTGCTTAGAGTCTATCTAGCCTAATGAAGCTAGTCTATAAGCTGTGATCCTCCTATCTCAGCCTCCCAAGGACTGGGACTATAGGAGTATATGATCATACATGGCTCTAGATTTAGTCCCTTAGGTCTCTATAGCTTTCTTTCTTTTTTCTTTTCTTTTTTGGTGCATTGTAGTCATACATCTTAAAGGTGTACAGTATGTTAGAGGCATACATGCACACATCACTCATTCAGCCCTTCCCCAATTCCCACCACATTCTATCCCCCTCCCTCCTTCTCATATTTGGTTTAGTGATTGTCTTTGATATGTTTATGAAGGTACTTTATAAATATTGGAAATTTTTCTCTTCCCCCCTTCAATTCCCTTCAATTAGGTCACCTTATTTGCTCCTCTGTATTTCTCCTTCTTCATCTATAATTCCTCCTATGATCCTTTTTCTCCCTAGTTTCTGCATATTAGGAAGAGCATCTGAATTTATACTTTTTGTAACCAACTAATCTCATTTATCATAATATTGTCCAGTTCTATCCATTTCCCTGCAAATGAAGTAATTTTGTTATTCTTTATGGCTGAGTAAAATTCCTTTGTGTACAAAACCCGTAGTTTTGTAATCCATTCATTTGTTGATGGGTATCTTGCCTGAATCCATAGTTTGGCAATGGTGAATAGATATGCATGCATTAGTTTGGTAGTTTGGTTTCCATTCTTTTGGGTAAATGCCCAGAAGCGGTAGTGCTAGATTATATGGTAGGTTTGTTTCTATTCTTCTGTGGATCCTACATACTCTTTTTCAAAGTGATTGCGCTAATTTGCAATACTATAAGCTCTTTAATAAGATTTCCCAGCTACTCTAATAAGAGTTCCCACTTCTCCACATCCTTGCCAGCTTTTGTTATTGTGTTTTTAATGACCGTCATTCTAGTTGGAGTTAGGTAAAATCTCAGGGTAGTTTTGATTTGCATCTCCCTGATTGCTAATGATGTTGAGCATTTTTTCAAGCATTTATTGGCCATTTGAATGTCTTCCTTCATGAAGTGTCTATTTAGCTCACTTGCCCATTTTTAATTGGATTATTAGTTTTCTTAGTGCTGAGTTTCTTGAGTTCTCTGTATATTCTATATATCAGTCCTCTATCGAAGGAGTAGGTGGCAAAAAATCTTCTCCCATTTTATTGGTCCTCAGTTGAGATTATTGATAGTTTCCTTTGTTGTTTAGAAGATCTTCAGTTTAATGCAATCCCACATATTGATCTACCTTTTAGTTTTTTGTGCCTTTGCAGTACAATTGAGAAAGGTTTTACCTGTGCCTGTGTGTTGTAGTGTTGGACCTATGCTATCTTCAAAGAGCTGCAAGGTCTCTGGCCTAATTTCCAAGTCTTTGATCCATCTTGAATTCATTCTTGTATGGGGCCAGAAATTGAGGCTTATTTCCATTTTCCTGCATAAGTTTAACCAGTTTTTCCAATACCATTTGTAGAAGAAGCTATCTTTTTTCCCAGTGTATGTTTTTGGAGCCTTTGTCAAAAACCAGTTGTCCATAAGAGTTCAGATTTGTTTCTGAGTCTTCTATTTAGCTCCATTGGTCTGTGTCAGCTTATGTCCTAATACCATGCTGCTTTTATTACTATCACTTTGTAGTATAGTTTGAAGTCCAGTATTGTGATGCCTCCTGCATGGTTCTTGTTGCTGAGAATTACTTTGGCTCTTCTGTTTTGTTATTGTTGTTGTTCCAAAAGAACTTAAGGACTGATTTTTCTATATCTGTGAGAAATGACCTTGGTATTTTAATGGATATTGCATTGAATCTGTAGATTACTTTTGGGGAAAAATGGCCATTTTGATGATATTTATTCTGCCTATCCAAGAACATGGAAGATGTTTCCATCTCCTCAAGAAATAGAAATTAAAATAAAAAAATATTTCTTTTTTAGTGTTTTATAATCTTCTTTGTAGAGGTCTTATACTTCCTTGGTTCAGTTTATTTCTAAGTATTTTATGTCTTGGTGGAATATTCTGAGTGGAAATGTTTTCTGGATTTCTTTTTCAATAAATTTATGGTTGGCATACTGAAAGCTTCTATTTTTTTTAAGATTGATTTTGTATCCAGATACTTTGATTAATTTGTTGCTCACTTCTATAAGCTTTTTAGTTGAGTTTGTTGGGTCTTCTAAGTATAATATCATGTCATTTGCAAACAAGGATAGTTTTAGTTCTTTTTCTATTTGTACTCCTTTGATTTCCTTTTCTTGTCTTATTGTTCTGGCTTGAGTCTCAAGTACTATACTGAAAAGAAGTAGTGATAATGAACATCCTTGTCTTGTTCTTGTTTTTAAGGGAAATTGTCACAGTTTTTCCCCATTTAATATGATGTTGGCTGTGGGCGTACTATAGATTGTTTTTATGATATCAAGGTATGTTGCTTCTATTCAAATTCTCTGCAGTGCCTTGTTGGATTTTGTCAAATGCTTTTCCTGTCTATTGAAATGATCATATAATTTTTGTCTTTGGTTCTGTTTATTTGATATATTAAGTAGATTGGTTTTTATTTGTTGAATCAAGCTTCCTTCCCTGGGATAAACCCTAATTGGTCATAGTGTATGATTTTCTTGATGTGGTTTTGAATTTGTGTTGCAAGTATTATGTTTAAGCAGTTTTGCGTCTAATTTTATCAATGATATTGGCCTGTAGTTTTTTTTTAATTGAGCTGTCTTTGTTTTTAGTATTAATCAAATTAATTAATTATTAATTAATTTGGTATTAAGCATCACATTGGAGAATGTATTTGTTCTTTTACCAGTAAAATATGACCCACTTTGTAGCTTCTGGTAAGCTTGGGCTTGAAGTCTAATTTCTCTGATATAATTTGATTCCTGTTTGTTTTCAAGTTCCCTTGGTATGGATTACATTGCTTCTGCCGTTTACCTTTAGTTTGAGACTATTTTTACTTGAAAGGTGTGGTTCTTGCAGGCGACAGATTAATTCTGGATTTTTATTTTTAATCCAGTTTACTATCTTATGTCTTTTTATTGAGAGTTGAGGGCATTTATCTTCAGTGTTGCTTTGAGAGATGATTTAAAATTTTTAACACTTTGAGTTTTAGCTTCTGTTTGAGGTAATATTTGTTCTTCTTTGCTTGGTTGTTTGTTGGAAATTTTTTTTTTCTCTGGTTCTGGCATTTATTATTTATTTCTTCTTTGCAGTTAATCTTTTTTAGTATTTTCTTTAGTGCTGGTTTGGAAGACATAAATTATTTTATCTACTGTTTGTCATGGAAGATTTTTATTTTTCTGATGAATTTAAGAAACAGTTTTTCTAAGTACAAAATTTTTGTCTTTAAGTTGTTTTTGTTTTTTACATAATTTTATTATTTATTTATTTTTATGTGGAACATATTAAAAATAGCATACATTTAGACTATGCTTGGTGCCCTTTCCCCCCTTGCTTCCCCTTCCCCCCTCCCAACAATGAGTGTACAGGTTAACCATGCTATATTCATACTTTTACAAATATTCAGATATAGCTCCTCCATTAATCAACCTCAGCCTTCTTCCTCTCCTATCCTTCCATTCTAGCTTTGCTGAGATTTCTCCTCCATTATCTGGAGTCCCTCTGGTATTCCTAATACTCTCTAGTTTGGGCATATTAGAGAAAACATATGTCCCTTCTCTTTCTGTGCCTGGCAGATCTCATTTAATATAATATTCTCCAGATCTTTTCATCTTCTTGCGAATGACATAATTTTCAGCTTCTTTATAGTGGAGTAGGATTCTATTGTGTGTATTTCCCATAATTTTGCAATCCATTCATCTGTTGATGGAGATCTAGGTTGGTTCCATACTTTAACTATTACGAATTGTGCTGCTATGAACATGGGTGTGCATATGTTACTGTAGCTCTCTGATTTCAACCCCTTTGGACAAACACCCAGGAGTGGTATAGCTGGATCATATAATGGATCTATTCCCAGTTTTCTAAGGAACCCCCACACTGATATCCACAGTAGTTGAACTAGTTTGTATTTTCACCAACAGCGTAAAAGAGTTTCTCTTTCCCCACATCCTTGCCAGCATTTGTTATTATTTGATTTCTTTATGCTTGCCACTCTGATTGGGGTTAGATGGAATCTCACCGTAGTTTTGATTTGAATCTCCCTGGTGGCTAATGATGTAGAGCATCTTTTTTTGTATCTATTAGCCATTTGTATCTCTTCTTTTGTGAAGTGTCTATTCAGTTTGTTGCCCATTTCTTTATTGGGTTGTTTTGCTAGTGTAGAATTGTTTAAGTTCTTTGTATATGCTGGAAATTAGCCTCTATCAGAGTGGTGGCTGGTAAAGATTTTCTCCAATTCTGTAGGCTTTCTCTTTAGGTTCTTGATGGTTTCCATTGATGAGAAGAAACTTTTTAGTTTTATGCCATCCCACTTGTTAATTCTTGCTTTAATTTCCTGTGCTTTGGAGGTCTTTTTGAGAATGTTACTGCCTGTGTCTATATGTTGAAGTGTTGAGCCTATGCCCTCACCTAATAACTTCATAGTCTCTGGTCTAATTTCTAAGTCTTTGATCCATCTTGAGTTGATTCTTGTGCACTGTAAGAGGTAAGAATTTAGTTTCATCTTCCTACAAATGGATAGCCCGTTCTCCCAGCACCATTTTTGAAAAGGCTGGTTACTTTCCTAGTCTTTGATCTGGCTTCTAGTCTTGTTGCTGCCACCTCTCAATTCTCAGTGCTCTTTTTAAAACTCATTTTGGTTTCTTTCTTTTTTGTCAAGATGCTGTTTTCAAGCTGATAGAAACTGAGTGTCAGTGTGGCTGATATTGGTCCTGCTTCCCTTGCTCGCCATCTTCTTGGAAATCTATAGCACTGCTTGCTAAAGAATGGAAAAATAAAATATAAGGGAGTAAATAATTGTTTATTGAACACCTATAATGTACTATGAACCTTCACATATTATTACATCCCCTTTTAGAATAACCCATAGAGGTAGGAAGAATTTCTTTGCAAATGAAGAAACTGAAGCTCAGAAATTTTCAGAATCATTCATTAATCGAAATATGATTATATATGGTTCTAAAGATCATGAGACTTCAACTCCATTTGAATAAAAGTTGGAAAATAAGTATTTCTGAGAAAGCAACAAGCAATTTTTTATCAATCTACATATTTATGTGATTATATATACCTCTGATTCCTCAGGAGATTTGCAAGGCATATTGAAGAAAAACTCTTGCCTAGGTCCATGCTCTTTAAACTGTAGATGTTTTCTCCTCAGTTGATCATAATATTGATTTGGTGTCAAGTCATATTTAATGAATGATTACATAATAAAACACAATCAAGTAGAAAATTCATGGAGCATCAAATGTAGTCAGAATAAAGTATTTTCTATAAATATTTTTAATTGCATAGATTTGTACACATGGATGAATGCAGTGGCATGATGGATCTACCACAGGGTACATTCCTGTAATTCTAGCTACCCTGGGGATTGAGATAGGAGCATAACAAGTTCAAAACCAGCTTGGGCTACTTAGACCCTGTCTCAAATAAAAAACAAAAAGAACTAGGGTATAGTTCGGTGCTCTTAGGTTCAGTTCCCAGTACTAAAAAAGTCACAAGGTAAAATGCATTTTCAAATGTAATATATGTTATAATACAAACTTTTGGAGACTTCTGGGAAAATGGCAACCGAGGGAAGCAGCACATACCAGTTCTGCTGACACCCAATCTCCATTGTCTTGGAAACAGCATTCTACGAAGCCAGAAAATACTACCAGTAGAGGAATAACATGATAGGTACAAAAGAAATGTTAGAAGACCAATCAGAGAGGAAAAAAGAACCTGCCAGCCTTGCAGCAGTTGGCGCCACAGCAGTGCCATCTTACCTCACTACACCCAACTTCACTGGACTCCAGAGACAAATGAAAACATCCAAGCCTGACATGAGCAGCTGCAGATCTTTTGAGTTGTGGGGCATCAGTTCTTCCTGTGCAAACACTGGCACAAACAGCTACCAGCAATGGTGGCCATGTTCTCCTCACCCTCCAGGGATCCAGAACAACAAAGGAAAACTTGCCAACCTCGTGGCCATGGGCACCAAACTGGCACCATTTTGCCTCACTGGAGGGTAACCAGGGGACCTGAAGCAGGCAGCTGTGGATCATCAGAATTGTGAGTCATCTGTTCCTTCTGTGCAACATTGACTCTAACTTGCAGTAGTGGTGGCCAAGCTCACCACACCCTCCAGAGATCCAGACCATCACCCAAAAACACCATAGGTGAAGTCACAGCTCCTTCGAGAAAATATCCAGCATGGTGCCCCCAGGGACTCACACAGCCACAATAAATGCCTTGGGTCTGAGAGTTTGAGGTTCAAACCGACAAAAGTAGGGATAGAGTCTACAATTTACAGCAATGGCAGCCAAGCTTACCACACCTACCGGAGATCCAGACCAGTGCATAGCAACACCTTAAGTGAAGCTGCTGTCCCCACAAGAGGACACCCAGTGTGGCACCCCCAGGGACTCACGCAGCCATGATAAACTCCCTGGATCTGAGACTTTTCAGTTCAACCTGAAGGTGGGGGGTGGAATCTGCTGTTGGACATAGCAGAGGCTCAGACAGACTCAGGTTCTGCATCAGTGGAAAGTGTGGGGGGAGATCTATGATTATCACTTGACTCAACTAGTAGGATCTCCAGGATCACCACAGACCACCTAATTGTGGTGAACAAGACAAAGTCAGACTAGACTAGCCCTAGCTGTGGAGAACAGACTCTTACATTGAATTTGGCCTCAGAGGCATCCACCACCCATTGAGTTAGGGAGAAACTGAGATTCCACATGTGTGGAAAGCATGGAGGGTGACCCATGCTAAACAATAGATCCAGCCCCATTGATACTGGCCATCTAGATAGACTGATAAAGACTTAGAGAACCAGGTTTGTATCAGGAAAGATGATGGTGACACTCAGTGTCTGCACAGAGAGAGTCAGCTGAGTATTTATAAATTTGTAGAGTTGCATTAATTTATTATTGGTGTTGTTTTGTTTTTTTCTTCTTTTTTTGTGTATGAATGTGTGTGCCTGCTTCTTTACCCTTTCCCCAAACCTTCTTCCAAGGTTCTTCTCTTGTACATAATTACTATCTTCTTTCCATCACTTACTTTTTTCTTTTTTCCTCTCTTCTCTTCTGTGTATTATATTAAATCCACTTCATACCACTATACTAAAAACTCTACATTTGCTACTAGAAAAGCACTATTTATTCACTATATCTGGTCTCTACTGTATGGTCCTTTACCAAATTCATACTCTCATTTTATTTGATACTATCTGTGGCTTTACCCTATTCTTGCATTTACAACTTCATTTCCCTCCTCATTCCACCTTCACTATTAAATAAAACACAACACGTCCTTGGATATAACAGCTGATATCTAGAGACTGAGAGAAATCTATCAAAAAGAACAGATACAAACTTCTGAAATCATGAGAAGGAGGAATAACAAGGAAGCAATGAGCTCCCACAACACCACAATAACAGAACCTGACGACACAGAATGACAGGAATCTCCAGAAGGTCAAATCAGAAGGTCAAATCAGAAATGAATGAAGTAAAGAATGTAATCATTGAAGTGAGGGCATCAATTCAAACTATAAACAATTGATTAGGCAACATGGAGATTAAAATTTTGATCCTAGAAGTTGATAACTCCAAAAATGAATGTATAGTATATTACTTAAAAAGAAGAATTCAATGGCATGAATTGGACATTGAATAAATATGGGCCAATTTTAAAAGAGCTAACCTAGAAATAATTGGCATTGAAGAAGGAAAATAAGATAAAACCAAAGGAATCAACAATCTTTTCAAAGAATTAATATCAGAAAATTGCCTAAATATAGAGCAAAAGGTTGATACTCAGGTACAGGAAACTTATAGAACCCCCTTTAAACAAAATCAAAGAAAAGATTCATCATGCCATATTAATAGTCAAACTGACCAATATAAAAGCCAAGGAGAGAATCTTAAAGGAAACAAAAACAAAAGACCAAGCTGACATTTAGAGGCAAACCAATTAGAATCATTCCAGACTTCCCCCCAAAGTCATGAAAAAGCCAGAAGGGCCTGGAGTAACATATGCAAACTCTGAAAGAAAACAACTTGTAGTCAAAAATTTCCTACCCAGCAAAATTATATCTCAAATTAGGGAAATAAAAATCTTCCATGACAAACAGAAGCTGAAGGAATTTAAGTCTTCAAAACCAGCACTAGAGAAAATACTCAAAGAGATTAACTTCAAAGAAGAAATAAGCAACATACATCAGAACCAGATAAACAAGAATTTCCACCCAGTAAACAACTAAGCAAAGAAGAACACTACCTCAAACAGAAATTAAATCTCAATATGTTAGGAATTAAAAAACATCTCTCAATAATCACACTGAATGTAAGTGGCCTCAATGCCCCAAGAAAAAGACATAAAGTGGCAAAATGGATTAAAAAATAGAATCCATCTATCTGCTGCTTATATGAAACACACCTTACAAGCAAAGATAGTAACAAACTTAATATAAAAGACTGGAGCAAGGTAATCCATTACAAGAAAATTAAAGGTAAGCAGGAGTAACAACTATGATATCAGTCAAGTTAGATTTCAAGCCCAAGCTTATTAGAAGATACAAAGAAGGTCATTTTTACTGATACAAGGAACAATTCAACAAGAAGAAGTAATGATAGTCAATTTTTATGCACCAAACATAGGTGCATCTACCTTCATAAAACAAACTCTTTGTGATATTAAGTCACATATAAATCTCAATAAAATAATACTGGAAAATTTCAACACTTCTCTCACACCACTAGACTGATATTCGAGACAAAATTTCAGTAAAGATGCCTCAGATATGAAGAACACCATTGACCAAATGAACCTATTAGACGGATACAGAATATTCCACCCAACTATAGCAGAGTTCACATTTTTCTCACTTGCTCATGGAAACTTTTCCAAAATAGATCACATCCTGGAACACAAAGTGAACACTAGCAAATTCAAAAAATGTGACATACCTCCCTGTGTCTTTTCAGACCATAATGTAATAAAACTAGAAGTCAACTATAAGAAGACCTAGAGAAACCACATAAACATGTGGAGACTGAACACCACACTGCTAAATTTTAAAAAAAAGGGTCATAGAAGAAATAAGGGGTGAAATCAAGAAATTTCTAGAAACAAATGGAAATAGAGATACAACATATCAACACCTCTGGGACACTTTGAAGGTAGTATTAAGAGGAAAATTTATAGCACTGAATGCTCACTTAAGAAGAACATAAAAGCACCAAATAAATAACCTAATTAGACACCTCAAAGCTCTTGAAAAATAAGAAAAATCTAACCCCAAAGCTAGTAAAAGACAGGAAATTATTAAAATCAACACATAAATTAACAGAGTAGAGGATAAAAAGACAATATGAAAAAATCAACAAAACCAAAAGCTGGTTTCTCAAAAAAATTAACAAGATAGATAAACCACTAGCCAACATAACCAACAAAAAATAGAGAATAAATCCAAATTACAATGATAAGAGATTAAAAAGAAGATATTACTACTGACAGTGTAAAATTTCAGAGGATTATCAGAAACTACATGAAAAACTATACTCCAACAAAATAAAAAATTTGGAAGAAATTGACAACTCTCTAGATTAATACAACCTTCCTAAACTGAGTCAAAAAGATATAGAAAATTTAAACAAACCAATAGCAATCAAGGAGATTGAAGCAGCAATAAAGAGCCTACCATCAAAGAAAAGCCCAGGATTAGATGGTTTCACAAGTGAATTTTATAAAATATTTATATAAGAGCTGATTCCAATATTCCTCAATCTATTTCATGAAACAGAAAAAACAGGACTCTCCTAAATGCATTCTATGAAGCCAACATCACATTAATACCAAAACCAAATAAAGACAGTTCAAGGAAGGAAAACTACAGGCCTATATCTTTGTTGAACTTGGATGCAAAATTGCTAAACAAAATATTAGCAACACACATTCAAAACCACATCAAGAAAATCATACATCATGAACAGGTAAGGTTCGTCCCAGGGATGCAAGGCTGGTTCAACAAATGAAAATCAACCCATGTAATTCATCATATAAACAGAACCAAAGACAAAAGCCACTTGATCATTTTAATAGATGTTGGAAAAGCATTTAACAAAATCCAACACCCATTTATGCTAAAAGCACTGCAGAGAATAAGAATATAAGAAATATCTCAATATTATAATAGCAATCTACAATAGGCCAATAGCCAACATCATATGGAATGGAGAAAACGTTGAGAATAAATAAAGGAAAAAGACAAGGATGTCCATTATCACCAGTTCTCTTTAATATAGTATTTGATACTCTAGGCAGAGCATAAGTGAAGAAAAGGAAATCAAAGAAGTACAAATAGGAAAAGAAGAACTCAAACTTTCACTATTTGCAGATGGCATAATACTATACTTATAAGATCCAACAAATTCAAGCAAAAGACTTATAGGATTTATCAACAAATTTAGCAAAGTGTCTGTATACAAAATCAATCTTAAAATTAGAAAACTGGGCATGGTGGCACACGCTTGTAATCCTAGCATTTAGGAGGCTGAGACAGGAGGATCATGGTTCGCGGACAGCCTCAGCTACTTAGGGAGGCACTTTGCAACTCAGTGAGACCCTGTTTCAAAATAAAGAATGAAAATATAGGGCTGAGGGTGTCACTCAGAGATAGAATGTCCCTGTGTTCCATCTCCAGGACCACAAAAAGAGAAAAAAATAAAAGAAAAAATCAGAAGCTTTTTTGTATGACAACCAAAATTCACTGAAAAAGAAATCCAGAAAACACTTTTATCCAGGATTTTCCACAAATCAATAAAATTCTTAGGAATAAAATTAACCAAGGAGGTAAAAGACCTCTACAAAGAAAATTATAAGCATTGAAAAAAGAAATGGAAGAACTTATAAGATGGAAAGATTTTCTATGTTCATGGATTCATTGATAGGCAGAAAAAATATCATCAAAATAGCCATACTTTCAAAAATGATCTATAGATTCAATGCAATACCCATTAAATTACCAAGATCATTCCTCACAGACATAGAAAAATTAGCCCTTCAATTTGTTTGGAACAACAAAAATACCAGAATAGTCAAAGTAGTCTCAGCAACAAAAACCATGCAGGAAGAATTACAATACCTGACTTTAAACTATACTACAAAACCACAGTAATAAAAACAGCATGGTACTGACACAAAAACAGATACATAGACCAATGGAGCAGAATAGAAGACTCAGAAACAAGTCCACACACTTACAGCCAATTGATTTTGAAAAAGGGGCCAAAAACATACACTGGATAAAAGATAGCCTGTTCAACAAATGGTGTTGGCAAAGCTGGTTAACCATATGCAGAAAAATGGAAATAAATCCCATTTTTTAACCATGTACAAAAGTCAATTCAAGATGGATCAAGGACTTGGAAATTAGGCCAGAGACATTGAGACTCCTTGAAGAGGGCATAGGTCCAACATTGCAACACATAAGCACAGATAAAAGCTTTCTCAACAAGACACCAAAGGCATAAGAAACTAAAAGGTGGATCAATAAATGGTATTGCATTAAACTGAAGAGCTTCTGTACAACAAAGGAAACTATCAAGAACTTCAATCTAGAGCCAACAAAATGGGAGAAGATTTTTTGCCAACAACTTCTCCAATAGAGGACTAATATCTAGAATATACAGAGAACTCAAGAAACTCAGCACTAAGGAAACAAATAACCCAATCAAAAATGGGCAAGTGAGCTAAATAGATACTTCAAGAAGGAAGAAATTCAAATGACTAATAAATGCATGAAAAAATGCTCAACATCATTAGCAATAAGAGAGATGAAAATCAAAACTACCCTGAGATTCCACCTAACCCTAACTAGAATGGCAATTATTCAAAACAACAACAAATGCTGGCAAGAATGTGGAGCAGTAGGAACTCTACTACATGTTGGTGGGATTGAAAACTAGTGCAACCACTTTGGAAAACAGTATGAAGGCTCCTCAGGAGAATGGGAATGAATTTACCATATAATCCAGCAATTCCACTCCTAGGTATCTACCCAAAAGAAAGGAAACCAAACTATCAAACTAATGCATGTGTATCTATGTTTAAAGCTGCACAATTCACCATTGCTAAACTATGGAACCAGCCAAGATGTCCTTCAACAAATGAATGGATTACAAAACTGTGGGATATGTACACAATGGAACTTTACTCATCCATAAAGAAAAACACAATTATGTCATTTACAGGGAAATGAATGGAACTGGAGGATATTATGCTAAGTGAGATTAGTCAGTCACAAAAAATAAGTAATCAGATGTTCTCCCTTATATGCGAAAGCTAGGGAGAAAATGGGTCATAGGAGGAACTCTAGATGAAAAAGGAAATCCTATAGAGGAGCAAACAAGGCAACCTAAATGAGGTAATGGGAGGGGGGAAGAGGAAAATTCTCTAATGTACATTTACAAACATATCAATGTACTAAGCCAAAAATTAGAAGGAGGGAGGGTGAGGTATAGGGGTGGGCACAGTGTAAAGGCTGAATGGGTGATGTGTGCATGTATGTCTCCACCATTTGCATCTCATTAAGATATATGAATACAATGCACCAATATAAATATAAAATACATATTTATATAAATATAAAATACACAAAAGTGCCAGGCATGGTGGTGCATGCTTGTAATCCCCACCCTTGGGAGGCGGAGACAGGAGGATTGCGCAGGTTCGAAGCCAGCCACTTGCTCTGGCTTAAGAGACCCTGTTTCCAAATAAAAATATAAAAATAGGTCTGGTAGTGTAGCCTGAAGGCTGAAGGGCTTCCAGGAACCCCAGTACCACCAAAAAAAAATACACAAAACCCAAAATTTTTAAAGTTATGGTCTAAACAAAGAGAATGTTACTCAAAGTAGGTAAGAAGAACCCTGAGTGGAAAAGCAGAGCAGTACTACTAAAAATGTTGCCAAGTTTAGAGTGTTATAGGTATGTTGAGTGGTGGTTGCCCTCATTTTTTAAATTAAGAAAGCCATTGCAATGTAGAGGGGGAAAGTTTCTATCACAAAGTGAGTTTGCAGTCTGCAGAAGCCAAACACCTGTGGGTAAACTGGGTCTTCTATAAAATATGTAATAGATTTTCCCAGACTCATTCTGTATGTGTAAGATCAACATTGATTTCTCTTTTTTTTAAATCAGGCATTGGCCAAAATGAATGAGGCATTTCTCATTATCTCTCCCTTGAAGGATATACTCATCATTTTTTCAGGACTTGGTGAGGTATAGGCTCTTTATTTTCTTACTTGCTCAGGAAAAATATCCCTCTACGTTTTCTTTCCCCATTTGGAGCCCATAAGGAGTGACTGATAATAATAGATAACAAGCATTCACTGTTCTTCTGTCTTGGCTACGAGACTCCTGCCTGTTGAAGAGGCCCAGGAAAAGTGTAATGAGCCTTAGTATATGGAAGAAATGAGTGCAATCAGCTGGCCATTTGGAATGCCAGTCTAGCCTGAAGCTGTCACAGGCAAGAGGAACACTGTGGAACTCGGTATGACCACTTCTAAGTTATGACTTTATTTGTCCACTGACAACTATTTTGAACCCGATGACATGGGAATTATCAGTAACAATGGTGCCTATTATCTGGGTAATGATTAAAAGACTACTTCAAAATAAGTTTACATGCTTATTTCTTTTCATTTTTCTAACAGCCCTAGTGATTAGGGAATCATTATCTCCATGTTTACAAATGAGAAAAATGAGACACAGTTAAGTGATTTATCCAGAAACATACAAGTTCATAGAAAAGTTGGAACAGAATATTTAACCACCAAATCCCAGCCTTTCATTTCTGCCAATAGACAGCAATGATCTCATTAATTTTCCTCCTAATATTTTGTTTCCCTCACTGACATGGTTTGCAAAAGTATTTTTGCAAAATTTGTGTCTAAAAATGGGAAAAAGATACATCGAAGGTGCAGTGATTATTATTTTATATCTGCTGAATGCAGTTAATTCATTGGTTTCAAGAACATGAGGTGATCTAGGGGAACACATATCTATTTATGTAAAAATAACATATGCTGGGAAAATGTATGTGGTTGAAATACAGATACACTGGCTTCAACTCTAATATTGGTTTAAGTAAATTATATGTTAGGCCCCAGCCAACAAATATATCCGTTACAGTGAACTTTTCTAATTTGGTTAAAAGACCCTAGATTTATTCAGCAGTGTATGTATATCAGGTTATGTAAAATTAATAGCTGAAGTTCATTCATATGGCTTTAATTAGGATGCATGGGCTGGGATAAAGAAATAAAGTGAGAGATCTGGCTTTGATTATAACTCTATCTGCTCCAGTATCAGTGTCTGCAGTGGTGAATACGTGTTGGCTTCACTTAATACATGCTTGTTCAAAGAAACCAGGCATTGGCTTCATTTCACTTTGAAAGCTTTCATTAAAATATATTGTTTGTCTAAATACCAGTTTAGTTCACTTTATTTAATTATCCAAGAATATTTACAGGGCCTGTAATATAATTGTATATGCTGAAAAAAGTTGATTGTGTTATGTTTCAAAGAAAATAGATTCATTTCTGTGAAAACTTCTTGGAACGTTTGAGAACTGTACTGTTTCCAAGTCTATGTACTTGTCTCCAAACATGGCTTTGGAAGTCTGACCACTTCATTTTCTTTCTCAAGAAAGAGAATTCTTTAAGGAGAAAAGCATTCCATGCTGGGAAATCATGTTCTCCTCAGGTGGTGGCTAAACTTTCCCACCAAAGCCAGGGGGAGAAGTGAGTTTTAGAAAACCACTGGCTCTTTTTTTTAATACATTTGCTTAATGTTTATCTAGTTTTTAAGATCAAATTAATTCCCTACCTCCTCTATGAATTCTTTTGTGATTGTTTAGATTTGGGGTTTGGCTTTACTACTTGTGTTGTCTGCTCAACTAGACTGTCATGACTCCGAAATACTTGCACCTCCTCCTTTTCTCAGCACTGTGCTTTAGAAATAGCAAAAATGTGTGTGTGTGTGTGTGTGTGTGTGTGTGTGTGTGTGTGTGTGCACACGCGCACATGCATGTGGGTGCGTGTATCAATGAATGCAGGCTACCCTTTGCTTACAATGAGTTGTATTTGATAAAAGTGGGCCCCAAGATGAGCCACACCAATCAGGATACACAGAGTATCAAAAACAATTAGTAAAAAAAAGGAAGTCTGGCAGCCAGGTACAGCATCAAGAATACCTACTACATAGTTGGGCATGATGGCTCATGCCTGTAACCCCAGTATTTGGAAGGATGAGACAGGGGAATCACAGGTTCAAGGCCAGCCTCAAAAACTTAGCAAGGCCTTCAACAACTTAGAAAGACCCTATTTCAATATATTAAAAAAAAGACAGGAGACAGCTCAGAGAAAGCCCCTGGGTTCAATTCACAGTAACACACACACACACACACACACACACACACACACACACACACACAAACAAAAAAAATGCCTACAATCTGATATTAGTTGGCAGAAATCTGAAACGGCAGATCATCAGTATCAGAGAGATCCAGAATAGGCAGAAAAGCATATTTATATTGCATAAGCCCAGTGTAGATCAACATATTTAGACCTGAAAAAAAGAGTAGTTTGGACCCTGGGTCTAAAAGAATATTTTTTATTTATGAAGTCTGTACTGTATGTTAGACTGTAAGTTAAGAGCAGAAGCCAGAGCCATACAGACCTGGCTACCACATAGCACAGCACCTCTTGGCTGTAGTATCTAGGAAAGCTTTACGGTATGCCTGCACCCAAGTTCTTTCTACTCCAAAAGCTTGATGTTTATAAGATGTAGCCCTTCTATAGATCATTATCTACATTACAGTAATCTGAAAATTGAGGCTAATAAAAATAAGCAACTTATTTAATTTTATGCAACTAATAAATGGTGCATGTGGGATCCACATCTATTTGCTTCCCCAAAGTATTAAAGGTCCCTGCATGTGTAACAAGATGGGGTTAAAAACACAAGGACCAGGACTATGTCATCTATGATGTAGAAACACAGACTAGCCCAGGATTTCAAGATTGGATAAAAGCATGATTGGATCTAGATTATTTTGCAGGGTTTCGTTTGCCAAAGTGGATAAAATGCCTTAGCTGTGGATACTGGAAAACCTTCAGGAAAGAAGACAGATTACTCAACCCAAGCCTTGTAAGCTTCTCTACTTTCTTACCCATTCTTTCCTCTTCCTTTTTCTTTACATCTTATTCCTTCACTTAAGGTTTATGCTTCAAACCACATGGCCAAGAACATAACAAGAAAAAGTGCAGCGTGTTCTGACCATTGGTCCAGAGATATGCTCCTCACAAATTATCTTGGTGCCAGAAGTCCACCATCAAATATTCATTGCTTTTGATCCAGAAATATTTTTAGTCTGCAAAATGTCTTCTATTAAGATGAAAGTGTCCCTTGGGGAGAGAGAACCTTTTAAGCTATTATCAGCTAAAACTTATAGTGGACGGTTTATGAAAATTGAGATTAAAATTCTCTAAGAGCTGAAGGACACAGGCAAGAAAAGAAAAGAAAAAAAAACACAGGGTAAAGTGGCATAGAGGGTTCAGTGGAGGATGACTCATACATGTTGATTTTTTTCCTAAGACTTGATGCTGCTTTTTTTACTGTTCTATTTTGTGTGCGTGTGTGTGTGTGTGTGTGTGTGTGTGTGTGTGTGTGTGTGTAATCAGTATCTAGTTCAGTAACTAGATACTGAACACAGAGCCTCCTACATGTTCTCTGTCACTTATCTATATCCCTATTATATTCCCAGCCCAAAACTTGCAATTTTACTTTTTTTTAAATTGGTGCACTCACTATAATTATTGGTGCTGCCTTTGTGTCATGATCCTTGTTAATCCTCTCTATTCCTCTTCTTTCTGATCCTACAATCACTTTCAGACACACCATCCTCTCATTAGAATTCAAAAAAGATGAAGAGGGTGTCCGACCAGAATTAAAGGACAAGATGGGAGATATAAAAGTTGGAGATGTTGACAACATTACTGCATTGTGAGTTTTTAGATTTTTAAATATGTTTTTACTCCACAATTGATTAAGACTGTAGATATAAATGTCATGGTTCAGATTCAAGCTTTGTCATTCATCAGCTATGTAAACTTAGGCATATTATCTTTATTGTTATCTATAAGCTTCAGGGTTTCTTCTGGGGGATCAAGGGAGATACTGAGGATTGAACCCAAAAGCACTCTACCTGAGCAATAACCCCAGTCCTTTTTTTTTTTTTTTTTTTTGGTGGTACTGGGGTTCCTGGAAGCTCTTCTACCTCCAGGCTATCCTCCCAGACCTAGTTTCTATTTTTATTTGGAAACAGGGTCTCTTAGGCCAGCGCGGCTGGCTTCGAACCTGCGCGATCCTCCTGTCCGCCTCCCAAGCGCTAGTATTGCCAGCTTGTACCACCACACCCAGCTATTTTCTATTTTAAAACAGGGGCTTGTTTAGTTGCTGAGACTGGCCTTGAACCTGCAATCCTCCTGTCCCAGCCTCCCAAGTACTGGGATTACAGGTGTCTGCCACCACATCTGACTTTCTTTATCATTATTATCGTTTGCAATACTAGAAACAGAACTCAGGAACATTCTACCTCTGAGCTATATCACCAACTTTATTTATTATTATTATTATTTTAATTTTGAAAGAGGATCTTGCTAAGTTGCTGAGTGCTTCACAAAGGTACTAAGGCTCACCTCAAACATGAGATCCTCCTTTCTCGGCCTTCTATTACTGATACTACAGGATTGTGCCATAATACCTGGCATTTCTTGTCTTAAAGTAAAGCCACACTTAAGGTAGTTATAAAAATAACTGATACATTTAACATGGTGACTGGAACATGTAAAGTGCTCATTATGGATTAGCTAATAATAACAAAATATTATGATAACAACAAAAACAACTGCAACAAACTATGCTTAAACCTGCACTGGATTTGACTTTGTGCATCAAATGTTCACCCCTTCTGAGTTCTTTAGATTAAGATAAATAGCCAAGGCTAGAGTAAACCATAAGTACGTATTTTTTGCTTAAACTTATAATTTAGGCTTTATATTTTTTATTTTTTATTGGTTCATTGTATCTGTACATCTTAATGGAGTACAAGATGATAAAAACATACATGTACTCATCGTGCAATTAGCCCTTAACCAATTCCCACTCCATTCTCTCCCCCTTTCCACTTTCTCATGCTTGGCTTAGTGATTGAATTTGATATATTTTTAAATTTTTCTCTTCCTCCTCCCAGCTCCCTCAGTTAGGTCGACTTATTTGCTCACCTATAGTTTTTTCTTCGTCTAGAGTTTCTCCTATAATATATATATATATATATATATATATATATTTTTTTTTTTCCCTTTTTTGGTGGTACTGGGGTTCCTGGATACCCTTCTACCTCCGGGCTACACTCCCAGACCTATTTTATATTTTTTTATTTGGAAACAGGGTCTCTTAACCCAGTGAGGCTGGCTTCGAACCAATGTGATCCTCCTGTCTCTGCCTCCCAAGCACGGGGATTACAAGCGTGCACCACCACGCCTGGCTATGACCCATATTTTTAAGATGTAAGGAAAACTAGCTGGGCGTGGTGGCGCACACTTGTAATCCCAGCATTTGGGAGCTGAGACAGGAGGATCGGGGTTCATGGACAACCTCAGCTACTTAGTGAGTCCCTTTACAATTCAGTAAGACCCTATTTCAAAACAATGACTATAAAATAGGGTTGGGGATGTAGCTTGGAGCTAGAATGCCCCTAAGTTCATCCCCAGTACTGCCAAAAAAAAAAATAAAATGTGAGGAAAACTGAACTAAAAAGCACTTCTGACAGATTTTGAGATACAAGATGATTAAGTTCTGAGGTTCTACCATACAGCATGGTGACTGAAGTTAAAAATACTGTATTAAAATGTGCTACAAGAATAAATCTTAAGTATTCTCACATTCAAAATTGTCACTATGTGATATAATGAACTTATTAGATTGTGGTAAGCATTTAATCACTGTAAAATGTATATGTATATAAAATCATCACAGCTAAATAAGTACAATTTTATTTGGCAATTATGCCTTAAGTGAGGGTGAAAAATTGTCTCCTCTCTAAGAGAGAGTTGCCTAAGTTGACCCCTGAGATAAAGAGACTGGAAGTGAAAGTACATAACTAGACTTCATGGAAGGAGTGCTGTCCACAAGTAGATGACAGAAACTAAGATGTGGAAGGGGTAACAACTTCACTTAATTCTGAGGCTGTATCTGAATTATTTATGTCATGCCTAGATAATGAGAAATAATTTAAAATAAAATTGAAAAGTAGTTACAAACAGGCATCAAAATAAATATTTGGACCCTATGACTAGATGCCCACACACCTGACTCCCAACTGCCACAGCTGTTCAGGATTCTAGAATCTTTTATTCTATCAAGTCCAAAGACAAGGCTGTGGCCTATGGTTGCTAGAAAGGCAAAATCTTTTTAGCAGTAAAGCCTGGCCCCTGAGCACCTAACTACAAAAGATAGTAAAGATAACATAAAAACTGAAAAGCACTGCTGTCAGAATCTGAGAAAGTTTTTTCAAGAGGGAATAACTAATCATCTGTTTTCAGGAAATGTTCTTTTTTTTCTACAGACATAGGAATAATTCATGTTCATTGGTCATGGTTAAAGTAAACCACAGCCTCACCTGAAGGGCCAAGCCAGAGGAGTAAGTAACGATAATAAAACATTACTGATGACAACCACTCCTAAGGACCACTGTCATCCTATAAATTCATAGTATTGAAAACAAGATCTTCAACCAGGACATTATTATTAATCTCAAGATAAAGAGGAGGAAACTGAAGCTTGAGAATGTGACTCAAGTTAACTCTGATAGAAACTATCAGAATTGGAACTCACATCTGAAAGTCAAAATTTAAGGACATCTGTTAAACTATATCATGTTTAAGAAGACATCACTAAGGAAATTTGGTAGGAAGTTGCTTAGAAAATATTAAAACGGCTAAGCATAGTGACTCATGCCTGCAATCCCAGTACTTGGGAAGCTGAGAAAAGAGGATGCAGACTTGAGGTCAGCCTCAACAACTTAGGGAGAATGCTTCAAAAAACAATTTTTTGAACAGGCTGAAGTAGAAGGTCCCTTTAGTCACTGTACTAAATTTAAATAAAAATAAATAAGTACATAAAATTTTAGAAGGTATTAAAATGCCTTTCCTAAAAATCCAAGTAGCAGAGGAGGGCAAGGCACTCCATCTTCCCTGAACCTAAACAGATGAGCACTATTCATTAAAATCTGACTCTACATTACACTCTGCGGCCAGCTCCTCCCTCACATAGACATTCTTCTTACTTTAGAGACCAAGGCCTGCCTGCCGAGCCATGCTTGACTTGCTCTGTCCTAACTAGCATTTGGCACAGGCTCTGAAAATAGCAGTCTATGCTGTGAGCACAAAGGCAAACGTCCTTTCCCACTTTAGAGGGTTAAGATGAAAGAGCTAATTTTGCCAACTTCAAAATTATGCTTAGTGTTTGACCTTGGGCATTAATTCTATTTCTGAGCAAAGCATGTCAGAGATGGAAAAGAGTAGGGAATAATTTCTGTTTTGTTTTAGAATCCTGCTCTATGAACTTGGAAACCTGCATTCTATTCCCGGGTATTATTTTTCAAGAATACTTCTAGACATCTGACAGTTTTTAAGATGCTCTAGTTCTATCAGGGATTTTAAATGCTCGATGCGCTCTGGTATGGGCCTACACAAAGCACAGCATGGAAGGGATGTCCTAAGAACTGGAAGAAGAAGGACTCACAAATAGTGGTGTTGTAACTTGTGTGTGTTACAGAACTCCCTGGTATCTCTATCTTTTGGAAAAACACACAGAAGAAATTAGAGGTGTCTCTGTCTCAAGACCAATGAATAAAGTAGGAGAAGCCTTTGGTGGAACACATGGTTCTACAAAAAAAAAAAAAGGAAATGATTTCCTTTTTGAGTTCGGGATTTGATCATAAGTTGTCCCTCCTCCAGGCCCATCTAGTCAGTTCTTACATTTTTGGTCTCTCTTCTGTTTCATCCTTTTTCATGTGAGACTTGTGCTTCCTATCATTCTGCAGCCCCTTCTTCCTGTCCTTTTTGTGCCTCTCTTCTCTTCCAGAAGAGTCGATATTCTAGCATTGTGAGGTTGCCCCCTATGAGCACCAGGCTGCATATCCATGCTGCTTAACATGTCTTCACTCTTCAACTGGATAGTTATATTACCTCCATGAACACAGTGTGCAATTAGGAGCTTATAAACCAGCTCAGTTTTCCTCCTCTAAAACCTTCTGTGGACATTTTCATATCTGCTTTATTCTTCAACCATCTGTATAAAAAGTAATGCTTAACTGACCCACCTCAATTTATCCTCACAGGCCTACAGCACCCATATTTGAGTATGAATCACACGCATCATCCATTCAACAAAAGTATTTGGAGTGCTTACCATGTGAAAAAATTATAAAATAGGAAAATGTAAAAATACATGCTATAAAGATTTTTATTTATTTTAGTGTGGAGCTGGGGGATGAAGACTTATCTACCCCTCTGGTGTTTGTTTCCTTGTTTTGTCCCCAAGTGAAACAAATCTCAGATTAATAGGCTGAATTTTTCACTTTTCACACATTGTAGGTACCACATTCAAAATTTTATGAGCAAGGACCGGTCTTTGCGTTAAAAAAAAAAAAAAAAAAAACTATGAGAAAAGTAGAAAGTTATAAAGGAAAGTGGATCTTTTTCCTTATTATTTTTCCTACTTATTTTAAATGGTAAGAATTATCACTTTGTTGCCCTTGGAAAATAAAGTTCATAATTTATAGAATCCCATAGTCCCACCACTATGCCCACCAATCCAGATTTAGAATATCTCTAGCCCTGCAAATGTCTCTAATGAATGAATGCTCCTGAGAATTCCTTAGAGCTACTTGGCCTTGCAATTAAAGGCTTGACATAGCATAGTCAACTGAATCCTGAGGAGAATGATGAACACCTTCATGGATGAGTCCTCTCCCACAGCAAAAAAAAAAAAAAAAAAAAAAAAAAAAGTACTCCTCCTACCTGCTAACCTCAACACTGCCATGGATTGTGTGCATGGTGTGAGCCTTAGAGCTTCCTCGCTCCATATGCATTAGCCACACTGGGCGCAGTTCTATCATTAGTGACTCATTCTCATTCAGAGGCCAGTTTCTCCCATCAGCTATTTGCTGACGCTGCCAATCAATTCCATACCCTTCTCTCAAAATCAATGGACAAGAAAAGCATAAATATTCAAAGAAATAAGATGACCAAGCACAGAAATAGTCAAAGCCACCTGTGGCTCTGAGAGGGCAATGGAAATTCTTCATAGATGGACTTTTTTTTTTTAACAAACTTTGCACAGAGAGGAAGGTTCTGTTGGAGTATTGCTTGAGAAACACTGGAGCTGAATACTGGGCTTAAATTACATACCCTCAAAGTGCACCAAATAACAATCTTGTTTGGCCAGAGTTAAATATATATCACCAAATGTATAGAATTTCCTTCCTGCAACCATTAAAATCAAAGCAATTGAGAGTGACAAAGTGTGTGGGGGTAATGTAACACAGACACTTACTAAGCTAATTTATACTCTAGAACTTATGCAAGCAGAGGGAATTGTCTGGCAGGGAGAGTTAAGACAACTCATGGTATTTCAGTCAGAAACTCCAAATGCCAAATCTTGAACTTGAAAATCCGCTTTCTTGAATATCGCATTTGTTGGCTGATGGGTTGCAAAAATATGTGTGCATAAATATGAGAATAAAATTCACACTAAAGTCAGTATTCCACATGAAATCCAGGTGCAGTCGAGAAAGGTCAGTCTCTTATATGCTGACTTTCAACAGAACCACACCCACGTTTTCTCCACCCCAAACTGTGAAGCATCAGGGATCTGATCATTGATAATTGATCATTGATCTGGTATCTGCCTCAGTCAAGTTCAAAATTCAGCTGAGCTATTTAACATTTTCTGAATAGGGACCTGTTAGTGAATTTCTTGGTCAAATAAGACAATAGCAGTTTCTATCTCACTGGGTTTTTGTGAGGATTTAATTAAATAGTACAAGAAAAGCATTTCATAAATTTCCAGGCATAGGAGAAATACCTGAAAATATTCATTATTATCTCAAGTGTCATTGTTAATATTAATTGTTGTAATTTTAGCCAATAGTGAACTTGGGGTCATATAAGATTAAAATCTCAACTTTTCCAAGGTTATTTTTTTCTGTTTTTGAACTATGCTACCTATAAAATATAACAATATAAATATATAAATATATAATATATAAATGTATACATATATATTATAAATGTACATTATATATAAATATATAAATGTATTAATATAAAAATGCCTTAGAGTATTTTTATCTATTCAACAAAATATACTAAATGAAATATGTCGTCTTGGAACATGAAGAACAGTATATATCTTTCCAAAGAAATACACTGATATTCTATTATTTAGAATGCATATGAATGATAGAAAATATCTCTTGACCTCATTTATATATTCTAAATGATAACTTTTGTTTATGTGAAAGGAAGTTAAATTTTATTTATTAGTGCCCAGGTTTCTTGCAGCTGAAACAAGTTTGTCCTTCAGTTGTTTAAAGTAGGGCAATGTTAGGAGTTATTTCTGTGTAAAACCTATCAGATCTGACCTCAGGTGTTGTGATGATAGGGAGCTAATGAGGTAAACAGACACTTTACTCCCTAATGACACGTCCTATATGAAACTTCAGGAAGTTCTTAGGTCCATTCATGCACACATCAGTGGATTCCCATTCATTCATCTCAATTCGCAACGCATTTCTACACTACTACTTTTTTTTAGGCAAACTCTCCTGAGATGAGTTCTATGTTTTTACATTCAGTTAAAGTAAATTTAGCTGGAAGAACCTGGGAAGGAAAAGGAGTCTGGTAAATTTGTCTGCTTTAGCTGAGAGTTAACTAGAAAACATTTTAATTTTTATTCTTATTATCTAAAATATATGAGCATGCTTTCCTCCCTTAGGAATTAGAATGTTACTCAGAAATTCACTGTGATTTTTTTTTTGTAGAGTGATAGCATAAAACAAAATTATTTCTGAATTCCTTGCAATTTGAGTGTTCTGTGATTCTGACATTAATAGATAACCTAACAGGAGTGATGAAAACCCAACACATGCTCCACAGCACCATGTTTATTAGAAACAACATTGCACTGAAGGCTTATTTAAAATACTGTTCTGACAAGTTCCCTGCAGCTAGGATGATGGTGTAGTGGTAAGCCAGGAACAGGGCTCAGGTGCAGTTCAGTGAGGCACAGAGGAATCTAAGAATGTTTGGTTTGCCAAGGCACCAGGAAATGCCACCTCAGAACAGCCCACATCAGATGTGATTTCCTTTCAGGCTTTTGCTCTGAGGATCAACAGAAACATTTGAATGCCTTTGCTGTGACTTCAAAAAGACAGAGTGAGTCCTTTAATCTGCAATTATCTTATTAGTAGGAATCTGAAACCAAAGAGAAAGGTTATTAACCATTTGGATTTTATTTCCAGCCTTACTACCCTCTTACTCGGCCATTACCTTCATCTCGCTACAGACAACCAACAGGTGCCTCACAGGGGGATGGATTTCATGTGTTTTGGGGGGAGAGAGGGGGATGGGGAAAGTAATATAAAAGATTTGGAACTGATCCTTGCTGAATGTGCACTGAAATGTTGGGTGTTTACTTTAAAATCCACCATTCTTTGGATACTTGTCATGGTTCATAAAAGAGATTGACGGCTCCATTATCTCTGAGATGCTTGTGTGTAATTCCTATTAGTGTGAGCAGGAGTTTCAGCGGCAGAGTAATTTGGGAGGCCGGTCTTTGTCTGGCTCTAAAAAAGTGATGTTGAAAATCAGCTTTAGGTAAACTGCAAAAAGGTCAATCTACCCACTTAAAGATTGCAAATGGTTCTTTACCAGAGACTCAGCATGCTGGGGAGAGGAAGAGACTTAGAAACAGTAAAGCACAACTGTCTCAGCCTATAGTGAGAAAACTGAGTAGCAAAGAGGGTATCATGTCTGCTCAAAGTGACAGAGCTCATAAATATTTGGGAAATCACAACTCTATCCCAGGATTCCTGGCTGCTCTTCCAGTTTTCTGGATACCAGTGTAATATTCAACCTCAGTAGAAATTTAACAATTTAATGACAGAACTCCAAACAAGAAAGTACAATATAGTGTCCTATTTCTAGAAATGCTGGAATAACAAGCACTGGACTTGACCTTCCAGCATAAACAAACAGAAAGCCAGACAAAATACAAAAAGCAATTGTTTTTAGAGACTAGAAAGTAGGCAGGGCAGGATTGTAAACCTCAAGAAAAGATGAATAAGCACTCTAAGCTCTTTTTTGCTGTCAGTGAGAAGAA
Source organism: Muscardinus avellanarius (assembly GCF_963383645.1). NCBI lineage: Eukaryota > Metazoa > Chordata > Mammalia > Rodentia > Gliridae > Muscardinus > Muscardinus avellanarius. The sequence continues at coordinate 31,312,365 of NC_137803.1, read as the reverse complement.
CCAAAATAGAGCCTTATCAACCCACTGAGTTGAAAAGATGGAGATCAAAGATTCAGGAGGCTGGCAGAACTGGAATTTACAAGGTAAGATTTTGAAAAAAGAGGATTAAAGGCAAGGAAAGCAGAGCTCCAAAAATCTACATAGGCCTACCTTGTTTGGTCCTGTGCTGTGCATAAGTAAAGTAGAACTGGAGACATCCAGGTAAAGACAAGTTAGAAAAATTCCCAGAGCATCTAGTTAATGGATGTCTGAGCATCGAGTAGCTATCCTCACTGCCCTTGCACGCTCTGTCCCATTATTTCTCCTTTTCAGTTTTTTTCCTTTTTAGTTTTAGTTGGCATAATTTGTAATAAAGTAGGTTCAAGTTACCTAATTCTTTCCTCAATTTGACTAAATCTATGGATGATCTCATAAGATTTTTTAATTTCTACCATCATTTCTGCTCCTCCTAATACTATTTGCCTCTCTTTATTAAGCCTCCATCTCTTGGCAAGAATTTTTCACGTGTCCATGTATATTATCCTTATTTTCAACTAGATTACTTGATGTATTATAGAAGTTTTGAAGTCTCCATCTTGTTACTCCAACATCCAAGTCACCTCTGGATTGGATTCTGTTGATTGCCTTATTTCTTGATGATCACTTGATTTTATTTGACTTTGTGTGTGTGTGTCTTCTACTTTTCAGTTGGCATTTTTGTTAGAATGGAATAAATTTGGGTAAATATTATTTATACACACACATTCATGTGCCTCAAATTTCTTTAAAGATGCTTTGGACTTAGAGTGTAGAATTGATAAAATGACAGGTTTTCTCAGTCTCAGAGAGCTTCTACCAGATTTTGTTAATCCAGAAAATCCATAACATGGGGAAGAGACAGAAAGCTGTTTTCTCTTGGACTGGGTTAGTCTGAGTTTTACACAGTCCTTGTTTGCTCAGGTCTTGGGAACTGAATATTCTCAGCTTTTTTTCCTCCTTTCCTCAATCAAGATACTTTCCATGACCACAAAGATCCCATCGGTTTCCTTTTATATCCATACACACATTTTTTAGCCTTTATCTTCTTTATTTTTGGTACTGAGGATGGAACCCAGGAACATTTTACATCCAAGCTACACCCCCAGCACAATTTTTTTATTCTTTATTTTGAAACAGGGTCTCACTGAGTTTCAAAGGGCCTCACTAAGTAGCTGAGGCTGTCCGTGAATTTTGATTTTCCTGTCTCAGCCTCCCAAATGCTGAGATGACAAGCGCGAGCTACCATGCCTGGGTCCATCTTCCATTTTTAACTGCTGTTAGCCATTAATCTGTTCTTCGTACCTATAGTTACTTCCAAGAGTTTTACATAATGGAATCCTATAGCATATAACCATTTTTGAAATGAAAAGATCAGTATAATTATGTGGAGATTCATCCAAGTTGTGTGAATCAATCGCTTGTTCTTTTTATTTCTGAGTAGTATTCTATCATAGAGATTAACCACAGTGAATATGTGCACTTACTTTATGCCCATGAATCATGAATGGACATCCAGATTGTTTCTTTTATTATCTATTATGATCAATGTGCTAATAGGTTAGTGGAAATGAGGGGAATTGAACTCTAGGTATGTCTTAGAGTTACAGCCAACAGGACTCCTTGAAGCGTGAGATGTAGGAACTGAGAAAAATCTATGCAAATTTCTGGTTTCTTGAGCATCTGGGGGATATAGGGCTTCTGTTTATGCTCAGTTTGCAAAGATTAGGGAAAATGGTTTAGTGGAAAGTGTGGAAACATTTTTTGATAAATATCTTACTTGAGGTGTGCAAAAAATCAGGTGTCCTTATATATCCAAGTAATGTTTTCACTTTAGGGCAATAGATCTAGCCGTTCTCCTTTCCTAGAAGCTAATCTGTCCATTCTCTTGCTGGTTCTTTGTAGTTATTAAGGTCTCTGCTAGTTTATAATATATCTCAACTTCCCAAAGATTCTTTTCATGACCAGTACTCTGAGCTAACTATTCGCTGACTCTCCCTTATCCTTTTGTAATGTTCTAGATATAGCATTACTACTAAAATATATTATCTCAATTGTTTTTTTACTATTTGTAATATTATAATATGAGCAGGAATGGACTTTAGTGTTTGGCACCTGGTAGGTGCTGAATGTAAATATTTATGCAATGAAGGGAAACTGCTGGAAGCTCAAGCCAGTAGACATTTAGATCATAAAACCAACAGGGAACAGAAATAATAATATCTACATGACACATTTATGAGCTAGAGATAATAATATCTACATGACACATTTATGAGGTAGAGCAGTATGCATGAAAATTTCTTAGCAGCATTTGACACATGGTGGGCACTCTGGGAGTGGCAGCCAAAACGACCATTTCTGCTAACTTGTGCTACCTAGACAACTTTGCCTTCTTCTTCAGCAGCTCTTACAGTTATGACTACACAGTAACATCCTGGCTACTTAAAGAAAAGGGATATTTGGTCAGAAGGGTGATAGTGTTGTTTTTTAGTTATAATAAAATAACAAAAATAAATTCCACCTTTGCTCACTTAACTAAACTCAAATATGTTCATTTTTCTTTTCTTAAATTTAATAAGACTAATAAAAATTAGGTTTAGCACATAGATGTCAAAAGTAGTAAGCAAACAAAAACAGCACACTAGAACTACTGACTTACACCTGGCACTGAGATATACAATCTCACTTTTAAAAGAGTAAAGCAACTTCTTTACATAATGTGCTCCAAGACTGACACAATAAGCCCTGGGTGTCCATACCTGAGCTGTGTCCTTTCCTTATTCCATCGATTTTCTGGGTATTAGTTGTTGGTAGTCACACTCTTTCAATTGCTTCTCATCCATTACGGAGCAATCTTACGCTGGACGGCTCTGTTATTTATAGGGTGCTCAAAGGAAATGAAGTGGGCAATTTTGAATGTTGAACAAATTTGAAGCAGAGCTGTGCAGTGCTGGAGGTTTGCTAGGACACTGGTCCTCTGCTTGATTATAATTATGATTTACTTGCAAGCTTTCTGAATGGTTCCATGCAGCTCTTGAGCTGTTTATTTTTGTCATCTACATAGAGATTGGAATGCTGGGGGCATCTTTTTTCTCTTTGCCTTTGTCATTCTTTCTTCATAATCTCTCTATGTCAGAACCTCTTAACTTGCTAAAGGTTTACTTTTTAAATGGAAGCCAGGGCCATAGTTAGAACATGTGGAGAAAATCACTTTCTCTCTGCCCTAAAAAAATATAGATCTCCACAGGGCAGGATGAAAATTTTACCTGAAAAACATTTCTAAAATATGAATCTACCAAATATTTTTTGCCCCCAAGAGATAAACCTCCCTACACATCAAAGGCAGCTCCTTTTTCAGAGACAGCCTTCTGCAATGGAAGAAGGGAGGCCCTCTATGTAAAAAAAAAAGCCAGCCTCACCATGTTAAATTACTATAAATTGTCCATTATTTACAGAATATATGACAAGAATACACAGAGATAATTCTATAAACAATTACTTCTACAAAGCATTTTCATAATATCTGTACCATGCATTTGTGATCCTGGAAATGTTGATCACTCTGGTTCAAATAGACCAAAGCGTATTAATTTCCCCTCTCCTCTGTGCTTACATACCTCTGGTAATCATTAAAATGGAACTTCTCAAGAAAGAAGCAAGTCTGTAGAAAATAGTCAAGTCATTCTAAATAATGGTAGTGAACTTTCAAACCGTAGCAAGCAAGTAATCAATATTAGCTAGAGTATATGTTCCCCAAAGATGATGAGTTTGCTGATCCAAGGACCAAACATTAAAAACCGCACACTGCAAGGAAACCCTGAGCCTTCTGATTCAGCTCCTATTCTTCCTGCAGCTTGGTTTCACAGTGGCATATCTTCTTCATTAGTCCAAAGTGTTCAGCTTTTCCTGGGACTTTCTCATATGGATCCTCCATGGAATAAACTTCAGTAAGTCTTTGTTACTAAACTCAAACTGACTAAATATCAAAAGGAACTTATTACTGGCTCTTTTCCCTATCAGTTATGAAATATCTATTCTATGAATATATATTTGCATATAGATTACGAAACAATTAGAAGCTTTGTTTCTATCTTGCTTAGATTTGTAATATGAGGAAAAATCTTACTGGATCTTTCAATAGCCTGTTTTCCTCAATATTTTTGTGGTCTAATTCAAGTTGGAAGTAATTTGTAGAAGCAAGCACAGTTATATCAGTACAAAGAGAGGCAGAAAGGTCAAGTAAATTTGTCTGGAGGTTTGCAAAAATCATTCTTAATTTCCCTCTTCATTCAACCCTAAGCCTACAAGATATGAATTTCCCCCAATACTCCATACCATTTAGGGTAAATGGTACTGAAAGAGCTGCTGCTCTACTCGTTTTTCCATGGGAAGAATAAATTTCCACATGAGTAAAACAATAAAAAATCTAATGCTGATATTCAGTATTTGGAATTTCTCCATTAGGCTGCATCAGTTTTCCAAGACTGTGAAATGTGTATTGTCTACTTAGCTGGCATTGGCCTCTGCTCACGTTTGTTTGATATATTTGGCGAGGTGAGTGGCAGCATGAAGCTTCCTGCCTTTGCAAACTCAGCTATCCTTTCTGACATTCCTGATGCCCAGACTAAGAGTATAGAGAGAAAGAACATTTTTTTTTTTTTAAATTCAGGTTCAGACCACATTTCCAAATCTGGATATACATACACTTTGTAATCACTGTGACTTTCTGTGAAGTTTCTTCTATCTTCAGTTGAAAAGTTATTTCTCACCAAAAACTCCATCTGAGATAGGGAGGCAGATTATTGGATTGGTGGGATTGGGTGCGGCAATTATCGAGCATAGAGCTGGATGGAATCACAGTGAAAGTTATCTTAGGTGCAAGTGTGGAGTTCACGTGAGGAATCCTCAGCAACAGCATGGAGGGTGTTAGGAGCAACTGCAAATGGAGACTTAAAATCCAAGCAGGGCAAGCAGACTTGGAGCTGTAGCAACAAGAGCATGAGCTGTCTGAGAAACATAAGCACGCATGAACAAATGGTGGAGGAGGCTAACACTTAAGACAGCAGAAACAAATCACAGCCTAGAATTGTGGGGAGAAGCTCAAGGGAGAAGAGACAAGCATGACAACAAGGAATGCGGCTGGGAGTGTTGGTGCACACCTGTAATCCCTGTACCTGGGAGACTGAGACAAGAGCTTGGAAAGTCTGAGAATAGTCTCCACAATTTAACAAGATACAACAACCTAGCAAGACCTGGTTTCCAAAAAATTATTTAAAACATGGGTTTGGGAGTGAAGCTTGGAGTAGAATGCCACGAGTTCAAGTTCAGTTCCAAGTAACACACACACACACACACACACTTGACAGGGGAAATGTTATTCACATGAGCACTATTTTCTCTTTTTTATTCCACACTATAATCTAGTAGCTTAGGTTTCTCTCTCTCTCTCTCTCTCTCTCTCTCTTTCTCTCTTTCTCTCTCTCCTCTCTTTCTTTCTCTCCCTCTCTTCCTGCCTCCCTCCTTTTCCCTCTGTAGTCTTTTCATTTGTTTCATTCTCTTTTGATGACATTTTATTTTGTCTCCATTGCTTGCTTTTGAGAAGAACAGAAATTGACTGCCAGCATCTAACACATTGGTAAAAGTTGTAGTTTGCTTTGTGAAATCTTATCTAGCCAGACCAGAGGTGTTTTTTGTTTTGTTTGTTTGGGTATTTTTTCCCTATAATTTCTGTGTTGGCTTGTTTTGCCCTTATGAGAAGAGTGAAAGGAAAAAAGCAATATTTTCCTCAAACAACCTAAGGGAAGAAATCACTGGATACAAATTATTGATTGTGTGTTCCCCTAGTGGGCTTGTTATCCTATTGACAATTTGTCCAAGATCACAAATTAATGCTGTATCTTCTAGAAGAAATATGATATTCATTCAATGTGGAGTAAATTCATATATTAAAGCCAAACATTGATAAATAATGTAGGCCAATAACCCTGAAAAGGCATATTTCCATATTTCCCGGAAGGGTGACAGCATGCTACTATTTTTAATGGTTCTCACTATTGCAATCTCATATGTGTGAGTGATGTTTCAGTGGTTAAGGCTCTGATTTATTAATTAGAATGCAGTTTTCAGTGTGCTAATGTTACCCCGAGTTGAATGATAAGCACATATTTTAAATATGAGGTTTGGCAATTGCACCATATTTTAAGTTGCACTGGAATATATAAAGGATAAAAATCTCTCAAAGGTATAGAGGATTCGGATCACTTCCCTGTATACTGGCAGTTTAAAAACAAAATTAGCATTTGTTTCATCAAGGATGAAGAGAAACTGTGTATTACTTTAAAAGCAACTTTTGTAGCCGATGGCTTGGAGACCATCTTCCAACTGCTGACCTCTTCTACCAATTGAAACCCAGATACTTTGAACATGTTACTTTCTGTGCATATTCTATCTTTGCAAAAGCAGGAAAACCACTCCCTTTTCTTTCCTGAGAAAATATGCTTGCTAAGTCTTTCTTAATTAATATTCTTTTTATGAAAATGGTCTTTATTTAGGCAAAAAAGCCAACCACTTCATGTCAGTTTGTTTTATTTTGTTTTGAAGATCATAGATATTTGGAGTCCAAAGTTTTCAGCCACTCCAAATGAATTTTTCATGGTTTCCCAAACTCTAACATTAGTCCCATGATTTGGTGACATAATGCTCACATTCAAAAAATGGGAAAAGCCTGTACCATAAGAGTTGGCTCTATTGCTGGCACCAAGTTCACAATGGGGTTCTTCAGTGAGTGAGTGGCTTGACTACCATGGGTTGTCCTGGAACTTCCTATACAGTGGGAAACACTACACCATCTGATGTCAGTATGCCATAAAAGTGAGGAGAAACTACTTTACAATGTTGAGGTTTTCCTCTTTTCTTGCCTCTTGAGTTCTCTTATAAAAGACCAAAAGAAGCATCAGGTTGGATGAAAGTGAGAACTTCCTAACTATAGATTGGTAATATGTGAGATTTTGGGAAATAAAAGCTATAAAGAAGAACAAAATCATGCCATTCGCAAGATGGAAAGACCTGGAGAACATTATGTTAAGTGAGATCAGCCAAACACAGAAAGAGAAGGGACTTATGTTTCCTCTAATATGCCCAAAGTAGGGACTATTAGGGAAACCAGAAGGACTCCAGACAACGGAGGGTAAACATCACCAAAACTAGAATGGGAGGATGGGAGAGAAAGAAGGCTGAGGTTGATTAATGAAGGAGCTACATCCAAATTCATGTAAAAATATAAATATTGCATGGTTGACCTAGATACTCATTGTTGGGAGGGAAGGAAGGGGAAGTTGGTGGGGAGAGGACACCAAGCATAGTCTGAAAGCATGCCATTTTCAATGTTTCACATAAAAATAAAAAAAATTTAAAAAGTGATGTTTCCTCCAGTGTCTAGACTAGAGATAAGCTATAGAGTTCTCCTTTATCCAGGCACAGACAGTCTCCATGATTCTCAGAATTATCTTCAAAACAGTAATGAAGGTGTTTGAAGAAAATACTGTTTGGGGGGCTTTCTATAAAGATGAGCAATATCTTTCAAACAAGTGTTTCTTCATAAAGGGACTCTCAAAGTCTTTGGCCCTAACCTTTGTAAGTGAGGATATACTTTGGATTGCCTTGGAAGTATTGAGATATGGGTCACAGAACAGTACTAACTACAAGTCCCTGCCAAGATAGTTTCTGTACATATTCTATTTTGTCTTTGTAATTTTCCTTCCTTTACCAAAAGAGAAGCAGGGTAAGAATGGATTTGGTCAATCAAGAAGCTATTTGAGAGCATCTGATTTCTTTTTAACCATATCCACAATTTATTCTGTGATTAACTGAATGTTTTATATGTGAACAAAGAGAAAAATAAAACACAAGATTTCTCCCACAAGTATTTCTGGTTTATATTAGATGGTTAAAGGGAAACAACAAACTAAAAGCAACACATGCATATATACAACTAGATAAATATGTGAAGACGGAGTAGAGATAAAATGGTAGTATATTTAGCCCTGCTGAGAAGAGAATTGACAGAGCAGGTCATGTATTAACTCTACTTGAAGGGAATAAATAACAGCAAGATAAGCATTAGGAAAAGAGTAAATAAAATGTCTTTTTTCATCTAAATATTATTTGGCACATGTCATATGCTAAAACTTTGAATTGTGTATATGGTGTTGTGAACAAAATCAAATCATTAGCTGTGTGAAGTAAATATTCAGGTGGCAGGAGTACAGATATCAACAAAAATATATTCTATGGCAGGGGGTCAGCAGAGGTCTCTGTGATAAGAGACCTTTAGAGGAGACAATGAAGACAAGTGAGAGTGTGCCATTGGGAATATCTGAAGGAAGTGCCTTCCAAGCAGAGAGAACAGCCATTACAAAGAGCCTAAGGCAAACCTGCTAGTCTTGTTCAAGGAACAGCAAGTGAGAAGGGTGCAGACATGACAGATGAGGTGAAAAGAGAGAAGGGGCAGTTCTCCTAGCTCCTTAGAACTTGTAAGAGCATTGTCTTTCCAGCTGGGTAAATGGGAATCAGTAGGATTCAGACAGAGAAAGGGCATGCTGTAACTCTTATTTACATTATTCTCTCTTATTGCCATTCTTAGTTCAGTTTATAACAAGGTTAAAGGTAGACACTGCAAGTTGAGTCAGGAGGCAAGGAAGAAGAGAAAAGCATAGTGTGTCTCAGAAATACCAAACTAGGTCAATAGTTCTTAAACCTAAAATGTTCACGAGGAGGAGCAGACAATGAGGGATGAAAGGAGACATTGAAAGGTAAAAATCGTAACCGCTCTTGGGAGCTCTGCCAATGGGTTTGTTTTCTTCTCTAAAAGAAGAAAACAGAAATAAAGAAGATGTAAAGACCTTAAGTCAGGGCATGATATGGTCTTCTAAGCACATCAAAATATAACAGAGTCAGCATTGTGTTGTATGAAGTCAGTATTGAAGGCAGGAGGGGAACGCAGTGGTCTAGAAATCAGGGAAGACAGGAGTTAAAGAAAAAACACAATAGAGGGAGAACCATGAACTAGATTGAAAGCTTTCCAGAAATTTGGTTCTTTTATTACTCAGCCATTGCACATTAGAACTATGAAGAAAGGAGAGTGGAATCCTTTTCATAAAATTTAGAGTTTTCTCTTCTACCATTTCTGTATCCTATCCTTAAGCTTTGAGATTTATATGTGTCTCAAAGATGAAGAATTCTTTGTGTACCTTCAGAAAAAATTCACTTCCCTAAGATTAAGTCAGCTGCTAACACAGAGTGAGGCCCAATATACCTATAGGAAATAATTACACCAAAGGAAAATTTAGATTTCCTTTTTACATGCATAGAAGGTGACCTGCCTTTGCTAGTGAAAAACTCAGAACAGCCTCTTTCTGATCATTTCCCATCGTGTTTTAAAGCCTGCCTGGTGAATGTTACCCCTTTAGTTAGTTTCCTGCTCTATGTAGATGCTTCTCCTATAATCTCCTAGCTTGATGTATGAAGACACAGTTATTACTGCAGCGGGCTCTCCTCACACCCCTTCCATCATAGTTATGGCTGCAACCTAACAGGAACTTCACTGGAAATGAATGTTAGAAATCATAATGGCATTTTGTTTCATGCAGTTTTATTTAGGGAAATGCAATTCGGGACATAAAACAAGGGGCTGCCCTAGAAACAAATAAACAACTGAGCCCCATAATGTCACAATTTGGTGTCAAGAATATTGTTTCATGGGACGATTCTGATGATGTTTTTATCTTGTATTTCATCCCATCTTCATTAATTTTGCTTAAAATTAATTTATGACCTTCATTATCAAGTTAAAGATGGCTTAGTTGATTAAACTCTTCTGTTTTATGTGTAAACAGAAGGAATCCTTATTATAGCATAAGAAATGGTGCCAAGAGGATGACATCCTGCTTTGTTTTGATGATCACTCAAAGCCACTTCAGTTCAGTGGATGTGTATGTACAGAGCATCTCTTATGTGTAAGATGTCAAGTGGTCATTTTCTAGATGCAACAAAGAGCAAGGAGCCATACTTCCTTTCCCCAAGATTTTATAATCTGACATGGAACCTGTACAATTGAAGAATAATGAGAAGGAAGTCTCATCAATTACCAGATGATAGAACTCTTGTGAAGATAAAGGAAGAAGAATACCATGTTTTATTGCACAAATGGAAAAGTGATTATGAGTGACTTGCAATGGAACAATGGGGAGAGAGAGAGAGAGAGAGAGAGAGAGAGAGAGAGAGAGAGAGAGAGAAGAGAAGAGAGGAGAGGAGAGGAGAGGAGAGGAGAGGAGAGGAGAGGAGAGGAGAGGAGAGGAGAGGAGAGGAGAGGAGAGAGGAGAGAGAGAGGCTAAAGTGGAAAAAACAAAGATAGACTCCTAAAATATTTAGTAAATGGAGTAAGGGCAGCTTGAATTCATAGAACCAGAAGCATAAAATACAAAACAGCAATAACTACTGCACATTTGAGAGTGGAAGGATGCTAACAAAATCCATGAATTCGGAGTATGGAATATGGAGTAGGACTGTGGTGCTGAAGAGAAGAGGACTACCCTTGGCAAGGTTCTTCATACCTTCCCAGGTCATGGAGTCATTAAATGCTCTAGACTGGAACTTATCCCAGTGGCATGATGGAGGAGATTGATAGGGAAGGGCAGAGGATGATGAAGAGATAAATCTATTAATAAATGACTAATAGGAGCAGTTGGGCCTTTTACTAAGATGGTATAAATAGCAGGAAATTGAATATAATACACTTTAGAACTAGTTCAGGAGTATAATTCATAAGCTTCACTGATTTCCTGGGTATGAGAATTGAAAGTAAAAGTGTGATTGAACACTATTGTGCCTATGAGAAGAAATTAGTAGTTGTTGCTACTAAGGAAAAATGTTTTAAAATGCTCAGTGTACAAAAGGTTGATTTGGTTGATTCATAAAATAGCTGCTTTTATTAATTTTCAAGTAGGTATTCATGCAAAAATTCTATGATCTCTCAAAGCCTGTTTTCTCTTTATTTTGCTTCAAAACATGGCATTAATGATGATGGGCTTCTTCCCTTTTTCTGTTCCCTGGTAGCTTACTAAGGTGTGCTGGTGGGATGGAGAGTCCAACCATCTTCCATCTAAAGCATTTCTGCCAGGAAGATAGAAAAAGAGATCATCTCAACTAATTACAAAGACTCTTAGTCCTGTGTATATTCAGGTCTTTGAGTGCTAAATTGCAAGATCATCACTATAATCATCAGTTAGAGGCACTCTCTAGTCAGTGCATTCATTGGTTTGTTCTTGAGCAGCTTTGGTACTTAATCAAAAAAGACATTGATTCCAATTCATCTCAGCTCAGATGATTTAGTTTAGTTCATGTTTTAATTACTTGGTACTAATGCAAGGTTTTAAAAAGTTCTTGAGCACATAAAGGAGTCCTAATTTTTTTTCATTTTTTTAAATTTATTTTTATTGGTGCATTATATTCATACAACTTATTGGGGTAAAAATCTTGTGTGTATAAACAAGTACTCATCGCTGATTTAACCCCTACCCAAATACCACCCCATTCCCTCCCCGTCCCTCCCTTCCTTGCTTGGCTTAGTGATTGACTTCGATATGTTTAAGTACATTGTGTGCTTTAGAGATTTTTCTCTTCCCCCTCCTTTCTCTTCCTTTAGGTTATCTTGTTTGCTCCTCTTTTCTCCCTAACTCTCACATATTACGGAAAGCATCTGATTTCTTATTTTTTGTGCCTGACTAATCTCACTTAGTATAATGTCCTAATTTTTAAAAGCACATGCAGTAGAAATAAAAATCAACCTCTGTAGTTACATGACACCCCCTCGCTTTTGCTGTTGTTTTAAGGAAAGCAAAGGAATTTTCCTGAGGGGAGTGGATTCTTAAGATGAAAAACTTCCTCCTAGTATTTAGGAGGACTATCCATGGGTTTTCTATTTACTATAGTCATTAACTAAGTATAAAACCTTTAGTCTAAAGATCCTTCTTTCTTTTTCAAAGTTTTATTTATTCTTAGGAACCTGTTAAATTATAATAACTCCCCCTCTAGATATCCAAGGCAGCTCCCTTGTTAGAACAAAATTACATCCTAACAGTCCTTAGTACTCTAAGATTTGCAAAGCACTTTGACATTTCTTATCTCACATTATTCTCTTAACATTCCCTCAACCCTGTGATACAAAGCAAGTATCTATAATAGGAAAATCATCTTTCTCAATAGGCTTCTGAGGCAAAGAGCAATTTGAAAATTGAGGTCCTCATAGGAACACTATTGATTCAGGATGGAGATTGTCTCAGCGTCTGACTCTGAGGGAGAAATCTATTTGGGATGTAGGATACATGGAGAACTAGAGAATGGGTCTTGGGTAGTGCTTCTTGGGTTCGAATTCTGGCTCAGCCATTTCCCAGTTATTTATCTTTTTAGGGCTTCCATTTCCCCCATGTTATAACCATAGGATAAACTGGATGGATATATAAAACACTAGGAACAATATCTCACACTCAGTTTCAGAGCCTCCTAAACCCAAGGGACATTTGTAATTAAATAATGCATGGGTATCCTCAAAGGAATGTCTAATAATTGTCTCAGTACCTTCCAAACTAGGTCTGTGACCACCCCATCACCAGTGACTAACTCCTCTGTATGGTTCTTCTTGAAAAGACCACCAATTGGAACAATCCCCCTCCAGACATGCCCAGGCTTAGCCTGGGGTTTTGTTCTGTTCTTGAAAATCATCATTAACTTATCTTGAATCACAATCTGTCATGCTACTAGAAGCTGTTTCAACTCCTAGAATTTTTTAGGTGTTTTGTACAGTGATGTCTAATTGTTCAAATATAACTTTTCTTGCATCTATTTGACTTAAAGATAGGATAAGGAAGTAAATAACCACCCAATATTCTAATCCCTTCTTGTTTTTCCCTATAATCATGTCACCTTCTCATACATCTGATCAAATTCAAGATACTCCAATGTTAGTTCTGTTTCATTAAGAATACTCAGTGGATTACATACCTATAATAATGTGTAACTAAATTGACTAATGAATTAATTAAACATCACTGTTCTTACATAATAGTAAGAAGCTTTAGCTTAATCCAAATAGACGTAAGTGAGGTTCTGCTATTTATGACACCTTCTTATGACTATTTACAGGAATTGCAATGAAAGAAGACTTCTGGTACTAGCTGGAGAAATAAAGGAATGAGAGTATAATTGTTTTTGGGTGGGGGTGTGGTATGAGGCTTGAAGCCATGGGCATTCTCCCTCTAATCATAAATAAATATATTTTTTTATTTTGAAACAGGGTTTTACTAACTTGGAGAGGGCCTCACTAAGTTTCTGAGGCTGGCCCTGTGAGCATCCTATTTCAGCCTCCCAACTACTGGGATTAATGGACTTTTATGGAGTACAGATAGGAGAATTTTGAAGAAAGTGGTAGAAATGACTTTACACCCTTAAGACACAAAGGGCTACAGTAGCAGCTGTGTTCATAACTGGCACAAGCAGCACCACTATAAATATCCAAAAGTCTGAACACAGGCCTTCAGAGAGGGGAATCTCTTTGCATACCACTGCCACTCAACCATGCACACTCTTCCACTCAGTAAAAAGCTGGTAATTGAGAACTTGCACATACACACAAAAAGGAATTGACCCTTACTGCCTAAAACTCTCCAAAGAAGATATTAAAGCATGTGTAGCTTTTTTCCTGTCATTTTTAACTCTCATTATCTTTTTAAATTTTTTATTGGTGCATTGTATTCATACATTATAATGTAGTAAAAATCGTATGTGGACATACATATACACATCGCTCATTTAGCCCCTACTTAACTGTCATTTTCTTCCAATCATTTTCTCTTCTCTTAGGGACGAATACTCACCTCTATTTTCTTTTTCTTTGTTGAACTATGATTTACAGAAGAGTTACCAAGACAGCACAAAATTCTCCTGTTTGTTTTTCATACCACTTCCATTAACATTAGCATCTTTCATAACCTTGGGCAATCTTACTAAAACTAAAAAATTAACATTGACCCTAGACTTCTGACTAAGCTGTAAACGTTATTTGGATTTTACTCATTTTTTTTCTAACATACTTTTTTTTTAATTCTAGGATCCAATACAGGGTACCAATTTACTTATGTGTCCTCCAAACTGTATGAGTTTCTTGATCTTTCTTTGATTTTTACAACCTGGGTACTCTTAAAGAGACATTTTATAGAATGACCCTCAATTTTGGTTGCTCTTTTACTTTCTCATTTGGGGTTAAGTCTGTGAATTTTATATTTATTTTTTCAGTACTGGAGATGGAACCCAGGGGAATTCTACATCCAAGCAACACCCTCAGCGCTTTTTTTTATTCTTTATTTTTTGAAACAGGTCTCACTGAGTTTCAAAGGGCATAAGTAACTGAGGCTGTCTTTGAGCTGTGATCCTCCTGTCTCAGCCTCCCAAATGCTGGGATTACAAGCATGCACCATCACACCTAGCAATTTTTGAATTTTTGTTTTTTCTTTCTTGATGTCTCTGATAAGTATTAGTGATAAGTATTAGTGAAGTAAACCTTGATTTTTATCTGTTTAAGGTAAAATCTGCCAGGTTTATCTACTAAGTTATTATTTTTTTCCATATTTTTTGTTTTGTTTTGTTTTGTTTGTTTTGCTTTGTTTTGTTTTGGTTATACTGGGGTTCCTGGAAACACTTCTACCTCCAGGCTACACTCCCAAAACTATTTTTATACTGTTTTTTTTTTTTTTTAATTTGGAAACAGGGTCTCTTAAGCCACCGTGGCTGGATTTGAACCTGTGCGATCCTCCTGTCTCTGCCTCCCAAGCACGGGGATTACAAGCCTGCGCCACCATCCCTGGCTCTTTTCCATATGTTAATCATTAAAATCAAATTACATTCAAGTGAGCAGGGCGTGGTGGCGCACACTTGTAATCCCGGCATTCGGGAGGGTTCCGGGACAGCCTCAGCTACTAAGTGAGGCCCTCTTCAACTCAGTGAGACCCGGTTTCAAAATAAAAACCACCAAAAAATAAATAAATAAAACAAAATAAAAAATAAAAAAAAAACAGGGCAGAGGGTGTAGCTCAGAGGTCGAATGCCCCTGGGTTCCATCCCCAGACCTGCAAAAAAAAAAAAAAAAAAAAAAAAAAAAAAAATTACATTCAAGTGGAAAACATTAAATATCATCTCCTGAAGAATGTTGGAGCATGTGTTAAAGCTAGCATGGTAATTAATAAACATTTGGGAGTGAGATACTCTGAAACTGTAGAGATATCTTGTGTCTCAGTACAGTTTCACTCATAGGTTTGAGCATTGGTCAGTGTGTCTTTACTGCAGTTTTTTCTTTAATTTCTTAAAAATTTTAAACCATGAATTTAAAAGTAGTCAACAGGCTATTGAAATTACATATTTTATCTTGCTTGAGCATTGGTAGTTTATACACATATATTTATAACAGAGCAATTCATGATAGTCTCAAACTTGAAACGATTAAATTACTTAATCAATAGCATAATATCTATGTAACTTATGGTATATTCATATAAGAATACACTACATGCAAAGAAAACTAATACACTGATGCAATAATAAGCAACATACCTGAATTTTCCATGCATGGTAGTGAACAAATGAAAGCAAACACAGAAGAGTATAGCTATCTCTTTCTATTTATATTGTACTAAGAAGCAGACAGTTGTAATTTATGCTGCTAAGCACCAGGCTATTAATTCTCTGAGGAAAGGCAGTTACTAGGAAGGAATAAGGGATGCTTCTGGCCCTGATAAAATATTTCTTGATCTGTTTCCTGGATATAGAATGTGCTTAATATTGGATTGTTAATTGATTTGTCCTCTTACAGTTTGGAACTTTCCTCTATGATTTTTGTGTTTCAATAAATGTAAAACAATTAAAGGCCATGTTTTTGTATATGCATGTTGCTTTTCAGTATCCCGAAAACACTGGGTTAGAGTTGAGTGCATGATTTAAAAACTTATAAATTTCTGTGATGACTATGACAATTAACCATCATGCACACTGGACAGGATGGAAAGGGAAAATCGTTCATAGTAGTTTCTGAGAAATCCATTCTTCATGACCATATTAAATGTCTATAAGTTAAGATAAAAATTATAACATCTCCTTATTTACCAATCTAAGCACTATTCAACTATTTGATATAGTAACTGATACGGGTTTGCAATAACCATAACTTTAGGGAACCCAGAAAGTCTCCTAATAAACTTCTTTCCTAACTTTACTAATCTGTTCAGAAATACAGTCCAAGTTTATGCTAAGACTGGAACTTAGCTGTCTTTTTCCTGTCCTTCCAGTTTATATTTTAGAGAATCCAGTGACTTGTCCCCTTTCACATTTTTGGTTCTAATTAATTTCCTGATAACTCATTCTATCCTCCATTATTTACTCAATGATTTTATACTTAGAACCACTAATTAGTGTAGTATTGCTGAGATTTCATTCACTTATTCTGGAGGCTTGAGTTTATTTAAATATATTAATTATTTATTCCTCTCTCTCTCTGACTTTCAAGTCAGAAATCATTCTATTTATTCTACTGTATCCATTTGTAAGAACCTTTTCTTGGGTTGAGTGCAAAGCAGGGGAAGTTGAACAGTGTGGTTGGCTCTGGTATCTATTAACATGATACCATGTGTTCTGAATCAGTGAACTTATCTCTTTGTGTCCTTTATCTTGTTCTATTTAGAAATGAAAGAGTATTGTTGTTTTTATTAATTACCTGTGGCAAAAGCCCAACTTCATACCATTTTTTGTCTTTACAAAAATTTACTATTATTTTACATCATTTTTGTGTTTCATTTATGTTGTTTTTATATCTTTTACTTTTTGTATACAGAAACTATTTTATTATCTTCAAATGCAAACCCTGCATTTATTTCACTATTTTAAAACTTTACAAACTGGGTATAAAATAAATAAATAGATGCATAAGTTATATATCTAAAGTTTTTGAAGGGAAGAAAAATACCCTGAAAATTAAAAAAAACTAGAAAAGATGTGTCATTAATATGTCTCTAGGTGATCATAAAATTATCTCTAAAAGGAATATTGTTTATAGAAAGAAAGAAAAATATATTTTTCATGAACAAGAGATGTAATTACTGAGACTCAACTTTTCCACTCTGTGATCTTGATTCAGTTCCTTAATTTCCATTTGTTAAAACAACATTTTTGCCAAAACAAAATACCTTCCTTAGGATTGTTTAATGAGCTATTTGCATGTAACTCAAATCATTCTGCACTATGTAAGCTAATACAGAATAAAGTGCACATTCTTCTTATGCCAGTTACTAAGTAGAATTCATGCTGTCCATTTTCTCCATTTATACTCTTACATTCGTAGTCACATATTTCCTCTTCCAGACACCATGCTTCATGAAATGTATGGAAAGCTCTTTGGCTAACATCTGTGATTTAGCGCTGCAAATCCTCAGCCTTCTCTTCCTAGATTATTACAAACTCTGAGATGACATGGTCACTTTCTCCCTGGATGCCTGTCACTTCTGCTTCACCAAGTGCTACTTCCTTGTTAGTCAAAATTAATTTCAGAGCAGTGGCTCTTCTTGCTGCCTTTTTAGCTCTTCTGTGAGCTAAAATTGTCAGGAAGGCAAGTCCGGAGTTTATCAGATTTTTATTCAGCAGTGGCTTCTACCAGTCATCCGGATGTGCGTCCCCAGTGCCACTGACTTCTGAAGTCTGGGCACAGGATGCTCCTGTGTCTTCCACTGTTAGAGCTTTCAGAGCTGCCGATCTCCAGTCTGAATGGCCAGTGTCTATTTCCAGCAGTGAAGTTATTTATATTCTCTTCTTTCATCCTTTCCAAGTGCTCTCCTCTAAGATAAAGTTCGAGTTGTTAAATTTTTATTGACATATTTATCTGTTTCTTTTTACTTCCCACCATTTCTGTTAAGCTTTTTCCTTTTCAATATTGTGAGCCCATGCACAAACAAGAACCACCTAATCTAAGTAATTACGGGAAAGTGATTTTTCCCTCTTACTAACAATTTTATAAATATAAATAATTATTACTCAGTTACTTTGTTACTCCCACTCTATCTATATCTTTGGAAATATTGGAGTCTAAATGGTTTCCCTGCTGATTTGTTTTCAGTTTCCTGATCATCTGGGGATACTGCTGTTGGGACTTTATGGTCATTCCTTCTCCCTCCCCTGGTGCCCTTTTACAGTTCTATCTCCGGTACATTCTTCAAGTTTCAGCTTAACTTACTAATTTTGCAAATCATCTGGCTTTCTTTCAAACTCCTTTTTAGTCTTTACAGATTACCCTCTACCCTTTTCCACGTGTTTATTTTTCTGACTTCATAATGATTTAGAAGTCCTTCTCTACAACCAATTGCATGCTTCTCCCATATTCTTAAAATTTTAAATAATGGCCTCCAAGTGGAAGCAAGACACATTTCCCTGTGGTATCATTTCTGTGTACAACTTCAAAGTTGCTAGAACAACATTTCAGAGGGAATGATAGTGAGTCACAAACCCTATGGAATGTTTTACTCACGAAGGTGTCTGTGGTCAAAGAAGCCTGATGAACACCAAATGATATAGCATCACTTGGTAGCTTTGTACATCCATGAGAAAAATACAGAGATGGTCTTTAATCAATAAAAGACAATAAAGCACTATCACTATTTAGCATAATATTTCTAAATTATTAGAATTTTCTTTTCTTTCTTCTTTCTTTCTTTCTTTCCTTCTTTTCTTCTTCTTTCTTTTGATACTAAAAATTAAACTCAGGGGCATTCTACCTTTGAACTACACACCCAGCCCTTTTAATATCTTTATTTTGAAATAAGGTCTCCCTAAGTTGCTGAGGGTCTCACTAAGTTGCTGAAGCTGGCCTTGAACCTTTTATCCTCCTGTCTCAAAATCCCAAGTACTGGGATTATAGGCCTGCAGCACCATAGCCAGTGGCAAAAGTTCTTTATTATGGAATAACTAGTAATAGCCCATGAATCATAATTTAATATAAGAATATATAAAATCTATTGAATGCTTACTATATTGCTTGATAGCATGGTTGGAACTCACATACACACATACGGATGAATATATATATAATATATATATATATATACATTTAACAAAAGTATTGAGTACTCACTACTTGACAGCATTCTTATTACTGAGAATACAGTAATAAGAATGTAATAAAAACAAAAGAAGTAATAAAAACAAAAAATTACCATAATTGCAGTATGAAAAATAAAAAATAAGGCTAATGCATAAATTAAAACACATGCATATACATGTATTTATAAAACTAATGTATGTATATATGAACTAATAAACAATATCTACATATAAAACTAACATATACATATATTTATATACACAAAACTAAAATATACACCTATATACATACATATGTGCTTTATATATGTGTGTATATATAAACATGTGTGTGTGTGTGTGTGTGTGTGTGTGTGTGTGTGTGTGTGTGTAACTGGGGATTGAACCCAGCCACATTATGTCACCGAGATACTTCTATTAATAATAAGTAATAAGGGGAAAAGTTAAGAAGGAACAGACATTATAGCATTTAATGATGGATGGGGTGAATTATTTCAAATATTTTTATAATTTATATGCTTTTATTGGTACATTATAGTCTCACATCATAATGTAAGTCATGTTGACAATTACATACATGCACACAGCACCTGGTGCCCCCCCATCACCTCCAACCTCCCCACTTCCTTCTCTCCCAAAACAGAGTATCCAGATTAACATTGGTATATTTTCATGTATACACATAGTTGATGGTAGTATTTCATCAGCTGGACAGGAAAAAATTCACCTTCAAAGTAATTTTTGACTGAATACTGAAGAAGTGAAGTAGTATAATCATGCAAAGAAGAGAATTCTAGGTAGGGGGACCTGAAAGACAAGGACTTGATATAAGGAATGAATTCAGTTTATTCAGTGAACAGCAAAGAACATAGCTGGGTAAGAGAGGACAGAGAAACAAAAGAGCAGGAAATAACACTGGAAATGTCACTAGAGACCTTGCCTTTATTGAATTAAAAATGGCAATCCATTGGAGGTTGTTGAGAGGAGTGTCATGATTTGATACCTTTTAATAGACTCATTTTGGCTGCAGTGTTGAGATGTGATAACATGCAGGTAGGAGCAGAAGCAGAGCAACGAGAGACTTTCAGAAATATGTGGTGTGAATCAGCATCACAGCAGGATTTGAACTGAGCATCTATTTTAAAGGAAGAGGTCCAGTTTTGTTGCTGTTGCTGTTGTGGGCTCTTCTCTGAGAGACTGAAAGAAAGGAGTTTCTATTGACTGAAATGGACGAGGCTCTAAGAGAGGCTGATGAAGCTGGTGTTAGGTAGAGGATATCAGGAACATGGCTCTTAGGCACATTGTCCAGTGGCTGGTTATAGGAGCCCACACTAACTCATTTATTCCTAACAGTACCACAACCTGGGTATTAACATCATATCCCCTTTGTTCTTGAAAAACTAGGAGCTAAAGAGTTCAAGAGGTTAATGTGAGGAGAGCCAAGTGACCTCTACAAGTTCTAGACTAAGATTTGACCTCAGAGACATTGCATATTTGAACTCTAGCTTTCAAACTTACCAATAATGAGGGCTATTCTTTATTACCATTGAACTGCGAAATATCTTGCTATTCATGCATTCAAAATAGGTAATATATATATATATATATGTATGTATATATATATATAGGCATATTGGTAGTTTCTGTAAATACTCTTATGAGCCATTTTTGTACTACAGAAGACAGTACACTTACCTCTATCATCCATGTCAGAAATATGCATACATTGGAGGAATAAATGACCATACCTACTGTATACCTCCTTCTTCTGGGTCAGTAGCAGGACTCTGGCATTCATCGGCATCATCAAATCCACTCTATCATTCTGAAGTTTGTAGTATACTACATCCTTCTGCACCAGTTTTGTGTTGTATCCTAAGTATGACTTTGTGTTAATCATTCTCTTTATGAATAATTTTCATCTCTCTTAATTGTGACTTTAATCCTTCTATACTTTCTCAAAAAATTGTTCTGCCATCCCTATTTTGTATCTTCTTTTTAAAGTCAGAATCTTTCCTCCTCCTTAATAAGCCAGAATCAATTTTAATAACTCTTCTCAAATCCTTTCATTTGAAGGGAGATATCCATTATTTGTTGAAAAATACATTTTATTCCAAACCTCCAAGATTTCAAATATAACCACATACCTTCTTCTTTCTTCGATCTTTTACTTCTTGATCACTCATAAACCGTCTTGAGTAAATGGGGAACACTGAACTTAAAAAATGGAAATTTAATGTAGGCAGGACAATCACCCATTGCTAAGGGGTAAGAACCCTCCTTCCTGTGTTTGGTCTTGATTTAATGGACCAAACTGAGAAATGTAAGCCCATGAATCACTGGGACTGTTGATTATTTTCCCCCTTTCCCTTTTTGCTGCTTGTGTCCCCAAATATGTTCAGATGAGGTATAGGAGAAAGTATTTTCTGAGCTTTCCAGAGATCCATTTGGCACCAGATCCTGAGTTTGTTGAGTCCGTTTACTGCAGATTCCACCAGTGAGCTTTGACTTCTCAGCAATCTCTCTCTCGAGAGGCTTCCCAGAAATCCATCCGTTCAGCTCACCCCTGAATGCACTTTGAGCAACTGGCTGCCTCTCCCGTAAGCACATTATTAATGGTCTCTTTTCAAAAGCAGAGATAGTGCCCTGGAAAATGCAGTATTGATTTTTCCCCTTCTTTCTCACTGTTTCAATCACTGCTCGTTTGAATGGCTTTCATTTTTAGCAACAAGAGAATCTTCGAAGAAAAGTGGTTTATAGGATCAGCCTGAAATAAAATCACCGCTCAATTTAAGCTCTGAAAAATACTATTGATATTTTAATAGAAGTTTGGAGAACCTATTGCGAGCTCAATAATAGCTACAAGGAGTTTATACACAGAAATCATACTTAGGGATCGTTTTATTTCTTAGCCAGTATGTGTTAACAGCAAATAAAGGTTTAAACCTTCACTCACTTCCATATTGTACACATCAAGAGTCTCAAGAGTGTGGAAATGTTCAGAGTACTTCAGGAGGGGTGAAACCTCGCAATGACTCAAATGATTTGTCTCTAATTGGCCCTTGTAGAAAAAACCTGGGGTAGTTTTCTCCAAAGCTCTGTTTGCCTGTTGTTGAAATGAGGAAATCCCCAGCTATCTTACAGCTGAGTGACCTAGAAATCACGTAGTTAAATAAGTTTGTTCCTCAGATAAGATAATCAAAGCCCAGATGATGCTGTGACCTGGCAAAGATGGCAAACCTCAAACCCCTGTCCAAGATTCCCTCTCTGTGGGCACCTTGCATTCCTTCTTCTGACCTGACTTTTCTCCTTCTTCATCTTTCTCCCGTCTTCTCTAAAATGCCTGTGGATCATCCAAATCTTGACCTTACGGCTCTCTGCAAACATATTCATTTGTAAAGAAGAATAACGGCATCAGTGTTTAATGGGCACATTACACAGGCAAAGGAGAATATTAAAACCACGTCTCATGCCAAGCACTACTACTTTCAGGAAACCCTCTGCGAGTCTACATCGATGGCTCTTTTTTGTTTCAACCCCCATAAATCATGAAAGTGTGTTTTACATGATATCTTGATTTGTCCAAGATTTCTAATAAAATATTTGAAATCAAGGTTTATTGAATAGACATTTACTATATGGCTCATGAGCATGGAAGGCACCATGCTATAGATTAAGAAGAATACAAATAAAAATAAAAATAACATTTTTAGATTATCTGCATTTAGTACTGATGCATGCTTGAGTAATGAGAATAATGTTCATAGGACAGTGTGAAGAAAGATGAAATGGAACTCCAGAAAGAAGAATGCAAAGTCAAAATAATGCAAGGTCTGGCCATTTTGCCATCTTAGATAGGGTACCTGGGGACATGTAGTAAGATTGAGTTTTTTAAATATTATTGAAGGAAAGGATAAAAGTTTGTCTGAATTTGGGGAATCAAAGCTATTTTTAGTATTTTACACATACATGGAAGATGAATTATGTGACAAACATTCATTGTCAATTTGCTATATGCAAGGCACTTTTAGAGGCTCTAGAGATAACTAGGAATTGGTGGGATTAGGACACTATTACACTGAATGCCAGACTAGCATGATTGCTATGGAAACGGAGGGCAAGAATCAGATTGAGAACTGCTGGCGAACTCATGCCTGGTTGAACATGGAAGGCAAGAGAGTCTGTATAATGTGAAGCACTGATTGGAAAGCTATTAATAGGAGGAGGGAAGGTAGAAAGACTTGATTTGGATTCTGTGTGGATAGAGGAAGCACACTGATACACTAGGTTATAGCCACAGTGCTAGGGATGTGTTGTCTGGTGGGAGATTTCTTTTTTGCTTCTCTTATGTACAGTCTCTTTTTTTGCTCATCTTCCATAAAGCTGTTTTATTACATGAGCCTGTGGCCACAGGAGTGTTCTGACCTGTTTTGTTTTGGCATCAGTCCTATTTAGCCTCTTGGAAGATGCAGAAAGCTATCCCCATCAGAAATCAGGCCAACTCCCATAGGATCGGAAGCCTCATAGTCTTTTTAGGAGAATTCTTGTAAGTTCCACTTGGCCAAGCATTCCTCACCAGGAGTCCACACTAGTGTGTGTGTGTGTGTGTGTGTGTGTGTGTGTGTGTGTGTGTGTACCCGTGAATGGCTTAGAGTAACAAAGTGGTATAGCATTCGCCTGGCTTTTTCTCCTTTGCGTTAATCTTTCCTGGGAACCATGAAGGAAAATTGTTCTGACAACTTGCCGTTCTCATTCTTTCCCCAGAAGAGAAGAGCTCAGTATCACCCAGCCATGGATGCAAGGTTTTTGTTTCTACATGTGTATCCTGACCTGGCTTAGTACCTAATCAGCCTTCTCTCCACAGGTGCCCACATTTTTTTTCTATACCCTAACTAGTTTAGTCCCTAAAATGTGGACAGAAAATGAGAGGATATGGTTCTTCATGTTAATGTGTTTCCTCCTGAGAAGAGTTCCACTTATAAAAAGTGATATAGAGAAGAAAATGAGGCCAAAAAGAAAAGGTGGTGACTTCATAGAAGAGAAGTGCCCATTTGATGTTATAAATGTCTGTTTTTGCTCAATTATCACCATATTTCATTTTATATTGAAGAAAGAGATACTCAGAAATGTTAAATGACATGAGGTGAATCGTTACTATTTGAGATTCATAGTTTTGTGTTTCCTTTCTTCTTTTTGTATGTCAAAATTTACTATGAGCTAAAAACAATATTCAATCCCAGTTAAAATGTACCCTTAGTATAACATCATGCATTGCTTGGGAAGAAAAGTGCTGGCTAAAGAGAACTCTAAATGATACTAAAACTGCATTATGTAGAATATTATTTCTATCTTAGGAAGGCCAGCACAATTCCAAATGGAAACTTCATTAATGATCTAAAAACAAACAATCTGGAATATTTTGTGTTCTTCATTCAAACTCTGCTAAGCATTAGAACATTAGAGTATAAATATTTGAGATTAATGGACTTAGATATCTTTGATTACACATGCCATGAGTCATAGAACAGAGACATAGAACACACACACACACACACACACACACACACACACACACACACACTAAGAATTGAACACAAGGGCATTTTCTTTCTTTCTTTCTTTCTTTCTTTCTTTCTTTCTTTCTTTCTTTCTTTCTTTCTTTCTTTCTTTCTTTTTGTGCAGTACTAGAGATTGAACCAGGGGGCATTCTAACTTTTAACTGCACCCCAGCCCTATTTTTATTCTTTATTTTGAAACAGGGTCTCACTAAGTTTCGAGGGCCTTACTAAGTAGCCGAGGCTGGCCGGGAATCTGTAATCCTCCTGTCTCAGTCTCCTAAATACTGGTATTACAAGCATGCGCCACCATGCTCGACTTTCTGAGATGTTCTATTTCTGATCTACACCCTGAGCCCTGTTTTATTTTTTTATTTTGAAGCAGGGCCTCACCAAGTTTCTGATGGTCTCACTTAATTGCTTAGGCTGGTCTCAAACCTGCAATACTCTTTCCTTGGCCTCTCAAGTACTAGGATTACAGATGCGTTTCAGTCTTTTCTTTTTTTTCTTTTTCTTTTTCCTTTTCTTTTTTTTTTTTTGGTGATACTGGGGTTCCTTCTACCTCCATACTATACTCCCAGACACCTTTTTTTTATATATATTTTTTTATATGGAAACAGAGTCTCTTAAGCCAGCGAGGCTGACTTCGAACCTGTGTGATCCTGCTGTCTCTGCCTCCCAAGTGTGGGGATTACAAGTGTGGGCCACCATGCTTGGCTGCCTTTCAGTCTTTTGAAGATTGGGACATGAACTTGGTTTTGAGGTTTGGGTTGTTGTCATAATTTCTCTTGTTATTGCTTTTCCAAGATATGAATGGCATAGTTCTTTAAACATTTTTAAATTATTTTGTTTTAGGTTTATAATTAGCCTTTAAAAGAGTTTCCAGTTGCCTACAGGACTTGTTACAAAACATTTTACTTTAGCTGAGCATAAAGTCCTTGCAATAAGTGAGCATAATCTATATTTTACTTGCTCACACCAGACCATATATTGAGGGTCAAATGTATGCTTAGGTCTCCTCCTCTGTACTGGGAATGCTATGAATATCTCCCTTCTTTCCATATGCATATGCAGAATCACTTCACCTTCAACTATTTAGTGAAAATGTTAACTATGCAACTGGGTAGTGTATGTGGAAACGTTACAGTGGTCATCTAACATTTCTGTAAATCAAGAACTATTCTCAAATACAGTTTATTAAATGTTGAAGAAAAACCCCACGAGGCATTTCTAACTGACTCCCTTCTGTGAATGTGCCTATTTCTGGAACAGGTTCTAAGTGGACTCATGAAGCCACACTTTTGACAGGAGCAGTATCCGTACATATCTGGTCATTGTTCAGTTGATTCCTTTGTTCCTAGAAGCTGGAACCATGTGTGGTGCTTCCTGGTATCCCCCAAAGAGCTGAGCCCAAAGGTCAAATAAAATCACCATGGATTTTCCTGCCGGAAGGCATTGATTAAACAGAGAATTTGCTAGATTTACTGAGGTTGGAACTCTCCAGTAACAGCATTGATATTTTTTTCCTCCTATATCCTTGACTTTACATTGCTTTTTTTTTTTTTTTTTTGCAACACATCGGGCTCACACTGTTTTAATAGTCTTTGTATAGCACAAAATTGGTATTTTGCTTGATAAATAATATCCATTGCATGTTACCAAGGCTAAGTTCTCCAAATGTATATATGAATCTGTCATCAAAACTAGTATTTCTGTGAGCTAGAAAAATAGTCTTCAGAGGTACTAAAAAGACAATTCACTTCCCCACTTCCCACAGCCTCACAGACTTGCACAGACTTACACCCACTCACAACCAACTCCAAAATCTGACATTTTCACAGTAGACAAAGATTTTCAATAGATATTGAAACTCACTTTAGTCTAATTTAAATAACTATCTTAGCACAAAAGGCCAAATAATTTGAATCATTAAAATATATATTATTAAAGTAATGGTCATTTTCAGTTAGACTCTTATTTTGATTTATATTTTCTTCAATGATCTTCCAACAACTCAATTAAAAAAGAGTAATATCATCATCTCAACACAAAATATCTTACTAATCTAAAGAAGGAAAGTGTAAACATTTACCTACATTTAGAAAATAGCAATTAGCTCTGGTAGTTTGGTTTCCTTTTTTTTTTTTTTTTTTTGTAGATACCTAGAAGTAGTACAGCTAGGTCATACTGTAGGTTCATTCCTATATTTCTGAGGATCCTCCACACTGTTTTCCAAAGTTGTTGTGCTAATTTGCACTCCCATCAACAATGTTTCAGAGTTCCTTCTTCTCCACATACTAGCCAGCATTTGTCATTGTGTTTTTAATGATTGCCATTCTAATTGGATGTAGGTGAAATGTCAGGGTAGTTTTGATTTGCATCTTTCTGATTGCTAACCATGTCTAACATTTATCATACATTTATTGACCATTTATATATGCATAAATATATATTTTATAGCTGTACAGTTTGCAATCTCCAAACTATGGAACCAGCCAAGATGTCCATTAACAGATGAATGCATTACAAAACTATGGGGTATATAGTTTATACACAGTGGAGTTTTACTCAGCCATAAAGAAGAACAAAATTATTTTGTTTGATGGGATCTATTAGATGGAATTGGAGAATATTATTGTGAGATAAGTCAGTTACAAAAAGTTAAAAAGTCAGATGTTCTCCCTTATATGTGGAAGCTAGGGAAAAATTGGGACATAAGAGAACTCCAGAAAAAGGAGGAGAAAACTTAGTTGTGTAAAGAAGGGGACCTGAGGGAGATGAAAAAGGGGAGAGGAAAACAACTCAATGGTCATGATGTACAGCGCAAACTTATCAAAGCCAGTAACTGTGCAGAGCAGAGAAAGAAGAAGGCGGGAAAAAATGGGTGGGAACCCGGGCGTGGTGGCACACACTTGAAACCCCAGCATTTGGGAGGCTGAGATAGGAGAATTGTAGTTCGCAGACAACTACTACTTAGTGAGGCCCTTTGCAACTCAGTGAGACCCTGCTTAAAAAATAAAGAATAAAAAAATAGGGCTGTGGGTGTAGCTCAGATGGTATAATGAATGCCCCAGGGTTCCCTACCCTACTCAGTACTGCAATATATACATATATATATATATATATATATATATAGAGAGAGAGAGAGAGAGAGAGAGAGAGAGAGAGAGAGAGAAAGAGAGAGAACAGTATGTACAGTGCATCTGTGTCTTATGTACCTCAGCTGTGGCTGAGGCTCAGTTCTTTAAAGGTAAATCAAGAGAATCCAAGGGATATTATCAGGAAAAATTAGTGATTATACATCAATAATTAATGTAATTCTTTTTTTTTTTTTTTTTGGTGGTACTGGGGTTCCTGGAAGCCCTTCTATTTCCGGGCTACACTCCCAGACCTATTTTATACTTTTTTATTTTTGGAAACAGGGTCTCTTAAGCCAGCAGGGCTGGCTTCAAATCTGCGCGATCCTCCTGTCTCTGCCTCACAAACTCGGGGATTACAAGCGTGCGCCACCATGCCTGGCTGTAGTTATTTTTTTATGAAAATTTTAAACACTGAACACCTGGAATATATTGAAAATAACTCATTATCATAACAACAAGATGAAAAAAGCAAAATAGTCTTCCTAATGAAAAACAAAGTGGTACACATCTGTAATCCTAGTACCTTGGAGGCTGAGACAGGAAGATTAAAAATTCAAGACTAACCTCAGCAATTTAGCAAGACCCTGTTTAAAAAGTAAAAAAAATTAAAAAAGAGAGCTTGGGTTATATCTCAGACATTAAATGTTTTTCAGTTCAATCCCAAATCCAAGGGAAGGAAGGACGGACGAACGGACTGATGGACGGACGGACTGTGCTTATAGATTCTTAATCTATATTTTTATCCATGCCTCTTACAGCATCAATCAAGTTAATCCAAGTTAAACTCTCATGTCCCCTCTGAACAGGCCGTGTTAGGTGGCTTGCCCTGGGAATCATATCCTAAGGCTGAGATCAGGTAGTGCAGAAGGATGATCAGGGTATACTTAGCAGCAAGGGCAGTTGAACTGGGTTGCAAGTACAGCAGAGGCATTAGACAATCTTATTCCCTGATTCTAAGATAGTTCCTAGATATTTTCAATAAACTCAGGGGAGTTGAATCTTGTACCCTCAAATCAACCCATTATTGGAGGTAGATTTTCCTAGGGTTGGTGAGTAATCTTAGGAAAGATAGATCCAATCAACCCCAAAGAATCCCTGAGGAGTTTCATCTAAAGTCAGACTGCAGCCAACATCCATACCAGTGGATGGCAAACACAACAAGTTTTCTCCCAAATGGGGAATAAAAAGCTGCTAAGATAATCAGGCAGAGTTCTGCCCTCAAGAAGCTCTTAGTCCTCTTTTGGAGATGAAGACAGGCAGGTAAGTAAAACTCTTTAAGACAGTGAAAATTCTACTGATTACTGTCACCCAAATAAATAACACACTAGGAGTATACAAAACAAGAAACTACAAAATGACAGAAAAATACTGTGATGGTAACTTCACAGGAAAAAAAATCATAATCTTCACAACAAAAAGCAAAGCCTAGTGAAACCAAAGCCTAGCCAAAATGATATGAAGCACTTACTGGCACTATTTTGTTAAAGCAAGGTTTAACAAAACCTCATCCTATAGAAGCTGGGGGTTATCCACATCATTGACAGCTTGAAGTACATATTCAGACACAAAAAGGGCTAACTGGAAATTATACAATCTTTACTGTTCTTTTGGAATAAGTTAGGCCTTAAAGTCATTCAAAAATGGATTCAAATACACATCCTACACATAGCTGGCTGTAAAGTCTTGACTGAATCAATGAACATCTCTAAAACAACAGTTTTTTCAACTAAAAATTTAACTTAATAATGCTTATGTTCTTAGGTTCTTATAAGCATGACATAAAATGAAGCAAACAACAGAATAATTTAACTTGGAAACTATTCAGGACACGAACACAAGAGATGAAAACAAATAATTATTTCAAAATATCTAAATTATATAAAATGTTTTATGACTGCAAGGTAACCAAGATGGAAAAAGTGACAAAAAGAAATTTATTAATTACCTGAAATTTTTATATAGGTCTAAATAACACACAGAAAAAAATAAAAAAAATCAAATATACATTTACAACATTAGCTGCAAAATTCCTGTAATTATGACCTGTCCAAACTTGTGCATGAGGTCTATGTGCTTAGAGGAAAATATTGCCTTATATCAGTGGTTTCAATGAATTATTTCACCCCTGCATGGGCATGTCTGCAGATATTTTAGCAATGTCAGGAGGTATTTTTGATTGTCACAAATCATGGGTACCACAAACACACTGGGTAGAGGCCAGGAGTCCTGCTAGCATCCTGCAACAGACAGGATAGCTCTCCAAAAAATTATCTGAGCCAAAATGATAATAGTGCCAGTGTTGAGATCCCCTACTTTATTTATTGCTGGTACTGGGGGTGGAACCCAGAGGCTTTCTACCTCCGGGCTATGGTCTCACTTAAGTTGCTGAGAGCCTCACTAAGTAGCTGAGGCTGACTTCGAACCTACGCAATCCTCCTGTCTCAGCCTCCCAAGCGCGGGGATTACACGCGTGTGCCACCACGCCTGGCTTGGAAATTTCTTAAAAATAAAAATGGAACTACCATATGATCTAGCAATTCCATTTATAAATATATTTACAAAAATATTGAAATAAGACTCTCAAAGAATTATTAGCACTCTTGTGTTCATTATGGCATTACTCATAATAGCCAACACATGTAAACCTAAATTTCTCCTAAAGGATGAATGGGTAAAGAAAATGTGATCTATAAATGCAATGAAATATTATTCAGAAAAAATCCTGCTACATGGGACAACATGGATAGAGCTAGAGAACATTATACTAAGTGAAATAAGTCAGATAAAATAGGACAAATAAAATGTGATTCTACAATAATGAAGAATCCAAAATAACCAAACTAAGAAAAGTAGAAACTACAATGGTGGCTGCCAGGAACTGAGGAAGGGAGGATCATGGAAAATTGCTGTTCAACTTGTAGAAAGTTTCAGTCATGCAAGATGAATAAGTTCTAGACCTCTGATATATACAACACTGCATGTATATTAACGATAACATATTATGCAAGTTCTAGACCTCTGATATATACAACACTGCATGTATATTTAACGATAACATATTATGCAAGTTCTAGACCTCTGATATATACAACACTGCATGTATATTTAACGATAACATATTATGCAAGTTCTAGACCTCTGATATATACAACGCTGCATGTATATTTAACATTAACATACTATGCACTTAAAATTTTGTTAAGAAAGTAGATCTCAGGTTAAAGTTTGTTAAGAAAGTAGATCTCTTTTTATTACCCATAAGAAGAAATAGAAAATTTATCCAATTCTACATGTATGAAGTCTTATGAATATTAAATTTTAGCTTTATCTTAGTTTGTAGTATGGTTTATTTAAAAACAGAAAAAAATTTAAATTGCTATTTGAAACTTCCTAAGAAAATCCCCAGCATAGATAACCTTACCAATAAATTCAATAAATGTTCTTAAAGGAAAAATCACCTATATTACCATCTTCTCTGAAGACAAGATATCTCAACTTGTTTTATAACATAAGTATGATTTTGATGCCCAAACCAGTGAAGATCACTATACGAAAGAAAAATCACAGAATATTTCCCCATAACCATAGTTTTAAATATTTTAAAGATAATATTAAAAACAATTTAGAATGACATTAAACAGATAATACATCATCATTAGTCCAGGTTTATTTAAAATTCAAAGGTATAAGTAATTCAAAAGTTATAAGTAATTGTCACAAAACATAATAGTTGAAAATAATTGTTATTTCTCTATAGATTTATTAAAAATCATCCAGCTAAATAGCTGCTTATTACTTCAAAAACTTAAAGCAAAACACAATTACTAGATCATTTACAGGGAAATGGATGGAACGAGAGAACATTATGCCAAGTGAGATTAGTCAATCACAAAAAATAAGAAATCGGATGCTCTCCCTAATATGTAAAAGCTAGGGAAAAAATGGGTTATAGTAGGAACTCTAGATGAAGAAGGGGATATATAGATGAGAAAATAAGGTGATCTGAGGGGATGGGATGGGAGGGGGGAAGAGGGAAATTCTCTAATGTTAATGATATATATTAACAAACATATCAAAGTCAATCACTAACCCAAGCATGAGAAGGGGGGGAGGTAATGAGGTGGGAATTGGGTAAGGGCTAATTGGGTGATGTGTGCATGTATGCCTCCACCATCTTGTACTCCATTAAGATGTATGACTACAATGCACCAGTAAAAAGTTAAAAAAATAAAAAGTAAAAAAATAGAGATTACATTTAGTTATGAAGAATATTTTTTAAAAATCTACCTTAGGCATCACATTTGTTAAAATTGCTATAGTTTTGCTCCTGAGATTGATATGAGGCATTAATACAAATCATTCCACCTACTCAATATTTTAGGAATATCTAAGCAGGACAGTAAATTGAGAAGGATAAATGAAAGTTATAATTAGTGGAAAGAAAGAAAAATGTAAACAATTACAATTTTTTATCTAAAAACTCAGAAGAATATACAAAAATATTAGAATCAATAGTAAATTTATCAAGAATACAAAATACAAAGGGGAATTGTTTTCTCTATGTATATGCCACAAAGAAACACCAAATTTGATTTATTTTTAAACTATTTGTTGCTGATAATGGTGGTACATGTCTGCAATCCCAGTACTTTGGAGGCTGAGGAAGGAGGATCACGGGACTGAGGCAAATCTCAACAATTTGAGGCCAGCCTCCCTAGATTTTACCATTTTCCCTTCCACTAACTGCGATGGTATGTCTAGCTGTTCCATCTCTTCAACAATAGTGGGGATTACCCTTTTATTCTATTCATTTTGTGCATATAAAAAGGATATTTTACTGTGGTTTTGAGTTGTCTTTTCCTGATGATTTTGAAGTTAAGTAACATTTTGAATGACCATTGGCCATTTAATTGTCCTCTTTTGTTAAAAGTCTATTTAAGACCTTTCATCTCTAAATTTTACTTGGCTGTTTCTCTTTTTTATTGATTTATGGAATCTCTTCCTGGATTCTAAATATAAACTTTTCTTTAGGTATGTATGGGAATACATTCTTCCACACTGTGGCCCACCAACCATAATGTTGTCATTTAACAACAAAAGTTCTAAATCTTTACATAGCACAATTAATCTTTATCCTCTATCATAGTTAGCAAATCATGTTCTAGTGGAAAAAAATTTTTTCTCAAAGTAATATAATGATGTTCTCCTGTTTTTTTAAAACAATTTATTTTTCTACCTTTTACAATTAGACTTGAAATTTATCTACAAAAAATCCCATGTACAGGTGAAAATTATTTTTCCACTTTGATAGTCATTGAAATAATACCATTTATTAAAAGATCACTAATGCATTATTTTAGTTACTGTGATTTTATATTAGATCTTGATTTGTGTTTCTATTTAATTCATTCAGTTCTATTCTCCTTTAAGAGTGCTTTCTTTGTTCTTGTCTTTGACATTTCTTATAAATTTTTAAACACCTTACTAATTTCTCTGCAAAATACAAAACCAAACCCAAGCCAAACCAAACAAAGAAATACAATTTTCCAGTTTTCAAAATTATATAGGTCGCTAATGTACATGACATACATTTATAAACATATTAAAGTCAACTGCTAAGCCAAACATGAGAAGGGGGAGAGGGAGAAAATGAGATGGGAATTCGCAAAGGGCTAAATGAGTGATGTGTGTATGTGTGGCTCTACCCCCTTGTACCCTATTAAGATGTAGGACTACAATAAACCAATAAAAATGTTTAAAAATTATATAGGTCCATTAGCTAAGATGTTATAAATTTATCATATTGAGTCATTCAATAAGTGGATATTGTGTTCATCTATTTAAGTATTTTGATTAGTTTATTAAGATTTATTAAGCTTTATTATTAGATTATTAGTACTGTATAGTTTTAGAAGTATTTTGAATATTTATTATATGTTTTATAACTTTTTTCTGTTTTTCTTGTGGTACTGGAGATTAAACCCAGGGGTATTCTAACTTTCACACACACACACACACACACACACACACACACACACACACATATGTAAACAGAGTCTCACTAAGTCACTGAGGCTGGCATTCAATCTGCATTTCTCCTGTCTCAACCTCCCAAGTGCTGGGATCATAGGCATGTACCACTAGGAGTGGATTAAAAGTGATATTTCTCAGTGTTAAAGGAGTAATTATTCAAAAGCAAAAAACCAGTTGTAGGTAGGTATGTACATAAAAATATAGACACAGAAAAAAAGAAATAAAGGAAAAATAGATAAGTACATAGTTGTAGCTAGAGTTTAACATGGTTCAGAGAAACCGAACCTTCTAAAATAGCTCTGTTATTAAAAATTGTAAAATTGCAACTTTTAGAATAATAACCTTTATAAGTGGAAAGTACATTTTTTTAGGATCCCGTGTAATATTAACTGAAAGAGATCATATGCTGGAGTATAGAACAACTCTCAACACATGGCAAACAAAATACTATAGAGTTGTTTCTCTAAGAACAATGTAGCTAAAATTTTTATATATGGAATATATGAACAAAAGCTTAAAATATTGAAAATTTAAATAGACTTCTAGTTAACCTGTATATGAAATAACAAGTTACAATAAAATTATTAAAATGTTTTCAACAATAGTATAAACTCGTAATATCAAAATTTGTTGGGTCCAGCTAAAATAGTACCTCCAGGCAAATTTGTAGCAATACTGATAACAGAAAGAAAGGAAAGCTCTTGAAACAGTTTCCTATTCGTGTGTCTTAAAATGATAGAAAAAAAAGAGTGAATTAAAACCTAAGGGAGCAGTGAAAAAGAAAAGAAATAAGAACATTTTAGAAAGCAAAAAGTTGTTAGTTTGAAAAGATTTATATAATCAATAAATATCTAACAATACTGATAAATATCAAAATATAAAATATTCCTACAGATCCTAGTAGCAGATTCTGGGTGATTTTTATGAACCCTTTCATGACATTAGTCAACTTAGATAAAGTTAAGTGTCTTGAACTAATTTAAACTGACACAAAGAAAATATGAATAATACTGTCCTTTAAATAAATAGTATTTATTCTAAAATATTAAAACAAGGAAACATCTATGTCACAGTAATTTTATTCACAAAATTTATTAAGCATTTAAAAAATATCATACCATTCTTACAAGAATGTTTTCAGAAAACAAAGAAAAATAAAATACTTTCCTATTCAAGAAGTAAATGATATCTTGACAAAAAAAAAGGAGTGATAAAGGATACCAACAGAAAAATGTTATAAACTAACATACTTCATTAGATAGATTACACAATTCTTAGCAAAATACCAGCAATTTGAATCCATCAATAAATCTCAAGCAGAATTTACCCTAGGATTGTGAGATTGTTTAAAATTTGAAAAATCAATGTGTTCTGTCATATTTACAGAATAAAAAATTTAAATGACAATTTCAATAGAAAAAAATAACTTGGTAAAGTTCTGCAAACTCAGCATTCTCGTGGGAATTCATCAGTCTTACAAAGGCTATCTATGGAAAACAGACAGGTGATATGACAGTTAACTAACCCCAATCAGAGTGGCAAGCATAAAGAAATCAAATAACAGCAGTGCTTGTGAGGATGTGAGGAAAGAGGAACTCTTTTACACTGTTTGTGGGAGTGCAAACTAGTTCAGTCACTATGGAGATCAGTGTTAAGATTCCTTAGAAAATTGGGAATAGATCCACCATATGATTCAGCTCTACCACTCCTGGGTATTTGTCCAAAGGGCAAAATCAAAAAACTATAGTAACATATGTATACCCATGTTCATAGCAGAACAATTTGTAATAGCCAAAATATGGAACCAACCCAGGTCTCCATCAACAAATGAATGGATTGCAAAATTCTGGGAAATACACACAATGGAATTCTACTCATCTATAAAGAAGAACAAAATCATGTCATTCACAAGAAGATGGGAAGACCTGGATGACATTATGTTAAGTGAGATCAGCCAAGCACAGAAAGAGAAGGGATATATGTTTTCTCTTATATGCCCCAACTAGGGACCATTGGGGATACCAGAGGGACTCCAGATAATGAAGGGGAAACCTCAGCAAAGCTAGAATGAAAGAGTAGGAGAGAAAGAAAGCTGAGATTGATTAATGGAGAAGCTATATCTGAATATGTGTAAAAGTAAGAATATAGCATGGTTAACCTGGATACTCATATATAGGAGGGGGAGAAGGGAAAACAGTGGGGGGAGAGAGCACCAAGCAGTTTAAATGTATACCATTTTCAATTAAAAAAAAAGAGTTAAATGCAGACTGCTTTTCCCTAAAACAGGATACAAGGCAAGATTTTTCATACTTACCTCTTATATTCAACATACAATATACCCAGTTAAAAAAGCAAAATAATTTAAAATAAGTATAAAGCTTAAAAATAAAAAACTGAAATTGACTATTTACATGATTGTTGATGTAAAACTTTTTTTAAAAGTTCAAAAGATTTTATTTCTAACTAATAATTATATAAGTCA
This sequence comes from Muscardinus avellanarius, assembly GCF_963383645.1. Lineage (NCBI taxonomy): Eukaryota > Metazoa > Chordata > Mammalia > Rodentia > Gliridae > Muscardinus > Muscardinus avellanarius. The sequence goes on along the minus strand of NC_137803.1, from coordinate 31,275,952 downwards.
ATTTAGCTCCATCACAGGATATATGATCAACATACAAATATTAGTTGTAGTTTTATGTGCTAACAGTATACAATTTGAAAATGAAACAAGAAAATTTCAATCTCATCAACAGAAAAAGTTAAAATTATAAAGTTGAAAATGAGGCTGGGCATGGTGGCGCATGCTTATAATCCCAGCGCTTAGTTGGCTGATACAAGAGGATGGCAAAGGTTTGAAGCCAGCCTCAGCTACTTAGAGAGGCTCTCAGCAACTTAGTGAGATTCTGTTTCCAAATAAAATATAAAATAGATCTGGGAGTATAGCTCAGAGGTTAAAAAAAAATAAGAAAACCCTGGGTTCTACCCCCAGTAACCCCCCCCCCAAAAAAAAAGTTTAAAAGGGAAAAATACAACCTACAATTTAGTACTCAGCAAAAAGTACTTTAGAAATAAAAGTAAAATCTTTTTTTAAAAGCCAAATAAAAACAGGAGCTTCAAAGATATAGACACAATCGTGAGACATGGTTCTTTTTTTTTTTTTTTTTGTAGTACTGAGGATTAAACCCCAGGGTGTTCTATGTCTGAGCTACATCCCAGTACTATTTTATTTTTGTTTTAATTTTTATTGGCGCACTATAGTCTCACATCATAATGTGGATCGTGTTGACGATGGCATGCATTCTCACAGTCCTTTGTGCCGTTCCCCTGCTTCCCCTTCTCCCTCCCTCCCCATACTGAGTATCCAGGTTAACTATGTTATAGTCACATGTATACACATATTTGGATGTAGCTTTTCCATTAATAAACCTCAGCCTTCTTCTTCTTCTACCCTTACTTTCTGGCTTTGCTGAGTTTTCCTCTCCGTTATCTTGAGTCCTTCTGGTATCCCTAATACTCCCTAGCTTGAGCATATTAGAGAAAACATATGACCCTTCTCTTTCTGTGCTTGGCTAATCTCACTTAACATAATTTTCTTCAGGTCTTTTCCATTCTTCTTTATTGCTGAGTGGAATTCCATTGTGTGTGTATTTCCCATAATTTTGCAATCCTTTCATCTGTTGATGGAGACCTAGATCGGTTCCATATTTTGGCTGTTGCAAATTGTGCTGCTATGTACCAGAGGACTGAAAGATCTCCCTTGCTCATGGATAGGCAGAATAAATATCATCAAAATGGCCATTCTGCCAAAAGTGATCTACAGATTCAATGCAATTCCTATAAAAACACCAACTACAGACCTAGAAAAATCAATCATAACTTTCATATGGAGAAGAAAAGACTCAGAATAGCCAAAGCAATTCCCAGCAATAAAAACCATGCAGGAGGCACCACAATCCCTGACTTCAAATTATACTACAGAGCCAAAGTATTTAAAATAACATGGTATTGGCACATAACAGACACACAGACCAGTGGAACAGAATAGAAGATACAGAAACAAACCCACACACTTAGAGTCAATTGATCTTTGACAAAGGGGCCAAATTCAAATGCTGGAGAAAAGACAGCCTCTTCAACAGGTTATGCTGGGAGAACTGGCTATCCATTTGTAGAAAAATGGAACTAAATCCTTACCACTCACCATGCACTGGAATCAACTTGAGATGGATGAAAGACCTGGAAATCAAACCGGAGACTGTGAGGCTATTAAAGGAGGGAATAGGTTTATTTTTTGTTTTGAAGCAGAGTCTCACTAGTTACTAAAGCTGGCCTTAAACCTGTGATTCTACTGTCTCAGATTCCCAAATACCAGTTTGGGCTTAGAGACTTGTGCCATGACTCCTGGCAGAGATACAGTTCTTAAACTGAAAAAGCATTTTTTTTATTTAAAATGACATTTTATATTCAAACAATAATATCAAGTTCCATTTAAAACATATATTATATGGAAACACAGTAAGAGGTTGGTATTTGAAGTTAACATGTTGAAAGACAGTGGGTTGTATAACAAGAAGACAACTCATCTGCCCCGGAGTTGAGAAACACAATGAAAAGATGACACGTGGGGTGGGTCAGGCGTGATGGTGCCTTGTGTAATCCTTATATTCCGAAGGCTGAAACAAGACTCAGCAACCTAATGAGACCATGCTTCAAAAACAAAATATTAAAATAGGGCTGGCAGTGCAACATGAAGGTAAAACTGCGCTTCATCTCAAGTAAACCAGTAACCAAAGGAGAAGAAAAGAAAAAGAGAAAGAAAAGGAGAAAAATGAGAAGGAGCAGGAGCAGGAGCAGGAGGAGCAGGAGGAGCAGGAAGAAGAGGAAGAAGAGGCAAAGAAGGAGGAGGAGAAGGAGAAGGAAGAGGAGGAGGAGGAGAAGGCAGGGAGGAAATTATACCTGGAGAGGGAGCCAGGGACATGTGCAGCATTAAGTCCCAGCTTAGGTTTAACCTGCTGCTCTGCTACATCTTTCACATGTTAAGTTTCTTTGAAAAAAAAATGTATAAACCCAACGTGGTAGCACAGGTTTGTAATTCCCGCATTTGGGAGGCTGAGACAGGAGGATCCGGATTTGAAGACAACCTCAGCTACTAGTGAAGCCCTTTGCAACTCAGTGAGACCTATTTCAAGATAAAGAATAATGTGGCTTGGAGGTAGAATGTCCCTGGGTTCCATCCCTAGTACCACAAAGAAAAAAACAATAAAAAAACTGTATAAAGTAGGGCTGCTATCACTTTAAATTATATAAAATTATTTCTTTATTACTACAAGTGTGGCCCCAATCTGCTGCAATTAATGAAAGGAAGCTCAGAGTTGCTACTGTAAAAAAATAAATTGACGTTTCCCCTCCATTATCTGTAGTTCCCCTGATATTCCTAATACTCCCTAGTTTGGACATATTAGAGAAAACATATGTCCCTTCTCTTTCTGTGCTTTTTTGATCTCACTAAACTCCAGGTCTTTCCATCTTCTTGTGAATGACATGATTTTCTTCTTTATAGCTGAGTAGAATTCCATTGTGTGTATTTCCCATAATTTAATCTAGAATGGAAGGAAGAAGGCTGAGGTTGATTAATGGAGGAGCTACATTCAAATATGTGTAAAAGTGCCGGGCGTGGGGGCGCACACGTGTAATCCCAGCATTTGGGAGACTGAAACCAGAGGATCACGGTTCATCAACAACCTCAGCTACTTAGTGAGGCACTCAATAACTTAGTGAGACCCTGTTTCAAAATAAAGAATAGAAAATAGGGGATGGGGGATAGCTCAGAGGTTAAATGCCCCTGGGTTCCATCCCCAGACCCACACACACACACACAAAAAAATATGTGTAAAGGTACAAATGTAGCATAGTCAGTCTGGACACTCATTGTTGGGAGTGGGGAAAGGGAAAGTAGGGGAGGAGGGCACCAAGTACAGTCTGAATGTATGCCATTTTCAATATGATCCACATAAAATAAATAAATAAAAATAAATAAAAAATATAGGAAGACTGGACAACTACTTTGAATAATTCCTGAGAGGGTTAAAACTAATATGTGAAAAAAAAATTATTATTTAGTTCCTATGACCTAATGTTTTATCAACCAAAAGTCTTATGTAACTGTGACTCTTTTTTTTCTTTCTTACAGAAGAAAGTAAGGTAGAGAGTGAGCCCCTGGGAATGATCTGAAGTATTTTGTGTTATGTTGATTCTCTAGGTATTTAATGGCCTGTTCTTGGGTTCGAGATGATGAAATTTAATTGCAGTTTAGATGACTCTGTAGGATGAATAAACACCAACTATCAGGTCTCTCAGGAAAATCTCTTAAAGTTTGACTCTCAGACATGGAATACAATTTGCTTCAGAGTGTAAATTTTTCCTTGGAAGAACAATTTGCGTTAGAGGAAATGCACAGATAAGCAGGGCAACTTTTATGCTTTAGAAAAATACAAAAGAAAAGAAATGAGAAATGCATATGCGGGCAGATGAAGATATGGATTTCTTTTTAGTAGTATGTAATTCCATGCTCAAATTCTTAAATTTGATTTTTACCCCAGATTAAAGTAGCAACAAAATTGCCTCCCTTGATCTTCAAACTCTAGAACAAGGATTTTGTCAGGTCTAATTAGAATGCTTAAGCCTTTAAAAGAAATGTAAAAGCACAGTTTGAGGTGCTATTTCAGTACAAGAAATCATTGACATCTAATGATTCCAGAAAAGACAATGTGTTCAGGAACATCAATAATAGAAAACAAATCTTCAGCACATTAGGAAGCAGAGTTGTACTGTGTTCAACAACTCCAAGTGTGCCAATTGAACTAGAAATCTGCTTTAAAGGAGATTCTGCAAGAAATATCAGGCTTAAACTTCAATTGCATGGTTCCATAGCATATCGGGGTCACCTAGATATGACCCTTGAAGACTCTGAAGTCCAAGGCTATGGATCATCTCCCTCAAATGTCATTCTGCCACATCTACAGAATGTCTATGTTGGATAAAGCTTTAGATGTGATGTGTGCCACCCGTGCAGTCATTTTTTCTCCTGCACGCCTGCAAAGTGGTCTTCAGGTTTCAGCTTAAATGCCTTCAGCGACAGGCTGCTCATTTATTTGACAGGATGGATTGCTCCTTGGTTAGACAGCTCTAATTGTTGGAAAGTTCTTCTTCAAATTGAGGCAAAATCAGCCTCCCTGTAATTTCCACCCACTGATCCTTGTCCTGCTTTCCAGTGCAATTCAGAATGAATTGATTCTTACCCCTCATCGACTTCAAATAATAACCCTCCCCATGGACAGATGAGTCCTTTGGTTGACCGTGCATTGTATGGCAGTGTGGCTCTCAAACCTGGTACCAGTCTTCCATTTCAGTTATAACTTCTGAATGCCAGGCCACCGATCACTTTGACTGTCAAGATCCAAATCATTGTGATGGAGATAAGAATTCCACATTTTCCTTGGGTTTGAATGGATTTTGTTGAAAGAATCTGTGTTAGTGTATTCTTTCAACTCTCACACCGCAAATGTGAGACATTGCTAGTGTGTCTAGCTTCACACTGAAGTTCACTTTTGAACTTCTTTGCTGGCAAACTCAACTTTCATTGTTTTATTTAGATTTTCCTCAGATAAATATTTTTAATGCTGAACTCAAGTTATCCCCAGTTGCCACTGTCCTGCCTTTCTTTTCCCTTGGAGAGCATGGATGGTTAAGTTTCATTATGCTAAATGACAAATTGAAGGCTTTTTGTTTATTCATTTAAACCTGAGTATTTGGGAATCACGGAAGGTATTAGTCCTAGTAGCCCTTCCCTTAGTTGTAATATGTATTAAAGGCTATCTTCAAAGTAGATGATTTCATAGCAATAAGGTATGAAATTCAGGACAAAGAGAGAAATAATTTTCAAGAGTCAGGGAACAGCAGTCATGTTGGTGCACACCTATAATCCCAGAACTTGGGAGGCCAACACAGGAGAATCTCAAATTTGAGGACAATCTAAGGAATTTAGATTCTGTGTCAAAAATTTAAAAAAAATAAGGCTAGGCATTCAGGTTGGAGGTGTAATGTCCTTAAGCTCAATTTCCCAGTACCAATAGAAAATAAAATAAAATAAAATAGGGAAAATTTGATTAGGGTTTATTTTTTTTAATTTTTTCTGAATTGCTTTTTCATCCCAAACCATGCCCAATTCATAAATGTGGAAATATGTCTTAAGAAATAGGATCAGATATAGTTTATAAGTCTAATGACAATAATTTCTTTATTTATTTATTTATATTTATTTATTTATATTTATTTATTTATATTTCTTTATTTATAGAAAATAACTCAGGACAGTAACTTAATCAACAAGATTTATGATCCACTTAAAACACATGTGGCTTTGTTCATCATTTCTAGGGAACTGTGATTATTAAACCTGATAACATTTGCATATGTAAACTGCTATAATTAGGTGAAGTTTTCCCCCTTCTAATTCTAAAGGGCATTGCCAGAAGTATTAAGGAATATTAAATTGTCAGATGTAAGCCATATTAGAAGATAAATGTAAATGAAGATGTTCAGTATTTTATTTTTAATATATAACAAAGTATAAATTGTTAATTTTTGCATAGAATACACTAATAAGACATGTTAATGGTAACATGTTGTTTATAATATCAAGAAGAAGAAAGAAAAAAGTAGTAATAAAAAATAGAAAAGTGGGAGGATCAACATTAATTTCAAAAAGTTTGAGAAATTATCACCTAGAAATTGCATTATGAGAAAGATCAGTGGAAGGATATAATACCTTCAGGACTCAAGGGTCAAGAATATTTGTGGTATACATTATAGACAGAATAGAATGTGAATCAAAACCTTGCAGACAAGCAGAAATAAGGACAGATAACTGATCCTAAAAACTTATTTTGACTTGGAGCCAGGCCTGGTGGTACATGCTTGTAATCCCAGCATTCAGGGAGGCAGAGACCAGAGGATCACCAATAGCCTCAGCTACACAGTGAGGCCCTGTTTCAAATAAATAATAATTTAAAAAATAGGGCAGGGGGTGTAGCTCGGAGGTAGAATGCCTCTGGGTTCCATCCTCAGACCCACCAAAAGAAATAATAAATAAATAAAAATAAAAAATAAAAAGACAGCCGGGGCTGGTAGTTCAGGCTTGTAATCCCAGCATTCCGGAGGCTGAGACCTGAGGATCACAGTTCGTGAAGGGCCTCAGCTACTTAGTGAGGCCCTGTGCAAATTAGCGAGACCCTGTTTCAAAATAAAGAATTAAAAAAAATAGGACAGGGGTTGTAGCTCGGAGGTCAAATACACCTGGGATCCATCCCCATACCTGCAAAAAAAAAAAAAAATAAAATAAAATAATAATAATAATAATAGTAGTAGTAATAGTAATAGTAATAGTAATAATAAAATAAAAATTAAAAGACTAAAAATAAGACTGGGACGTAGATTGAAGTTACAATGCCCTTGGGTTCCACCCCCAGTACTGAAAAAAAAAGTTATTGTGAGTTAGATAAGTTAGATAAGAAAAAGGCAATAATCTCAATACTAAAATGTTTTCTATTAGCCAAAGCCAAAATAATTTCAAAAACAGGAATTGAGCAAACATAGGAAAAAATAGAAATTAAGCAAAATGAGAAATAATTTCAGAAACTCAGATAAACAAGGGCACATGGTATAGAAGCAAAGATTAGAAAAACCCAGGAGGAATCTAAATTATATTTGGCTGCATCAAATTAAAGTATCTAATACAAAAGTAATTTAAGCATAAGAAAAGTTGATATGGTTCACTTTTTTAAAAAAAATGTCAAAGTAAAGGTGGATAGTCCCACAAAGTTAACTTTGTGGGAAAGAAAAAGACCTTTATCTTTATGACCACAAATTGATACTGGAGCTTTAACTATCATGGAAACATTCCAAGAAAATATAGAGAAGAAAAAGAATAATGGTACATTTTTTTCTTTAATTATGTACATTTAATGTCATTGGATTTTTATGATTATTTTTTAACTGGTGTATTGTAGTCATACATCTTAATGGAGTAAAGATGGTAGAGGAACATATATACACATCCCTTGTTTAGCCTTTTTTATATAAGACCTTTTCCCAGAAACTACATGAAACACATCCAGTTTCATTTCACTAGACCCACCGTCATTTTGTGGCAGTGCATTTGCAAGACTGGGGAATGTGGTCAGGTAAACTCAGGCAGCAATGGGTATGAGGAGGCAATTAATTTCTAACACATAGAGGAATATCAAGCCATAATATTAACTACTATTTGCTTATAGTACTCCTTATAGGACCAAACTCTGTAAAAACTCTTTTACATGTTTATCATTTTACAATAATCCTGAGTTAATAACTAATGTCTTTTCTACTTTATAAAATAAGACCTAGGAGCAAACAGCCAAAAACCTAGTTCAAAGCCATACACTGGGCAAAGGACAAAAGACTACAAGCTCAGAGTTCCGCATTGCAGGGACTGAGGATAGAATCCCTATGCAGGACATCTCTGAGCCTGTGGCAGAAACCCACATTCCCATCAGGTTGTCTTCGGTAAGTGAAGCAAGATTCCTCTTCATATAAATATTTTATAAACATACCCCATTAATCAGAGGATTAATTTTAGGATATAGACTTCCCAGATCCTACAGGTGAGAGAACATATGTTAAAAGGAATGATGGGAAAAAAACAAGTAAATCTTCACCTCTAGAGAAAAGGGACAATGGTAGAGATTAATGGAACTAGGCATGTTGGTGCATACCTGCAATCCCAGTACTTGGCAGGATGATGCAGGATGATTACAGGTTCAAAGATAGTTCAGGAACGTATGGAGTCTCTCAGAAGCTCAGCTAGATTGTATTTTAAAACAAAAATAAAGCCGGGCGTGGTGGCGCACGCTTGTAACCCCCGCGCTTGGGAGGCTGAGACAGGAGGATCGCGCAGGTTCGAAGCCAGCCGCGCGTGCTGGCTTAGGAGACCCTGTTTCCAAATAAAAATGTAAAAATAGGTCTGGGAGTGTAGCCCGGAGGTACAAGGGCTTCCAGGAACCCCAGTACCACCAAAAAAAAAAAAAAAAAAAAAGGGGCTGGGGATACAGCTCAGAGGTAGAATGGCTCTGGATTCAATTCCTGATACCACACATATAATAAAAAACAAAGAAACGCTGGGCGTGGTGGCACACACTTGTAATCCCCGCGCTTGGGAGGCGGAGACAGGAGGATCGCGCATTTTCGGAGCCAACCTCGCTGGCTTAAGAGACTCTGTTTCCACATGAAAATGTTAAAAAATAGGTCTGGGAGTGTAGCCCGTGGGAGTGTATCCCGTAGGTAGAAGGGCTTCCAGGAACCCCAGTACCACCAAAAAAAAAAAAAGAAACAAATAAATACTGAATATGCAAAAAGGGATTGGAAGCAAAGTGAAAACAAATACCTATGTACCACTGTGCCACCGAAGGCTAAAAGATAACTTCAGCTCCTTCTCAGTAACTATTCAAATAGCTGGAAATATTATGTTTTTATAATCAATGCATGAGTTTACGTAGACATAAAAGAGTTTTAAAATGAAAAGAATGGTGGACATTTTGTGATCCATTTGGAAGAGAAATTCCAAGCATTTCATTTCTTGTGAAAAAGAACACTCCAGCTCCCAGGTCTATGACCAATGTCTTTGTGCGCTGGATCTGACCTGGCAGTCAAACAAAAAAGTCTAAAATATGCAGTGATGGTCGAGGGGGATGAGAGAAAGAATGAAAGAAATGGAGCAATTACATTTTTATCTCATGTAAAATCTGTAATAATCGCTGTAATCTAAAAGCTTTTAGGTCCAACTTTTGTTTGATGGTTGGATTTGCACTGACACTTGTAAAGAAATGAGAAGTAATAAATCCTCCTTTGTGGTAATGGCTGGATGCAGAATAAAACTCTCAGACAATTTGGCACTTCTGGTGCTTCGGCCCTGGGTAAATTAGTTGCAGCATCTTAGCCCATTAGAATGATTACAGCTGACTATAATACTCAGTAATAGTCGGCTAGGGGCTATGAAACTTCTCGATACTGTTTGGTTATTATATGCCACCTCATCGTACCTAGGGATAATTAAGAGAGTTAGAGAGAAAGGACAACTAGTAGTTGAATAGCTGTCTCCACTTCAGTAAATCAGAGTGGGTAGATTTCAACAAATGCCAGCGGGCTTAAGGATTACTATTGTGGAACTACCAAGAAAAACTTACAGAAAACCTTCTCTGAAGTTGGCATTGATCTTTGAAGAGTCTGAATGAACAACTTTAATACAACTCTTATTCAGATCCTAATGAAACCAAACTTTCTGGATGTGGTAGAAGTAAACAAAAGAGACCTAAAACAAATTATTAAATATCTTAAACTCTAGAATAGGTTTAAGACTCAGAGATATGCTCTAATATGCTCTGGCCAGTGAGGTGGATTTGACTCCCAAATGTCACAACACACACAACACACACGCACGCACACACCTCCCTCTCTCTCTCTCTCTCTCTCTCTCTCTCTCTCTCTCTGTACTGGAAGTGAACCCAGGGATATTCTACCACTGATCTATACCCCTAGCTCCCCTCTATTTTTGAAACAGAATCTCATTAAGTGACTGAGAATTTCCCTAAGTTTTCAAAGCTGGACTAGAATCTTCAGTCTCCTGTCTCAGCCTCCTAAATACTGGACTACAGGTGTACACCACCCCACCACACCCAACTGCAAGATTTAAAATCCTATGCCTTAGCTCTACATAAGTAATAATATATCGACAGAAAGAATAAGAACCAATAGCTTTATTCTCAGGAAATGAAAGGAAATTTTTGAAGAACTGGACATCATTGTCATTCAAAATTTAAAGGGAGTAGAAGGACCAAATTTTCTACTAGATCCCAAATCTACTGTGACAAAGAGATTTTTACCATGAATCTATCTACTTTCCTGGACTCTGGCTTCTGTGTTCAACTTTAGAGACCATTTCTACAAGGTCAGATTTTTCAATGTGATATGCAAGAAGCTATTTTAATTCCACATTTTTATTTTTTATTTTTTTATTTTTTTTGGTGGTACTGGGGTTCCTGGAAGCCCTTCTATCTCCGGGCTACACTCCCAGACCATATATATATATATATATTATGTATATATTAATATATACATTATACATATATACATATACATACACACACACACACACACACACACACACACACACACACACACATATCCACCACGCCTGGCATTAATTCCACATTTTTTATTAGAAATTGTTTGAGGGACAAAAGTGACAGAAAGAAGTGCAAAATGACTAACTCCAAAAGCTGGTCTGAATTTGAGAATGCTATCTTGAACTTAGTCAAGGTTATTTGCAGTTGGGTTTACTCTGCTTCAACCCGAGGGCAATGCAAATGGCACCTTCTGAGTTCAAGTTCAGGATACAGTTGCCAATGATAGTGTTTACCTGTAATCCCAGCTACTTGGCCAGGAGGATTACAAGTTTGAGGCCAGCCCAAGCAGCTTATCTGAGCAACCTCACCTCAAATTGCAAAGGGCTGATGGTGAAACTCAGTGGTGGAGTACTTGCCTAGCAGTGGCTAAGCCATGGGTTTAATCCTCAACCTTGTAAAAATTAATAAATAAATGAATAAATAAACCCAGGCTACATTTTTCTGCCAGCAAATGACTCTTCAGTATTGTCCCTTCTCTCAAAGAGGAAAGCCAATGCTTAAAGCTCTCTTTCACCCACAGTGAGGAGGTAATGTGCCCAGTAAGAGCAAATAGAAGGTTTGTTTCCACTCATAATTAGATTGGGGTCGGGGCCAAAGATAAGGTGTCTCAATCCAGAGCACCCAGGCCTGGCACCTAGACTCTAGATTGGCACTTTCTTGTGTGTGTGTGTGTGTGTGTGTGTGTGTGTGTGTGTGTGTGTGTGTGTGTTACTAGGGATGTAACCAACCCAGGGGCCTTCTATCTCTGGGCTATACCCCCACCTATTTTATATTTTAATTTTAGAAACAGGTATCACTAAATGTGTATTTTAAAAACAGGTCTCACTAATTGCTGAGAGCCTAAGTAGCTGAGGCTGGCTTCAAACCTGCACAATCCTCCTGTCTCAGCCTCCTAAGTACTGGGATTGCAAGTTTGTGCCACCACACCTGGTTGGTAGATTGCTTCTTTCTTAAAACAGTCTATATAAACTAACTTTATTTCTCCCTTCATACTCAGAAATCAAACTTCAATGTGTCAGGTTTGGCCACCACTTTTAACACAATGCACTCATAGTTTGAAGTGATAACTAGGGACTATTTCTTATTCTCAGCAAATTTCTAACAATTCCCAGAGACAGGAACATTGTCTCTTCAGAATGGTTACAGTACATTCATAGTATGTATTATACAACGTTAAAGGTCAGAAGTAACACATACAAAACAGGTAGCATTATTATTATTTTATTATTTTTTTCAGTACTCGGGATGAAACTCTTTGTATCTCTGAGCTACATTCCCATTTTTCATTTTTAAACTTTTTTTGTGTGGTACTGGGGTTCCTGGAAACCCTTCTACCTCCAGGCTACACCCCCAGACCTATTTTTTAATACTTTTTTTTATTTGGAAACAGGGTCTCTTAAGGTAGCGTGGCTGGCTTCGAACCTGCGCCATCCTCCTGTCTCCGCCCCCCATGCGCGGGGATTACAAGTGTGCGCCACCACAATGGGCCATTTTTAAACTTTTAAGGCTGCTGGAGAACTTGAATACATCTCACTGCCTCTCGGTTTAAATAGCAGAGTATATTTGTTTAATTCATTGTCAAGAACTCACTGTCAGGATTTCAACCACCACAAACTGGGGATTGTTTTCACAAATTTCAAGTTAAAAATCAGAAGCTGGATATGGTGGCACACACTTGTAATCCCAGTACTTGGGAGGCTGAGGCAGGAGGATCAAGATTGGCAGACAACCTCAGCTACTTAGTGAGGCTTTCTTCAATTTAGTGAGACCTTGTTTCAAAGTAAAGAATAAAAAATAGGGCTTGGGATGTAGCTCAGAAGTAGAATGCCTCTCGGTTCCATCCCCAGTACCACTCACACACACACACACACACACACACACACACACACACACACACACACACACTGAATTGATTAATAACCTTACCACCTAGAACCACTAGGACCATAGCACTTGGCCAGAGTGTGAATAGGATTCTTCCATCTCACCCTAGCAATATTGTGATCTTCACCTCTTCACAGCAGTTTTGTATCCATAATCTCCTATCTCTGTTGCTCTTTTAATGTTTTCTGGATCCTCTGAAACCCTTGGTCTCTATCACTCCACGTCTCTCAACTCCTGATTTCATAGATTGGTTGTGATAATAGCTTATAGTTCTATAACTCGCTTTATTCTCAAAACCAGAAAGTAGACTTTATAATACTCAGTAACTCCGGGCACACAGCTCAGTGATACAAGTACCAAGTGAAGCAAAGGAACCTGAAGTGACTTCTAAAGCTGGTGCCATAGAAGGATGTAACCCTAGGAATCCAGACATATGTGTGGTGTGGAGGAAGGAAACTCAGGCGGGCTCAAAGGACCAGGTCTCAGTGTTGTCCTATATATTACCTACTTATCTCTGTGAGCTTGCATTCCTTAAGCTGAATGAGACAAATTCTTACCTGTCCACCTTATAGGTATGTAGCACAGTAAATAAATAGAAACATAAAGCTTAGATATCTTGTGAAAAATATAAGCGTAAATTATCATTATTTGTAAGCATTGCACCCAAAATTTTAAAATCTTTTTAAAAGTTTTTCCTTATGCTCTTTAAAACATTACAGGATCTTCAGCTGACTTATCCTTCAAAACAAAAGAAGGAATCTTCTGACTCTTTTGCATGTATCCAGTTCATTAAAAAATTAACTGAGCCAGGCGTGGTGGCGCACGCTTGTAATCCCCGCGCTTGGGAGGCAGAGACAGGAGGATCGCGCAGGTTCGAAGCCAGCCTCGCTGGCTTAAGAGACCCTGTTTCCAAATAAAAATATGAAAAGGTGTCTAGGAGTGTAGCCTTGAGGTAGAAGGGTTTCCAGAAACCCCAGTACCACCAAAAAAAAAAAATAATTAACTGAAACCATACAAATTTCAAAATGTGCCAAACAAATATACTATCAAAAACTATTTATTTTTATGTTTTATTGGTACACTGTCATACATTTAATGGAGTACAAGATCGTAGATGTATACATGTACACATCATGCATTTATCCCTTCCCTCATTCCCTCCCCTCTCCTCTTTATGTCTGGATTAGTGATTGACTCTTACATGTTTGTGAGTGTATATCATATACATTAAGGAATTCCTCTTTCCTCCTCTCCCACCCCCTTCAATTAGGTCACCTTATTTTGTTCATCTATGGTTTCTTCTTCATCTAGATTTCTTCCTATGACTCTTTTTCTTCCTAGCTTCCACATATTAGGGAGAACATCAGATTTCTTATTTTTTGTGACTGACAAATCTCACTTAGCATAATGTTCTCCATTCCAGTTCCATCCATTTCCTCGCAAATGAAGCAAAAAGATGGAAACCAAACTACCGTTTGTTTCCATTGAATGTATGTATATCTATGTTCATAGCTACACAATTCACATGGCCAGAATAGTATGGAACCAGCCAAGATGTCTATCAACAGATAAATGCATTACAAAACTATGGAATATATGTACAATAAAATTTTACTCAGCCATAAAGAAAAAAACTTTACTTAAAGCCTATTGCTTCTATAAATTTGTTCTTATTATTTACTGCCTTTTGGAAATTTATCAATGTACATATATTCTGGGTGTGGTGGTGAATACTTGTAATTCCAGTACTTGGGAGGCTGAAACAGGAGGTTTACAGTTCTTAGCTACTTAGTGAGACCCTCCCCAACTTAATGAAACCCTTTTGAAAAATAAAGAATAAAAATAAGGCTGAATTATACCATAGAGGTAGAATGCCCCCAGGGTCAATCCCCAAATTCACAAAAATAAATCAATAACATAATTTTGTTCTTCTAAGTAAAATTCTATTGTATGCATATCCCATAGTTTTGTAATCAATTCGTTTGTTGATTGACATTTTGATTGGTTCCATAGTGTATCAATTGTGTTGTACAGCTATGAACGTAGATACACATACAATAGTTTGGTAGTTTTGTTTCCATTCTTTCGGGTTTTTACCCAGAAATGGTATTGCTGGATCATACTGTAGGTTTGTTCCCATTCTTCTAAGGACCCTCTATACTGTTTCCTAAAGTGGTTGCACTAATTTGCAATCCTACCAACAATGTATTAGAGTTTCTAGGGAAATAGATGGAACTGGAGAACATGAGGCTAAGTGAGATTAGTCAGCCACAAAAAGTAAAATATCAGATGTTCTCCCTTAATATGAGGAAGCTAGGGAGAAAAGGGGTCTTACGAGGAGCTCTAGACAAAGAAAGAGAAACCACAGATGAACAAGTAAGGCAACCTAACTTGGGGGATTGGAGGGGGAAGAGGGAAATTCCCTAATGTACCTGATGTACATTCACAAATGTATCAAAGTCAATCACTAAGCCAAACATGAGAAGGAGAATGGGGAAGAATGGGTGGGAACTTGGGAAGGGCTCAATGAGCGATGTGTGCATGTGTGCCTCTGCCATCTTGTACTCCGTTAAGATGTATGACTACAATGCCCCAAGAAAAATTTAAGAAGTAAACAAGCAAATATACCCATAAAATGTATTTTTCTCTCTAGAAGTTTGTTCTGAAAGTCTACTCCCTACTCAAGTCTTTTTTATCATTTTATACACCTTTTCCAGGCATATCCTATCATCAAAAAATTGAATTACAAGATACAGATTCAAATATGCATGCCTATGCACTGTTTACAATAAGCAAGAAGATACATTCTAGACATTTTATTGAATTATCTTGCTTGAAAGGATTTGCAGAAGGGCCAAATCAAGCTCTTTCTTTTACAGGATTTTAGAGAAATACATAATCTATAACCTGAGCACTTGTGGGACTATTCAGAGATGTTTTATTTTGATACTTTGTCTAATATTTTCTCCTTTCATCCTCACAAATAAAGCCTGATTTGAACCTGAATTTTTTGTTTTTGATAGATTATTCTTGAGAAAGGTGACAACATCACACAATCACTTGGTGTCTACATCAAGTCCAAGGCACTTCATAGAGAAAATACAAAGATAACCAAAGGACTTCACTGTTCCTTATTATCAGTATTGTGTAGTTATCCACATCATTTTTTTTCTCTTTTTAATAATTTTTGTTAAAAATACCTCAAAGAATCCCCAAATTGGTCTCTGCCCCCAATATTGTTGCAGCTGTCATCTTAGGAATTGTGTAACAAATATGAATGAAAACAATTACAGTTTTGACTTTCTAGATGTCCCTAAGGACAATAAATATTACTGAGAAAGAGTTTTATCCATATCAGTATGCTTCATTAAAGTTAAAATCACTCAGTGCACTAAAAAAGCATATTATTCCCCAGAGAAAACCAAATGTAGATATCTTTATTAACAGAAAGAAAATGGTTTTTAAATTGATTGAAGGAATTATATAGCCAGATGAAATCGAGATCTAATAAAATCATTTAAAAAGCAGTATTTGTCATAACCAAGCCCAAGGACAAGGAAACCCATCAGCTATATGAAGAAAAATCCAAGCATACCTGGACAGGTGGCAAAGCTGCAGTTGTCAGCAGCATTGTAAAGGGAAAGACCCTGATATGTTCTTCTTCAGAACATTGTCTTTCAAAATCATTGAAGGCTATGTGATACAGGTGAGAGAAATGTTGCCATGACTTAACATCATGAAAGGCAAGTAAGAAGAGGGCAACCTTCACCAGTTACAAAAAGTGAACACCAGCTGGCTCCCAATGATTCCAGGTTATTCAAAGACTCTTCAGAAGCATCAGGTATCCACCCTTGAGAACTAGCATACACGTAGGTGGACAGTTGCCTACCAGTATACTGCATGATTAGATTTTAAAACAACTTCTATTATCAGTTAAGCATGTTTAAACATGTCATAAAACATATTTGAAGATTTTAGCTCAAGAAAATTAAAAGATATAATGAAAGGCAACTAAATTCCCTTATAGACCAAATAAAACATATGTTGAGTTTTACCAATATTGACAGAAATGTGGGGGGAAGTTTTCTAAAGAATGGAGATTTAGGGAAAAAAAGAGAAATATTAAAAGTATTAAAACTGCTACTGATGAAAAATTTGAGGTTCATAGAGTTGCAGTAACCTGCTCAAGATAACACAAGTACCAGAGTTAAGTATGATGGTATATATCTTTAATCCTAGTGCTTGGGAGACTGGAACAGAAGGACATATGAGGCCAGCATGATGGTAACTCAGTGAGACCCTCTCTTAAATTTTATAATTATATATATATATATATATATATGTGTGTGTGTGTGTGTGTGTGTGTGTGTGTGTGTATACACATCAAAGATAGGTATAGCTTAGAGGTAAAATACCCCTGTGTTCAACCCCCTATATCACACAAAAAAGTTCACATGCATACCAGTTGAACCTAATATCAGGCTTTCTGACTTCTGAACTAGGCTTTTCTACTAAACCATATTATAACCACTGTCACCATTTAAACATTTTTGTTTTGGTTTTAATATGACAGGGATGGCATATGCATGTTTAGTATCCAACTTGCATGCATACACCAATGTCCTCAGATCCTAGATGTTTTTTACAGATACTTTAGACTATCACTTAATTTTCCCTCCTATACTGTACCACCATCAGCATAAGGCAAATGATTCAGGGATGATGACTAAGTCAAAATTAAAAAATAAATAAAGAGAGCCAGGCATAGTAGTTTACACCTGTAATCCCAGTACTTAGCAGGCTGAGACAGGAAGATTGCACATTCAAGACCATCCTTAACAATTTAGCAAGGCTATCAGTAAGTTAGACCTTGCTTCCAAAATCAAAACCAAAAGAATATTACAAAAGAAAAAGGACTGGGGGTTTATCTCAGAGGTAGAATGCCTATGGGTTCAATCTTCAGTATTACACACACACACACACACACACACACACACACACACACACGAATAAGGTAACTCTCCTTCCTGGTAGTTAGGTAATAAAAATGGTAATAAGAATTGAGGATTGATTAAAACATTGGAATAATGTTATGCAAATGGTCAAAACCATCAATAGCCAGACAATATAGAAGCTTAAATTTAGTAAAGATGGTCAAGAATGACCCAACAGAACATGAAGCAAAATCACCTTCTAGAGACACAGCACTGTGTTTTTCTAAGACATCCCACATTCCTCTTCATAATATTTGCACAGCTTTTCTGAAAGTTAAGTTGGCAGTTGTTTTTACCCTCATTTCGTAGGTGAAGGGAAATGAGAGCCAGAACATTTCTTGGTTTTGTCTGTGGTCGCATGGACAGCGGGTGCTGGGAATTCAAGAGTTGTGTTTCCTGGCGGAGAGTGCTTTCTGGCCCCCAACCTTATTTTCCTCATTTAATGAAAACAAACTAAAAAGTACTGAAATAAATGTGGTAACAATTCATGAAGTCAGTGCTGAATGCCATTAATTTAAAAAATGGCTTTTTCCTAACAAACTGTCCTCAAAGGAAAGGGAAAAATATATCAGAAAATGGAAAAGACAAGAAAGGAAAAGGGAGAAAGAGGGGTGGAAGGGAAGGAACCCTAGAGCCAGTTCTGGTTTAAATCCAGAGTAGAGGTGTCTGTCCAACATCCACTTTTTGGACATTTCCCTCACCCCTGGTATCAAACACTCCACTTCTCTCCCACAACATGTTGGAGTAGAAGGCAACGATTTTATTTTAGGTTAGGAAAACTACAAAGTGGACTGAGACACCTTATCTATGAAAGCAAATAATATTGGGGTCACTGTCAAAAGGGCATATATATGGACATACAGGGACACTTGCTGGGCAAAGATTGCGCAGCAATATTATGATAATATTCTCAAGTTTTTGAAACATCAAAATATTTTAAATGAAAATGAAAATTGCATGAGTCAATGAGTCAGTGTTTGAATTTGCCCAGGCAACAACCCATTATCCTAAGAAATAAAGGAAAACTATTATGCATTTACCCGGCATGGATTGTATTTCAGTGTAACCAGAGAGGTGATAAAAGAAAGTTCCTTGGGGGTAGGAATACAGCTTATAAATGAAAAAGGATTGATGGATCGACTTGTTTTCCCTAAGGAAACAATGGATCTAGGTAATCATGAATAGCTGCTTAAACTGTTGGTTGAAAACTAGATTGAGAACTTCACAAAATATGGATTGTACTTACATTCTGGGAACCCACTGATCAATCTTATTACCAAAAGAAAAAGAGTCAAACAATATATATATATATATTGCAATATGAAGCCAAAAGTAACCACCTATGTCTTTCTCTTTGCTGGAAAAATAAAAAAGAAATAACACGATCTAATTAAGACTTTAGATCCAACTGACAGTTTTCAGGAAAAATAGAGTCTCAAAAACATATTTAATGAGACCACAAGGATAGATATGGTCATAAATAATATGAGAGATCCTATAGAACAAATGTCCCAGATTTTTAAATAAGTGGTCTTAAAAGTATACATAAGAGAGTCTATTTTAGCTTGTTATCCATTAAAAGAGGCTTTAGGGGAATAGAAAACAATTACAGTGTGAACTTATAACTTGTGTGGACCATGATTTAAACAGGCATTTCTGTCAGAGTTGGGGAAATTTAATATATGCTCATATTTGGTGATTTTAGGATATTTTAAATTATCTATATTTTATTAGTCTTGATGAGATATATTTTTTAAATATCTTGTTAGATATATACAATAAATTATTTTGGAATAGGGTGTGAAGGATTACAATATTAAAATTTATTTAACATTCCTCTTTCTTCTTTTATTTATTTATTTTTTTGGCACTGGGTATTTAACCCAGGTGCATTTTACTTCTGAGACTACAACCAGTGATATTTTATTTTTAATTTTGAAACAGGGACTCACAAACTTGCTAATAAACTTGCTAAGTTACTGAGGCTAGCTTCAAACCTGCCACTCTCCTTCCTCAGCCTTCCAAGTGCTACAATTACAAGCATGCACCACCATACTCATCCTGACTTTTCTCTTCTGTCAGTGATCGAAGATGTTTCCAAACCTATGCTAATACAAAGAACGTTATAATATCCAAACTTATGCCTACAGCAATTAGACTTTCTTTAATTATCTTAAAAGGTGTGCTCTGATGTGAGAACAAGACCAATAGTTACAAAAACATACTCATAGTTCATTTTATTTTTTAAATTATTTTCCAAAATATATAATAATAAATGATGTCATTATCTTCCCATATAATATGAATATAAAGTTTAAGAAAGATGTTATCACTACTGGTCAGGCAATAAAATAATCTAATTAAAATCTGGGGCAAGCCTGTATGTCTCAGAGACCAATCTCTTGTCCTAACACTATTTTCCAGACAATTATGCATCAGGATATCAACCAGGGATAAATCCAAATTTTATATTTGGGTACAGTTTTAAACAACATATAATATGTTCTCAGGAAGACTATGTTTAAAATAGTGGAAATTTTTTTGCACCAGAGCCCAGAATTTATTAAATCAATATTAACTGAAATGAAGCAAGCTGTTGTGTCTCTCTGGCCTCAGAGTGGCGCCCACAAGTAGATCCTCTGGGATCCTGAGTGCCCCTTTAAGACAAGACACCTTGAGTATTTGCTACAATGGGGTTCAAAGAATTCATTCATCCTCACAAGACAGTGATCTTTTTATAAAGAGAATCAAGGCTTTGCCATATATGAGATACCAAGTTATTCAATTTTAATATGTTGCTGAATGTAATTTACATATTTAAATTTTTCCCATTTGTGCTTATTTGTGAAGCTATATCATATCATACCTTCAGTAGTTGAATTTTCTTAACTTTATTTTATAGAGATGACTGAGAAACAGAAAATGATTGAATTTTTATTTTCAAATGGAACACTTGTAACGTTTATAATTACTATAAATCTGAACATATTTTGAGTTCATCTTTTTCTCTATTTTGTGTTTTTATTTGTGCATTTAAAATTTGTTCCCCAGAGGCACAAGAAACTAAATGGCCAAACAATACACGGGATTTCATTAAACTGACAAAATTCTGTACAGCAAAGGAAACTATCAAATACCTCAACAAAGAGCCAACAGAATGGGAGAAAATTTTTCCCACTATTCCTCAAATAAAGAGCTAATATCTAGAGTATACAAAGATGGGCAAAGATCAAAAAGATCAAAGAGATCCAAAAATGGGCAAGAGATGCAAATCAAAACTACTCTGATATTTCACCTAACTCCAACTAAAATGGTGGTCCTTCAAAACACAAACAACAAATGCTGGCAAGGATGTGGAGAAGTGGGAACTCATATACATTGTTGGTGGGATTGAAAATGACTGCAACCACTCTGGAAAACAGTATGGGGGATCCTCAAGAATGATGGGAAAGAACCTACTATATGATCCAGCAATACCACTTCTGATAATCTACCCAAAAGAATGGAAACCAAACTACCAAATTAATGCATGAATATATATGTTCATGGCTGCACAATTCACAATTGCCAAACTATGTATCCAGCCAAGATGTCCATCAACAGATGAATGGATTACAAAACTATGGGCTATGTACAGAATAGAATTTTACTCAGCCATATAGAAGAACAAGATTACATCTTTTACAGGAAAATTGATGGAACTGGAGAACATTATGCTAAGTGAGATTAGTCAATCACAAAAAGAAAAAAAAATTAATTCTCTCCCTAATATTCAGCATCTAGAGAGAAAAATGGTCATAGGAGCAACTCTAGAAGAGAAAGAAGAAACCATAGATGAGCAAATAAGGCAACCTAACTGAGGGGAATGAAAGGGGGGAAGAGGGAAATTTCCTAATATACATGAGGTACATTCACAACTATTTCAAAGTCAATCACTAAGCTAAACATGAGAAGGAGAGAGAGGTAAGGAAATGGGTAAGTGAGGAAGGGCTAAATGGGTGATGTGTGTATGTATGCCTCTACCATCTTGTACCCCATTAAGATGTATGACTACAATGCATCAAAAAAAAGTTCCATTTATTTTTGTTTCTATTCTTTCATATTACCTTCTTTTGAATTGAATATTTTTAGTCCTACTTTTTCCTCAATTCATTAAAAATTTACAATATATACACTTAATAAAAACTGAACTGACTTGTGTTTTTTACCTTTTCTCAGTGTATACTATATATATATATATATATATATATATATATATATATATTAATCCTGTTGTAGTTTTAGCCCAACAAAGAAAAAAATATTGCTGTATATAATTAATTTTTTGTGTAAAACTCAGGGCCATTTGTGTAAAACTCAGGGCCATTTTACCTCTGAGCTACACCCCTAGTCCTATTTGTTTTTGTTGTTGCGGTTGTTTATTGTTTTTTTTTTTTTAAACAGGGTCTCACTAAGTTGCTGAGAATAGACACAAACCTGTGATCCTCCTGTCTCATCCTCCCAAGTACTGGGATTAAAAGATACAAATATGTATCACCACACCCAGTTTATAACCAAGTTTTTTTGTTTATACAAATCTGCAAATTTTCTCTTTTATGTTCCTTACAATTTATTGCATGTTAAACCTGATAAATGATGAAGTGTCTCATTTTTTCTTTATATTCAGTTTACCATAATCCTAGAAATATATTTGCTCTGTACAGAATTTCAGCTTCTCAGATACTTTTGTCAAATTATGATGTGAGACTATAAGGCACCAATAAAAGCACAGTATAAAAAGAAATATTCAAATGTCTTATAGTTTTCACTGAGCATCTTGACAAATAAGCCATAAGTGGTCATCGAGTCACATATTTAAGTTTCTCTCTCTCTCTCTTTCTCTCTCTCGCTCTCTCCTCTCTCCTACTAAGAGCTCTCCTTTATATTTTATATTTGAGCTCCTTGAAATTGATTATAATCACTGACTGAGATTTTCTAAGTTTCTCTAGTACGTGAATTGGTGTCTTTGATCAGTTCTAGAAATTTCACAACCTTTATTTGTTCACATATTACCCTCACTGTATTCATTTCTCTCTGTTTTGGAATTTATTCATCACATGCTCATGTAACTTCTCATCACCTTGTCTCTGTGTTTTTGTTTTTATATTTCCAGTTTGTATCTCTTTATACTACAATATCAATTTCTTCTGACTTTTCTATGTCATTTGTTAGCAATATCTAATCAGTTGCTAAATGTACTATTGAGTGTTCAAATCTGATTTAGTCAATTATAATTAATAATTAAGTAGTGCAAGCCTGTAATCCCAATAGTTAGGAGGTTGAGACCAGAAAGATCACAGGCTCACAGGCAGACTCAACAACTTATGGAGGACCTCTGCAACTTAGTGAGACCCTATTTTGTTGCTGTTGTTGTTGTTGTTGTTGTTGTTGTTGTTGTTGTTGTTGTTAAAAAAATAGGGCTATGGGCGAGGCCAAGAGGTAGAATGCCCCTGAGTTCAATCCCCAGAACACCCACAAACAAGTAAGCACATAGATCAGTA
This sequence comes from Muscardinus avellanarius, assembly GCF_963383645.1. NCBI lineage: Eukaryota > Metazoa > Chordata > Mammalia > Rodentia > Gliridae > Muscardinus > Muscardinus avellanarius. Next base: position 31,252,898 of record NC_137803.1, on the reverse strand, counting down.
ATATCTGCCAAATCTACATGCCCATGTAACACTCAATAAAATTAACAGAGACCATTTTCATCATCTCAGAAAGTCCCCGATATCTGTTTGCAGTCAGTCTAAAACCCACACCACAGGCTAAGTGATCAGATTTTTATTTTATTAATTTCCTTTTATCTTTTCCAGAACTCCTATAAATGGAATCATTTAGTATTTTAATTTTTGGCCTGGATTCTCCTTTTCAGCATAATGTTTTGGTGATTCATTTGTATTCTTATATATATATATTCATAGTTTATTCATTTTTATTAAGTAGTACCTTATTCTATAGTTATGACATTCTTTTAATTTTATCCCTCCATTGACTGTAGAGCTGTTTCTATTTTGGGGTGCAAGGAATCTTATAAAAATTCTTGTTCATACTGACTATCCAATAGTGGGACTGCTCAGTTTTTTAATCAGTACATGTTTATCTCCATAAGGAACTGCCTTGCTCATTTCCAAAGTGCCTCTTCAATTGTGATTAGCCATGCTAGCAATGCATGTTCCAAAATTTCATCTCATAGTATGAATTATACTATGTATTTTCAGTCTTTTTAACTTTAGCCATTCTAATAATATGCTGTGAAATTTTGTGCTTTTAATTTTCATTTTTCAGGTGACTAATGTGCTGTACATATCTCCATCTACATATTGGCCACTCATATATTTTCTTATATAAAATGTTGTCCCAAGTCATTTGCCTAGGTTAATTGATCAGAATACTTAACACTGTTGAGATGACATTTTTCCTCTGACTGTTCTATAGATTTTATGTCATTATAATTGCAATAAGTAATCTAGCAGGCCTTTTTCTTTTTATTTAACAATGTTCTAAAATTTATATGCAAATACAAAGAATATAGAATAACATTTTTTTATGGAAGGGTCTTCCAAAAATCTAAGACAATTTATCCACTTTAAAAATTGAAAAACATTTAAATAAGCACATTAATAATAATATGTGAATGGCAAAGAGTTATATACATGATGTTTAGTGTCACTATTAATGAAGAAAATCCAAAATAAAATAAATGAGCTTTCACTATACACCAACTAGAGTTGCTAAAATAAACCTCATATTGCAGTGTTGGGGCTCAAAACCAGCTAGAAAAATGCCCTACTGAGCTATATTTCAGTCTCTAAACTTACTAAAATAAAAGCAAAATAGCATACCAAATATTGAAGAGTATACAAATTGTGGGATGGACACTTTGGGAAAAGAGAGCCATAGTAGGGAAAGAGTTATAGAAATCTGCATTTTCCAGAATTCAACAACCTAACAATTACATCTAAAATTTAAATTAAATAGTCATAGCGGGAAATATCTTCTTAACAAGAAGAAAAATCATTGAACAGAAATGGAAATAATACTGTGGATGTTGGAAAGAATGACAGCAATGCCCTGTTCTCTTTTCTTGTTAGAGATGGTGCAGATCCAAGCATGGAGCCACCAGGAAACTGATCCTGAGCCTATCATGAAACCGTGTTCAGGGCCCATTCCCTAGGATGCTTCTGCAATACTAGGAATTATTACTTCCACAGTCCTCTCAGCAATAGTTTATAGACAGTATGTTTAGCCTCCTTGGTAAGTACATGCTATCCTAAATCAGCTGCTTGCTTCTAACATGAACTTAAGCCTGGCCTTCAATCTTATGGAGGAAACCAGTTCTCTCCCTAAGAGCCAACTTCCCATAAGTCAAGTTGCTTCTGCTGCCTCAGTGAACCAGATTCTCCTAGGTTTGTAGTTTTAGCCTTAATTAGCACTTAGCATTTTGGTTTTACTTCTGATATAAGAAAATATCTTGTTTTTAGTCTCAGTTTTATTTTTTTTTATTTTTTTCTATATGGATTACAATTTTGTCCTTGCATAGACACAATTGTTTTTGGTTTTTTGTTTTGTTTTTTTTTTTTGCACTACTGGGAATGGAACCCAGGACATTCTACCTCCAAGCTATACGCCCAGCCCTAATTTTTATTCTTTGTTTTTGAAACAGGGTCTCACTAAGTTGCAGAAGGCCTAAGTATTTGAGGCTGTCTGTGGATCCAGATCCTCCTGTCTCAGCCTCTCAAATGCTGGGATTACAAGTATTTGCCACCATGCCCAGCTAGACTCATGTTTTGAAGGCTATTCAGTTTCATAATTTATTTCTGATTCAAATAAAGTCATTTTTAAAAATTATATCAACTATCCCCCATGTTCATTTATTAATACCATATTGCCTTTCAAAATAAGACCAAGTATGTGTGTGTGTGTGTGTGTGTGTGTGTGTGTGTGTGTGTGTGTTTTACTATGGATTGAACTCAGGGTTATTCAGCCTCTGAACTATACCCCTGTCCAATTTTATTATATAATTTTTAAACAGGGTCTTACTAAGTTACCATGCACTGGCTTTAAACCTACAGATATGTGCCATAGCACCCAACAAGAGTACACTTCTTAAAAATAAATCCCAGGATTCTTTATGACAGAAATTGTCTTTCCCTTATCTGAAATCTACTACCTCTATCTGATACTTAGTGCTATATCATTTATATTACTATATATTTTAGTCAGGCTTTGCTAGAGTAACAGAACTCACAGGATGTGTCTGTGTTAGAGGGGGATTTGTCAAATCATCTTACAATCCAAAGCAGTGTAGCTTAAAGTGGCCACCTGCACGTGGAAAGCAGAAAGAACCAGCAGCTGGTTATGAAACCCAAGAGCTGGAGTCTCAGAAGAGGAGTGGCTGATAACACTGTCCAAGTCCAAGATGGGAAGGCCAGGAGACACTCTGGAGAAATGATGATGAAGATGCAGTTCAAAGAGCTGCAGGCAGATATCTCAAGTGAGAGCAGATGTGCTTTTCTCATGAAGAACCACGCATGCCTTCACTCAGGTTTTTATTTTTTTATCTAGTTCCTGTACCTATCAGACTGGCCACATTAAAAACTTTCTGTTTAATCTGTTGTTACATGAGCCAATTATCTTATCATTAGTCCCAAGATTATATAATCTTAAGTGTTTCAAAATCCAGTCAAGTTGAAAATCCAGATTAGCCATCATGCTATTGTTTATGTAATTCACACGGTATTTGAAATAATTTTTTTTTTTTTTTTTTTTTTTTACTCAGAGTCATTTGCTATGAATCATACTGTGGATCTATCCAAGAACCATCCCTGGGAATTTTGGATCATCAAGTTTCTTGGGTAGTCTAGAAAGAATATTCCTCTCATCTCAGGAACTAGCTCAGAAAGCATGTTGCAGTACAGTCAAAAGTTTCACACAGAATGGGGGAAAATTATCTTTCAGTTCACTACTTTTTGGAGACAAAAAGAAAGGAGTTGAGTAGATATAAATCTTCATCTCCCACCAAAGGGATTCAAAGCCCCAGAGAATATTGGCTAGATAGTAGGAATTCCAAGAATACTTGTCTGGCTCCTTATCTGGAAGTTAGGAAAAAAATCTCCTGGTTTTTTTTTTTGTTTTTTTTTTTCCTGGTCTGGGGATGGAACCCAGGGGCATTTGACCTCTGAGCTACAACCCCTGCCCTATTTTTTATTCTTTATTTTGAAACCGGGTCTCACTGGTTAGTACTTGGATGAGAGGCCCTCTCTCTGGGGTTTTTCATCACTGTAGAAATAAAAAATAGTGCCTGGCGTAGTGGCGTGGTGGCGCACACTTGTAATCCCTGCCCTTGGGAGGTGGAGACAGGAGGATCAGCCACCCTGGCTTAAGAGGCCCTGTTTCCAAATTTTAACAAAAGTATAAAAATAGGTCTGGGAGTGTAGCCCAGAGGTGGAAGGGTTTCCAGGAACCCCAGTACCACCAAAAAAGTAAAAAGTAAAAAAATAATAGAGATTCAATTTATAAAGAAAAAGGTTTATTTTGGCTCACAGTTTTAGAGGTTTTTTAGCCTATGATCAGTTGGCTCTGTTGCTTTGGGCCTATGGCAGCAGACTGTGGCAGCTTCATGTGGCAAAGCAGAAACCCTCACGTCCAAAAGAAAGGGGATGAAGTCCCACTATCTCCTTGTGGGCAGGCCCCCAATGACTTAAAGGCCTCTAATCGACTTTGCTCTTAAAAGTTCTACCACCTCCCAATGGTGCCACTCTCAGGACTAAGCCTTTAAACATAGACCTTTTGGGACCATTTACAGTGCATACTATAGTACCTCCATAGCAGGCAGCTCTGGACTAAAGTGGAACAGTTTTAGAATAATACCAAGGATGTAGAAGTATAGCCTGCAATACAAGTGGAAGCAAGTTTGTGTTTGCAAGCTCCCCTCATCCTCTCAAGTGCAACTGATGAAACAGACAATGAGCATGGCCCTGGGCTTGCTCTGGTGATAAGAACCAGGTGCAACCAAGTTAGAAATTGACCCGTGATTCAAGAGTGACTACAGTATCAGGAAAAACTGAGAGCAGACATTGGAATAAGAGCACTGAATTCAAGAAATACATTTGTCAGTAGCACATACTAGCAGATGCCCTGGAAATGTGAGGACATAAATCACTCTTCCAAAGAAACCAACCCACACCTACAAAGAACTAGAAGGCTCCCTTCCTTTCAAATCAATAAAGTAAGGCTTCCTGTCTCTGCAGTGTTTTTAACATAAATGGGTGTTGACTACAATGGCTTTGCATTTTGATCTATGCTGTGTGTGTGTACACTTGTGCATGTGGATGCACACCAAGAGGAAATTCAGAGAAAATTAGAATGTGCTGGGGAAAGTTTTGTTAGAAAACTCAGATCTGTTTTTAAAAAATAAAATTTTTAGTATCTCTTTCTTTGTATATGTTACATTCTTTGTCAGCAAATATCAAATGCTTCTCTGTATTTTAATCTCATTGATCATAAACGTGTAGATAGAGAAATCATTTATTTTAGTAGTAAATATAGAAATTAGGATAAATATGAACAATAATTACCAAATTAAGTTCAGAAATTGTCAGCAACCTTCAGTCTTCAATGGCGACTCACATACTCACATAATCAATGATAGAATAGAAAGATAATTCAGTATTATTAAACATTTCTTATAGGCTACTACTATTTCCATGCATCCCATTTTATCCTCATAACAATCCAATGATATATATGTATGTATGTGTATATATATATATATATATATCCCCTTTTGGGGGGAAAAAACAACTTATTTCTTATTCCAAGTACGTGAGAAAAAAACAGTTGGACAAAATGCTCTGTCGATTCATATATCTGATGTCATGATGAGCAAACAGCTAGTAGAAAAGATAAAATATAAGTTAATGTGTATTGAACCTATAGTTTCATGTCTTTCTACAAAGCATATGTATTTCTAGGATGGTTCTGAGGATTATATATTTATGCAGATAATATACCATAGTGCTTAACATGTTGGAAACAACCAAAATTGCTATCCTTATAATGCTTAATGACTCTTCATTTTCTATATGTTTATTTCAAATTAATATTTTAACATACTTTCATTAGTGCATTGTAATCATATATTACAGTGAGATTCAATGTGCTACAAATATACAGGCCCACAGCACTAGGTATGTTTATCTCTTACCCATCTTAAGCCAGATGCATCCTGGGCTCTCATCCTTTTCTGTACACATTTCAGCACTAGAATGCCTGGACCTTAGGTAGCAACAGTGCCTGAAATATAGTCACAAACCTCCTAATTGGCTCTTCCTGGCTCCATGAATGCACGATATATCAGACATATTGGTGAGGAGGGAAGCCCAGGCTGAGAAAATGATGAAAAGCCTAGGGAAGGAAAGCTAATTTGCAGCTAATTTCTAAAATGTTGGCTAGAGATTTGTTCAGCTTCATGGGGACACTAGAGGGATTTAGGCATCACCAAGTCATTCTTCAGGGGAGATTAGAAATTCCTGGAAGCTTTTTTTTTCCTCTCCTTATGTTGCTGGAAGAATATAAACTAAGAATCAATAAAAATTTGTCTTCCTGAAATTTGTTTTCACAAATAGAAATGACACCGAGTCATAGCAAAACAAACACAATTAAAGCAAAGATGTTGATGAGCACCATCTATCTCTGTAAGATTACCAGTGTTAGGATGGGCAAGATGCCGGGCAAGCCCTTTGATGGATGCCCACACCTTGACATTAGAATAGGAAAATCTCAAAATAGTTAGCAGACATTAAGGAAAATCAAGAAAGAAAAAGAAATTTTACAATAACAATGATTCACTGAAGCTAAGGAGAAAAGGAGGGAGAGTCAACTCTCACCATGATGCCTTGCTGTGCAGGAATTTTTAGTTCATGTAGAGTTTCTTTCACTCCATCCTCCCCTCCTTTGTCCTTTAATTCCCTCACCTAAACATTCTTCTACTTTCCTCAAGGATACAAGACAAATTAGGAGAAAACTCAAAATCAGAACTGAATATAGAGTGGGATATATATTCAGCACTGCCTTTCCTGGGTCAAGCTTCTCTCAGAATCCAGAGCTGCCAATCTGCTCTCTTTGTACCCACATATTTTTCCTGCAGTTTTCAGCCCATCTTAGGCATTTCCCTATGAAAACAATGCCAACAAAGCTAATACAATCTGTGCATCTTTGCTGAGAAACTCTCCTTAGAGCCCTGGAAGGAGTTTGAACGCATTTCTGGGCTGTGGGTAAAGAGGCAGCGGGGCATTGAAGAGACAGCTTTTGATGACATTGTTTTTCATTTCACAGAGGACGACTCATGTTTCTCTCCTTAAATATACACTGCAAGCCACAAGAGATGGCAGCTGTCTAATTAAACCTGATAAAGCCTCCTTAAAAATGAGACTTGGGGAAACACATCAGTTCGGTCGTAGAGCTGCCCAATATTCCCTGGAACCCAGAGGGAGCTGTGTGCCATTCAGGAGGGATAGAGGATAGGACCTGAGGGAGAGAAGACAAAATTGCTGGCACCATCAAGTTGTTGGTATGAAATAACAGAACATCCACGTTACATATTTAATGCAAACTAGATAAGTTTACTTTATAAAACATGCAAAAGGATAACCTCATCTACCATTTAAAAAGGCACGGATGACGGCTTTGTTAATATACCAAATCCCTTCTTAAATTATAAAGATTTAATGGGAACAGTTTATTTTCTCCAGCAGTTTTCTGCTGGCAAGAGAACCTGGGAAAGTGAAGCAAGAATAAAATGGCTGTGTCTAAGGGTTTGGGACAGCCCAAACCATACCGTCCCTCTTCTCCCATCAAACCCACAGGGAGGTAATGTTCACTTGGCTTTTAGATAAAGGACTCAACAAACATATGCTAAGGAACATGGTGTTCATTTCAAGTATCTAAAAGGATAAGAAAAATTTGGCCTCAGTAATGATGCTTTCTTCATTGTTTCTTTATTTTATCAACTCTTTATTTTCAGCCTTTCTAATTCTTCTCACCAACTCTGTGAGAGGCGGTGGTCCAACCTGCTCTTCACCCAGTGGTGCTGTCAGGAATAGTATGTGCTATCGCATAGCTGTGGTCAACTAGAGAGTCCCTATGTCGTAAGAATGAAACTCTTATGTGCTCATGTGGCCCCTCTGAAGCCCAGTAAAACTAGTGCAGAGCCTGGAACTCCTCCAGCCTGAGGAAGCTCTCACTCCTGTAGGGTGAATGCTGAGACTGCACATGTCCAGGCACATGTCTCAGAGAAACACCGATGTAAAATCTTATCTCCTGCATTCTACCTTTTACCCATACTACTTTAATTTTTGCCTAAATATTAACTTAAATTAACTTATATATAAAAATATAAATATTAACTTATATAAAAGTGAACCTAAACTTCATTGGATTCATTATTTATAACATAAGCCAAGATTCATTCATGGATTGAATCTGTACTAACTTCCATGGTAAGATATAGTCTTTTTTCAATATATATATATATATTTACACTTGGGAGATGAGCCCAGGAACTTTCTACCTCTGAGCTACATCCCCAAATCTTTTTATTCTTTATTTTGAAACAAGGTATCGCTCAGTTGCTGAGACTAGCCTCAAACTTACTTACAATTTTTCTGTCTCAGCCTCTAAGTAGAGGAAATACAGGCTCACACCACCATGCCCAGCTTCAGCTCATCCTGTAGATAAGTGTCTCAGTTGCTAGCTCTAATTTTCTCTCATAAAGGATTTAACCTACTCCTCTCATCCCTATTATTTCTTTCCTCTTTTAAACTCCAACAATAGTTGAAGTTGATACTATCACTATTGTTTTCTTTTTATTGTCTGCATAACTAGGTATTTCTTTAAAGCAAGGGTTGTTGCACTTTTTAAAAAATAACTCAGAATTTATCTAGAGATGATTATGCTGTGGTTTCTATTTCAGTAAAAGGAGCTCAAGAAGTTTTCCTGGAAGCCCAAATCCAAAGATGATTCTAGACATCCTGCCAGTCTCCATATTATTCTGTAGCCCTATCTTCCAGAAGTTGGTTAGAGTGAGGAGAAATACTGACCTCCAGACATGGGTACAGCTCTGAGATATAAAGCACCAAAACAAAGGGCCCAGGCCAGCCCTTTTCAAACTGTTTCCATATAATTCTAGCCCCATGGAATTATATTTGAAATATACACAAAAAGGATTTTGAGATCAAATTAGTTCAGAAAAAGCTAGGTTAAACAAAGTTTAACAGGTTATTTTACTACAGAGCTTGGCAGAACATTTAATAGCTAAAATGCATGATGAAATTCCAAGAGGGGAAATTGTAGGCAAAGTTCCCAAAGTGTTCCATGGGGTACTTCTTAAGAGAGCTTCATGTGAGTCTAGAAGTACAGTTTACAAAATGCAATGTCATCTTCAAATTTACTATGAGAAAGATGTCTGATGTCCAAAGGTTTTTTTTTTTTTTAACTTTCTAGGGAATATTTGAGGCTGAGAATATACTAGAGCCCACTTTCCTCTAACGCCCTTTTTATTGCAGCTTCTTATCTGCTGAACAAACCACTTACTTTGGCAGCTCCTGTAGAATATCTGCCTTTCCAAGAGAAGGTGATGAATAGAATGATACACCTATCTATAAACAAACCAGCAGACGACTATCTTATCAAGAGTCTAGAAATACACAAATGTAATAAATATTATCTGCACACAGAAAAAGAATAATCCTAGAACTTATAGGTTGATAGGAAAGATAAATATATATATAGGAAGGTATCATAAAAATTACACGAGTGATTATAAAACTCTATAGGACAAAACTAGGACATTTAAGAAGAGATGGGACGTGAGTGGAAAGGGAACTTTTGAAATCAGAGAGAGCTCCCTAAATCAGAGGGCGCATGAACCAAAAATGAATAGAAATCAGTGAGGCAAAAAATGAAAGAGAGAGGGAGAAAATCACAGGTGGAGTGACAAAGACAGCGTTGTGTTGGCTCTTTCCATTATCCTGAACTACTGCGATGTCGATATAATTTGAAAAGTAACATTATTTTTCTTTCTTTCTTTTTCTTTTTGTGGTACTGGGGATAGAACCCAGGGGGATTTTATATCCAAGCTACTCCCCGGCCCTATTTTTGTTCTTTATTTTGAGACAAGGTCTCACTGAGTTACAAAGGGTAACATTATTTTTTAAATATTGTCTATATTGTAAATCTACCTCTTAAAAGTACTATTTTGATGACAAATATGTTTTCAGTCTATTGCATACCTTCTTCAATAAAATTGTAAATTTTTTGCTGGGTGAAGCCTATACTTTTTTTTTTAATCCTGATCTTCACTGGATATTGGTTACCCTTAAAAGTAGTTTAAATTTTAGACATGTTGGCTGCCTGCAGCCAAGTCAATACCTGAATGGTTTAAATATTGATAGGTGATTCCTCAGGACACATTCCTCCTCTTGCAAAGCTGAGAATAGAATGAAGAGCCCCAAAACTAAAAGCCTACTGAACATTCTTGGGATGTCTATGATCAACCAAGAAGTTAACAGTGTCAAAGAAAGAAAAAATAGATCCCTTGAGTACGTTTATAGACAATGAGGAAAGAAGGGGCAATTTGGTTCCAATTAGAAGAAAAACTGATGAGAAGTGAAGGTATTGAAATAATAACCATTATTATTTGTCTGTTTTAAAACATGTCTAATTATACCATCACATCAAACCTTATCTTGCTATAAACTCTGTGTAGGGAATATCCTCTTTAATTCAAAAATGAGGAAATTGAAGTTCCAATGGGAAAAATGATTTTCCTGTAGTCGATTAGTGTGTTTAAAGTTGATGCAACATTAGAGAAGCACTCAGAAAAAAATACATTTTTTTTTTAGTCCACACTTCTGGAAAACAAGCATTTTGTATAGTTATAATCATCTATACCTGGGAGTGAAGACGGGATTGATCAACGTAATATCCAAGGTTACTGTGTTGGTCTTCTATTAAGACTTCTAAGACTTCCTGACTTAGAAGTTTTTATCTCATGCCACCCTTTATTTTCATTATAATGAAATGCCTCACTCAGGTGCAGAAAGTTCTAATTCTCAGAGGATATGTGATTCCCAACGCTTTTCTTGCTGATTCCCAAAATTTGCATAGCTCACATATTCTGACAGTTCTCCCATTTCTCCTCTTTAAACCATGGTAACACTAGTCAGTACTCAACTCCTAATTTTATCATACAGCAAAATGATTTCATAAGTACCTAGTGAATTCAAAACTTCACTTCAAAACTGAAAAATGAGATATGTGAATGATGTGGCATGACATTGGACAAAATATTTCCTACCCTTGGGGCTCAATTTCCATATTTGTAAAATAATTTGCTTGGCTAGATGATCTCTATAGTTCCTTCCAGGTTTGAAATGCAGACATTGAATATAGAAGCTGACTGTTAATGGCTTCTAAACCACTCTGTAAGGCTGTTGAATAATGCTCCTCAGGCACTATCAATAACAGCTTCTATTACTTTTTTTCATGCTGCGATCTCTCGAATCTCAGTCACATCTTGCTACTGAAATCACAGCACTGCATCTACTAACTCTAATTAGAAACAGATATGCATATTATAACTTCTTTATATTTATGTTTCTGATTTTTTCAAAATTGAAAAAAAGCAAATTTAAAAAGTACATTAAAGAAAATTTGATAAAAATCTTACCTCAGCAGAGTACACATTAGTCAATTTTTCAAGATCGCCTGGAACTAGAATAAGCAGACTTAGGAACTCATATGTTTAGAATATAACTTACTGATGTTGCTTAAAGAGGACTTCAGAGATCACTCAACCAACAAATGATTTTACAAATAAAGAAACAGCTCCAAATATAGGAAATAAACACTATATGTAAGTCTTTATCAACTGAAAAAAGTTGATGGAAGGGCAATTTTGAAATTATAGTCTACAACTATATTTCACTTTTAATTATCCAAGCAATAATTATAGAGATGATAAGGAAGTGAGGATCCTACAAGGACCCTAGTGTCCTGATGCATAGCTCCATGTTCTATAAAAAATTAATTCCTTAACTGACTAGAACATCTGGGAAGGAGATGAACAACTGCTCCAGGTACCAAAAATTCTAGTACTTTCCAAGCCATTGTGATGGTACTTTCTTCTTGAAGAAGGTAGGGACGTGGAAGAAATAGATCAACACAATAACTTTGGATATTAGGTTGATCGACCCAGCCTTCACCTCTAGGTATAAGTGATGATAAGTATACAAAATGCTTGTTTTCCAGAAGTGTGGGCTAAAAAAATGTATTTTTCTCTTCTTAGTTGGTGTTTCTCTAATTCCAAACTTACTATGTCCTCAAATGTTCTTATCCTTTTAATAGAGCCCAGAAAGAATGCTCAAGCCAAATTTACTTTCTCCTCATGCCCCAAATTTAAGCCCAGATTCCCGGTGCTTTCCAGAGGCCAACTTTCCTATCTCCACTGTTCCATTTGTTTCCCATAAAAATACTGAGAAGCTAACTTCACTAAATAATAATGAATCCCAAAAGTTTCACATGTCAGTCCTTTAATCTTATTTTTATGTGGATCATACTGAAAATGGCATACATTCACACAGTGATCGGTGCCCTCCCACCACCCTGCTTTCCTTTTTCCCCCCTCCCAACAATGAGTGTCCAGGATGACCATGCTACGGTCATACTTTTACACATATTCGGATGTATCTCCTCCATTAATCAACCTCAGCCTTCTTTCTCTCCTACCCTTCCATTCTAGCTTTGCTGAGGTTTCCCCTCCATTATCTTGAGTCCCTCTGGTATCCACAATACTCCCTAGTTTGGGCGTATTAGAGAAAACATATGTTCCTTCTCTTTCTGTGCTTGGCTGATCTCACTTAACATAATGTTCTTCAGATCTTTTCATCTTTTTAAGAATGACATGATTTTGTTCTTCTTTATAGCTGAGTAGAATTCTATTGTGTGTATTTCCCATAATTTTGCAATCCGTTCATTTGTTGATGGAGACCTAGGCTTCTTCTATAATAGTAAAGAAGTCAGGATGGGGGCGCTAATTCTTTCAATTAAAGGCGGCCTCCAAGACTGGACTTTCACACAGCGAAGAGCAGCGAGGAAAGCGCATTTGCAGGAAGCTGTCTCCCCCGTGACCGGCTGCACTGCAGAGGTGCAGTTTTACCTATAGACCATCTGGACAGTCTGGACAGCAGACCATGCTTCACAGTGAATTTTTAGAAAATGCTGACGAGCTTTTTGGTATTGAAAGTACAACATTCCTCTAGTCAACATTGATATTAACCTACAAAAAAAGGTACAATTCAGTCATTATATGCAACCTGGCCGGGCTTTTTACCTTGAGATAATTTGCCTCTGCCTTGAAACTATGGGGCTCACTGTTTTTCTTTTCATTTCCAGTTTCCCTGAAGATATTTATATGTGGAGAAAAAGAGCAAAAATATACTTGGGTTCTTATTTGCACAAAATTAGGGCAAAACCCAACACCAGGCATTCTTTGCCTCCCCCGCCTGACTGTCCATCAAGACACAAAACCTCGAGCTGAGCAATTGAATCTTATATTTATATCTAGATGACATTTAAGAAAATTGAAGACTGGAAACTACACACACAAGTAAAACCAGTGATTAGAGACAATGAGATTCAGTCTGGGTTGGGGAGAACAGTGATATTATTAAAGAGACACTGACAAGTCCTTCAGAACCCAAATATAGACTACACCAAACATCTAGCAGTTCTAGAATTCATCACGAATGTGAGCATAGGTTTCTTTTAATATCAATAAAAAAGATGTTTTACTTCAGCTGTATATTATGTCAGAAACATTTGGAATTCACACATTTATGTATAATTTTAAAATTCCTTCAAGTGTCATTGGCTGAGAGGCAGGAGCCCAGAACCCTGGACAACACAGTTTTGAAAGGAAAACAGTGAGAATTTAACCCTATTCCCAACGTAATTTATCTTGGTTTTAGAGCTCAGTGACACAAACCAGGACTTCTTACACTTATAGCACAGCATGTAATTGTTGTGAAGCTTGAATGAGATATATCACACAGTTCCCGACAGATACATATCTTCAGTATACACTAGCTACTAAATTACCTGATATCATTTTGGCTTCGACCCAGTAACTATTTCATGTCTACAATTTTTTTGTGTTGACCCAATAAAGAATGTACTTCTGGGAAATACAAATGCAGTCGCTGTGAGATGAAGCTGAAGACATTTGAGAAAGGTATAATTAATGTCTGGTTTGGTTCTAAACTGATATAAGCTATGTGGATAAGCTCAGTAAACTTGTGTAAACAAGTACAAAAGGTATGGTAAGCAAGGAAGTATGGTATCTCAAAAAACTGGCAACCCAATAAGAATGCGTACACTGAGCTGGAGAAGGGTCTTTAGGCTGCTTATAGGAGCAACATGTCAGATGCAGAGATGATTATGAAAACTCAGGTGGATACCTTGCCAGCAGGTTATGACTAAAACCACAGAGAATGGCTATGTTACTTCTTAGGGAATTATTTTGTGTACTAGGGATTGAACCAGGGAGAATGCTACTCTGAGATACCCCCACAGACCTATTTTATTTTGGAACATGGTCTCAATAAGTTGCTAAGGTTGGCGTTGAACTTAGGATCTTCTTGTCTCAGCATCCCAAGTACTGGGATTACAGGCTTGTGCCAACATGCCTGGCTTCCAAGGGACTATTGATTATTAGATTAGTGTAGATTCTTTATTTTTTATTTTTTATTTTTTTGGTGGTACTGGGGTTCCTGGAAGCCCTTCTACCTCCGGGATACACTCCCAGACCTATTTTATATTTTTGAAACAGGATCTCTTAAGCCGGCGCGGCTGGCTTCGACCTGAGTGATCCTCCTGTCTCTGTCTCCCAAGCGGGGATTACAAGCGTGCGCCACCACGCCCGGCTAGATTAGTGTAGATTCTAAAAGAAGTTGTGAATAAGACAACAATTTGGCTCTGAAGAAATCAACATATACATGATTCAAGCTAGGCTATAAGGGAAAATAAAAGTTCAGCATGGGTCAAAACAAGTAAAGAAGACATTTATTTATGAGGAAAGGATATTTTAAAAAATAGATGTAGAAAAGATTCATGAAAGAGGTAATGTCATTTAAATGTGGACAATATTTTGATAATGATGATGTGATGATATTAATGACACTAATAAAACACTCGGAGTCCTGTTACTCCTCTGCTTAGTGTTGTACATACCAGAAACTCCATTGGGTAACATTTATTACTTCTATTTCGAGATTAGTGAAATCGGAGGCTCATAAAGATAAGGAAAGTCTTAATTTATGAAAATGTTGAGAAAAAGAATTACAGATGGAGAGAAGAACAGGCACAAAAGAAAAGAAGATGAATTGGGCTGTTTATTCAACACAATCAGAGTGGCCAGTCCTGACCAATGCACCTATCAAATAAAAAAGAACAGGGTTAGATGAGTCTGGACAGAAAGGTTATGGGGAGCCCTGAACTCCAGATTTAATATAATTGGCAACAGAGAGTCATTGAAGATATCAATAAAATGAAGTGATAAAATAAAGCTCCACTTTAAGAAATGTGATATGACAGAAGAATATAGAATGTATTAGAATGTAGGAAGAGAGCTATAAAGAGCTTAGAGGTTATTGGAAAAAAATGTGTCAAAATAATAGTAATATTTCCCAGCTACCCTTGAAACCTTTCAAAGCAGAAAACTGACCTCAAAATAACTTTATTTTGTATGCAGAGTTTCTGCCAGAGCTGAAATGGCACTTCTGGACTTCTGGATCTACTGGAGATGCATGGCCCAGGAAAGAAACAGCTGTATATGGAAAAATGGAGTTCAGTTTATTCTCTCACTAGCTGGTAAACTTTCTCAGGTTTAAAGAAGAAAAATTCCACCACTATCTTTTAACCATATTCTTTTATTTTTTTATACTGGCAACAGATAGTGGGAAGAGAAAAATGAATCATTTTTCAAACTTTACTCTTTCTTTTTTTTTTTAAGTACTGGGGATAGAACTCAGGGGCATTATACCTCTAAGCTACACTCCAAGCCCTGTCTTTTATTCTTTATTTTGAAAAGGGTTTCACTGAGTTGCAAAGGGCCTAAGTAGCTGAGGCTGTCTGTAAACAGAGCTCCTCCTTTCTCAGCCTCCCAAATGCTGGGGTTACAAGCACGCGCCACCAAACCTGGCTTACTCTAACTTTCAAGTCCAACTTTGCCCATTGTAATGGGGGTCAACATTTATCACATCTGGAGTTTTTCAATAAAAAGCCTCTAACCCTATTTTTAAACTATCTCAAGGAAGGAGAGCAAATGCTCGCAAGAAGATGAACTCTGAGGAAGAGTGAGATGGAAGTTTGAGGACAACGCCTATACAAAAAGAATGATGCCAGAAGGCACGATCCAAAATGTAGAGGGAAAGACCTTCCAAGACAACTCAATATTACTAAGTTATTAACTTCACTTATAGGGTGGTCCATGCATTATGAGTTCTTAGATGAAGAGCCAATTAGGAAATTCACAGGAAGCTCACAAGTACTATTTGTTGCTTAGAACCCAAGTTATGAAAACCTTGAAGTTTCATGAAATATTACATAATAATTACTGAGAATTAGTGAGGCCATCAGGCTCCTTGAGGAATAGTACCAGTTTAGCCATAAAGCATGGTGTCCAAACACCTCAGATTCCATCTCAGTCCAGCTTTCTTTGCGTTGCTCCAACACAGTCTTAGAGAAGGGGAGCATTCCAAGTAATGACGGTCTGGATTAAAATTTTCCTGTGCCTTCTGATTCCCTTGCCTCGTGTTCTCCCATCCATGTTAGACACAGAACAATGTTGTCCAACTATGGCAAAGTGAAGAACAAGGAGCAAACAATTTCCTGAAGCTGCAACCTGGTGCTTTGCCTTAAGAGCCTGGTTCTCCCCATTGGTCTTGCAGTTTATACTTAAATGATCAGTATCATAACTAAACGTTAGATGGACCCATGTAATCTATTAGACCCATGAAGCTTTCACTTTGGGAGAAAAATGAAAGGACAATGGATATATTAAAGATTGCTATTGTGTAAAGAAAATTAATCTTGGAGCCAGGAAAGGAGAGAAAAATCCATTCATGCTGTGTCCACGTGTAAGACATTTTATCTTCATGGCCTCAATCTCCTCTTCATCTGTAAAATAAGAGAGAGAAAACAAAAAAAAAAACCTGATGAAATCTTTTAAGATGGAACATTCCATGAGTCAAAACCTTTCAAAGAAATAGCCAGTAAATTGAGGCTCCAAAAGCAGGTGGCCAAGCTAGTGAAGTCCAGAAAGTGACAGCTCCTTGGCTCCCCAATTACACCTTTCAAAGAAAAATAGGAAGTACCCAACTGCTTCCAATTATAATATGCACTGTGCTGGGGAAAGACAGAGTCAAATGTGTTAAAGGCCTAATGAGGTGTGTGGGCGCAGCCTCCCTCTGCAGTTTGCAGCTTTTTTGCACTGTTAGTTTGCACTGCCCTGTCAGCAGGCATGGAGGGAGAGTCCAGGAGAAAGAGGAGCTGCTTTCTAGCCCAAATGAATGGCACAACGAAACCAAACCCATGCTTTGATTCTATTGTTTTCAGAGAACCTTAACAGAGGATTCTTAACTATTGTTTTGCTTGCAGCATAACATTATTAATAAGAGAAATGCCAGACAGGTTGAGGACATCACCTGATCCATTCTGTACAGGAGTTAGCAGTTTAGCCAAACTCCAGAAAATCTGGAGAAAGCTCATATTAGAATTGTCAGTGCTGCTGTCAACAATGCCAAAATCAAACATATTGGTCTGCGACTGGGCAATGTAGAGTATCGGAAAGTACTCTAATATTCTACTTTCCATGAGGGCGTATCTACTGGGAGAGGTTTCCTTGCTTCTGACACACACACAAAGCTACAGCTAAAATTATCAAACTGACACACACAAAGCTAATATTATCGAACTTTGAAGGCTTACTTAATCACAGAAATATGCAAATTAATCTCTTATTAAATCCAGGAAGATTGTCAGAATCAATTGTGAAGAACATATTGCATATCACTTCAGTTTCTATGTACGCTCATAATGTTATTCTAAAGTATACTTTTCATTATATTCGTTGTAAAATTTCTGAGATTTTAGCCAAAATCAAAAAAGCACACGCTTGTAATCCCAGCCTATGGGAGGCTGAGACAGGAGGATGGCAGTTTGCGACCAGCCTTAGCTACTTAGTGAGGCCCTTTGCAACTCAGTGAAACCCTGTGTCAAAATAATGAATAAAAAAAAATAGGACTGGGGGCATATCTGGAAGGTAGAATGCCCCTAGGTTCCATCTCCATTACTGCAAAAAAAAAAAAAAAAAATCTGAGATTTTTAACTTTGTTAGGAAGAAACATCAAGAAATCTGGACTTCTGGGAAGATGGCGACCGAGAAAAGTGGGGCTTAAGAGCCCCGCTAACAACCAATCTCTATTACCACAAAATCAGCGCCTTTCATAGCCAGAAAACACCATCACCAGAGGAACAAAAAAATGTAACTACAAGGGACAGAGAAAAAGAGGGCTGGAAAAATGGGACACCATAAAGAAACCAGACTGCAGTGCTGCGGCCGGAGCTGCAGCACAGAGTGGTGGGCGCCATTTTTCTTGCAGCACCAGGTCCCAGAGAGGAGGGGGACTCAGAACAGAGTTCAGAGCCACAGAGGAGGTACCCGGCCTCATGGCTGAGGACGCAGCAGCAGCGCCTTACTGCCGGCGGAAGCAGCGAGTTCACCGGACGGCTATGGCTACAGACCAATGCACTCAACAGCCCACCAGGCTCAAGAGAGAAGCGGCGGACAGCGAGCCAAGGTGAGCCGCTGCGAAACAGCCAGGTGGGATTCGGCAGATTTTTCGGAGCAGGGAGCATCTAAAGTTCCCAGTGGCTGGGCTCAGCACACGCTGCAGGAACTCAGAGCGGAGCTCAAAACCAAACAAGAAATACGCCAGCCTCACGGCCGAGGGCGTGGCAGCAGCACCATATTGCCAACGGTGGTGGCAGCAGCAAATTCACTGAGTCCACTACAGCTCCATCTGCATACTCAACAACAGTGAGTCAAATTGCGGGCTCCAGAGGAGAAATCCCAGTACTGCACTACCAGGGACTTGACCCAGTGGAGGAGTGGTGGTGGCAGAGATATCACACCATAGGA
The DNA here is from genome assembly GCF_963383645.1 of Muscardinus avellanarius. Lineage (NCBI taxonomy): Eukaryota > Metazoa > Chordata > Mammalia > Rodentia > Gliridae > Muscardinus > Muscardinus avellanarius. The sequence goes on along the minus strand of NC_137803.1, from coordinate 31,234,287 downwards.
GAACGCCCAACCTGGCACCCCCCATAGTCTAAAGCAGCCTCTATTGATTCCCTGGGTCTGAGACTCTGTGATACAACCCAGTAAAGGAGTAGTGGGGTCTGAGATATCACAGATTCGAGATCCAGAGCACCTTACGTGAAATCGTAGTAACCAGTGAGTCAAATTGCGGACTCCAAAGGAGAAATCCCAGTACTGCACTACCAGGGACTTGACCCAGTGGAGGAGTGGTGGTGGCAGAGATATCACACCATAGGAGAACGCCCAACCTGGCACCCCCCCATAGTCTAAAGCAGCCTCTATTGACTCCCTGGGTCTGAGACTCTGTGATACAACCCAGTAAAGGAGTAGTGGGGTCTGAGATATCACAGACTCGAGATCCAGAGCACCTTAAGTGAAGTCGTAGTAACCCAAGGGAAGAACCCAGAGAAGGCACAAACTTCCAAAATCATGGGAAAGAGGAATAACAATGGAGCAATGAATGCCCACAACCCCACAACATCAGAACCCGATAAAACAGAAAATCAGAGATTTCTAGAAGATCAAATCAGGAAAATAACTGTAGAAATAATAGATGTGCTTCGAAAAGAACTCAGAGAGAGCCAAAAAGAGATAAAGGATGCAATTAATGAAGTAAAGGCCTCAATTCAAAGCATGAACAACCGATTAGACCACATGGAGAACAGAATCTCGCTCTTAGAATATGAGCAATCCAAAAATGAAGGCATAGTTTCTAATCTAGAAAAAAATATCCGACAGCAGGAATCTGACATTGAAGAAATATGGGCCCATTTTAAGAGAGCTAACCTAAGAATAATTGGAATAGAGGAGGGAAAAGAAAGTGAAACCAAAGGGATCAACAATCTCTTCAAGGAAGTAATAGCAGAAATTTTTCCAAACATAGAGCAAGAGGTTGATACACAGGTCCAGGAAACTTATAGAACTCCCTTTAGACAGGATCGGAGAAGAGGATCCCCACGCCACATAATTGTCAAAATGACCAATGTGGAAGCCAAGCAGAGAATCTTAAAGGCAACAAAAACAAAGGGCCAAGTGACATTCAGAGGCAAACTAATTAGAATCACTCCAGACTTCCCAAACCAAGTCATGAGAGCCAGAAGGGCTTGGAGTAACATATTCCAAACTCTGAAAGAAAACAACTTCCAGCCAAAAATTTCCTACCCAGCAAAACTTTCTATCAAATTAGATGGAGAAATAAGAAGCTTCCACGACAAACAGAAACTGAAGGAATTTATGTCTTCAAAACCAGCACTAGAGAAAATACTCAAAGAGATTAATTACAAAAAAGAAATAGGTAACACATACCAGAACTAGAGAAACAAGATTTTCCATCCAACAGACAACTAAGATTAGTTATCTGTGGAGATTCATTATTTATGTTAGTCTTTTACCTATCTCTAAATTGTATTGTTTGCTTTTATTGCTGTTAATTTTTAGGATTTCTAGTTGTAATATTAATATACCTTCAGATATAGCATTTGAAAATATTTTATCCCATTCTATCAGTACCTTTTAACTCTGTTTACATTGTCTTTGGATATACAATATTTTTTTTTATTTTTTAGGGAGTTTGTATATCCTTCTGTTGCCTGTGCCATTGAAATCATATCCAAGAAATCACTGACAATTTCAATGTTTTGAGGTTTTATGACCCAGATTTTCTTCTAAAAGTTTATAGTCTTAAGATTTATATTTAGGTCTTTTATCTATTTTGAGTTAATATTTGTATATGGGATTAGGTAAGGGTCCAATTTTATTCTTTTCCATGTAATTATTATTTTTCAACAATATTTAGTTAAAAGATTATTATTTCCTCCACCAAATGTTCATGGAAACCTTGTCAAAAATAACTTGACAATATATGGAAGAATTTAGCTCTAGGCTTTTATTTAACTCCAATGGTTTATATATCTGCCTTTAGAACAGTACTACACTGTTTCAATTATTGTAGGTTTATATGGTTTGAAATCAGAAAATATATATCTTCTAGCTTTGTTCTTTTTCAAGATTGTTTTGGGTACCTAGAGTCCATATTCCATATTAGGATAGAGTTTTTTCTGAAAAATAAATATATAAATATATGATAGTTTCACCTAAAGAAAAAGAAAAAATATATTCTCTGGTAAGAAAGAAAGCAAAAAGAAATATTGAAATGTTATCTTTAAGTTATCAAAAGCTTGGTATCAGAAAATGAAACTGTTATGTGAGATTATCATTTTTAATTTTGGATAAATTGCTATAATACTAGATGTCAACCACTAAGCCAAGCATGGGAAGGAGGGATGGGGAGGGAATGGGATGGGGATCGGGTGGGGGCTGACTGGGCAATGTGTGCATGTATATCTACAAAAGTTTTTTTGTATCCCACTATGATGTATGAATACAGTACACAAAAAAAAGAAAAAAAAAAAGAAATCTGTATCTAGCCAGGAGTGGTGGTGCATGCTTGTAATCCCAGCGCTTGGGAGGCGGAGACAGGAGGATCGTGCAGGTTCGAAGCCAGCCACGCGTGCTGGCTTAGGAGACCCTGTTTCAAAATAAAAAATGTAAAAATAGGTCTGGGAGTGTAGCCCGGAGGTAAAAGGTCTTCCAGGAATCCCAGTACCACCAAAAGAAAAAAAAAAAAAGAAATCTGTATCTATCCGCAGATCATTTATTAAGGCTTTCTCTAGACATACATACATATATTTACTTATACTGGAGATTGAACCCAGGGGCCCTCTGGACTATCCTCCCAGCCTTTATTATTTACTTATTTATTTATCTAGTCATTCATTTTCATTTTGAAACAGCGTCTCAAAGATTTGTCTCACTAAGGTATGAAGTCTGGTTTCTAACTTGTAATCCTCCTGTCTCAGCCTCTCAAGAAGTTTGATTACAAGCGTGCAACCACCTCGGCTGCCACAATCTTTCTTAGTAGACTTAGTGTCATGACATTTCTCTTTAAAAATGTGAGAACTTAACCTTTTGATATTCCACTCTTCTTCATCCTTCCTATCATAGAGTGCTTTATCATAATGGCTGGATAATTGTGTTGTAGATTCAAAAGGTTAAATTTATTGTATATTTTAAGTAATAAAGTTTTACAATATTTTTCACTGAGTTCTCCAGTGAATTCTGATGAGATATAACCTACTCCTGTGTTTGACTTTGCAAGTGAAATGTACCATCTGAATGAGCACCAGGTTTATTTGCCACATAATTTAAAGCTAGTCTAAAAGAGAGAGTTTATGTCCCACTTCAATTATACGTTCATTATTCTCTATAAAATACCTAAATATGATAGGACATGATATTTTGTACAAGAATACATACCTAGCTTCAGATTTAAAGATATGACTAATGCAATTAAGATCTTTTCTAATTTAATATTGTAACATTTATGATCACTATTTACACTAACTTTGTTTTTTGTTCCCAGACTCTAAACAGTCTAGGAACTTTCATTATGAGTTATAAAGGTTTTTCTCCATTTAGGTAACTTTTATGCCCACATGTTAACTAATACATATCCAGTAATACATTTTAATATTTTCCGATCATTTATGGCTATGGGGTTTTAAATACAATATTGTTGTTTGACAGGAAGAAAATAAAGTAGAATTCAATATTTTTTCAACATTTTTACAAGCTAGAAGTGGAAATACCAAATCATGACCTCAGAACATATCACTCCATGCTATTTGTTTAAGGAATACTATTGGGGTAATCATTGTTGTTATTGTTTTATGGTTCTGGGGATTGAACTCAGAGGCATTCTACCTCTGATCTACACCCTCAGCCCCTTTTACTTTTGGTATTTTGGAGCAAGGTTCCACTAGGTTGCTGAGAGTCTCACTACGTTGCTGAAGCTATTCCTGATTCTGCAATCTTCCTGTCTCAGCCTCCCAACCGTGCCTGGCTAATATTATTGCTTTCATTATATTATTTGCCTTGGGCTAGTTGCAGAAGATGATGTGAATGCATGTTCTCCAAACCTTTTTATTTTTCGAATGATCTACTTTAGTGTGCAAACCTCTTCATTATATAAAGGTATGACAGATTTCCTTAGTGAGTAAAGAGCCATCAAAAGTTCTTATGGCATGTGAAAATGAATTTAGAATTATTGTTCACATTTTTGTACTTTCAGCCCAAAAGCACCCCATGCCCAGGATATAAAGGCACTGTAACTTTCCCTCTTTAACTTTATGAACCTTTTTTCTACCTCCCATGCTATGACACTGTGCAGTATATTACTCCAGTCAGTGCCAGTACACTTAAACTGATACTTCAGATAACATTTGTTTTCACTCCTGTAAATAAATACTAATAAATACATAAATAAACAGATGCATTACTGAGTTTTAAAACTTTTGCAGGAAAATAAATTACATGAAAATTTCTCTTAAAAGCTCAGAAAAAAGAACCCCTGGAGAGAAGACTTCCAATATTATAAAACAAAATCCTAAAACAGAGGATCTGAACTTTTATTTTATTTGAGGCCAAAGGTTTTTATTAACTAAAATCCTCAATCATTCCTATTTGAGATTATTGAGAAATCTCCAAGAGACTGCATGTAAAAAAAAAAAAAAAAAAAAAAAACTTCCCAAATTTTCCTGGACTTAAAATTATATTGTGTTGATTTAATTTTTTAAATATTTAAATATAAACCTTTTAGGGATGAAAATAACTGATACTCAACAGGACCATCAAAAATGATGAGCTTGTGATGTCATAAAATTTTGAAATTCAATAATTTTATTATTGTGCCATACTAAACAAAAAGGTATCTGAAAGTAAGAATTGATTGTGGAAATGGAATATGGAGGCTCCAGGTTCCCAAGATACACTGTATAAACAAGATTATATATATATATATATATATATATATATATATATATATATATATATATATAATAAAAAATAAAGAATTCAGTATCCAAAACACCTTTGTATTTTACCTTGTTCCAGCCTTTTCCCAATGTATTCAATAGATTAAATACAGAGAATCCTGAAAATAAATTCATAGTATAGTAAAACAAAAAAGTAGAAACTTAACACCTGAATTCTGATGCAGATTTCAAAGATTTTCTTAATGTGTAATGAATTTAAACTCAAGATTAACAAAAAAATAATCAGGTAAAAACGTTCAAACGAGTGTTCTCGTCAATTTTGGAACTGAATGATTTGATATTAAATGAATAAGGCAAATATGAAGACAAGACAGGGTTTTAAAAAACACCTCAAACATATTTTCTTAGACTATGACGCTGTTTGTTTTCTTCACGTCTCATCATCTGGGTTTTTATTTTTTTTTACCTCAATTTAATTTAGCAGTGGAGATGATTCTTATAATCCCTGAAGAATTACCCTGAACTCCACCAGACCTCATTGTATTCCCTTAAATCAGCTTTATTTCCAGTAGCACATTAGACATCTATCAACTGGAAACTTGAACCAGTCACTGCTTTTTCAGGAAAGGAGTTCTAACCTCTTCCCCACCCCATCTCATCCCTGACCTCCCACTGGAGAACAGGCAACTAAGTGTCATTTATACCTTTAAAAAATAAAAACAATTCCAAGTATTTCCAGGTTCAGCTTCTCTCAATATCCATGATTATACTTCACATTTATTTGCTGGAACATAGCAATAGGGTCATTCATTAAGCACAGCACAGTGACTACTGTTTGTAATCTGCCTTAGGGACTGTTGCAGAATTCTCTCACAGTCATTTTTAAAAGTCTGGACAAATAAGATGCAGAGAAATGCCCTGAGCAGGTGGGTGTTTAATAGTGACTTATTACCCTACTGATGCAGATTCTATGGGCATCTCAATGAACCGGGCGATTTCATCCACGAGTGAGATTATTATGAAACTGCTATCATTCTGTCATGAATAATTGATCATTGCATTGTTCCAGGCGGGTGGGGGGGCAACAGATGTGATAAACAATGCCACACATGTGACAAAGAGAAAGCTTATAGTTTATTATTTTACTGCCTATTATTTCACCATTTGTGAAAACGCCATAGGCAAAGTCACCCCATCCCTGTGTGAGTGTGTAAATTGAATGACAAGTAAAAGATTACAACCAAGTGATTTAACCCTGGCGACGCGGTGCTCCCCTTAGGTTTTGTGGGGAAGCCTGTTTCTAAGCAAATGTGCAGATCAGGGATGGCTTTTTTGGGAACTGAGTAGTTGGCAGAGTTTCTTTTTGATACCTCTCCTCCCATGTCTGTTTTCTTCTAATGGTTGTTGTGCTATATATCCCCAGAGCCCATTCACCTGTGTGGCTCTCTGTCACCGCATGTCTCTAAGTTAGGGGTTCTCCCCAGCCTTCCTTCCCAAGTGAAGCATCATGTTAAAAACTTACCCCTATTTCTTTCCAGCAACCAAATCCTTATTCTCTCTCCTTTATTGTGCTGGCTTTTAGTAGGAAAATAATATGACTAAAATAAACCAAATTAAATTCAACATCCTGATGGGTGGTAACTTTCTACTGACCTAGTTCCTTGATGGATTCTTTGTTTTTCTAGAAAATAAAACTAAGATGGGACCAAAAGCCTGCAAATTTTATTAAACTCACCTAACAATCCTATTTCTAAAGCCTTTTGAAAATCACACCATACATCATAAGAAACCAGGTTCATGATAACTTGAAGCTCTAGGTGAAACTCTTTAAAGCTATATAGGCCATGATAGTTTTCATTTATTTTCATAAACAGAGATGGAAAAAGATATAAAACATAAAAGAAGACGAAAATACAATATTAAAAGGCATATTTCTTGCAGCCCCTGGCAAAGGATGGAACCTTCCTAAAGGTTCAGGAAAAAATAGTGAAAATAAATTTTCATGAATATTTGAATTTATGATTCAAAGGAGTAAGATCATTATCTCTCCCACCCCCAGATCACTGAGGCATAAACTCTGTTCCAAAGGCATAAGCCCTTCTTCCACCAGTTTCCAGTTGGAAGGCTGCCTTCCAGGAAAAAAAAAAGATGTCAATATTTCTGATCCTTTTACCACCTACCTGTTTCTGAGGTAAATTTGTGGGCAAATATGATACAGATGATCCCCTGGCTCATGAAGTAATGTTTATATGCCAGGAGAGGCACATAAAGAAGATCTGAGGCTACTGACCTCTCTCCACCTATCTCCTAAAGTAGGAATATCACTCAAATATACCATTGTCCCCATTCTTAACTTCAGAGGTATGGCTCAATAATTTTGCCTGGGAGATAAGCAGGCTAAGATACAGGCATCTCTGAATCTCTTTGAAAAGGAACTGACTTACTTGCAAAAAAGTACAGAGATGTTCTAACCAAAGGGAACCATCAAAAACAGAGGAGGTGACCAGCAATCAGGATAAAATTGTGAGTCACTAAAGACATATGCTAACCTGTAGGTTTGTTAGTTGACTGGAAACCAGGGGAAGAAACACCTGGAAGGACCCCTCCAGTGGTCAGATAAAAAATATCATCCACTGACCTGGAAGCCATTCCTTCAAGAGGATTCTGAATTCGATTGGAGTAATCTATAGAGAAGCTTATGCTCCAGAGCATTGTTGGAAATAATAGGGCAATTGATAGGAAAGTAATGGAGCATAACAGGTGGATATGGTCAAGAAAAGTAACCATGAAAAAACCCCTGCCCAAACTACTGTAATGCAACTGTGGGCACATCCAAGCTACTGCGCCCAAGGAAAAACATCAAAGGCCTTCACTCTTAAGTGAAATAGATATTATTAGACAACTTAGCCCATCCGAATGGTAAAAATCCAAGCAAGCAAACAAGAATAAGCCCTGGAAGGAAAGTCTGATATCCAGAGTTACTATATTATCTAAATGTACAATCCCTACCTCCAAAATACAAACTATTTATAAAAACATGGCCCATACACTGGGGTTGAGGGTTGGGAGCAGTCAACATGTTGGTTTTTTTTTTTTTTTTTTTTTTTTTTTTTGCGGGGGGAGGGTTGTTTATTTTGTTAGCTTGTCAGATTTAATAGGAAATTATTTTAAGGCAAATCACTGCAATTTGTACAAAGAAATAAAGAAAACCATGGTTAAGGATGTAAAGAAAGAGATGATGATAATGTGGTGTCAAAAGAGAGTATTGATAAATATATAAGAACTGTGAGAAAGAACAAAATGAGAATTCTGAAATGGAAATGTATAGAAACTGAAATAAAAATTCAGCAAAGGCGGGCTCGACAGTAGATTTGAAACTGATAAAAGAAGTTATTCAGTCTAAAAGCAAGTTTCTCCAGCAGTAATTGAACACACACAAACACACAGAGGATCTTAGTAAAAGGATATAGTTTTAAAAGAAAGCATATACACATATTTATTTCCATTTCTTGATGTAAGAATTGAAAAGTTAATTTTACAAAAAAGTAGGCATATAAGGTTTTGAGTCTAAAAATATAGAAATTTAACATCACACTGAAATTTCTGCATTATAAAATATTTGCTTAAACAAAAGCAATAGAAGAGGAATAAAGAAACAAAAAGATGTGACAAAAATAAAATGTAAAATGTAGCTGTAAATTCAGCTATATCAATAAGAGCTATAAATATAAAAAGATTTAAAAACACAAAGAAAGGACAAAAAGTTGTCAAACTATATAAAAAACAAGCAAACAAGATTCAACTGTATGGTGTTGTTGTTGTTGTTGTTGTTGTTGTTGTTGTTGTTGTTTGGGTTTTTTTGGTACCGAGGATGGAACCCAGGGGTCTTCTACCTCCAGTCTACACTCCCAGACCTATCCAGGACACATATGGATGGATAGTAAAGAAAAAAAGACACATGGTACAAAGAGCAAACATGAGAAAACCTGAGTAGCTCTACTCTCAGACTAAATACATTCGAAAACAATAAAAATGAATTATTACAGACAGAGAAGGATATCTTACAGTGACAAGAAGGCAAAGAGATTATTCACCATAAGGTCATGACCATTATAACACATATCTGTCCCTAACAACTGAATACCAAAATACCTACTGTAAAAATTGAAAGAACAGAGAAAAAGCAGAAAATTTAAAAATAGTACTTGGAGATCTCAATATCTTACTCTCTATAGTACTTTTCATCCTACAGAGATAAAACAGGCCAAAAACAAGAAGGAAAAAAGACAGTTAAACAACACTACTTCTACTTACCTCTCACTACTACATCTGCTTACTTTGGTAATTAGACCTAACAGACATTATGAACCCTGTACCTAACACCATTTGAACACAAGTTCTTCTCAAAGGCCTGTATCTCTGGAATATGGTATGTTATATACAATCCTCAATAAGTTTGTTTTCACTTAAACCATCGTGGAATAAGTAATAAATATTTAAGAAAACTTAGGAAATCCAGAAATATGTGAAAATTTAAGAACATATTTCTAAGTAAATTATTAGAAACAAGGGAATCAAAGAAACTAGGAAGAATATTAGAAAATATTTGAAATAAATGAAAATGAAGCACAACATATCAAAACATAAAGGATGCAACTAAAATGGTGTTTAGAGGTAAAGCTATTACTATAGCATTAAAAAGATCCCAAATTAATAAATTAATATTTTACTTTAAGATAATGAAAACAGCCGGGCGTGGTGGCGCACACTTGTAATCCCCGTGCTTGGGAGGCGGAGACAGGAGGATCGCGCAGGTTCTAAGCCAGCTGCGCTAGCTTAGGAGACCCTGTTTCCAAATAAAAAATATAAAATAGGTCTGGGAGTGTAGCCCAGAGGTAGAAGGATTTCCAGGAACCCCAGTACCAAAAAAAAGATAATGAAAACAAAGAGAAAACTAAATTTAATGAAAGTATAAGGAAATACAAATATTTCTGTATGAATTAATGAGATAGAATATAGAAAATAATTTTAAAGATCAGTAAAGCCAAAAGGCAGTTGTTTCAAAATATCCACCTAATCCTTATCTAGGAAAATACACCTCCCTTTTCATCCTCTGTTCTTTCAAATGAAGAGTAAAAGTTATTATAGAGTCCACTCCATCACATTCTGTGAGAGTTAAATTAAATATTATATATAACAGAATTAAAATGGTGCTTTTCCTATTGTAAATATCCAAAGAAAACTTTCACTATCATTATTCCAATAACAATAGTTAAACAACAAAGAATCAGTCAGTGTCTAGTAGGTAAGATATCTCTGTCTGCCCATAAGAAAGCAAATTATGGTAGATGATATGTCTCAAGGTTCATAGTTTGGCCCTGCACTGCTCAACAATTGTAAACTATTACATAAAGCATTAAAATAATTCTGGATTAAATTTAGAAATGCTACATAGCTATGACATTTACATAAATGATTACACTATCAGGTTCAACCAGTTCTCAACAGATTGAATGACATAAAAGTTTAACTTTAAGAGGATAAAGCCAGGTGTAGTGGGGCATGCCTGTAATCCCAATACTTGGGAAATTGAGAAAGGAGGATCTCAGGTTTGAGGACAGCCTCAGCAATTTAGTGAGACTATATTTCAAAATAAAAAATAAAATAGTGTTGAGGGTGTAGCTCAGAGGTAGAATGTCCCTGAATTCAATCGCTAGTAAATAAATAAATAAATAAATAAATAAGACGCAGCTGTGTGTGTGTGTGTGTGTGTGTGTGTGTGTGTGTGTGTATTTTACTGGGAAGTGAAGAGTTAAACCAGGGGCACTTTATCTCTGAGCTACACTTCCTAGCCTGGGCCCACCAACTTTTATTTTTTAATTCTTTATCTTGAAACAAGGTGTCTCTAAGTTATCATACCCTGGCCTTAAGCCTTACCCTCTCAGCCTTCCAAGTGGCTGAGATGGCTAGGATACTATTTTTAAAAGTACAGTTTTAGGCTACAAACTTCTACGTTGCAGTGGAAGAAAGGCAGTATGTTTATTGGCAGCACTGATATGGATTCTGTCTTTATTGATTATGTGCAGTGAGAGCTGAGCAGTTTGACTTGTGCAATTTCTTAACCTAAAAGTCGGTGTCAGTAGATGAGCAAATTCCCTTCCTCAGTTTTGGAGGCCACTTGTATAGGTGTTGCTTCTCTTCTCACAGAAAAAATTAGTAGTAATAATAGTAGTAGTAGTAGTTGTTGTTGTTTGTTGTTGTTGTTGTTGTTGTTGTTGTAGTAATTGTAGCCGTACCTGTCATAAATACTTCAGCAGCAAATAACATAAAACTCCACTAGCATGGCTAAAATGAATATGTTGTATGCATATCTACGTCACTGAATAAGAACTTCAGGAGCATTTCAGGGTTGCAATTATATCTTGAAGAACATAGGCTTGTAGGTAGGCATGGTTTTATATATATATGTAACCCCAATATATCGGAGGTTGAGACAAGAAGATTCTGAGTTAAAAATGAACCTTAGTAATTTAGCAAGACCCTGCTAAATTTTCAATTTAGCAAACAGAAAATTTTAAAAAGGGCTGGGAAAATAGCTCAGAAATAGAATGTCCCTGCATTCAAGCTCCAGTACCATAAATAACAACAACAACAACAATAATATTCTTTCTTTCATCCTCCCTTCTACCACCCCTATCGCATGATTTTTCTGCACCAACAAAGAAGATGCTTGTTGCACCTGGAGGCATCACACCTCCACCCTGGGAAGGGGCAGGGAAGGTACATGTGAGCAGCATGTAAGCCTCGAGTCTGTTCATTCCTAGAAGCACCAATGATGTATCCTCATAGTGCACAAGAGTGCTTTGGTGTTGGGTAATGCTAAGCATTTTGTGTACATTAATTCACTTAATCTGTACAACAAACCCTGTTTAAAAACGAGGAAACTGAGGCATGGTCAAGTTAAGTTACTTTCCAACAACTAGAAAAATTGGTAGTAGCCACAGTTCCTTTATTGAAGTTTTTAAAAGGTGTGTCTTCTCTTAATTACTAAAAGGTCAACTTTCCTCTTTGCTGGGCTAGTGTTACATCAAAGTTAAGGTCTTGATGACTAGGGGTAAGGCTATATCTCTGTCCTTCTTGGCAACTTTGGTTCTAGGAACCCAGTCTGAGCAACTATACATGAGGAGGGTTCGAGAAATACAGCTAGTAGCCAATTCAGACAAAATTTGGATGGAAAGTGTTGAACCACAATCAAGCCCTCAACCAACACATTCCCTTTGTCTTTCTAAGCTAGAGTATAAAGAAAGAAGAGTGGTACCCTTCTTGACAATGTTATCTGGCTAAGGAAGAGGAAACATTGCCTTAAAACCTCTGCTGCATTCTACTATTGTTATTTGTATAAAGTAATTGCTCTATGGACATAATTTTTAATGCAAGTTCACCTGGGGCAAATTTTGGAAGTCAGAGGTCAAACAAAAGCTTAGTTTGAAAAATCTCTAATGATGCAAAGCAACAAAACTGCCTTTGGATGCCGGGCGTGGTGGCGCACGCTTGTAATCCCCGCGCTTGGGAGGCAGAGACAGGAGGATCGCGCAGGTTCAAAGCCAGCCGCGGGCGCTGACTTAGGAGACCCTGTTTCCAAATAAAAATGTAAAAATAGGTCTGGGAGTGTAGCCCGTAGGTAGAAGGGCTTCCAGGAACCCCGGTACCACCAAAAAAAAAAAAAAAAGTGCCTTTGGTAGCTGAATATGTTGCAATCAGGGCTGTCTTCTTTATAATGTGATAGCTTCCTTCCCCCTGGATTAGCATGACTATCTTTAGAAGATATGATAAGAGCCTTCAAAGGCAGCAGGAGCTCATCTTCACAGGTCTGGTATGAATGCATGCCAGAGTTGTGGTCCAGGGCCATGGTTTCCTTTTGGGAGAATAATCATAGGAGCAGGTCTGAATTCCATGTCTAAGTCAATACTGAACAGAAAAGGTGGGGAGGCAATCACAGAAACAGAGATATAAGCGGGGAGTGATTTTTTCAGCAGAGCCAATATTGAGAGCCAAAACTGAAGAGACCACAAACTGTTCGGGGACTCACAACGAATTCTGAAAACAGTTGAATATCTTGCAGATCTTGTAATGAGGAGATCAATCTATTACAAAAGTGCATCAATGTATTCACAAGGAAGAGAGACACAAATGATATTTGAGTGACCTAGATGAAACAATAATGCTTATGCCTGGGATTAACTTAAGCGTCAAGCAATATAATGGTACCTAAAGTGCTTTATAAATATAAATTTTATATAGGTGTTAATTACTATCTCTGCTTTCATTATTTTTATTGTTATTAATCTGCAAGCATTTTTTTAGATAAGCTTTGCATATTAGAAGTTCTGCTTAATTTTTGACTGGCTGGCTGCAAGGTTTCCCAAAAGACAAACAGACCCACCTACTCCCTGCAGTCCATCCTCCCCACCTTCCAGTCCCTGGAAAAGAAACAAAAATTAATAGCATGGCCAACTCCCAAGAGATGAAACTTGCTGAAGGAACAGTGAGGAGACAGCACAAAAGGAAGCCTGCGGAGCAGCTCCAAGAGGCTCACTGGGTCTGTGTACAAGAAGAGCATGCATCCTGATTGTAATAAGTGAGCTTGGAGGGCTAGACAGGCTCTTTAATCTCAGAAATGACACGGTGAACTCCAGTTCACCTGCTCGATTTATTTACATTGCTTTTGCCGGCTAACAAATCCAACTCTCCATCAGATTAATCAACATTTATCAGCCAGCGGCGGGAGCATCATTTCATAACGTAAGTAAAATAGAGAGGGAGTGAAATGGAATAGAGAGAGAATAAAACTCCCATTACTCTGTGGCTATTTTATTCTCTATGTATTTTATTCACATAATGAATGATGTACTTCTGACTTTAACAGCATAGCAACCCTGGGTTCTGTTTGTTTAATGTTTCTCCACCAGGGATCATGCAATTCAGTATAGTATGCACAGCAGGATAAAGGATAAGAATGGTCAGGTGCAAGTTTGGGAATTTAAGATTACCCAAGTAGCCAGGCACGATGGCAGACGCCTGGAACCCCAATAAGTGGGAGGATAGAATAGGAGAATCATAGGTTTGAGACCAGCTTTAGCAATGAGACTCTCAGGAAACCAGGGAGACTCTGTGTCAAAACAAAAAAATAAAAAGGGGTGGGGGGTGACTCAGACATAGAAAAACCCTGGCCCATGTAGGCCAAAAGGAACTGAATACCAAGTTGTCCAGAATCTAGTGATGTTTGTTTAAATAAGTTACCAGTAGTCAACAACACAATTTATCTATGTGGCATCATTAGTCATCAACATAAGACATTCGTTTATTTGTACTCTAACAGGATGCTAAGGATACAGACATAAATAGAACAGTTCTTGGTCCTCCCCACCACCCACCCTTGAGAGCTTTCATTAGTTTTACATTCCAGGCCACAGGGAGGTAAATAATAAAATGAAATGTGATAAAAATATGTAATAAAATTATATTGATGAAAAATATAGTGGGCTAAGAAGACAGAAACAGAAAGAGAGCTACTTTGGACAGGGTAGCCCAAAAGGCTCTTCTTAGATGATTTTGGAGCAGAAGTTTGAAAGGAAAGGGAAAAAAGAAGGCTTTCACAAAACTAAGTGAAGCATATTCAAATAAAGAGGGAACCAAGAGGCATTTGAGGAACAGGTGGGAGGCCAGTTCTGCTGCAGAGGAGTGAATAAGGGGAGGGGAGGAGAAATAAAGTTTATCAGACATGTAGCACTGGGAAGTCTTTAGAATTCCAAAGGGATAAGAACTGAGTGAAAAAATTTTAAATCACTTCAGGATTTTGCCCCTGTCTATATGATTTATAATTCTATATTTTACAAATGAGGCCTTAATAGCACCCAGACTCAATATTTCTTGATATTAATTATAATAAAGGTACAAGGGCAATTAATTCATAGTTTATTAGCTGACCAACACTGACTGAGCAGGTAACAAGCCTTTTAAAAACTGGTTTATTTGTTTAACTTTTTAATTGAGATATAACATGCAAAGAGACAAATGAGCAAGTCATAAATGGCTCAGTGGATTATTGCAAAAGTGAAAATACCACACAGATCAAGAAACTCAGCTTTACCAGTATGCAGGAGTCACTTCAGTTCCTGCTCTCTCTTGGCAGTAGCTTCTCCCAGCTCCCTGAAAGTGAACTCTTTTATGATTCATAACACCATACAACAGTTTGTTGTTTTTTTTATTTCAGTGGATAAGTGGTTCATCCTTTTTTGGCTTGCAGTAATATCTTCATTTTCAATCCTACTTAGGATTCGATTGCAAATATAACAGATTTATTTATCGGCTATACCTTTGATAAACACTAGGAATGTTAAATATTGTACCACTGTGAGTACCCTTATATTTGTCCATTGTCACAAATGTGAACATACATTCACACACACACACATACACACACACACACACACACACACACACACACACACACACCTGGGCGTATATCCAACTTTCATTATATACACACGTGCACACATATATACACACGTTAAGATTCATTACAAAATGTCAACATTTTTTCCAAAGTGAGTATACTAGTTTACTCTTTCACCAGGCAGCTTGTTAGGTGTAGGGTGTTATCTCGCTGTAGTTTTAATTTGCATTTTTCTGTTGATTGAGTTGCAAGGATGATGTTATATGTTTATTGGCCATTTAGTTACTTTCTTTTAAGGAGTGTGTGTGTGTGTGTGTGTGTGTGTGTGTGGTACTGGGGTTGGGCATTCTACCTTTAAGCTACAACCCCAGTCCTATTTTTTATTCTTTATTGTGAAATAGAGTCTCACTGAGTTTCCAAGGGCCTCACTAAGTAGATGAGACTGACCACAAATCACAATCCTCCTGTCTCAGCCTCCCAAATGCTGGGATTACAAGCGTGCACCACCACGCCTGGAAGTTCTACATTCTTGTCAGATTTTGTGTTGTTTTTTATTTGGTTACTCTGACAGATTTATTATCTCATTAATATTTAATTTGTAATTTTTAATGACACAGATGCTGAGCATATTTTATATGCTTTTTTGCCATTTTATGCTTCTTTGATGAGGTATCAATACAAGTCTCTTGCCCATTTTTTATTAGGATTTTTTTTCTTATTGTTTAGTTGTATGAGTTCAGAAATTTGTTTTTGTTAACAGACCTCCTTTGTCAAACAGGTGTTTTGAAAATATTTTCACAATTTGTGGCTTATCTTCTGATATTGTCACATTGTTCTTCTCAGAGTATTTAATTTTGATGCAGTCTAGTTTACAAATTATGTCTTTTATAGATTACCTCTCTGGTGTACCTTCAAAGTCATCAGTATGCCCAAGGTTGTCTTGAATTTCTCCTGTGTTTTCTTTTAGGTTTACAGTGAATGCGTTTTGCATTTGAATCTACGATCAACTTGGAGTTAATTCTGTGAGTGTTGTAAGGCCTGTGTTTAGTTAGACTCACTTTATTTTGCATGCCCATGTCTAATTGAAAAGTCTATCTTTGCTCCTAGGTCAAAGATCATTTGACAATATTTTTTTTGTGTGTGTGTGGTACTGGGGTTCCTGGAAGCCCTTCTACCTCCGGGCTACACTCACAGACCTATTTTTACATTTTTATTTGGAAACAGGGTCTCCTAAGCCAGCGTTCGTGGCTGGCTTCGAACCTGCGCGATCCTCCTGTCTCTGCCTCCCAAGTGCGGGGATTACAAGCGTGCACCACCACGCCCGGCCATTTGACAATATTAACACATTAATAGAGATCTAAATCAGTGCTCTTCATGTATTCTATTGATCCACTTTTTTTTTTTAACCAATACCATACTGTTCTGATTATTGTAGTTTTACAGTAACACTTAAATTTAGGTAGAGTCAGTAATAGAGCTTCATCCTTCTGCTTTGATATTATGTTGGCTACTCTGGGTCATTTCTTCACCGTATATCTAGAATCTATTACTGATATACACAAAATAATCTCCTGAAAGTATTAATGAAATTGTTTTGTATCTATAGATCACGTTAAGAAGAAATCACTGTGTGTGTGTGTGTGTGTGTGTGTGTGTGTGTGTGTGATTTTGGGGATTGAACCCAAGGTTGTTATACCTCTAAGTTATACCCAGAGCTCTATTTTATTTTTTTGAAATAGGGTCTCACTAAGGAACCAGTTCTCAGCCACACAGTTGCTGAGGGTGGCTGAGAGCTTCCTTATTCAGCATCTCTAGTACTGGAATTATAGGTGTGTGCCATCATGCCTGGGAAGAACTGACATTTTGGTAATGTTCCTTTCTATCCATTAACATTTAATACTTCTCTATTTACTTAGTTCTTTGATTTATATCATCAGAGTTTTGTAGCTTTCCTCAAATATATCTCTCATTTTGCTAGATTGATATCAAGGTATTTCATTTTGGGAGTAGTGCTAACATAATTGGAATCATATTTTAAATTTCAATGTCCACTTGTCCATTTTTGAGTATACCAAGTAATTTGCTTTTTTGTGTAATACATAAATTTATATTTAATAACATTTGTATGCTTCTTATTAACTCTGTAATTTTTAAATTTTAAAAATATTTCTAATTGACACATAATTGAATATATTTTGGGGTATAATGGAATGTTTCCATATATGCATATAATGTGTAATGCGATTACAGTAACTGACATCTCAAGCATTTATCATTTATTTGTGTTGAGAAAATTCAAAATCCTCCCTACTAGATATTTTGAAATACAGAATTAATTTTAAATAATTAAATTTGAATAATTTTAAATTATTTAATTAATTTAGATTATTCTCTAGTATCCTGCAATCTTGCTGTAATTGCTTATTTATTTCAGAAGTTTTGTTGTTTTTTAATTTAGATCTTTCTAGATGAACTTTTCATTTGTAAATAAAGATATTTTGTATATTTTTCTTTCTATTTTGTATACCTTTTATTTTTTTTTTGAGTAATCCTGGGAATTGAATCTAGGACCTCACCAAATGCTAGCTTGTATCTACCACTTAAATATATCCCCAGATCTTTTACTTTATCTTATTGCTTTAGATAGAACTACCAGTAAATCTTGAAAATCTTGAAAAGATGAATGTGTGTTAGATTTTGTCAAGTGCTTTTTCTGCTTCTACTCATTCATGTGATTTTTCTTTTTTAGTTTATTGCTGTGGTGGATTGCACAAATTTATTTTATTTTTATTGATGCACTGTATTCATACAGCATAGTGGAATACAGACTTTTGTAGACATACATGCACACATCGCCCAGTCAGCCCCCACCCGATCCCCACCCCATTCTCTCCCCATCCCTCCTTCCCATGCTTGGCTTAGTGGTTGACATCTAGTATTATAGCAATTTATCCAAAATTAAAAATGATAATCTCACATAACAGTTTCATTTGTCTGATACCAAGCTGTTGATGACTTAAAGATAACATTTTAATATTTCTTTTTACTTTTTTTCTTGCCAGAGAATATTTATTTCTATTTTTTTAGGTGAAACTATCATATATTTATATATTTATTTTTCAAAAAAAAATCTATCCTATAATGGAATATGGACTCTAGATACCCAAAACGATCTTGAAAAAGAACAAAGCTAGCAGATATTTATTTTCTGATTTCAAACCATATAAAGCTACAATAATTGAAACAGTGTAGTACTGTTCTAAAGGCAGATATATAGACCATTGGAGTTAAATACAAGCCTAGAGCTAAATTCTTCCCTATATTGTCAGGTTATTTTTGACAAGGTTTCCACGAACATTTGGTGGTGGAAATAATAATCTTTTAACTAAATATTGTTGAAAAATAATAATTACATGGAAAAGAATAAAATTGGACCTTTACCTAATCCCATATACAAGTATTAACTCAAAATAGATAAAAGACCTAAATATAAATCTTAAGACTATAAACTTTTAGGAGAAAATCTGGGTCATAAAACCTCACAACATTGAAATTGGCAGTGATTTCTTGGATATGATTTCAATGGCACAGGCAACAGAAGAATATACAAACTCCCTAAAAAATAAAAGAAAATATTGTATATCCAAAGACAATGTAAAGAGAGTTAAAAGTTACTAATAGAATTGGATAAAATATTTCCAAATGCTATATCTGAAGGTATATTAATATTCCAACTAGAAATCCTAAAAATTAACAACAATAAAGGCAAACAATACAACTTAGAGATAGGTAAAAGACTAACATAAATAATGAATCTCCACAGATAACCAATCTTAGTTGTCTGTTGGATGGAAACTCTTGTTTCTCTGGTTCTGGTGAGTGTTACCTATTTCTTCTTTGTAGTTAATCTCTTTGAGTAATTTCTCTAGCGCTGGTTTTGAAGACATAAATTCCTTCAGTTTCTGTTTGTCATGGAAGCTTCTTATTACTCCATCTAATTTGATAGAAAGTTTTGCTGGGTAGGAAATTTATATTATTCCTATAATGGAATATGGACTCTAGATACCCAAAACGATCTTGAAAAAGAACAAAGCTAGCAGATATATATTTTCTGATTTCAAACAATATAAAGCTACAATAATTGAAACAGTGTAGTACTATTCTAAAGGCAGATATATAAACCATTGGAGTTAAATAAAAGCCTAGAGATACATTCTTCCATATATTGTCAAGTTATTTTTGACAAGGTTTCCACGAACATTTGGTGGTGGAAATAATAATCTTTTAACTAAATATTGTTGAAACATAATAATTACATAGAAAAGAATAAAGTTGGACCCTTACCTAATCCTATATACAAATATTAACTCAAAATAGATAAAAGAGAAGATGGCGACCGAGAAAAGCGGGGCCTAAGAGTCCCGCTAACAACCAATCTCCATTACCACAAAAAGAGCGCCTTTCATAGCCAGAAAACACCATCACCAGAAAAACAATAAAAACCACCAGGCTCCAGAGAGAAAGTGGACTGAGAACAGAGCTCAGGGCCACAGAGGAGACACACGCGCCCGAGGACGCGGCAGCAGCGCCATACTGCCGGCGGCAGCGGCGAACTCAACGGACGGCTACAGCAAGCCAGGTGAGCCACTGCGGAACAGCCAGGCGGGATCTTTCGGCGCAGACAGCATTTAAAGCTCCCAGTAGCTGAGCTCAGCACACACTGCAGGGATTCAGAGTGGAAATCAAAACCAGAGAAGAAAAAATACACCAGCCTCATGGCCGAGGGCGTGGCAGAGGCGCCATATTGCCACCGGCAGCGGCAGCAGCAGTGAAATCACCGAGTCCAGTACAGCTACATCTGCGTACTCAAGAACAGTGAGTCAAATTGCGGGCCACAGAGGAGAAATCGCAGTATTGTGCCTCCTGGGACTTGACCCAGTGAGGGAGTGGTGGTGGCAGAGATATCACACCATAGGAGAACGTGCAACCTGGCACCCCCCATAGTTTAAAGCAGCCTCTATCGACTCCCTGGGTCGGAGACTCTGTGATACAACCCAGTAAAGGAGTAGTGGGGTCTGAGATAATACAGACTCGAAATCCAGAGCACCTTAAGTGAAGCCATAGTGACCCAAGGGAAGAACCCAGAGAAGGCACAAACCTCCGAAATCATGGGAAAGAGGAATAACACTGGAGTAATGAATGTGCACAACCCCACAACATCAGAACCTGATAAAACAGAAAATCAGAGATTTCTAGAAGATCAAATCAGGAAAATAACTGTAGAAATAATAGAGGTGCTTCGAAAAGAACTCAGAGAGAGCAAAAAAGAGATAAAGGATGCAATTAATGAAGTAAAGGCCTCAATTCAAAGCACAAACAACCGATTAGAACACATGGAGAACAGAATCTCGCTCTTAGAAGATGAGCAATCCAAAAATGAATGCATAGTTTCTAATCTAGAAAAAAATATCCAACAGCAGGAATCTGACATTGAAGAAATATGGGCCCATCTTAAGAGAGCTAACCTAAGAATAATTGGAATAGAGGAGGGAAAAGAAAGTGATACCAAAGGGATCAACAATCTCTTCAACGAAGTAATAGCAGAAAATTTTCCAAATATAGAGCAAGAGGTTGATACACAGATCCAGGAAACTTATAGAACTCCCTTTAGACAGGATCGGAGAAGAGGATCCCCACGCCATATAATTGTCAAAATGACCAATGTGGAAGCCAAGCAGAGAATCTTAAAGACAACAAAAACAAAGGGCCAAGTGATATTCAGAGGCAAACCAATTAGAATCACTCCAGACTTCCCAAACCAAGTCATGAGAGCCAGAAGGGCTTGGAGTAACATATTCCAAACTCTGAAAGAAAACAACTTCCAGCCAAAAATTTCCTACCCAGCAAAACTTTCTATCAAATTAGATGGAGTAATAAGAAGCTTCCATGACAAACAGAAACTGAAGGAATTTATGTCTTCAAAACCAGTGCTAGAGAAATTACTCAAAGAGATTAACTACAAAGAAGAAATAGGTAACACTCACCAGAACCAGAGAAACAAGAGTTTCCATCCAACAGACAACTAAGATTGGTTATCTGTGGAGATTCATTATTTATGTTAGTCTTTTACCTATCTCTAAGTTGTATTGTTTGCCTTTATTGTTGTTAATTTTTAGGATTTCTAGTTGGAATATTAATATACCTTCAGATATAGCATTTGGAAATATTTTATCCAATTCTATTAGTAACTTTTAACTCTCTTTACATTGTCTTTGGATATACAATATTTTCTTTTATTTTTTAGGGAGTTTGTATATTCTTCTGTTGCCTGTGCCATTGAAATCATATCCAAGAAATCACTGCCAATTTCAATGTTGTGAGGTTTTATGACCCAGATTTTCTCCTAAAAGTTTATAGTCTTAAGATTTATATTTAGGTCTTTTATCTATTTTGAGTTAATACTTGTATATGGGATTAGGTAAAGGTCCAATTTTATTCTTTTCCATGTAATTATTATTTTTCAACAATATTTAGTTAAAAGATTATTATTTCCACCACCAAATGTTCGTGGAAACCTTGTCAAAAATAACCTGACAATATAGGGAAGAATTTAGCTCTAGGCTTGTATTTAACTCCAATGGTCTATATATCTGCCTTTAGAACAGTACTACACTGTTTCAATTATTGTAGCTTTATATGGTTTGAAATCAGAAAATAAATATCTGCTAGCTTTGTTCTTTTTCAAGATCGTGTTGGGTATCTAGAATTCATATTCCATATTAGGATAGATTTTTTTCTGAAAAATAAATATATAAATATATGATAGTTTCACCTAAAAAAAACAGAAAAAAATATGCTCTAGTAAGAAAGAAAGCAAAAAGAAATATTGAAATGCTATCTTTAAATCATCAAACGCTTGGTATCAGAAAATGAAACTGTTATGTGAGATTATCATTTTTAATTTTGGATAAATTGCTATAATACTAGATGTCAACCACTAAGCCAAGCATGGGAAGGAGGGATGGGGAGAGAATGGGGTGGGGATCGGGTGGGGGCTGACTGGGCAATGTGTGCATGTATGTCTACAAAAGTTTGTATCCCACTATGATGTATGAATACAGTGCACCAATAAAATAAAATTAAAAAAATAGATAAAAGACCTAAATATAAAACTTAAGACTATAAACTTTTAGGAGAAAATCTGGGTCATAAAACCTCACAACACTGAAATTGGCAGTGATTTCTTGGATATGATTTCAATGGCACAGGCAACAGAAGAGTATACAAACTCCCTAAAAAATAAAAAAGATATTGTATATACAAAGACAATGTAAACAGAGTTAACAGTTACTAATAGAATGGGATAAAATATTTCCAAATGCTATATCTGAAGGTATATTAATGTTCCAACTAGAAATCCTAAAAATTAACAACAATAAAGGCAAACAATACCATTTAGAGATAGGTAAAAGACTAACATAAATAATGAATCTCCACAGATAACTACTCTTAGTTGTCTCTTGGATGGAAAATCTTGTT
The DNA here is from genome assembly GCF_963383645.1 of Muscardinus avellanarius. Lineage (NCBI taxonomy): Eukaryota > Metazoa > Chordata > Mammalia > Rodentia > Gliridae > Muscardinus > Muscardinus avellanarius. Next base: position 31,211,442 of record NC_137803.1, on the reverse strand, counting down.
TCTCTGGTTCTGGTGTGTGTTACCTATTTCTTCTTTGTAGTTAATCTCTTTGAGTATTTTCTCTAGTGCTGGTTTTGAAGACATAAATTCCTTCAGTTTCTGTTTGTCATGGAAGCTTCTTATTTCTCCATCTAATTTGATAGAAAGTTTTGCTGGGTAGGAAATTTTTGGCTGGAAGTTGTTTTCTTTCAGAGATTGGAATATGTTACTCCAAGCCCTTCTGGCTCTCATGACTTGGTTTGGGAAGTCTGGAGTGATTCTAATTAGTTTGCCTCTGAATATCACTTGGCCCTTTGTTTTTGTTGCCTTTAAGATTCTCTGCTTGGCTTCCACATTGGTCATTTTGACAATTATGTGGCGTGGGGATCCTCTTCTCCAATCCTGTGTAAAGGGAGTTCTATAAGTTTCCTGGACCTGCGTATCGACCTCTTGCTCTATGTTTGGAAAATTTTCTGCTATTACTTCCTTGAAGAGATTGTTGATCCCTTTGGTTTCACTTTCTTTTCCCTCCTCTATTCCAATTATTCTTAGGTTAGCTCTCTTAAGATGGGCCCATATTTCTTCAATGTCAGATTCCTGCTGTTGGATATTTTTTTCTAGATTAGAAACTATGCGTTCATTTTTGGAATGATCATCTTCTAAGAGCGAGATTCTGTTCTCCATGTGGTCTAATCAGTTGTTTGTGCTTTGATTTGAGGCCTTTACTTCATTAATTGCATCCTTTATCTCTTTTTGGCTCTCTCTGAGTTCTTTTCGAAGCACATCTATTATTTCTACAGTTATTTTCCTGATTTGATCTTCTAGAAATCTCTGATTTTCTGTTTTATCAGGTTCTGATGTTGTGGGGTTGTGGGCATTCTTTGCTCCATTGTTATTCCTCTTTCCCATGATTTTGGAAGTTTGTGCCTTCTCTGGGTTCTTCCCTTGGGTCACTATGACTTCACTTAAGGTGTTCTGGATCTCAATTCAGTAGTATCTCAGACCCCACTACTCCTTTACTGGGTTGTATCACAGAGTCTCCGACCCAGAGAGTCGATAGAGGCTGCTTTAGACTGTGGGGGGTGCCAGTTGAACGTTCTCCTATGGTGTGATATCTCTGCCAATGCCCCTCCCCCACTGGGTCAAGTCCCAGGGAGTACAGTACTGGGATTTCTCCTCTGTGGCCTGCAATTTGACTCACTGTGCTTGAGTACACAGATGTAGCTGTACTGGACTCGGTGAATTCGCTGCTGTTGCCACCAGTGGCAATATGGCGTCACTGCTACGCCCACGGCCATGAGGCTGGCGTATTTCTTCTTGGTTTTGATTTCCACTCTGAATCCCTGCAGTGTGTGCTGAGCTCAGCCACTGGGAACTTTAGATGCTCCCTGCGCTGAGAAATCCCGCCTGGCTGTTCCGCAGCAGCTCACCTCGGCTTGCTGTAGCCGTCTGGTGAACTCGCCGCTGCCGCCGGCAGTAAAGTGCTGCTGCCGCGTCCTTGGGCGTGAGGCCGGTGTATCTCCTCTGTGGCTCTGAGCTCTGTTCTCAGTCTGCTTTCTCTCTGGAGCCTGGTGATTTTTTTGTTTCTCTGGTGATGGTGTTTTCTGGCTATGAAAGGCGCTGATTTTGTGGTAATGGAGATTGGTTGTTAGCGGGGCTCTTAAGCCCCGCTTTTCTCGGTCGCCATCTTCACAAATTTAATTTCAACTATTGCACCAGGCTTGCATACCTAAAATTAATCTTATTTGGTCATGGGCATAGAATTCTTCTTAATACATTGCTGAATTTGATTTGATGATATTTTGTTGAGGATTGTTTTTCTTGTCTTCATGAGATAAAATTGTATATTTTTTACTGTCTTGTCTGCTATTGATATTAGTATATTAGGGGTCTTTATATAATAATTTGGGAAGTATTTTCTCCTTTACATCTTTTAGAAGAGATTGTAGAAAACTGGTACACTATCTTCCTTTGATATATGGCAGAATTCAACAGTGACCCCATCTGGGCCTGATGATTTTTGTTGTGAAAGAGTATTATTGATTCAGTTTTTTAAAAGACATTGGTCTATTATGATTGTCAATTTATTGTTGTATGAGATATAAAAAGGATGGTTTCTTTCAAATAGTTGGTCCATTTCAATTAGGATATCAAGTAGGTAGCCATGAAATTGTTCATGATATTCACATATTATTTTTAATGCCCGTGGAATCTCTGATAATGCCCCCTCTTTCATTTCTGTTTAAAAAAATCATATATTTTCTTTTTCCTTATTATTTCTTTAAAATAAAGTCTTATTGGTTTTATTTATTCAAAGAACCAGATTTGATTTTATTGATATTTGCCTGTTAAACTTGTTTTCACTTTCATTTATTTCTGGTCTTATTTTTCTTTTGTGTATGCTGCTTGCTTTAGAATTGCTCTTTTTCTCTAGTTTCATAAGGTATAAATATATTGTTGCTTTTTCTAATGTATGCATTGTTATAGATTTTTCTCTATTTTACTGCATACCACAAAATTTGATATGTATTATTTGTTTTCATTTTTATTTATCTATTTATTTATGTATTTTGATACTGAGGTTTGAGCTGAGGGGCATTCTATCTCTTAGCTACATTGACTGCCTTTTTATTTTACTTTGAAATCTGATTTCAAACTGTGATTCTCCTGTCTCAGCTTCCCAAGCACTGAGATTACAGGCATGTTCCACCAGAACCAGCTTCATTTAGTTTGTTTTTAAATATTCTCAAGATTTTTTTCTTTGACCCATATGTAATTTAAAGTATATCCCTTAGTTTGCAAGTATTTGGGGAGTTTTCAGGCATATATCTCTTTTTTATTTCAAGTTTAATTTCATTGTGTTCTGAGATCAGGCATAATTTCTGGCTTTTAAATGTGTTAAAATGTATTTTATGCCCCAAGATGTGGTCTAACTTACTAAATGTTAAACTGATCTCATTTACTCAATTTTCTCTAATTTCATCCATTTTCCTGCACATTAAAATTTTTTTCTTCATAGAGCTGAGCAAAGTGCCACTGAATGTAATGTGTTTCTTATAGACAACAGATAGTTATATATTATGTCCATTTTGAAAGTCTGTATTTTAATTGATCAAATTAGTCCATTGGCATTTAAAACAATTATTGTTAGAGTTGAAAAGGTACCATGTTTATTAGTACTTTAAATTTTTTTCCTTATTATTTTTCCTATTTTTTCTTCCACTCTTTTTCTAACTTTTGTCATATTGAGTATTTCACATATTTTTCTCTCTTTTCTTAGCATATCAGTTATACTTCTTTTTGTATCTGAATTTTCATCATATATTTATAGTAAATCCAAGCATACTTTCACAATAACACTACACCACTTCACACCTCATTCAAATACCTCACAATAACAAAATAATTTTTTTTTGGTGGTACTAGGGTTCCTGGAAACCCTTCTACCTCCAGGCTACACTCCCAGACCTATTTTTATATTTTTATTTGGAAACTGGGTCTCCTAAGCCAGCAAGGCTGGCTTCGAACCTACGCGATCCTCCTGTCTCCTAACTTTCCTTTCTACCCATGATATCATTACTATAATTCATTTTACATATATATATATATATATATATATATATATATATATATATATCCATGCACATATAAGGACATAAATGCACATATGTTCACATAAAATGTTGCTATTATTATTTTGAACAGTTGTTAGATCAATTAAAAATAAAAATAATTTTTCTTTTGAATTTCACTTACTACTTCTTTGATTCTCTTCCTTTTTTATGTAGGTACAGGCTTTGGCCTATACACTTTTCTTCTTTCTAAAGTATTTCTTTTTAACATTTCTTACAAATCATCTAGTAGTAGAAAACACAATTTTTGTTTGTCTAAGAAAGCCTTTCGTCTTCACTTTTGGAGGATAATTTTGCATGATACAGAGTTATAGTGTTCCCGCCCCCCCTTAACACTTTAAGCATTTTATTTCACCTTCTTGTTTGCATGGTTTCTGAGGAGTCAGATGTGATTCTCTTTTTTTTGTTATCAACCCATATTTTCCTCCCTCTTGTCTTCATTTAATGTTTATTCTTTATCTTTGTTGTTCTAAAGTTGGAATGTGATTTGTCAAGTTGTCTTGTTTTGACATTTATCCTGTTTTGTGTTCACTTGGTTTTCTGGGTCTATAGTTTGATGTCCGTATTAGTCAGTTTGGGCTTCTATAACAGAACACCGTATGTTATATGTTTCAAATAACAAGCATATTTCTCCAGATCGAAAGGCTGGAAGTGTGAGATTAGCATACTTCTATGGTTAGGTCCTTTTATGAAATTACTACCACTTTTCCACTGCTATCTATTCACCTGGTGGAGAAAAAAGATAAATCAAACTCCTTTGTGCAAACTCCCCCCTTCCTCTTCTTAGAGTGGTACAAAGAAAGTAGGCTTCAACATATGAATGGGAGAAGTGGCGAGATTTCAGTTTATAGCAGTGTCTGAGATTAGTTTGAAAAAATTCTAAGCCATTATTATTTATTATTTTAAATATTTCTTCTGCTCATTTTATCATTCTATAATATCCATTATGCATATTTACACCTTTCATAATGTGACACCATTTTTTTTTTTTTTTTTACGGTACTGGAGTTGGAACCCAGGAGCATTCTACCTCTGAGCTACAGTTCCAGTCCTGTTTTTTTATTCTTTATTTTGAAACAAGGTCTCACTAAGCTACAGAAGACCTCACTAAGTAGTCCACCTAGAGGCTGTCAATGAACCGCCATCCTGCTTTCTCAACCTCCCAAATGCTGGGATTACAAGCATGTGCCACCATGCCTGGCTCCACACCATTCTTGGATATTTCTGCTTGTTTAAGGTATTTTTTTTGTAATTTTGACTTTATTTTTTTTGTTCTGGAATTTTCTATTGGTATATCCTCAACCTCAGATATTTTTTAAACCATGTTGAATCTACTAATAATCCCATCAAAGACATAGTTTATTTTTGCTATGGTCTTATTATTTTCTAGTATTTATTTTCTGTTTTTACTTTTATTGATGCATTATAGTCTCATAATGTAGTCACAGTGGTATTTATTCTCTTATTTTTTTCTTAGAATTTATGTTCACATTGTCCTTCTGTTCATGCACACTAATCTACTTTATCCTGTAGAATCTTTAGCTGTATTGTTTTATTTTTTATTTTATTTTATTATTATTATTTATTTTATTTTATTTCTTGGTGGTATTAGGGTTCCTGGAAGCCCTTCTAGCTACACTCCCGGACCTATTTTATATTTTATTTGGAAACAGGGTCTCTTAAATGAGCGAGGCTGGCTCTGAACCAGCGCGATCCTCCTGACTCTGCCTCCCAAGCGCGGGGATTACAAGCCCAGGTAGCTGTATTGTTTTAAATTCTTGATCTGATAACTTCAACATCTCTTCTATATCTGAGTTTGATTCCAGTGTTTGCTTTATCTCTTCAAGCTATAGCCCTTTGTTTGACTGGTTGCTTAATTTGTTGGTCATTTTTGCTTTTTAGCATAACATAATTTGTTCTCAATAGCAAAAGAGACTGAGGTACTAAATGTAGGTATAGAGGGAGGAGACGTGTCCTGTAGCGCTGATTCTATCCCAATTATTAGTGAGACTGTACCTCAGGACTGTGACATTCCGGACTGGATGGAATTGGACATTCTGTTTTCCCTATATCTGTTGAATGCAAGGAGAATAAAAACATTTTAGGCTCTGGCAAAAAATTCTGTCTTATGGTCCAGCCTTGTAAAATAAATAACGGAATGCTCTGGTGTGTTTTAAACTGGTTCCTTTCCCCTTTCCCTTGCCAGAAACACAGGAGGATTTTTCTCCAGTCTTTATTTTGAGGACCTGGGAGAAGTGCGAGAAGGAAAAGGATCAAAAAAGTGGAATCTCCTACCCCCATAACTGTGTCCATCTGGAGTTTTCACCTCTTACACTTTTCTACACCGAGAATGCAGAGATTCATTAACTACCACTCAGCTTTTCCTACTCGGGCTCTTGTTCCTGTGGAGGTTTCTGCTCCTGAGTTTGTATTCTGATAGGTTGTTACTGTTTTTATCCAACCTGTATGTTTCTAAAATTTGGTGGAGCAGAAGTTTTCCCTTAATTTCAACATACTTATTTTCTTCAGGATAGATGAGGCTAGTTAGTGATCATGATAATATACTGTTTTTTCAAAGATATCTTTCACATTTGAAAACATGGTCAGACCCTGAACTTTTGTTTAAAAGTATGTTATTATTTTTTTTTCTTTTTTAATACCTAAAAGTATATTTCTGCCTTTTCTCAACTGAAGTGACAATGCTTTTCCCATTGATTATAATAGCTTTTTGTGTATATTAGATAATAACCAATCATCTACAAAATGTATAGAAAATAAGTTTCTCTTGCTAATCATTAGCAAAAAAAAAAAAAATAGGGTCATGAATACAATTGTTTTCTTTCAAATAGTCCCATATCTCCTCTTGCCCTGTGGAATTTAGAAGTTTGAACTTTTAGGCCGGGTGTGGTGGCACACCTTTATAATCCCAGTACTTGGGAGGCTGAGACAGGAGGATCGCTCAGGTTCGAAGCTAGCCCCGCGCGCTGGCTTAGGAGACCCTGTTTCCAAATAAAAATGCAAAAATAGGTAGGTCTGGGAGGGTAGCCCGGAGGTAGAAGGGCTTCCAGGAACCCCAGTACCACCAAAATAAATAAATAAATAAAATAAAAAAATAAAAGAGGAAAATAATAGCAAAGTCCTGGGTTTTGACCCTCAGCACTGCAAAAAAGAGAAAAAAATATTTGGATTTTTGCAGTTTCGTCCTTCAGAAGAACATCAGTTTTGCTTCTGGAACTGAATAACACTCTTTTACTGTATTTTTACCTATTGAACTCAAAGATCATTAGTTGATAACTTGCAAGAGGATTTGGAGATTAATTAGGACAATCTCACTTTTTAGAAACAGCAAACTAAACCCCGGGGTAGGAGAGATGTAACTTCTTCCACATGTAACAGCCAGTGAGCCACAGAGCTGAACACAGAAATGAGGCCTCTTGACTCTAAGTCAAACCAGTGGACGATCCAGACAGCTTTCAATGAGCATGCACGGGCATTTGCTTAGGATAAAAATAAATAATAAATTTATAACTCTAAAATACCAACTAAAATAACCCTGTGCATGATACCCTTACAATCTGAGTGATAAAATGGCCTAGCAGTGTTAGGAAATAAGAGTATCAGGCGTAGGTGCTAATTAACCATCAATGATAAACAGTGTTAGTTAAATGTATCAGGACTGAGATTACAGCTGAAAGTTAAGACTTAGCTACCAAGGAGAGGAAAAATAGCAGGGACTAATATGTTGTAATGAAACAAACCACATGGCCCCACTACACACACGCTGCTCTGGGCTACATTAATTATGCCTGAAGCTTTCATTTTGAGTGGCTACCTTGGTCATCAGTGTAATGGGTAGTGGAAGAAATTACATATTACATTTAATTGTCACATCAAGCAGCACTGTGAAGCAAGCTTTCTTGGAATTTTAATAGAGTGACCTAGCTGGCTTGCCAGCTAATATAAAATCAGCCCCCTAACTACTTTTTTTTACTGCCTTCTTGACGACCTCAACTGATAAACTCTTGTGACCTTTCTCAATTTAATTCAATTTTCTAGACACTTAAAATTGAATTTTTTACACAAATTAATGTTAAATGAGGGGTTTCCTCCACTAACCATCCCTCCTTTTTGTTCAGAAAGATAAAAATAGATGAATTGAAATATAACTACCTAAAACTGCATAGATGTTCCAGGCACATAAGTTAGCATGCAATTGTGTAATGTAAAATGTTTGCCAAATGTGTTCATCTGAGATGAAAAATTAAAACAAATGTTAATGTTATTTCTTTGCTTGATGAAAGACTACACTGTGTCAATAATAATATGACCTTTCAGGTCAGACAGACATGGATTTGTGCCCTAGTATGACTACTATAAACTAGTCTAAGTAGATAAGTTGTGCAACCTCTCCTCTCTGAATTGAAGTTGTGTTCTCATGAAAATGGGAATCTTGCTGGATGTTGTAGTGTGTGCTTGTAGTCCCTGTACTTGGGAAGCAGAAGCAGGAGGAATACAGATTCTAGACCAGCCTCAATAATGTAGTGAGAGCCTCAGCAACTTAAGTGAGACCCTGTTTTAAAATAAAAAGGGCTGGCCGGGCATGGGGGCGCACGCTTGTAATCCCCGCGCTTGGGAGGCAGAGACAGGAGGATCACGCAGGTTCAAAGCCAGCCGCGCGCACTGGCTTAGGAGACCCTGTTTCCAAATAATGTAAAAAAAAATAGGTCTGGGAGTGTAGCCCGGAGGTATAAGGGCTTCCAGGAACCCCAGTACCACCAAAAAAATAAAATAAATAAAATAAAATAAAATAAAATAAAAAGGGCTGAGCCAGGCATGGTGGTGCACGCTTGTAATCCCAAGCATTTGGGAGGCTGAGACAGGAGGATCGCAGTTCACAGACAGCCTCAACAACTACCTAGTGAGGCCCTTTGCAACTCAGTGAGACACTGTTTCAAAATAAAGAATAAAATAATAGGGCTGGGGGTATAGCTCGGAGGTAGAATGCCTCTGGGTTCCATCCCTAGTACCACAAAAAATAAATAAATAAATAAATAAATAAATAAATAAATAAATAAATAAATCAAAAGGTCTGGGTATATAGCTCAGAGGTAGAATGCCCCTAGGTTCAATCACCAGTATCACACACACACACGCACACACACACACACACACACACACACACACACACACAAATCTTAATGCCTACCTAATGTAATGATTGCAAAATAAATACAAAATAAAGTACTTGGGATGGTTTCTAGCACATATAACAACTTGATGATGGGGTCATATTTTTACCATTCACGGTTATGTCATATCAAATTCTGATTCCCAGATCTTTATATCTTCTGTTAAAAGGTTCCTCATTTCAGCCAGATGTTCTAAAGTAAAACTGGATTTAATTAACCATGTTGGGATAGAAATCATATACCAGTCTTGAATTCTACAGAAATGCACAGAGTCAAAGATTAGTAAGGATCTTACTTTAGAAACTGTAGACACCTTAAAGCAACATTAAGGCAATGATGTCTAGTTCCAGAACTTCCAAGAATTCTATTTTACAAAGTTAAATTGGGGGATCAGATCTGTCTTTAGCTGTCTTACAAGAGCTATAATACTTTAGAGAGGTCTCCCTATTGCCCATAACTTGGTGATTATAGCTGGGTTTCCCAAGGCTTGCAACAATACAACAAAACTAGGCAAGTTACTATGTGTCCCATGGCAGTCTAAGGAAAACTGGTCACTCTATGGGTGAGGAAAAGCAATTAGCAAAGTAATTGCATATGGGTACCTAGCCTCTTCTTACTAGCCTAATTATCCAGCTCTGATCAGAAACTAAATGAGCTTTTTGCTTGTAAAATATAGGAAAATCATGGCTCCAATGAAATCATGTTTTAAATCTCAAAAGTATTTTATACGTGATCATAAAAACAAAATTTTAAGTTTAGAATGATGGTGCTCACCTGTAATTCCAGTACTTGGGATGCTGAAACAGGAGGATTGCAGCTTCAAGGATAGCCTCAGCAACTTAGCAGGAACCTGTTTCAAAATTAAAATTAAAATCTGTTTGGGTGTGTAGCTTAGAAGTGGAATGTTCCCGGGCTCAATCCCAAGTACCAAAAATATATTTTGGAGGACAAAGCTTAATTTAAAAAAAATAATTTTTAAACTGGTTAAGATTTATTTTCAGTCTCCTATTTACCTACTTGTCTTCAATCATAGTCAAATGTGGAAATGTATAAGATGTGAGGTATTACCCCATCATTACCAGCTTTATGAACTTTTTTATCACCACTTTTCTCCATAGGGCCCAAACACTGGACACCACACACTTAGCCCTCTTTGTACAACACCATTCTTCACTTAAACACTTCTTCTACTAAGTCCAATGAATAACTCAAACATGCGGCCAGCCGAGCTATTAGTGCCTCTCAGTTTCCTCCACTAAAAATAGCAGACACATAAACTCCCCAATTCCCCATTGCAACTAATGGAATTCCTTCCTCAAAGGTTTTAACAGTCATCTCCTCTGCGACCCAAGTTACTAAAATGTCCCCTGCTCTGCCAGCTCAGGTGTCATTATTTGGGAAATATTAGATCTCAACATTCCCTTTTTTCTAGTTGTTTGCTTTTTTTCATTATCTGCAGTTCAGCAGCTATTAAGATCCAGTGCTGCGGAAAACAACAATAACAACAGAAAAGCCGCTTAATAACTAAACTTAAAAACCCAGCTAGTCAGCAGCGAACAGTGCCTTGTCAACATTTCTAAATGGAGCAGAAAGAAGGCGAAGCCAAAAGGACAGAGCGAGGGCAAAGAGAGAAAGGGATGCTTCCTGATGGATGGGTGTGTGTAAGTGCTTGAGATAATGGCTGCAAGGTACAGACTGTAGCACATTAGGGAGGAGGAGGGAAATAAGGGAACAATCCCCGAAGGCCATCCCAGGGCAATGATGGGGGCAGAACCAGACCTCAGAGAAATGCTGAAGTCCATAGGATTTGTCTGGAGTGTTCCCTATAAACAACTGCCAACTTCATAACTCTTTCTCCATCTTACCATCACCGCCTCCCTGCTCTGTTCTGCTCCCACAGGGGCTGGTCCTCAGATAGAATAAATAAATTCCCTAGCTGATGAGAGTTTCATATGCTTTCTCTCTCCACAATATTTACAGATGCAGCAGAGACTCTGGGAATCCCCAAAGCCTTCACGCTCCAAAGTAAAGCACAACAGCTTTCCAAGAAGAGGAGATATTTTGGCCTGAAGATTTTTCCAGTCCCCGTGAAATTCCTCCAAATAGGCATCTGTGTGTTAGGTAATACGTTCTTCAATGGGCTTTCTACGGTACTTTACATTTTAGACAAAAGGACAGAGTTGTGACCCTCTCTGATGTCAGCTTCAGGATTAGGACACAATCTCAAATTCCCTCCAAAAAGAGGAAAAATGAAATGAAACTTTCCTCTGGCTTACTTTCAGAGCGCCAGTCAGCCAAGCAGACAGACCACCCACAAGTTGCAATAAATAACAACCATCTCTCCTCCTGAGTCAGTTATCCATAGTATCACTCAAGGCAGATGATTAAAAACTACTTTTTCTCCCATCACAAGGGTAATGCCAAACTTCAGCCTTCGTCATGTTGAAAGTTGCATGTGCTGGATTTGGTTCAGCAACACTTCTCCAAAAATTTTAAATATATGCTGAAATAGAAGTCTGTAGGAATAATTCCCCCACATAGTCTTCTGTTGCTCTACTGATGCTTTTTAATAAATTCAGATTGGTCTCTTTGATTTTTAAGTAAGACCTGTGTATGGGAATCTTGGCCAAATTTTTGTTCCACTTAAAATGGATTTCTGACTAATTGATCTGCATGCTGGTGTCATTGTGCAAATAATTTACAAATTTAAAAGCATCACCTCTGGAAACCTTGCTCAAAACTCATTTCCTGCATGCCTCCTCACCTACATTCTCAGCTGTGACTTGGTCAATAAAGCCCCTACACGCTGGTACTACTAGTTCTGTCAAAGTTACACCTTCACGTGGATATCTAATGACATTAAACTTATCATTTCAAAAACCACTTCTGCAGGGCATGGTGATGCATACCTATAATCCTAGTATCTATGAGGCTGAGACAGAGGGATCATAGGTTCAAGGATTGCCTTAGAAACGTAATAAGACTCTAGGTAACCCAGTAAAACCCTGCTTTCAAAAACAAAAATTAAGACAGGTGTGATGGAACACACCTGTAATCCCAGTTCTTGGGAGGCTGAGAGAAGAAGATTGCAGGTTCAAGGACAGCTTCAGAAAAGTAGTGAGATTCATCAAATTAACAAGACTTTGTATCAAAATAAAAATAAAATAAGGCTGGGGAGTGTAGCTCAGAGATATGATGTCCGTTTAATTCTCTTTACAAGAACAAAAATAAAATAAACAAAAAGGGTTAGGGTGTAGCAAAGAGGTAGAATGCCTCTGTGTTCAGTCTCCAGTAAGATGAATAAGGAAGGATGTATTCACTTTTAAGTGGATTGCATGATTCTATTTATATGAAATTCTTGAACAGGCAAAGGGAGCCTCCAACGTGGGAGGATAATCAAGAGTAGTTGTTTCTGGTGTGAGATGAAGGAGTATGAGGAAACTTACCAAGGTGATGGCCATGTTCGATCCTTCATAGAAGGTTAGGGTTCACTGTTGGTTGCAATATAAAAACTCAGTGAGAATACACTTGAGGTTTCTTCATCTCACTGTATATAAAGTTAAAAAAAAAACTCAGTTGATTTCCATCCTTTCAAATCTGTTTTTCCCTCAAGAAGTCTTTGTCTCAAGAAAAGCCACTTTTTAGCACACTTGTAATCCCAGTACTTGGGAGACTGAGAGAGGAGGATCATAGGTTTGTGTACAGCCTCAGAAAATTAGTGAAACTCTCAGAAACCTAGCAAGACCCTCTTTCAAAGCAAAATGATTAAAAATTAAAAAGGCTGGGAAATAGAATATTTCCAGATTAAATCTTTATATCACAAAAAAGAAAGAATGAAAGAAAAGGAGAAAGAGAAATAAAGAATAAAGAGAGAGAATAAAAGAAAGAAAAGAGAAAATAAAGGAAAAAAGAAAAAGTGACCATTCACTTTTAATTAGGGCCAAACCTGTGGAGTCATCTTTGACTTACCTCCTCACACCAATTCATCAGTGAATCCTATTGGCCCTAACTTCAAAATATAATTGAATATAGCTTGTTTGAAGTATTATATTGTCAATATTCTAAGCCAAGCCACAATCAACTATTCCCTGAGCCACTGCAAACCACCTAAATGGTCTCTGCTTCCACCCTTCTCCCTGGTGCACGCCCTCCCTCAGCCTCCTAGTCCAGCCTGTACAGGACAGCTCTATTGAATCATGTAGAGCATAAATCAGATCATGGCTCTTCCCTGTCCTTCAATGATTTCTCATCACAATTAAAATGAAATCAAAATCAGAATATATTTCTCCCCATGAATCACGAGGCACTAAATTATCTGGCTCCTGCCAAATTCTCCAAACAAATTTGTAACCTAATTCTCCCTCTCCTTCCATCCTAGCCATGCTGGCTTTCCTGATATTCAGCCAAGCACATCCCCGTTTTGCCATCTATGGCAGACATCCCCTAGACAACAGTGTAGCTTGCTCCCTTACTTAAATTAAGGCTTTCTTCTAATTTTGCCTTCCAAGAGGTGTCTTCTTGACAACTCCTTCTAAATTAGTGCTCCCATTACTCTCTTTCCTTTACTCTGTTTTATCTGTTTTTATAGCGTTCATCATTCTGAGACACTGATTATTTTTTAATTGTCTTTTATACTTGGCTATCATCCCCATAAAGTCAAAAGCTTTATTCTGTTTATAGCAATATTGTTATTACAATCCCTGTACCTATACTATGGGTGGTCAAAAAATACCACTTAAATCAATTAATGGATAAATAAGTTATTCGGAAATGGTTTTAACTCTCAGCAGTAGATAGTAAAAGATAGCCACTATTGATTCCTGCTCTCCCTATACTTGCCTGCCCTCCTTGCAACAAAATTCCCATCCATTTAAATATACACTGGTGGGAAAAGGCTAAATAAGTGATGTGTGTACATGTGCCTCTACCATCCTGTACCTCATTAAGATGTATGATTACATAGCTCCAATACATTTTTAAAAATTTATTGTGTCCTTACTGAATTGCACTAAAAAATAGAACGTAATTGAAGTGACATTTTGATACTTCTAAGTTATAAGATGTCTTGTAGCTTCCATCTCAGTATCTTGGAACTAATTCTGATTCCCTCCTGGGAAACTAGCCATTACACTGAAGGCCAAGTTGCCAAGACAGGCCATATGCAAACTCTCCAGTTGGTCCAACTGAGCTCCCAGCTCGCAGCCAGAATCCGCTGACTGCCCTGCCAATGAGTCATCTTGGCTACTCAGCTGAGTCCAACCTTCAGAAAATGCCAGGCCCATCCACTATTAATGACAAGTACATGAGAGATACTCCCCCAACTGAGCCCGTCAACCCATAGGAACATAAATTACTAAGCTTTGAGTGTTTGGGATATTCTGCAGTAGATAACCAGAAACGTTTCAAAATATACCTTTGTTAAGTGCTGTTTAATCTGTTGGTGCTCACTGTGGAACCCCTCTTTGAAACTCAGGCTGGTTTAATGGCTCAAAAATGGATTAGGACTCTAAAAGTAACTGTTCCATGCTATTACTATATTAAATAAATAAATAAATAAATCCCACAGTAGAAAGCTCTAGTTTTACATTATAAAGTAAAAAACGGATCTATATAGTTAAATAACTAACTCCCTAAGCTGATCTGATGACCACACCATACCACTTTTCTGACCTCCAGTAATCTGGTTTATGGGAATTTATCATTCTCCTGTGAACCTTTTGACCAAACAGATCAACAGCTCCAAGTTTCCAAGCTTCTTTCAAAAAGATTAGAAACTATTGTGTAGAAATGTAATACACAATTTTTGCATTTCTGTTTTATGACACAGCCCCTTCTGAACAATCTTTAATATCTCTTCTTAAATATTCCTTCGAAAACACTTTAATTGTTGCTTTCAGGGTATGATACTGTGATATAAGAAATATTTATGATATTTTGCTCTACTTTCTGTCACAGAGATCCCTAAACCCCTTCTAGTTTCCTGAGCAATAGTGTTCCAGGTGGAACTTTTGTTAAATATATGGCAATTGACCTCAGTCCTTAACACAAATATCCTAATCTCTTGGAATTCCCTGGGTGATAGAAATGCCTTTCATTCTATTACGGTGATTGCTAAGAATTACCAGATAAAACTGGTTAATAGTAGGACAAAACTGTGATTAGAAGATAGGAACTTTCAGCTTCACTACCCTTACCCATGAAGAAGAAAATGGGGTGTAGCAAATGAGATAATAATTGATCATGTCCATGCGATAAAGCCTCCATAAAAGTATCTGAACTACAGAATTTGAAGAGCTTGGGGGCTGCTGAATACATGGAGGGTGGTTAACCACAAGATGGTATTGCTGCCCACACAGCCTCACTGGGCTGGGCTTCATGGTACTCATGATGTTCACGTAATATAAAGTTTCTGGAGTTAGCTTTACCTCTCCACAATCATTCTTGTTTTTTCCCATAACTTTGGTTGCTCACTGCATGGGTTTGATAATCTCCACATTATTTTCAGCTTCATGCTAGTTGTTTCTGGTTTATCTAAAACACAGGTGTCTGTAGATGAAGGTAAAGAACCTTCCAGTGGCCATCTGCAAGCACTGGCTATTGCTGAGGCTATGTCCATTGGGGAAATTTTGCTTGTTGTACATCTGTAGGAACTGCCAAGTGTGCAGTGTTTTGTGAGTGTGGTTCTTTTTTTGAGACTACATCTTCTCAGGATAATCTAGAATATCCCAGGGCTCCGCCACTAATGCTGATATTGGGGCAGTGTGTTGGACTTGCTGCTGTCTTAGGAAGAAAGGTATCCATGGAAAAAACTAGAGAGAATCTGTTCAAATCACCTCCAAAGAAAATCTGGTCCAAAGACCACCTAATGAACCAATAATTAAAATAGTGTCAAAATACAATACCAAAAATAAGCAAAACAAACACTAACAAAAAATGAGAAATAAGAATAAAGAGATGCTTCTATTAAGTTCAGTTGCCCTTATTTGGACTGAGTTGTTTTATTAGTGTTAAGTGTTTAAGCTCTTTCTGTATTCTAGATATTAGTCCTATATCAGAGGAATACCTGGCATAGATCATCTTCCATTTCTATAGGCTTTCTTGAGTCTCTTGACTAAAGTCTTTTGCTGCACATAATTTTTTTTAAATTTAATACAATCACATTTATTCATTATCATTTAAATCTCATGAGTTTTGAGGGTTTTATTGAGGAAGTTTCTACCAGTACCTATGAGACCAATAAATATATGAAAAAAGTACCTCATTAGCAATCAGAAAAAATGCAAATCAAAACTACACTAAGACACCATTGAACTCCAGTTAGAATGGCAATCATCAAGAACACAAACAATAATAAACGCTGGTGAGAATGTGAGGAAATAGGAACTCAAACACTCTTGGTAGAACTGCAAACTAGGATAGACACTGTAGAGATCAGTGGGAGATTAATCATAAGATTAGAAATGGAACCACCATATGACCCAGCTATATTTTTCCTGGGCATCTTTCCAAAGGAATTGAAGTCAGAATATTATAATGACGCATGCATACAAATGTTTATAGCAGCACAATTGACAATAGTCAAATTATGGAACCAGCCTAGGTGTGTCTATCAGTAGATGAAAGGATAACAAAACTGTGGTATATACACACAATGGAATTTTACTCAGCCATAAAGAAGAACAAAATGATATCATTTGCAAAAAATGGATAGAATTCGAGAATATTATGCTAAGCGGGATTAGTCCATCTCAGAAAGTTAATAGTTGTGTGTTTTTTCTCATCTGTGGAAGTTAGAGAGAAATTGGAAAATTAAAGAGACCTCATATAGAGAAGCAGAGACAGCAATGGAAATGGGAAGGGGGAGGGGGCTTAGGGGTAGGAGACAAGAGTTAGAGACATAAAGAAGGTAACAGTTTAAATAATGTTACATATGTATGTGAAATTACCAATTCAAATTTCAATGACTTGTATAGGGAACGGGAGTTGAGTGGGGTGGATTCTATACGTAAATGTACCAAGTGTTGTATGCATGCTTCTATACTTCAATATGATGTACACCTACAATGTACTAACATAAGTAAAAAAAAAAAAAGCTGCCAAATATAAGTTCTGATAAAGTTTGTTCTTTTTTTCTCTCTAAAATAAAAATAATAAATAAAATAATATAAAACAGTTGAGAATAAAAATAAAAGAATAAAGGAGAGGTGGGCATGGCGGCAAATGCCTGTATTTCCAATACTTGGGAAGCTGAGACAGGAGGATCACAGGTTCAGGGCCAGCCTCAGCAACTGCAAGACTCTCAGAAACCTAGTGATACCTTGTTTCAAAATAAAAAATAAAAGGTGTGGAGATATAGATTGAAAGTATAACACACAGAGGTTTGATCTCCAATACAAAAGAAAGTAAAATAAAATAAGACAGGGCTGGGCTATATCTCAGAGGTAGAATATTCCTGGCATCAATCTCCGGTAATAAAAATGATCTCTCTTTGTGCCAAATAAGTATACCCCATGATCTGACCTCACACAGATATGTAGATGCATATGGACTGAATGAGCTGAAAGATGAACAGCTTCTTAAACACTGAAATATTTTGCAATTTGGATAACCCCAGTTAAGCCAGTGGGGGACCAGCAACAAGCTGTCCTTTCCATGAACCTTGACTCACCTCCTGTCCATACTAAGCATCATGAAGCACTCTGGAGGTATAGCAGTGAGCAGGGCAGATTTACTATTTGACTTTATAACACTTAGATTAGTAGGACACAGAATCAATGGTTGCAGTAAAGCAAATCTAAGCTTACTATTGTGATAAATACGAGTAAGGATGGAACACAGCGTACTAGTACAAAACCAGGTAAGGGGGTGGGGAATTTGACCTGTTCAGAGAAATTGGTGAATGTGAGATTTGAAACTTACCTGCAAGATGGCCAGATGTGTGGGATCAAAAAGAAACTACAGCTTGAAGGGAGAAACAATATTGTTCACTAAGCCAAACATGAGAAGGAGGGAGGGATGAGGAAATGGGTTGGGAAGTGAAGAAGGGCTAAATGAGTGTCATGTGCGTGTAAGTCTCTACCATTTTGTATCCCATTAAGATGTATGACTACAATTCATGAATAAAAAGTATATAATAAATAAATATATAAATAGAGGAATTTTGGTCTAAGGAACAGTTAAAGGAAAACCAGAAAAATCCAGTGAGTCAGTGCACAGAAAACAAAGGAAATAGAGAATGTTGTATGACGCTTTAAAATAATTTATCTTTATACACTTTTTTGGTGAATTATATAATCTTACATCACATAAATCATGTTGACAGGGACATATATGCATACAGTATTTGGTGATCCTCTTCCTCTGGCTCCCTTCCCATTCCTCCCCGTCTCCCCAGCCCCCATATAGAGTACTCAGATTGACATAGCTGTTTTCAAATATGTACAGAAAGCCGATAGTAGTAATTCCTTCAATTACTCTCATTCTTTCCCATCCCCTTACCCTAGACCACTTCCCTGGCTCCATTGAGGTTCCTTCTCCATTATCTGGAGTTTCTTTGATATCTCAATTACTCCCTAGCATCTGCATATTAGAGAACACATATGACCTTTCACTTTCTATGTATGACTGGCTAATCTCACTTAGCATGTTCTCCAGGTCCTTCAATTTTTCTGCAAATGGCATAATTTTGATCTTTGTTGCTGAGTAGAATTCCATTGTGTAGATATCCCTTAATTTTGTAATCCATCCATCTCTTAATGAGCACCTACTTTTGTTTCATAATTTGGCTATTATAAATTATGCTAAATGAACATAGGTATGCATATATTGCTGTAGTTCTCTGATTTCAGCCTCTTTGGAAAGATACCCAGGAGTGGTACAGCTGGATCAGATGGTGGATCCATTCCTAGTTTTCTGAGAAATCTCCACACTGATCTCCATAGTGGCTGAACTAATTTGCAATCACATTAACAGTGTAGAAGAGTTCCAATTTCCCCACATCCTCATCAACATTTATTGTTTTATGTCTTATTAAGAAATGGTAATTTATTTTTTAATTTACCGGTGCATTGTAAACACATTATTATGAGGTACAGAATGGGACAGTCATGCATGCACACATCACACTTTTAGCCCTTTCCCAATTCTCATTGTATTTCCCCTCCTCTTCCTCCTACTCGAATTTGGCTTAGAGACTGGCTTTGAAATAATTGTGACTGTACATCATGAACATGTAAGGGTGCTTTTCTCTTCTCCCCTCCCATCTTCCTCATTTAGGTCACCTAATTTACTCATCTAAGGTTTCTCTTTTGTCTAGAGTCTCTCCTATGTCTCATTTTCTCCCTAGCTTCTACATATTAGGGAGAACATCTGACTTTCCACATTTTGTGACTGACTAATCTCACTTAGCATAATTTTCTCCAGTTTCATCAATTTCCCTGCTAATAAGATAATTTTGTTTTTCTTTATGGTGAGTAAAATTCCATTGTGTACATATTTTATACTTTTGCAATCCATTCATCTGTTGGTGGATATCTTGACTGGTTCCATAGTTTGATAATTGTGAACTGTGCAGCTATAAACAGAGATACATATACATTAGTCTGGAGGTTTGATTTCCAATTTTTAGGTACTCAGAAGTGGCATTGCTTGATCATATGGTAGGTTTGTTCCTATTTTTCTGAGGTTCCACCATATTGTTTTCCAAAATGGTTATACTAATTTGCAAACCAGCCACAATGTATTATTAGCATTCCCACTTCTCCACACCCTTTCCAGCATTTGTTGTTGTTTGTATTTTAATGATTGCCATTCTAATTGGGGTTAGATGAAATCTCAGGATAGTTTTGATTTGCATCTCTCTAGTTGCTAATGATGTTAAATATTTTTTCATACATTTATTAGCCATTTGAATTTCTTCTTTTGTGAAGTGGCTTGATGATTGACATATTGATATAAGTTAGATAGAATCTCAGTGTAGTTTTGATTTGCATCTCCCTGATTGCTAATGATGCTGAACATTTTTATGTATTTATCGACCATTTGTATCTCTTCTTTTGTGAAGTGTCTATTTAATTCAATTGTTCATTTCTTGATTGGGTTGGGTTTTTTTAGGGTAAAGCCTTTTAAGTTCTTTGTATATTCTAGATATTAGTCCTATCTCAGATGAATAACTGGCAAAGATTTCTCAAATATTTCTCATTCTGTAGGCTTTCTCTTTAGAGTCTTGATTATTCCCTTTGATAAGCAGAAACTTTTTAGTTTATTGTCACCTCACTTATTAATTCTTATTTTAATTTTTGGAACTATGTGAGTTTTGTTGAGGATGTTTCTACATATGCCTCTATGTTAGAGTGCTGGACCTATGCTATCTTCTTGTAGCTTCAAAATCTCTGGTCTAATTTCTATGACTTTGATCCATCTGGAGTTGACTCCTGTGTACAGTGAAAGATAAGGATTTAGCCGGGCGTGGTGGTGCCCGCTTGTAATCCCCGCGCTTGGGAGGCTGAGACAGGAGGATTGCACAGGTTCGAAGCCAGCCTCAGCTACTTAGTGATACCCTGTCTCCAAATAAAGTATAAAATAAGTCTGGGAGTATAGCCTGGAGGCAGAAAGCCTTTGGGTTCCACCCTCAGTACCACCAAAATTTAAAAAAAAAAAAAAAAGATAAGGATTTGGTTCCATTTTTCTACAACTTGATAGCCACTTTTCCCAACATCATTTGTTGAAAAGGCTATCTTTTCTCCATCATATGTGTTTGGCACCTTTGTTGAAAATCAACTGGCTATAAGTGTCTGCATTTGTTTCTGTATATTCTGTTCTGCTCCATTCATCTATGTGTCTGTTTTTGTGCCAATACCACGATTTTTTTTTTCTTTTTCCTTTTTTCTTTGGTGCATTGTTATACATCTTAAAGTGACATGAAACTGTAGAAACATACATGCACACATCACTCATTTAGCCGTTCCCCAATTCCCATTCCATTCCCTCTCTCCTCTCTCCTCATGTTTGGCTTACTGACTTTGATATGTTTATGAATGTTTATCATGCACATTAGGAAATTTCCCCCTCCCCCTACTCCCCTCAGTTAGGTCACTTTATTTGCTCATCTATGACTTCTTCTTCATCTAGAATTCCTCCTATGACCCTTTTTCTCCCTAACTTGTGCATATTAGGAAAAACATCTAATTTTTTACTTTTTGTGACTGAATAATCTCACTTAGCATAATATTCTTCAATTCCATCAATTTCCCTGCAAATCACATGATTTTGTTCTTATTTATGCCTGATTAAAATTCCATTGTGTAGCCGGGGGTGGTGGCACATGCTTGTAATCCCCACGCTTGGGAAGCAGAGACAGGAGGATTGCGCAAGTTCGAAGCCAGGCACACTGGCTTTAGAGGCCCTGTTTCCAAATAAAAATATAAAATATGTCTGGGAGTGTAGCCTGGAGGTAGAAGGGTTTCATTTACTTAAATTTTACAGAAAAATTTCACACAAATTGGAATATAAAAAGCCAAGGCTAATATATGAGCACACTTTTACTTAGTGACCAAAGTCTAGTGAAAACCGAGCCCTTAGGGATCTTCAACCATTACTTATTCCACTGTCCTAGAAAGCCTTGAAAATTCCTGACCACTGGCTGTTTGTTTATTTGTTTTTTGTTTGTTTGTTGTACTCAAGATTAAACCGAGAATATTCTACCTATGAGCTATACCCCCAGCCCTATTTTTTTTTTTTTTTTTGAAAGAGGGTCTCTTTAATTTGCCGAGGGCCTTACTAAGTTGTTGAGGCTGAGGATCCTAACCCTGTGATCCTCCTATCTCAGTCTTACAAATACTGGGATTATAGGCATGTACTGCCATGCCTTGTCTCCCTGGAGATTTAAATGACAGTTCCAGAATCCTGGAGTCACTCTACTAGAACCACTGGAGTGAAGGATCTAAGCAAAGAAGACCTTACGCTAATGTGACCTGAACCTCTCTCCAGGAAAGCACAACAGAATCCTTAGGAATGAATGACAACCTCAAGCCTACTCTGAGATATTTCATAAGTAAATTATAAAACATTTGTCTTACTATGACTGGCAGATTCCCTGTGCCACACCTGATAACATGTAACAGAACGTTGGTCTTTCCTGCAGGCTCAGTTGAAAACTTTGACTTTTATCCTTTTTATCCTCCACCCCTTTTCCTCAACCCCCTCACTTTTTCCTCTGTCACCTCCTGCTTCTGCAGAAGATTTCACCTCTTAGGATTTGTGTCCTGATTAGTAGAAAGGCAGAACCAGATGTTTGCAAAACTGCTTATTTTTTTCTAAGAAATGGACATATAAGTACCTGCTAGACAGACTGACAGAAACAAGTTACTCAAGGTCTTAGAAAATTGTCTTTTCTCATCCCATAGTACATACACACAAACACTCACAGACAAACGCACAAACATGCACACACTAAAACTGATACTTGCTAAGTAAACTCATTGCCTACCCACCTTTCTGGTGAGGAAGCTCATTTGAGAAATTCTTTTCAAGCATGTAAAAGGTGAGCCAGAGGACAGAGTCGGAAGAAGGTTATTTTGAGGGTTGGCTTAATTTATGGGGTTTATTTGTATCCTCTATCGTTCAGCGGGAAACCTTGTAAATGATGTTTGCATGCACTAAACTGTGATAACTGAACTGATGAGTTAAAGACTTGACTGAACATTTAATGTTGCTTATTAAATAATTATGACGAGGTTTGATGAATGCCTCTGATTCCCCAAACTTCCAACTGAGATTTTCAGCATGAGTTTCATTAGACAGACATGGATGGAGCCTGCTGTAACCCAGCTGCAAATGAGCTTGCAAAACATTTGAACTGGAAACCTTCAGATGTGAATAATGCAACTGTCTTGGTCCCCAAACCAGTATTTCATTTTCATTTGATTATAAAGTGATTGCAAATTATTCTGTATCTATGGGCCTTTCTAAACTATCATTGCAATCTCTATATGTACTTAATGAAAAAGTAATCTACATTTCTTGCAAAAGGAAAGGAAACTTCTCCACTTAAAAATAAAATCCTATCTGATATGTCAATCACCTTTTTTTTCTAGAGTACTGAAGTTATACATTTCCAGTGCAATGAGAGATGAGAGGCCTTATGATTTATTGAAACCAGTGAACTTGCTCAGCATCAGAGGCAAGTTCATATGTTGTTTATGACACATGCCATTAACTTTTTTTATGTTCTATGTCATAGGTAATATTTTATTTTTTCCTTATATTTGGATGGTTGGGGGCATTGAGTGCCATTCATTTTTTATATATTTCCTTATATCATTATAAGTGCTCATTAGATCGTCCAACATATTTCAAATAAGAAGTCCCGAAAGTATAGAATTTTGTATTGTATCTTAAATCTTTTAAGTTACAATATTTTTTATGGAAAGTTCAATTGTATATCTACTGACAGTTCACATTTGTTGTTTTCATTGTTTCAAGTCTACCTCATAATGAAAAATAAAGTAGTCTGCAGTGAGATGAAGGGATCCCTGGAACTCAGGAGAAGTAGAGTATATTTAAAGAGGTAGTAGGAGGTGGAGGTTAAGGTCATGGGATCTAGAATCTCACTGCTTGTGTGTGAGTCCTAACTCTCCCTCCACTAGCTATGGAACAAAGTTCATGCCAGGTTTACAGAGGTCCCTGAGTTTTAGTTATTTGAAGTGGCTAAAACTATATCTGAAAAATTATTGAATTCTTGGGTCTCAGTCATCTTAGTTGGAAAAATGATGTCATTGGTAGTTCTCTAGAATGAACACCATTTGTAATTACTCAAAGATATTTAATTGATACATAAAAAGTAATATTTTGACAAAATCAATTTAAAATTTTTAATGCTGATTCTCAATAAGCTACTTTGCTTACAATTTGCTGAGCTCCAGTGATTTAGAGATGTCAATCTGTCTTATTCTGAATTCTTGGCTCATAAATTTTAAAATATGAGAAAGATATGTGAATTAATTTTTATTGTGAATCCAAAAATAGCTTGAAAGCATTTAATAAATGACAGGGAAGCACTAAAGGCCATAGATAACAGTGTCTCCAGATTTGATCATGATGTGATCCTGATGTCGTTCACCTATTTTTTTCCTGGACTTGTCCCTGATGGAGAGTTTCTTCTCCAACAATGATTTACAGTAGGATTAGAAGAGGAAGAACACGGACAAGAGACAAGGCTGATATAAAGGGCTGTGCAGTAAATGGGGATGCATTATAATCT
The DNA here is from genome assembly GCF_963383645.1 of Muscardinus avellanarius. Lineage (NCBI taxonomy): Eukaryota > Metazoa > Chordata > Mammalia > Rodentia > Gliridae > Muscardinus > Muscardinus avellanarius. The sequence continues at coordinate 31,187,383 of NC_137803.1, read as the reverse complement.
TATGAAAGTATTTGATTTGAAGTCCTTAAATAAGCAAGCATATTTGGCACCATGAACTAGGGATTCAAATGAACTGTCCTCACTATTCCACAATCACATCTATATCCTAGTATGTATTCTACTTTTCTATTTGCTCTTAGCTGAAAAATTTATTCTTCCTAACACCCTGCTCCTAATATTTTATTTCTTTAAAATTTTAGGTTTTCTGGAATCCAACTCCTAGATTAAATGCTGGCTTCCCCTATAACCCTTCTTTGCATTTCTATCTCCCAGAAGCTGTGTCTCCGGTTCCAAATTTATGATGATTATAACCTGCTCTTGTTCCTGCAGTTGTTCAGGCAATTATGTACCTTGCTGGGGATAATTAATAAATAGATAAAGCAAGCAGATACCTTTAAAAAGGAGGGAGGAATGTAGAGTATTCAATTAAAGACTATTTTTAAAAACAGCAAATTTTACAAGCCACCTTAAGACTAGCCCTTTGTGCTATTTGGAAAGCAATTAGCAGACTATTGACGTGAACAATTAGAATGTGGACATATTCTTTTGAGGTGACACAATCTAACCTCCAACTATACTATAACTATATTAAAAATTGTACTTAATTAATAGCAATTTTTGGTACTAGGGGCTGAACCCAGGGGCACTCTTCTGCTGAACTTCACCCCCAGTCCTATTTAAAAAAAAAACAAAACAGAATCTAAGTTGCTGAGGGTCTCACTAAATTACTGCACAAAGCCTTGAATATGTCACCCTCCTTTTTCAGCCTCCCCTAGAATTCCAGGCATGCCCCCACCACGCCCAGCTATTATGGTCATTTTTAAATTCATTTTAACAATGCCTAGAAAATTGTTTTCTCTCTTGATATGTAATAATTACCTGATAGTCTTGGTTTTGTCTTTTGACTCATAAAAGCTAAAAAAATTTACTAGCTTTTCTTCTATATCTTTCATAGTCATTTTCCATGCCTAAATATTAGTCTCAGATGTGTGTGTGTGTGTGTGTGTGTTTGTGTGTGTGTGTGTGTGTGTGTATACACATGCACTAGGGATTTTACCCAGAGGCATTCTAACTTCATGCTAGCTATATCCCCAGCCCTTTTTTATGTTTTGTTTTTATTTTGAAATAGGGTCTCACTAAGTTGCTGAGAGCCTTACCAAGTTGTTAAGGCTAGCTTTGAACCTGCAATCCTCTGGTATGAGCATCCTAATACTGGGGCACTGATAAATTTTTTAAAAGAATGGTACTGATAGAAAATTATCCATTATATTGATTACACTTTTAAATAAAAAGACATATGGCAGAAACATCACAAATGAGTAAATCAATGTCTACACATACAAGGAACTCTGGAAATTGTGTAATCAAATTACTAACTTGAATGCTATGTAAGTATCATAATAGGTTTTACTTATACCCATGAGTTTAAATTAAACAGGTCCCTCCTCCCTACTCATTCTTCTCTCAAAAAACAATATTAAAAATCAGGTAGATTTTAGTATCAAATAGTAAATATGTATTTTTGCTCTAAACATTGCCTTTGAAAAATGACTTATACATTTTAGCTAAGATCAAATGAAATTGGAGCTGTAAAATGAAAAATATCCAAAATGGGGCAATGTTGCATTACAAGGGAGTGAATTACAGAGTTAGTTTGGGCTAAACTTACAGGAAAAAAAAATTCTTGTCCAATACTAGTGTGTGACACCCACATCAACAAAACAGAAAAAAGATCAAGAAGGAGATGGAGTGAGTCATGAGGTCACTGAGATTTCTCAAAGTCCTGAGTCAGACTTCCAACTGCCTTTGAGAAAAGCAGGCCAGCCATGCCTTTAAAGAAAGAAAAGCCATCAATCTTGCAAAATACCAAGGCAATGATTAGTGAAAACATGTCAAACTCCTACCCTCTTCTCCCACATTCCACTGCCCCACATAAACTGACCATATCACAGAAAGAAAAGCCCAACAAGCCAAATTTCCCACAAGAATCTTATCTCCAAGATAAGAAACACTGTCAGAAGTAGTCAGAAGACAAAGTGAGAAATGAAAATCATCAGTTAAAATAAAGAAAACCAAACATTGCCAGGAAAAGATATCGTTCCAAGAAAAATTATGACATTTCAGTTGCTACAAGGATTCTGACTCACAACAGATAACAATGGGGAAGCTCCGAATTTCATTTCTATCCGAGATTTGGGGGCCAGTGCTTTAGTCTTTTAGGCACTCAGTAAGCAGATGGTCTCACTAGCGTTCAAAGCCCATTTGTTCCCCATTTGCTCTCTAAAACAAGGCAATCAGACAGAGGGAACAGTGATTTCAGCTTCACAGGGATGTCTTGTGCATGATAATCTGATGTGTATTGTTATTGAAGGGTTTTTTTGGGGGGGCATATTGTGAAGAGGATGAAGCAGTAGCTTCTTTTCCTTCCTTCCTTCCTTCCTTCCTTCCTTCCTTCCTTCCTTCCTTCCTTCCTTTGTAGTTGGGCATTCTAACTCTGAGCTACACCTCCAGTTCTTCTTTTGTTTTGTTTTGTTTTTTCTTTGGGTTTGTTTGTTTTGTTTTAAACAGGGTCTCGCTAACTTGCTGAGGATCTTACTAATTGTGAAGCTGTTCTCGAACTTGCAATCCTCATGTCTCAGCCTCCCAAGTACTAGGATTACAGGCGTATGCACTTAGCTGTGTGTTTCTTATTCTAAATAAAAATATCACATTTAAAATTGTATTGACCAAAATGGATGGATCTGGAGGACATTATGCTAAGCGAGATTAGTCAGTCACAAAAAATAAGAAATCGGATGCTTTCCCTAATATGTAAAAGTGAAGGAGAAATGGGTCATGGAAGGAACTCTAGATGAAAAAGGAAATCCTATAGAGGAGCAAACAAGACAACCTAAATGAGGGAATGGGAGGGGGGAGAAAGGAAATTCTCTAAAGCACATAATGTACTTAAACATATCGACGTCAACCACTAAGCCAAGCTTGAGAAGGAGGTCTGGGGAGGGAATGGGGTGGGAACTGGGTAGGGGCTAAACGGGTGATGTGTACATGTATGTTCACACAAGTTTTTTACTCCAATATGATGTATGAATATAATTCACCAATAATTTTTTTTTTAAATTGTATTGACCAACTGAGCATGGTGGCGCACACTTGTAATCCCAGCATTCGGGGGAGGCTGAGACAGGAGGATCACGGCTCACAGACATCCTCAGCTACTTAGTGAGGTCCTCCACAACTTAATGAGATCTTGTTTCAAAATAAATAATAAAAAAGGGGCAGGGGGTGTAGCTCAGAAGTTGAATGGCCCTGGGTTTCATCCCTCGACCCACAAGAAAAAAAAAAATTGTATTGACCAAATGATTTACGAAATAATACTCACATGCAGCTAGTCACCCCAGAGTGTGGATCAGCAAGGTGAATTAAGGGCAGTAAAAGTGTTCCGACCACTGTAGACATAACGGTTGCAGAGCAAGCCAAATGCCCAACTCCAAGGCATGATCTCATTGCTCAGTAAGATGGATAGGCAACATAAAACTTTCAGTCATAGTTCAGAAAGAGAAAATATAATTTTTTGGTGGCAGTGATTTATTATGTTTTGGCTTTGGATGTTCCTAGGTTCAAGCATTTTCTTTATTGACTTCAGTCTGTGGCCAAGATCCAGACTGGCAAGGGCTGCAGAGTCTGTGGACGGTGGGAAGGCAGCCCAGAGATCAGAGATCAAGAACAAAGAAGACAGAGGCCTACCCCCAAGAGAAATAAACTTTGTATTCCTCCCTAGTCCAACTCTTTCATTTGGGGCAATTCGGCTTCCAGAGTTCCTGGGAACTGGTCAAACCTCAAGTTCCTTTCCTTGCCACAAGCTGGGCTAGCTAAACCTGAATAGCCCTGCTATACTGAACCAAAAATTAGGGTTTGGGTTTTGTTTTGTTTTGTTTTTCTCTCGGTTAGCTTTCTACCTTTGAAATCAACCCTGTGCTAAGCAACAAACCCATCACATTGAACTCACTCCCAAGCAACAAGAAATTTCTCTCCCAGATATCCCAACAGATAACTGGGAGAGAAAAATGTGACAACAGCCTATTGATGTAGGAGATTCATAAGTATGTGTATGAGTGTAGGTGCATTGTATACATGTAGGATGCGTGTATATGTACATTCAGATAAATTTAGCATACCAATTTAATACAATATTAATATAAATGATATGCCAAGAAACAGACATTTTCTTATCTACACTGTGCTTTTATTTCACCTATAAATATATGACAATATAAAGTCAATTTCCATTTGTTTATAACAGTTGAGTCACTATAGAATAATGATAGTTTGTTGTCATGCTGATGGAAGATAGCCAGGAGTGTGTGTATATATGTGTGCATAGATATGAATTTTATATAAAATGAATTTATAACTATATGAAGTATTTAAAATATATACTTTAAGATAAGTTTTAGAAATTTACTTTATACTTTTATTGGTGCATTGTAATTATACATATATAACACACACACACATATACATATACTTTGATAGTGGAGATTGAATCCAGGGATGTTCTATCTCTCAACTACAATCACAGCCCCATTGTATCCTTTTTTAAATTTTTTATTGGTGCATTGCAGTCATACATCCTAATGTGGTACAAAATGGCAGAGGTATATATGCACACATCATTTATTTAGCCCTCCCCCAATTTCTACCCCATTCCATTCCCCCTCCCTCCTTCTCATATTTGGCTTACTGATTGACTTTGATATGTTTATGAATGTATGTCATATACATTAGGGAAAAGGAACAAAATTACATTTATTCTTTATTTTGAAACAGTATCTAGGTAAATTATTGATGGTTTGTTAAAGTGATGATATTGGCTTCAAATCTATGATCTTCTTATCTTAGCCTACCAAATATTGGCATTATAGATGTGCATTGCTTATACATATATTTTTAAATGATGAAAACAATAAAAAGAAGCAATATGGGCTAAAGTATCTGTCAGAAGGCTTTGTTTTTAACTGAGATAATATATGCATCATGTTAGAATTTTAAGAATAAACAATCTGACCATTTTTTCATGCTATTTTGGTGGTACCACTGCTTGATTCTAAGATGACCTATGAGAGCTCTTAAAGTTCCTTTTACTTTTTTATTTTTTTAAATTTTTTGCAGTTATGGATGGAACCCAGGGGCATTCTAGCATTCCAAGACATACCCCCAGCCTTACTTTTTATTCTTTCTTTTTTTTTTTTTTTGTGGTGGTACTGGAAGCCCTTCTACCTCCGGTGGTTCCTGGAAGCCCTTCTACCTCTGGGCTACACTCCCAGACCTATTTTTACGTTTTTTTATTTGGAAACAGGGTCTCCTAAGCCAGCGCGCACGGCTGGCTTCAAACCTGCGCGATCCTCCTGTCTCTGCCTCCCAAGTGAGGGGATTACAAGCGTGCGCCACCACGCCCAGCTCTTTCTTTTGAAACAGTGTCTCGCTGTGTTACAGAGAGCCTCACTAAGTAGCTGAGGCTGTCCAGGAGCAACAATCCTCTTGTCTCAGCTTCCTGAATGCTGGGATTACAAGTGTGTGCCACCATGCCCGGCTTTAAAGTCCCTTTGTCCCATGGAGGCTAAAGCTTTGCTGACACCACAACTCCAAGGCACTTGGGTCCTATTAAGCCTTCTGTGGGCGACCAGCCTTAGTCGAACTGTGAAAAATGCCTTTCAGAAGAAAACGAAGGAACAGCATTTGCTCCTGGAACATGTACAATTATTATAGTAAGAGAAGCAAGATTTATGATCATGTATATAAGATCCACAGACACAGTGAAAAGAAAAGCAGAAGAAAAATATGGTAAATAACAGAGATTCTGAAATGCAAATAAAGACAAAAATAGAATAAGAAGCAGTCAAAATGAAAGGGCAGGTGTTGGCTGGAAGTCTATAGGTTTTTGAAGCAGGAGGGACAAGAGAAGTAGGTAACCACAGGAAAGCCATAGTAACTCATTTTCTTATTCCTCTTATTCCGTTACCTCCCTCCCCACCACATGGGGCAGCACACCTCCTGATCTCTCTATACATAATATAAGAGTTCACAACCTTTTCTGAATTAAGCAGAGAAGCCTAGGAGGAATGCCCTGTCAATGGAATGAAAGGGTTAAGTAGACTTTGAACTGAATTTAAACCATGAGACAAAAAAATTGATGCATCTCCTTTGATTGTTCAAAAGCCAATAGAATCCCCTGATCCATTCCATTCCATTTATTTCTGTCGTGCTGAGCTAAAGGATAGAGAAGACCTTTTTTTACTCTAATAAGTAGCTAGCCCTGCCTCTCTCATTGCTGCTGTGTCTTTGCTGACCTATATTTCTCGCATATGGATGGATCACCTCTAGCAGGTTCGACAGACGCTATAATATCATTATGCAAATGGAGGTTCACTGCCACACGGGAATCCTGTGGACTGATCGCTTCATTATCAGCCTTATCAGAAAATACAAGAGAATTGTGTCCTGTACTCAGGCAGATGAGAACATAATTTAAATAAAATAGTTTACTGTTGGGCTACACTATTGGCTGGGGTGGGAGATGAGAGAGCTGGTTACAAAAGCAGGACTATCAACAGGCATTGCACAGCAGACACTGCCCGAACTGACTGCCTGTGCTCTCCCTCTTCCTTACTCCAAATAAAGACCTATGTGAAGATGCTGTGCAACATTTGATTTGTTCACCTGCTGTCATATGCCCTTCAAGAATATCTGCCTTAGAATAGAAGCAGTTTAGCCCTGTGCCCAGAGAGGCAGGTTGTTTAGTAAAACAAGCCTTAGGATCAGGAGACCTGGTTTCTGCACACTGTGTTTTCCATGCGACCTTGAACATTTTACATGATACTTTCTTTTTTTATTTTAAGTCACTTGACCTATTTAAAGCTCTTATCAGGCAGTAAGTGAAGACTGTCTTTAAAATGCCTTTGAGGGGTAACATTATTTTGATACCTGGAATTCTAAGCTGATATATATTCCCAAGCTTTATTCTGTAAAAGTAAAATACGGCTCTTAATAAAATGTGGCTATGTGCCAATTCCAATTGGCAATTATCATAGGTTCCTGTTAAAATGGTACATGTAAAACCATAACTCACTTATATAATAGATTGTGGAATATAATGTGGCATTATTACTACTAATGAGACTAATGGACTAGGTAACTGGGTTCAAGTCATAACATTGGCTATCGTGTGCTAGGGTCACCTAGCTCAGCTACTCAGTTCCTGCCTGTATGTCCAATTCAGGATGCACATTCATGGAACATCTTCATGAAAATTACTATTTATATAAGATCTAGCACTCAGTGGTCACCTTTTCTTTCAAATCTACCTTCTATACCATTATAAAACTTTGTTTAGACTTATTACAGTATTTCTTCTGTTATAGTGGCTTGACTATACAATTTTCATTTTGGTATTAGAGTTATCTCAGAAGCATTCTAAATCTTATCTACATCCCAAGCCCAATTTTATTTTGAAATAGTATCTCATTAAGTTGCTAAGGTATCTCATCACATTGCTAAACATACCCTAAAAACTATGATCCTCCTGTCTAAACTTACACCTGATTGTTCGCATTTTTTTCTATTTCTGGCTGTCATCTTTTCAAAGAAATGGGTTCTATCTTTCAACAAGATTCAAAAAGAGCTGATGGAAAACTCCTACTGAAAGGCGGTATGCAGGTGGATGCCCCAGACCAAGGGGCTAGAAGAAGCAGACATGTTTTTCCATGATACTATGGGACAACTCTTCAAAAAGAAAAAGAAAAATTGACTCATTAAGCTCGGGAAGCTGTACAAAGCCAATCTCTAGATAACATCTCTCTCCATCTCCCAGCTATATATATATATTTTTTTTTCCCTTGGACTACTAGAGGCATGTGAGCTTGCCAGCAGAAAATGACTGGTAGCACAGAGTCTAGAATTTACATATAGGCTTTCCTAAGATTCCTATGAAACAATTCCACTCTAAATCCCTGGAAGAAGTGAAGAACAGTCCACATTGCCTTTAGGTTAGAGAATTAATCAAAAATACTTTTTAGAAACTCTGTAAGAAAGGTTTCACCCACTTCAGTGGTAGATTAATGTCAAATTTGTAATTATAGTGCTTAAAACTCACAAGCCCTTCCAAGATTTTGTGGTTTTTCTCCTCCAGCATTCTAAAGCAGAAGCCCTTGTAGACACACAAAATATTATTGTTGAATAAATGAAGAAATGAACTAATGATACACAGTTTTACTCCTTTATTACTTAGTAGAGTACCTTACGAAATTTAAGGACATTTGGAATTATTGTACATCATAACTCAATAAAGGAAATTAAGAATGAGAAATGCTGGAAATCCTTTTTCCTAGATTCCCTAATTAATCAGTGGTCACAGTTCTTTCTGTGTCTAGTTTAACATTATTATTTCAAAGCCACCAGCTCTGGGACCTACTCTTTCTCATGAATCCCTAGTTTCAACAATTGACGGCCAGGTTACTAGAGTTGAATAAGATCCTCATAAAGTCAGATCACACTCGTTTATAAATTACTTACTAGCATTCAGGGAATCCCATCATTCCCTAAATAATTATTGCATTCAAATTGTTTGCCAGAGATTTTGATCCAATTGTAGCAGCATTCAAAGATGAATATGCAATGTTTCCTGCCTTGTAGATATTTAGAATTTCACATAATGGTACGAAAAATTAACCAATATTTCTTTCTTCTCAATTTATGACCTTCTATAATAGTCACCTTCATCCTAACTAATCAGAAGATACATGGGTCACTGTGATGGAACATTGCAATCGAAAAAATAATTAACTCCAAATGACTAACACCCATGTGAATTTTTTAGGAGGGTTACAAAATCTTCATCTGCTTCAAAATTCCAAAGAAAAAAGTAAACTTGTTTGGTATATTTTACAACTATAATAGAAGTGTGAGGGGCTTATTTCCCATTACCACGGAAGTAGAAGCCTGTTGAACATAGTCCTTGAAAATAATAGGTGTAGTTTAGCTAGTAATCAAAACTGCTTGTCCACTAGAGGTTTCTAAGAGTGTGAGACTCATGGAAACTCCTTGTGTCAGTGAAGCAAATGAAACTCTGATGCAGTGTCAAGAGAGGCTAGAAAGAAGTAAGGGCATCCCTATATTAGTGTGGCAGTTTTCAATACAGCTCAGGGAGTTTTGAAGATCAGCCTAGTTCTTTTAACCCCAAAGAAAACAGACATAAAGGTTAGCCAAAGCAAATGAAGTAAAGGGACTACTGGTCTGGTAATAGACACAAAGAACATCCAGCCATCTTCCCTGTTTCCTCCTTGATAGGGAGTCAGGTGAAGCTGAAAATGCATAAATAAACAATAGACGCCACCATTCTTTCTTTTCCTGTTGTTAAAGATCACAAGAGGCTATAAAAAAACAAGGCCTTGTGATGACCAGAAGTTGGAATGAGAGGAGAAAGATATTGGGAAGATGGATAAAGAAGAAGTGAGCTTGAAATTAAGTGATGGAGGGAGTGCAGAGGAGAGATAATAGATGAGGGGACACTTTAATTGATGTTATATATAAAAACAAAATTATCAATACTAATCTCAATATCATTTGCTGAAAAGGGGGGAGTGGGATGGGATCTGAAGGGAAGCCCACCAAGCACTATGTACATGTGTATCTCTATCACTCTGAACTTCATTATTATATATGATTATAATATACCAATAAAGTATATTTTTAAAAGTACACATTAGTTATTAATGATCATATTATATTGCAAGTTAACAGATTAAATTGATTTTACCAAAACAGAGTATATTACCTAATGTGAGTAAACTGAGGCTTCAAAACTAAGAGAAGAGTTCTAGTCATAACAAGAGTATTGTCTGTACATGATGGAAGAGTGATTTTTTAGGCCTTCATAGAGAAAATAGACATGAAATGTAAGCAAATCATAGCAGTTTGAAGAGTTTTAAAATAATAAAGGAAATGCCTTGTGTAATAAGGACTCAAGGGAAGAGTGGAGGAAATGTTATGAAGAGCTCATTTATGGAAGTCACCTTTGAGCCAACCTGAATAAAGGAATAGGCATTGCTGTCATTACAGATAGGGGTTACTCTTCCCCAAGGTATATAGTGTACTTTAGGAAACTATCATTCTATATGGGTAAGGTAGATGAAGTCAGAAAGGTAGAGCCAGTCACTGGGATGCTTACTTTCAGGAATAGGGAGGCACTGAACGTCTGTTCAAACCATGTATCCAGAGTCTGTGCTGAGTCACCATAGGTATTTTGATCCCAGGGCTCATCTCACAGAAACTGTCAGTGTCCACATAAGAGCAATACTTTCTGAGCTCTTTGACATGTATCCAGTAATGTTTAAAGCGCTTCATATAGAAGTTCACTTAATCTCACCACCTTATGAGAAAGGTAAAAATCTATCTCCATTTTCGTATGGGGAAACTGAGATTACAAAAAATAATATGTCATTTAAATTTAGAGTTTATAAGGAAAAGAGTCCACTCTGGAACTGTAGTGTATTTAGTTCCTGACCTATTTTCCTTAACTAAGCTTTAAACTGGCATTTGGACTATTTGTTTCCAATGTTGATCCTTGACTCTGATGATCCAAAATCTGGTCATTGTTTTACAGCAGCAACATGTAATGAAAGGAGAAGTAGATTTGGTTAAGAGGGAGCCTTCTCCTTAAATTGTTCCTCCTCACAAGATTGAAAAAGCTACTGCCAAGCTCATGTCCCCAAGAGAATTTAATAAAATGGAATGTATTTAGTAGTCAACAAGAAAATTCTTGAAATTAAATTCCAGATGGGCACATTTACAGCTATTTCCATTATGGGTCTGAATTAGAGTGAATCCTGGAACAGATTCCTCCAAGAATGGCTCAAGACCAGCATGTCTTAAGTGTGACTTCAGAGAAGTGTGTGTGTGTGTGTGTGTGTGTGTGTGTGTGTGTGTGTGTGTGTGTACTAGGAACTGAACTCAGGAACTCAGGGCCATTCTACCACTAAAACACATGCCAAGGCATTTTATTCTTTTTCATTTTCTTTTTTATTTTTTGAAACAGATCTCAATAAGTGGCTGAGGCGTCCTTGAACCTGCAATCTTCCTATTTCAGCCTCCTATATTCTGGGATTACAGGTATGTGCCACCATGCCTGGCCTAGGGAGCTTTTGAAGAATGCACATTCCTGAAAATCAAATATATATGCATATATATATATGTGTATATATATATATATATACACACATATATATATGTATGTATATTCTCGCAAGTATCCTTTCCTGAAACTGCTTGCATTACTATAAACAGTTTACTATTTTCTATTTTATTGTTTTCTTAAAAAGTTGAGGATGTAGCTCACCCTTGAACAACACTGATATAAGAGATTACACTATGCACACCAGGCTCCTCTGCAGTTGTTCCCTTCTGGTTCAGTGGCATCTCCTTCAAGAGTCTTTTTAGGCTTGACCTCAGCCACACTCTGAGTTCCAGATCTTTCCATCCTCTCTCCTTGATCAAATATCCCTTTTTTGGGGAGGATTACTATGGGATTGAGCCAGAAACTTTCTATCTCTCAGCCCCATTTTATTTTTTATTGTGAAACAAGATCTCACCAAGTTGCTGAGGTTGGCCTTGAATCTGTGATCCTCCTTTCTCAGATGCCCAAGTACTGAGATTACACATGTGTAACACAGCCTATTTTCCATCTTTATGATCATAAAGGCTTTATGTTATAGTGAATTTGCCTGATCAAATGAGCTGCATTAAGTTGTTTTCCATGCTGTTAATATTTATGTTTAATTAAAGATGAATATTTACATATTAATCTAGAAATACAAATAACTACAGTGTGTGTGTGTGTGTGTGTGTGTGTGTGTGTGTGTGTGTGTGTGTGTGTATTGTACTGGGAAATGAATCCAGGAACATTATACCTCTGACACACCCAGCGCTATTTTATTTTTTATCCTTGAAACATATTCTTGCTAAGTTACTCCACGCTGGCCTCAAACCTGTGATACTCCTGTTTTAACCTCCTAAGAACTGGGATTACAGGTGTGCACCACCATGACTGGCTAATACTACAGGTTTTAGAGAAAGTACTTTATGTTCCAATTAATTTTTTCCTAAACACAATCTATAAGCAGGACCTCTTGAACATTTCTGTGGAAGGGTCTGAATCCAGCCTTCCACCTTACCCTACGCACACACAATGCTCCAGCTTGAAGTCTCAAATACCTTATCTAGGCTCCTAATCTGTGTAGTAGATAAGAAGGCCCCAGAGGGTTGTTATGAAAACTAAATAAAACAAAGCACACAGAAATAGCTGGGCCAGTGGTAGATACATAGAAAATATTGTCTTACAATAATTTACTTTCTATTCTTTTCTTTCTTTTTTCTTTCTTTCCTTTTTTTTGGTACTTGGGATTAAAACTAGAGGCAGTCTTCCACTGAGCTACACCCCACACCTCCAGCCATATTTTATTTTATTTCATTTTGAAACAGGGTCTCACCAAGTCACTGTGTACTGGCCTCAAACTTTCAATCATCCAGTCCCAACCTCCCACATACTCAGATTATAGATAGACCTATCTTTATTCCCTTCCCTTCCCTTCCCTTCCTCCTGCCCTCTCACATCCTCTCACCTTTCTCCTTATTTTCTCCATTCTCTGTTCCAGATGTTCAGGCCTCTTATCCTGCATATTGGTCCAAGGGTTTCTCCCACTACTGACTTCTAGTGTCTCCAGATTGACAATCCATCTTTTCCACAAATGGGGAGGGCATCACTTGGTAATATTATTTTTGAGGATTAGTCATGTGTTACTCAGTTATCTTGCAAAAAAAAATCTGACAATATAGTCTGGGAAAAGATGGGAATGACAAGGGCTTACCAGTCCCCAAGGGCAGTTGCTTAAGAAACTACTTGTCATGAAAGATAACAGACTGACTGGCTGATGCCTTAATGATCACAGAGCTTTAGGCAGAGTTTTAGGCAGCAGCAGAGCACTTGGGGACTTCAGAGGGGAAAAAATGAGCAGAGGGATGCTTCTGTGTTCCCCTCAGCCTTCCAGCCCAGGCCTGGAACTGTGCTCAAACCCTTGTGGTTTCTTATATTAATGAGCCAACTTCATGGGGGTCAGCTTGGAAGGAAGGATGACAAATTGCTGTCCTCTTCTGATTTCATTTGTTGTCGAGAGTCCTTTGATCCGTGACTGCTTAGCAGAGATTGCATTGCATCAAACACAATTAGAGTTGGACAGCCTGGCAAGCATGGCTGAGGAGCACATCAGAACAGGCAGCCTCTTGCCTGTTGAGACATTGGAATACTGGTGGAAGCATCCCCTCCCCCAGACTCCTCCATCTTGCCAGACCCAAGGCTGCACATCCTGATCACACAGCTTCTATGGTAGGTGCTTCTGATCAGCGACGAGGGGATAGAAAGGAGTATAACATAGCTGTCAAAGCTGTATTTTGTGACTTATTCATTTAATCCATTTTCAGATATTTACTGATAAATTACTATGTTGATGTCACGAGAAGAGAGGAAAAGAAAGAAGAGCATCGGTTACAAAAGGGAGTAGGAGCTGCAGTTCTAGAATATAGGAGGGAAAGCCAGCTTAATTTGTGTGAACCAAACCTGCAACCCAGAGGAAGATGACATATTTCAGATGTGACATTGCTAACTTTACTACAAACATCTCGGCTGTGTGTAGATCCTTGGAAGGTGAAGTCAAGACTCCAGCTAATAATAAATCAGTTTTATCTACATTTCTAGCCTAGGTTGACTTCTTTTTGAATACACAGTAAATCCTCTGTTGTCCACAGCTCAAGATTTGAGATTAGTACTGGCCTACAGTAGGGAGTTCTAAATCTGGTGGCCTATAGTAGGGAGTTCTAAAATTGTCTACAAATGGGGATGGAATTTTCTATTGATGCTGCTCCTTTCAAGGACAACTTGAATCACCTATGTCCCTGAGATTCCAAGATAGGTCCATCATAACACACACAGCATATACTGCTGAAAAATGAGATGACAGAGAAGAGAAATAATACTTTTATTTTTTTTGGTTTTGTTTGTGGTACTGGGAATGGAACCCAGGGGTATTCTACCTCCAAGCTACACCCCCAGCCCAATGTTTTATTCTTTATTTTGAAACAAGGTCTCAATGAGTTGCAAAGGGTCTCACTAAGTAGCTGAGGCTGTCCTCGAACCATGACCCTCCTGTCTCAGCCTCCCGAATGCTGGGATTACAAGTGTGTGTCACCACGCCTGGCTAGAGAAATAATACTTTGGAGTTAGAGGCAGGGACTGGTGTGATCTAACTTCAGGCCAAGGAACTCCTGGAGTGATCAGAGGCTGGGAGAGGTAAGAATTCTCTCAAGAGCCTTCAGAAGGAAAACCACCTGCTTTCTTTCCTCTAGTACTATGTAAGACAAGGCAGATGAGGAAGAACCGGCCAGTTAATCTTGTCTGGAACATCTTTTGGAAATACAGCTTGACATGGCACTGACACTGGTTTCCCAACAATCCTGGGAGGGATCATCTCCTGTGTTTGAAAAAAGTTTGTTTTATGCATATATAACAAAAGAAATTAACACTAGGCTTCTACCACCTTGACAGATATGAAGAAACTAACAATCTACCACCACCACCCAAAAAAAAAATCAATGGAAAAAAATCAACCTTCAGAAAAAAAAATAGGACAACACAAATTAAATCTACTTCTTCTTTAATCTAAGTCCAAGCTACAGTGATGCCCTAAACCTCAGCCCAAAATGCCCCAGAGATAAAAGACACCTCTCTATTTGGCAAAACAAGTATAATTTTAAAGAAAAAAAATGAAGACAGGGAAAATAGAGAACATACTGTATAGATGGAGAAGAATTCTGAGGTGAGCAGAGGAGATACATGCCATGGTGCAGAGCAAGGAGAAGGGCCAGTGGTGGCCTGTGGGGCACAAGCACCCTTGGCACATGCTGCTGGGACCTCCTGAAGACTGGCTCATTGGAGATGCTAAGGGAACACGCTCAGACACAGCTGCTAGGAGATTAACACTGATCCGGTTTGTTCCAGAGAATTTGTTGACTTTTTCCTTTTTTCCAGATAAAATCCATATGTAACAAATTACTCTTTCTCTTTTGAGAAGCCTGTCCTTTCTGGGATAGGATCACATCTATCAACAGTGTATCAACAGTGTGGTTCATGATCTGGTGAGGCAATACCCCAACTCTACATGATTTTCTTGACTGGCATCTCTGATTGGCATCTATTAGGGTCACCTTCTCCTAAGTTTTGGTCCAAAGTGGTGTGCTGGCTCCTCTGGAGCCTGAACCTTAAGATGCATGTATTCCTGTTGCTCCAGACTTTTCCTTCTGTCCTTTAAGTGGATATGGTGTCCCTGTAAAGTGGCTGATAAGTTGGGTCCCTCCCCTCCCCTACCTGATCTCACAGCCAGAACAGGAGGTGGAACCCTGGAAGCCAGAAGTGGAAATATCATGAGACTATATAGATGCTGTGAGACATACTTGAGATTGTGAGACTACAGATGTCACAAGAGAATCGGCATGCCTATAAAACAATGGTTCCTCCAATCTACCATGTGACTCAGCCGGCCGATCAGGACTATGCGCAATTCACCAGACACATGGCCCATCAGCCCTTCCTCCATGGCTGGCTGACTCCCCTGAGAGTGCTGGTTTGGGTGCAAATAAAGCAGTGGTCTCTGATAACCCAGTTGTTGTTTTCACCTCCCTATTATACTTGCTAACTCTGTTTTCATCCTTTCATCTGGTGCCAACCCTGGGAGAATTTTTCATGTCTTTTCACTGTTTCTTTTACTCTCTCTCTCTTTTTAAGCCCCAGACTCTCCAACCTACCATCAGTTCAACCACAAGGTCCCATGCCAGCACTTGGCTTGCAGGTGCAGCTCCTCCCACTGCGGCTGCCACAGCATGCAGGTTTCAATCCCTCAGCCACCACTTGCAGGCTCCATGCAGCCACTGCAGGCTCTGCAGGGCACCTTGCCACCAGTTCTACCTTCTCCGAGCCAGGCTCCTTAGGATGTGCATGCCCCGCGGTCTCTGGCACCTGCTCTGCCTGCTGACCACCTGCACAGTTCAGGACCTCAACCCGCCGATTGGACCTCCCACAACTGCTGTTCTGGCTAGGCTCCGGTTGCTGCCAGAATCTCTGGCCGCTTTGTTCTGCCTGCCCCGAGCCATGCTCGTTGGGCAGCGTACAGCCAGCCTCGGTGTCTGCCACAGTCACCCACTCCAGGCTTGACTTGCAGGCATAGTTCCACTTCATGCCACCACTCTGTTCTCCCCATCCCAAGCCAGGATCACTGGGCGATGTGCCCCATGGTGTGGCCTCAGCATCTGCCCCGTGCCTGGCAGCCATTTTGTTTCCATGCTGCAAGCCTGGCAAGCCACACTGCCTGTGTGCCACCATCTGATTCCACCCATGCCAGGGCCCAGTGCCACCCACACCAGGCATAGGCACCGCGAGCCCCAGATCCACCGCACCCCCAGCATCTTCTCAGCGTTTCTGCCACAGCCGGTGCTGGCCGGCAACACTTCACTCCAGTAAGCTTCCTCTCTTTCCCTTGGTTAGCTGGTTCTGGACTTGGGTCTCCTGGTCCACGGGGACCCTGAAATACAAGCACTTGATGACCCACTCTCCCACAGTCCACTGGGAACACCCTCTGGATGAACAGATCATCCGCTGGTTTTACTAAGGGATTGAGACATCTTTCCCAATTTCTTAACCCCCTTTCTGAACAATTGATCAGGAAAATGGAAACACCTGTTTCCTGTTCTTCGTTTTCATCCACAAATCAATTATGGGAAGTTGAACCTCCAAACTAGCAGAGGACTTATGCCCTAAGCAGCTGTCTGGCCTCGATACAAGTTGGGTAATGGGTTGCAGTGGCCCAAGAATGGTTAACAACTGTTGTAAGTGGTCTGGTAAATGGTCCTAAATCTTTATGTCCAGGCTTATTTTCCTGCATTCCCATCCCTCCAAATACTCTCCCCCATCAGCTGCCATTTTTCCATAAGCTGCCATTTTGTGACGGCACGTAGTCACTACCTGGTGACGTCACAGTCGCTGTTTTAGTCGCAAACTTGTGATGTTACACAGTCGCGACCTTGTCACAGGCACAGTCGCTATTTGTGGTGACAGGTGGGTGCCAGCATCTGACCCAGCTGGCTTGCAGGCACTGCTTTCTGAGGATTCTGATCCACAGGTTCTCTCCTCACTGCCCCGGTCACCATCCTATCCCAGGACAGCCTCTCACTCTAACATGCTCTGTTGCCCCTGCCTTCCTCCCTTAAGGAACCAACTCAGAAGGCTTTTGGAAAAATTTAAGAAAGGCTGAGGACAGTCCTCAAACTCCTAACTGAGATTTGGTTAACATGGCATTTAAAGTTTTAATTCCAGAGAGGAACAGGTGGAGATGGAATGTACACTCTGACTTTGCCAAAAGGCAGATCCCTGGTAGCTGCCCTGCAGCCAGCAGAGGAGGCTCAGCCCTCCTCGGGGCAATGTGCACCACCTAGGCCTGCTTCAAGTGGGGCAAGGCCATATCCATCAACAAGACCATGCCTGGCGTGTGGCCAGGAGGGACACTGGAAAAGTGAGTGCCCTTGGAAAAGTGGTGAGCCCCAAGTGCCTCAACACAGGGGGACCACTTTTCCAGACCAGGCCCTGCCACTGGCCCTACTAGCCCTGACTGAAGACTGACAACTCCTGGATCCCTCAACCTCCATCCTCCTTGCCAGCCCAGGGTAACTCTCGGGGTATTGGGTAAGCCAATCTCCTTTTTGTCTGTCTGCTCAGTCCTTCCATCTTTTCAGGTCCTAGTCTTCTTTTTCTGATCTCAGTACAGGGGATTGATGACAAGCTTTCCTGCCCATGTAGTACAGGCCCTCTTTTACAGGACTGATATCTTTTCCAACCTGAAATTGAAGAAGCAGCACCACACATGGCAGTCAAGGCCCTTAAGCCAGGGGATCGAGTTCTCCTCAAGTTACTTCAACCAAAATATCTATAATATACCTCATATCTGGAAGGGCTCCAAGGGCCAGCAGCTGCTGGGCTTCTTCCCTTCCGGGCAAGGGCCAGTAGCTGATGGTCTCCTGCCTTTCCCAGGACCTGCTCTCACGATTTGCCTTTTCTTTTAATAACTCCTTGTCTGTTCAAGTCTTCTTGAACGCACATTACCAAGCTGTCCAGGGTAATCTCTGACTCCTGTTTCAGCCATACTTCTACCTGTGCACTTCCAAAGGACTCCACCTCTCCTGGCCAAGGGGTTCCCCTACAACATCTCCTGGCAGCAGGAAGTAGCTTAAGACTCAGTCTCCGCCCATTATCACCAAAAGACGGGGATGATAAGTCGGGTCCCTCCCCTCCCCCACATTATTTTGTGGCCGGAAAAGGAGGCGGGACCCTGGAAGCCAGAAGTGGAGATATCATGAGACTATGGGTGGCACCAGACATACTTGAGATCGTGAGACTACAGATGTTGCGAGAGAATCAGCATGCCTATAAAACAACGGTGCCTCCGATCTACCATGTGACTCAGCTGGCTGATCAGGACTATATGCAACTCTCCAGATGCATGGCCCGTGGGTCCCTCACCCCATGGCTGGCTGACTCCCCGGAGGGTGCCGGATCAAGTCAAAACAAAGCAGTGGTCTCTGATAACCCGGTTGGTGTTTTTACCTCCCTCTTAAACTCCCTAACTCTATTTTTAACCTTTCAGTGGCCATGTCTCCTCTTCACACAGTTTGGACCTGAGACTCTGAGTTACCAGGAAACAAACCATCTGAGTCTGGGCTCTTCAGAGATGCAGGTGTTGCCCTTAGGTTCTCCCTTTAATTGGAGCTTTGACCCTCCAATAAAATGTTTTTTAAAATGCAATTTATCTACATTTTGTTTTTACCTCAGTCCTAGTGGTGTAAGAATAGACCCCTAGATTACTCAGATATCCATTTTGAGTTTGGAAACTTCCAGCATCACTGGCTTTCAAGACATGTCTCAATCCTCATTTGCAGACAGTAGACTTTTACCTTGATGTGCTTCATTTACTGCTCTGTTTTGCCTTCAGTGCTCCAGAGGGTAAAGGTGGCTGGGAGATCCTGCCTTCCAGCCAGTAACCACAAGGCTTTTTTCTTATGTTTCTCCCAAAATATATAAATATCTATTCTCCATCTCTCCAGGTGTTCTTGGAAAATGATATGAAGCATCCAGGCATGCTGGTGCATGCCTGTAATCCCTGTGCTTGGGAGGCTGAGAAAGGAGGATCACACAGGTTCAAAGCCAGCCTCAGCCTCAGCTACTTAGTGATGCTCTCAGCAATTTAGTGAGACTCTGTTTCCAAATAAAATATAAAATAGTTCTAGGAGTATAGCCTGAAGGTAGAAAGCCTCTGGGTTCCACCCCCAGTACCACAAAACAAAGAAAGAAAATGATATGAAGCATAATTAAAAAACAAACAAACAACAAACTACTCATCTTCACAAATCTGGTGGCCTGCTATTTCTAAGGAAAGGCCTGTAGGCGTGAAGTAAAAAAATGCACTCTTTGTGGAAAATCTAATGTGATAAGATGATACTGTCTTTTTTATGTTTTGTTTTTTTTTTTTTTTGTAGTCATACATCTTAATGGAGTACAACATGGTAGAGACATACACGCACACATCACCCAATTAGCCCTTCCCCAATTACCATCCCATTTCCTTCCCCACCCCTCCTTTTCAAGTTTGGCTTACTGATGGACTTTTATATGTTTATGAATGTATGTCATGTACATTAGGGAATTTTCCTCTTCCCCCTTCTCACTGCCCTCAGTTAGGTCACCTTATTTGCTCATCTATGATTATTGTCTAGATAATATCTTGATAGATAGTTTCTCCTAGTAGGAAGTAGACATGGAAAAACATGTTTCCAGGCCTGAAATTTTTGGGAAATCATAGACCAATTCCTAGAGATATTTTAGAGATTTCTCTGAGACAGCATTCAGTGGTAATGGAAACAAGTCTGATGGAGCCAGCATAAAGCTTCTATTAGTCACAGTGAAGTAGATAGGTCTATAGTAGATGTCAGAAAATGACTCGATAGGGTCCATCAATAGGTATGTTCTAGTGAGAGAAGGATTTCCTGAGAAGATTGGAGTCAGGTTGTTGGGCCGGGACTATGCAGAGATGAAGAGAGCTACACACCAACAAGATATTAAAAATATGTATTAAAGGAATTTAGCATAAAAGAAAAATTATCAGCTGGCTGGGGCTGCAGACTCTCGAGCCAGTTGTTAGAACTGTATGTTCTTCCAGTCAGCCAGGCCCTTTTTATGAAGAAAAAAACCATAAAACCCTGAACTATATTTGATCTTTTCCCTTACTGACTAAGCCCCCTTAACTAAGACAGGTATCCGTTTTTGGTTGGCTAGCCCCCTCTTATGTCCATATCTGGAAAACAGTCTTCTTTAGGTTTCCCCAGGGGAGGGGTTGAACTTTGTACTGAGCAGTTTACCTGCAGTTTACCTGAGAACAAAGGGAGGAGGAAGAGGGGTGATTACATTCCAGAGGTGGGCAAGGCTTAGGTTAAAGGTTACAACTTTAGGAAAACAGTGCAAAGGTTAAACAGGGCTTGGCACACACATACACTCCAGAGTAATAGCACTGAGTTGTAACAAAATGGATTCTATACAAGATGGAGTCAGTGAAGATGTGTTTCCCTTGACTCTGTCTTGGCCCTGTGAGAAAAAAAGGTGTGAGGCCCAGTTTTCACTCTGTTCATGCAAACTGTAGGCTTCCATTATTCATGAATGGTATGACTTTCCATCCTGAATTCACCGAGTGCTGTTTTCCTTCCCTGGTTCTTTTTTTTTTTTTTTTTTTTTTAAGAGTTAAAAGCATTTTCTATTTTTTCTTCAAAAAAACTCAACAAGAATGGCTTTCTGTTTGTGATCTTCCAAAGATTTTCCAGCCAGTAGTCCTCTGCTGAGAACAGGCATAGAATCTCTGACCTCAGCTGCCTGTATGCTCCATTAGAAATTATCTTAGTCCCTGAGGCCAGAGATCAGTTTTTAGCCTCTGTTGAAAGTCTTTTGTTCTTAGGATAGAAGATTAGCCCAGAGACATTGTGTGAGTAAAGGGAGATGATGGGCTATTACTGTGTGGCTCTGTTCTTTATATAAATCCCACATGCACTTATACTTTCCAGGGACAGAAAATAAAAATGTTTGGGACTTTACCCTGGGGTTCTCTACCACTCCTGGATAGATTTATCTGTGAGTTTTGGATAGAAGACCTCTGGCCTGCTCACCCTATTCCCTAGAAGGAAATTGTTCTAATATTTCCCAGCAGGGCCCATCTCAGATATCTGCTTATATAAACACGACTGGCTTTGTAGAGTCAGAAGAGGAATAGGAAAATTATAAGTCCAACTACACTGAAAGATGAATTTAGAGTTTTCTTTACTTTCTGCCTCTTTCTTTCCACCAATTGACCCATCTAAAAAGAGTACAGTAAAAGAAGAAAAAATCCTATAGCATACAAGAAAAAAAATGGAATGGAAAATAATAGCCCAGGAAGTTAGCTTGAGCTCACTCATGGAGCACTATGGCTGTTCAAGAAATAGAGAACTGTCTCCATATTCAATGGGACATCGCTGCTACAACCAACTATGAGCACTGGGCAGTGAGCCAATATGATTGTGCTTAAAGATCCACACCTGACTTAAATAACCATGGGACAAGCATGAATGGCTATCAATGGTTTGGGGGAGAGAACACAAAGTAGAAAGTGAACCCTAACCTCTCCTGTACCTTTCAGACCCCACAACACATCCTAGGTTGTTAAAAGTCTTCATCCTACTCTGGGCCTTGCTCCTTACCTGTACCAGTATTGGGAATGGCCTAGGAAGATTTTGAAATGGGGGTTTCTTGAGAGGAAACCCGGCGTTTTCCTGAGATGAAACCCGGTGTTTTCCCGAGATGAAACGGAGTTCCCTAAGAAGGAACTCGACATTTCCTTACCGGGTTCTTGTCTACGGTGAGCGAAGAATGGCACCTGCAGACCTCAGGAAGGGGAGTAAAAGGTTTATTGGAAGCAGCAGGGAATGGGGGGAGGGTGGCTGAACACCCCAAAGAGGCTGGAACTCTGGGTCCAGCAGCTGCCTTCAGGACAATACTTGAGAGTAGCCCAAGCCAAATTGCCTTCAGGTGCAGGCTGCTTTCCTCCAGAGTCCATGCAATCTGCCAGAAGGGAATAGAGAAAAGTGGCTGAACACCCCAAAGGGGCTGTCGGGTCTCTTGGTGTCCAGTAGTTGTCTTCAGGTCACTACCCGAGTGTCACCCGAGCCAAGTGCCGTCAATTACAAACTACTTTCTCCCAGAGTCCATGCGATCTGCCAGAAAAGAGGTGCAGGTCACCCCTAGGGGCCTGGTCAGCCTTGATGTCCAGCAGAGGCCTTCAGGTCACTACTTGAGAGTCACCCAAGCATGTGCCCTCAGATACACTCTGCCTTCTCTCAGGGCCAACATGACCTGCAAGAGAGAGAACAGCTCCCAAAAAGGGGAGGGGTTCCCGAGAGGGAAAGCCCCAATTGCTGATCCTCAAGGGTCATTGCCCACCACTTGCAAGTCCGCTTTTGGTTAAGGTGACTTTTGGGAATTCTGGGAAGCAGCTCTTAGGATTTGCATAGGGTATTTGCAAGTCCTTTGAAGGGTCTCCTTTCAGGAATGCCAGACTTGCTAGGTCGGTTTGTTGATTAGTTAACAGATGGCTTTGTGAAGCTCTGGCCTTCTTATCTCTGAGCCTTTGGAATTTCAGGTATTTATTGCCCCTCAGGAAACTCAGGAAATTAACTTTTATTCTACTGAGGTCTTTTCCCTATCTGCCTATTTCCTTTCTATCTCCTCAATTTGAGAAAGCTGATTATTAATATATTTTTAAAAAAAATTGTGTCAAAATGGCGGCAGACCTGGAGAAAGAAAGGCTTGGCTTTGGTCAGGAAGCAAACAGCTATTGAAACTCAGATTGACTTAGCTAAATGTAATTAGCAAGTTAATAGGAGAGGAGAACTAGGCCTGTCTCTATCTAAAGACAGATCTTAGTTGAGAACTAGGCCTTTATCTAAAGACAAATCTACATGATTGGATAAGCTAGCTAAGATGGTAGGAGGGGTCTACATTCATGAAAGTAGACACTACGCCACACCTTATTGGCGGAGGTACCTTACAGGGATGTTCACTACGTCAGAGTCACGCAAACAAGATGGAGGTCATGGGTATAAAAGGCTGAGTCCATGTGTAATTCCTTTGGTGTATTCATTTTGAGTCACCCCCTCATGCCATTTTGGCATGGAGCTGTATTTCTATTTTCTGTATTTCTATCTTTCTAATAAACCTCTTTAAATCTTCAGCAACTGTCCAAGCTATGCATATTTATTCTTAGGTTAGGGCAAGAATCCACAGTTTTTCTTCTGTTTGGGGTCATTCTGGGTTTTGTTATGGGTTGGGGGTAAGTGTGTCTGGAACCCTAGCAGGGGGCCCCCGGGACCAGTTTCCCACAACCACATTCTCTCCCCAATCCATACATTTTTGGCACCCAACAACGTGGGGCATGTGGCTCTGTATTTTTCACAGGACTTTTTGTCCAGTTTCCCACAACCACATTCTCTGCGCAATCCGTAACATTACCCACTCCAATTTACATTTATGTTATATATGTAACATAAATATATAAATATATATGTTACTACTATTTTTGTTCATTCAGATATGAATTTGTTCCAGCTTTACCCATTGGTTTTCTTAGTACTGATGCCACCAATTTGACCCTGAAAGCTTGAGGTTTCCCCATCGATTTAGCTAATTATAAGGGCTTTCCACTGTCTGGGTGTCTTCTGTCCTCAGTATCAACTTTCCCACATAATCTGATCTTGCATTGTGTAAACCCAACATAGAATTCAGATTACCACTTCAATTTTCCCCAAACTACTTTACCTTAAAAAAACAAACCCTACTGAAGAAGGCTGACAACATGGAAAAGAGGTACGAGCACAACCTGTGGCAAATAATGTAAACATTTAATATTGATAATTTAATAATTCATATTTTGTAATTTTTATTTCGATGGTCTCTGAGTACACTGTATAGAAAAAATTATAATGGAATAATATTTGTTAGTTAACTGTGAGAGGAATATACAGAAGAAGTAGATTCTATTTTTTGTACTTTTACTCTCTTAAATCATTTAAATATTCTGACCATGTAATTGCATATTTGCTTTAATTTTTATTAAAAGCATGTTGAGAGTAGATTACACGACAAGGAGAGTTTTACACCTATCACTCTTGTTTTTTAATTCTATAATAGAAGATAGTTACTCTACAAAAACAAAACAAACAAAAAACCTTAAATACCCATGTTCATAGCCGCACAATTTGTAATAGCCAAAATATGGAAGCAGCTTAGGTCTCCATCAACAGCTGAATGGATTGCAAAATTATGAGAAATACACACAATGGAATTCTATTCAGCTATAAAGAAGAATAAAATAATAGCATTTGCAAGAAGATGGAAGGAACTGGAGAACATTATTTTAAGTGAGATTAGTCAAGCACAGAAAGAGAAGGGACATATGTTTTCTCTAATATGCCCAAACTAGGGAGTATTAGGAATACCAGAGGGACTCCAGATGATGGAGGGGAAATCTCAGCAAAGCTAGAATGGAAGGATAGGAGAAAGAAAGCTGAGGTTGTTCAATGGAGGAGCTACATACGAATATGTGTAACAGCATAAATACAACATGGTTAACCTGGACACTCATTACTGGTAGGGGGGAAGGGAAATGGGGGAAGAGGGCATGAAGCACAATCTAAATATATACCTTTTTCAATATGTTCCACATATAAATAAAATAAAATATAAAAAAAAAACAGGATTCTATTTGTTCAGTCACCGAATCTAAGATAAGGGTCAAGGCAAGTGGTTTACTTGGGAGGTGACCCTGAGAGGTAAGACTGAGACTGGGAGGCAACCTATAATGTGAATGTTACTATGTAAATTCATTGAATTTTGTCACTGCTTGGACTAAGCTGAGAATGAGTGTGAAACACAAGTCTCAAAGTAACTCCATGGGAAAGATAATAAGTTGAGGGATGATCCCAAGAAAAAAATAATTCTCTAGACTTGGACCTTCTGGGGACCTGGGGAAAGCAGGCTCTAGTAGAACCCTCAGGTGGTTAGAAGTCAGGGCACTTGAACACTACACTTGTACTGCTTAAGGGGGCACAGATAGGAACCTTCAGATGTCCTGCAGTGACTTGATGCTTACATAGAGTAGTGAGGCTCTTCACCACCTGTTGCTCTGGTTTGAAGTTTGAAGGGCCTCTTTGCTATCAATTTTACTTATTCTGTTCCTTCTCAGTGTAGGGGTGCTGTCCTAAAACTGGCTTGGGTTTCCAGCCAATGCTTGAGTAGAAGTTAAAAAACTACACTGAGAACTTATGGAAATAAGATGAACTTTAGGTATGAGTAGATTGTATCCATTTAATTTTTTTTATACAGAAAAGTTTGTACATTTGGAAACATCCTCAATTTATATTTGGGGAAATATCCTTTCTCACAATACACTTGAACTCACATGAATAAAGATATTCACATACTGTAAAAATTAGGTATTGAAAATCAGCTAGAAAATGATCAGCAAAATTCTCTGATAAAACAAATATTTTATGATGACAAATATTTGAGTCATGATAATAAATATTTTAATCTTTCTAAACCAAGAGGCAAAAACAATAGCATTATATAAGCAATATATATAACAAGAAAAATTTATCACAAATTTTAAAGTAATCAAAATATAACATTAAGTGGTCTGTTTATATAAGTGTACTCATGAAAATAAAAAATGTTTTGAAGGAGATGACATTGTATTTAGATGAGTTTCAGAGTTAGTACTCCCTATAATCAAAATTAGTTATAAATGTCATCCATTAATGTGATCAGTAATGAGATTTTAAATATTTCATCTTTGAAAATGTTTTTCATAGAGATAGGCACTGAAATATACATTTATCAATCCTTTCTTATATACCTTTAGTTAAGAAATATTCATAGTTTGGCAGCTGTGAACTGCACAGCTATGAACATCGATACACATGCATTAGTTTGGTAGTTTGGTTTCCATTCTTTTGGATAGGTACCCAGAAGTGGTATTGCTGGATCATGTGGTAGGTTCATTCTCATTCTTCTGAGGATCCCCATACTGTTTTTCAAAATGATTACACTAATGGATGAAGCTGGAAAACATTATGCTAAGTGAGATTATTCAGTCACAGAAAGTAAAAAATCAGATGCTCTCCCTAATATGTGGAAGCTAGTGAGAAAAAGAGTTACATGAGATGTTATGGATTGGGAGAATATGGTTTGTTGAAACTGGTCCCAGGGAGCCCTGTTTGGGTCCCGGACACACTTTCCCCCAACCCATAACAAAACCCGAAATGACCAAAACCAGAAAATTACAGCAGGTTCTTGCCCTAAGCTAAGAATAAATATGCATAGCTTGGACAGTTGCTGAAGATATAAAGAAGTTTATTAGAATGATAGAAACACAGAAAATAGAAATACAGCCCCATACCAAAATGGCATGGGGGGGTGACTCGAAATGAATACACCAAAGGGATTACACATGGGCTCAGCCTTTTATACCCATGACCTCCATCTTGTTTGTGTGACTCTGACATAGTGAACGTCCCTATAAGGTACCTCTCCTTACCCTGTAAGGTACCTCCCCCAATAAGGTGTGGTGAGGTATCTACTTTCATGTAAGTCGACCCTTCCTACCATCTTAGCTGGCTTATCATGTAGATCTGTCTTTAGATAAAGAAAAGCCTAGTTCTCCTCTCCTACTTGCTAATTACATGTAGATAAGTCAATCTAAGTTTCAATAGCTGTTTGCTTCCTGACCAAAGCCAAGACTTTCTCTCCAGGTCTGCAGCCATTTTGACACATTTTTGAAATATATTAATAATCAGAGCTTTCTCAAATCTTCCTAGGGCATTCCCAATACTGGCACATGAGGAACTCTAGACAAGGAAGAAAAACCATAGATGGGCAAAGAAGGTTACTTGGCTGATTAGATGGAAGCGGGAAGAGAGAAATTCACAATGTACGTGATATACATTCATAAACATATCAAAGTCAATCAGTAAGCCAAACATGAAAAGGAGGGAGGGAGAGGGAATGGGATGGGAATTGGGGAAGGGCTAAAGGAGTGATGTGTGCATGTATGTCTCCACCAGCTTGTAGTTCATTAAGATGTATGACTACAATGCATTAATAAAAATTTACAAAAGAAATATTCAGTATACCAGTACTGGAATGGCCTAGGAAGATTTGGAAAAGCTCTGATTATTAATATATTTTAAAAGAAAATAATTGGTATATTTCAAAATAGTTGTGTCAAAATGGCTGCAGACATGGGTAAAGAAAGGACTTGATTTCTGCCTAAAACAGGCAGCTATTCCAATGTAAATTAACCTAGCTCAAAGTAATTAACCAGTCAATAAGAGAGGAGAACTAGGGCTTTCTCTATCTAAAGACAGATCTTAAGAGAGAACTAGGCTTTTCTCTAAAGACAGATCTACATGATTGGATAAGCCAGCTAAGATGGTAGGAGGGGTCAACCTTCATCGAAGGAGCAGCCTCGCCACACCTTATTGGGGGAGGTACCTTACAGGGTAAGGGGAGGTACCTTTCAGGGTTAAGGGGAGGTACCTTAAAGGGACATTCCCTATGTCAGAGTCACGCAAACAAGATGGAGGCCATGGGTATAAAAGGCCAAGTCCATGTGTAAGCCCTTTGGTGTATTCATTTCGAGTCACCCCCCCTCCACCCCGTGCCATTTTGGCATGGAGCTGTATTTCTATCTTTTCCTCTTTTTCTGTTTTTCTGGGGTATTTTTGTTTCTTTGGGGATTTTTTTGGAAATTATTCCCAGGGATCTAACAAAGATCCCTGGAGACAGTTTCCCAATCCGTAACATTTAGCATTTAGTCATAAAATCATATGAGATTATTTTCTTAATATTTCAATCTTAGAATGTCATTACACTGAAAACTAATGACTTTCAACTGAAGATTATGTAAAAGCATCTCAAGTACATTAAATAAATGGATTTTTTTTCAAGGCCAGTATACTAGAATATAGCAAGACTCTGTTTTAAAATAAAAATAAATAAGCTGGGCATGGTGGTGCACGCTTGTAATCCCCGGCTTGGGAGGCGGAGACAGGAGGATCGCGCATATTCGAAGCCAGCCTTGCTGGCTTAAGAGACCCTGTTTCCAAATAAAAATATAAAAATAGGTCTGGGAGTGTAGCCAGGAGGTAGAAGGGCTTTCAGGAACCCCCAGTACCACCAAAGAGAGAGAGAGAGAGAGAGAGAGAGAGAGAGAGAGAGAGAGAGAGAGAGAAGAAAGAAAGAAAGAAAGAAAGAAAGAAAGAAAGAAAGAAGAAAGAAAGAAAGAAAGAAAGAAAGAAAGAAAGAAGGAAAGAAAGAAAGAAAGAATAGGGTTAGGCTATACCTCAGAGGTAGAATGCCTTTGAGTTTAATCTCTAGTACTGCAAAATAAACGAACAACGAAAAACCACAACTGATTGTTAGTGTGCCCAGACAGTGGGGCACACTCTAATACCCTCTTTGTCAGTGGTTTGTTCTTCATGTGAATTAACTTTGTCTCTCTTCGACTTCATCTACCACCGATGAACTACCAAGCATAGTGAAATCGTCTCAGTACAACTTTCCCAGGCCCTGGGCATCTCTTCACCAGGAAAAGCCTCCCTGCTGGAATTCTGTCCACTGGACTGTCTAGTGAATTCATCTAACACTGCCTGGACATGGGAAGAAACACAGTTACTTATCACCACAATGTTCTGTAGAAATATGAATCCAAATCTCCGGAGCACTGATCATCAGATGTCCACCAGTAACAATAACTCTCCATAGATTTTGTCTCACCTCAAGAACTTCTTAAGGATGGTGGTTCAATGTAGGAATTTTCTCACTGAGTGTCAGTGCAGATTTACTTTATTTTGTGAATTTAAGTAACAATATACTTATACTCACAGGCAGTTGGAGGCCTGATGAAGAGGGAGTTAGGTTTTATTTTATTTTATTTTATTTTATTTTATTTTGTGGTACTGGGGGTTGAAACCAAGGGCATTCTATCTCCGGACTATATTCCCAGCCCTATTTTTTTTTTTTTTTTTTTTTTTTTTTGCAGTACTGAGAATTGAACCCAGGGGCATTCTACCTCCAAGCTATACCCTCCAGACCTGGTTGGTTTTTTTTTAAAATTATTCTTTATTTTGAAACAGGATCTCACTAAGTTGTAGAGAGCCTCACTAGGTTGCTGAGGCTGGCCTTGAACTTGTGATCCTCCTGTCTCAGCCTCCCAAGTACTCAAGTTATAAATGGCCTAATTTTTTTTTTATTGGTGCACTGTATTCATACATCATAGTGGGATACAAACTTTTGTAGACATACATGCACACATTGCCCAGTCAGCCCCCACCCGATCCCCACCCCATTCTCTCCCCATCCCTCCCTCCCATGCTTGGCTTAGTGGTTGGCATCTAGTATTATAGCAATTTATCCAAAATTAAAAATGATAATATCACATAACAGTTTCATTTGTCTGATACCAAGCTTCTGATAACTTAAAGATAACATTTCAATATTTCTTTTTGCTTTCTTTCTTACCAGAGAATATATTTTTTCTTTTTTTTTAGGTGAAACTATCATATATTTATATATTTATTTTTCAGAAAAAAATCTATCCTAATATGGAATATGGACTCTAGATACCCCAAACGATCTTGAAAAAGAACAAAGCTAGAAGATATATATTTTCTGATTTCAAACCATATAAAGCTACAATAATTGAAACAGTGTAGTACTGTTCTAAAGGCAGATATATAAACCATTGGAGTTAAATAAAAGCCTAGAGAAATTCTTCCCTATATTGTCAAGTTATTTTTGATAAGGTTTCCACGAACATTTGGTGGTAGAAATAATAATATTTTAACTAAATATTGTTGAAACACAATAATTAGATGGAAAAGAATAAAGTTGGACCCTTACCTAATTGCATATACAAATATTAACTCAAAATAGATAAAAGACCTAAATATAAATCTTAAGACTATAAACTTTTAGGAGAAAATCTGGGTCATAAAACCTCACAACACTGAAATTGACAGTGATTTCTTGGATATGATTTCAATGGCACAGGCAACAGAAGAGTATACAAACTCCCTAAAAAAAAAAAATAAAAAATAAAAAATATATATATATATATATATATATATATATATATATATATATATATATATAGTATATCCAAAGACAATGTAAACAGAGTTAACAGTTACTAATAGAATGGGATAAAATATTTCCAAATGCTATATCTGAAGGTATATTAATATTCCAACTAGAAATCCTAAAAATTAACAACAATAAAGGCAAACAATACCATTTAGAGATAGGTAAAAGACTAACATAAGTAATGAATCTCCACAGATAACCAATCTTAGTTGTCTGTTGGATGGAAACTCTTGTTTCTCTGGTTCTGGTGTGTGTTACCTATTTCTTCTTTGTAGTTAATCTTTTTGAGTATTTTCTCTAGTGCTGGTTTTGAAGACAAAAATTCCTTCAGTTTCTGTTTGTCATGGAAGCTTCTTATTTCTCCATCTAATTTGATAGAAAGTTTTGCTGGGTAGGAAATTTTTGGCTGGAAGTTGTTTTCTTTCAGAGATTGGAATATGTTACTCCAAGCCCTTCTGGCTCTCATGACTTGGTTTGGGAAGTCTGGAGTGATTCTAATTGGCTTGCCTCTGAATGTCACTTGGCCCTTTGTTTTTGTTGCCTTTAAGATTCTCTGCTTGGCTTCCACATTGGTCATTTTGACAATTATGTGGCATGGGGATCCTCTTCTCTGATCCTGTCTATAGGGAGTTCTAAAAGTTTCCTGGACCTGTGTATCAACCTCTTGCTCTATGTTTGGAAAATGTTCTGCTATTACTTCCTTGAAGAGATTGTTGATCCCTTTGGTTTCACTTTCTTTTCCCTCCTCTATTCCAATTATTCTTAGGTTAGCTCTCTTAAAATGGGCCCATATTTCTTCAATATCAGATTCCTGCTGTCGGATATTTTTTCCTAGATTAGAAACTATGTGTTCATTTTTGGAATGATCATCTTCTAAGAGCGAGATTCTGTTCTCCATGTGTTCTAATCGGTTGTTTGTGCTTTGAATTGAGGCCTTTACTTCATTAATTGCATCCTTTATCTGTTTTTGGCTCTCTCTGAGTTCTTTTCGAAGCACCTCTATTATTTCTACAGTTATTTTCCTGATTTGATCTTCTAGAAATCTCTGAATTTCTGTTTTATCGGGTTCTGATGTTGTGGGGTTGTGGGCATTCATTGCTCCATTGTTATTCCTCTTTCCCATGATTTAGGAAGTTTGTGCCTTCTCTGGGTTCTTCCCTTGGGTCACTATGACTTCACTTAAGGTGTTCTGGATCTCGAGTCAGTAGTATCTCAGACCCCACTACTCCTTTACTGGGTTGTATCACAGAGTATCCGACCCAGAGAGTCGATAGAGGCTGCTTTAGACTGTGGGGGGTGCCAGGTTGCATGTTCTCCTATGGTGTGATATCTCTGCCACCGCCCCTCCCCCTCTGGGTCAACTCCCAGGGAGTACAGTACTGGGATTTCTCCTCTGTGGCCTGCAATTTGACTCACTGTTCTTGATTATGCAGATGTAGCTGTACTGGATTTGGTGAATTCTCTGCTGCTGCCGCCGGTGGCAATATGGAGCCGCTGCCACGCCCTCGGCCGTGAGGCTGGCGTATTTCTTCTTGGTTTTGATTTCCACTCTGAATCCCTGTGGCGTGTGCTGAGCTCAGCCACTGGGAGCTTTAGATTTTACCTGCGGCGAGAAATCCCGCCTGGCTGTTCCTCAACGTCTCACCTCAGCTTGCTGTAGCCGTCCGGTGAATTTGCCACTGCCGCTGCCGGCAGTATGATGCTGCTGCTGCGTCCTCGGGAGTGAGGCCGGTTTTCTCCTCTGTGGCTCTGAGCTCTGTTCTCAGTCTGCTTTCTTTCTGGAGCCTGGTGATTTTTTTGTTTCTCTGGTGATGGTGTTTTCTGGCTATGAAAGGCGCTGATTTTGTAGTAATGGAGATTGGTTGTTAGCGGGGCTCTTAAGCCCCGCTTTTCTCGGTCGCCCAAATAAATGGATTTTGAAATATGGAAATTCTCTTTGTATTTGCACCAAGAACTGAAAGATGGTGCTAGAACTATATCTGCTTGCTACAAAATTTAGGTAGAATGAAAGATCTAACTTCTCACTTTAATTGTTAAATATGAATTATACATGTATATGAGCTAATTTGGCAATACTTGTAACCCAGCAAGAGTAGTTGACCGCATTACTTTGCAATAGTATATGTGCCAGTATTGGGAATGGCCTAGGAAGATTTGAGAAAGCTATGATTATTAATATTTCAAAAATTGAGTGAGGGGCAAATCTGTGCAAGGACTTGGTTTCTGCCTAAAAGCAGGCAAGTATTCCAATGTAAATTAACCTAGCTAAAAGTAAACAAGTCAATAGGAGAGGAGAACTAGGCCTTTATCTAAAGACAGATCTTAGGAGAGAACTAGGCCTTTCTCTATCTAAAGACAGATCTACATGATAAGCCAGCTAAGATGGTAGGAGGGGTCGACCTTTATGAAAGGAGACACATTGCCACACCTTGCTGGAGGAGGTACCTTACAGGATAAGGGGAGGTACCTTATAGGACAAGGGGAGGTAGGTCACCACGTCAGAATTACGTAAACAAGATGGAGATCATGAGTATAAAATGTCCGGTCCAGTGCTGTATCTTGGGAGTGGTAAGTTGGCCCGGGCCACCCTCCCCCCTCATGCCATTTTGGCATGGGGCTGTAACTATTTTCTGTATTTTTATTTTCTGTATGTCTATCTTTTTAATAAACTTCTTTAAAATTTCAGCAACTGTCCAAGCTATACATATTCATTCTTAGCTTAGGACAAGAACCCGCGGTTTTTCTGTTTTTGGTCATTTGGGGTTTTGTTATGGGTTGGGGGAAAGTGTGTCCAGGACTCTTGCAGAGGTTCCCGGGGAATAGTCTCCCCACAACCATATTCTCCCAAACCGTGACACTATACATGTCACATATAAGTGCTTGTTTGCCATATATTTTTGTGTGGTTCTGGGTATTGAACTCAGGGGCATTATACCTCTGAGTTACACTTCCATTCCCATTTTATTTTTTTGTTTTTGAAACAGGGTCTCATTAAGTTGCTGAAGCCGACCTGAAACTTGCAATCCTCCTATCTCAGTCTTCCAAGTGCTGAGACTACAGACATGTGCCATCATACCTGGCACTATATACTTTTAAAATTATGGAGGATTTTTTTTTTGTAGTGCTGTTGGGAATAGAGCCCAGTGATCTTCTACTCCAGGCTACACACCATGCCCCCTATTTTTTGAATGTGGAAATGATCTCACTAAGCTGATGAGAGCCTCAAGTTTCTAAGTTTCTAATGTACCAGTATTGGGAATGGCCTAGGAAGACTTGGGAAAGCTCTGATTATTAATATATTTCAAAAGAAGATGATTGATATTTCAAAAATAGTTGTATCAAGATGGCTGCAGACATGGGTGAGGGGCAGATCTATGCAAGGACTTGATCTCTGTCTAAAACAGGCAGTTATTCCAATGTAAATTAACCTAGCTCAAAATAATTACCAAGTCAATAGAGGAGAGCTAGGACTTCTGCTTTCTAAAGATCTACATGATGATCTAGGGAGGATAGGGCAGGGTTTGACCTTGCCCTTCAGGAAAGGAGATGCCTTGCCACACCTGGTTGGGGGAGGTACCTAACAGGGACGTTCACTAAGTCAGAATTACGTGAACAAGATGGAGATCATGGGTATAAAAAAGGCTGGGTCCACATGTAATTCCTTTGGTGTACTCATTCGAGTCGTCCCTCCATGCCAGTCTAGTATGGAGCTGTTCCTGTTCTCTGTATTTCCATCTTTTAATAAACTTCTTTAAATCTTCAGCAAGAGTTCGGGCTAATGTGTATTTATACTTAGCTCAGAACAAGAATCCGCGGTTTTCCTCTGTTTTCCTGTTTGTGTGGTTGTGGTGGGGGAATTACTTCTCCCCTCACACACCAAACACATTTCAACTGCAACATCTAAGGCTGGCTTTGAACCTTCAGTCTTCTTGTCTCAGTCTCCCAAGTATTACGATTACAGGCCTGGTCTACTACAGCGAGTTTAGGATTATGGTTAAGACATTATAAAATATTTAGCAATATTAATCTACAAAGACATACAATGTCTGATAATTATACTTTAGGATGTTTCTTTTCATTCAAAAAATTTTAATATCAGGCCTGAACTCAAAATTCTACAATACAATATTACCACTCTATGCAACAGAACACAGAGCAAATCAAAATATTCAGCTTCTATTTCTAACAAAAAAATTCGCAAATTTATATGGGTAATCTCAAAGTCATGAAATATATCATTCAGGCTACCAGTTCAATAATTTGTTATATTTAAATAGTTCCTGTAAATGAATAATACAATTAATATTTTAACGTCTGATACTTTCACAAGCTTTGTAAAATTTCCTAAATATACCTCTTCTTGTCTTACATAATTTTTGCTAAATCAGTTATAACACATCTTGGCAGATTCTACTTCAGGTGTTACTAAATTTAATTTCTTTCAAATTATTTAAAAATTATTCTTGCTTGTAAATGCTCTATACAAATATTTATAGAGATCAACTATCCAGTCACTTCAAACTTGACATTGGCTTCTCAAAAATCATGAAAAAATTCTTAATTTTTTGAATTGGTTGTTGACTTCAAATTACTTTAACCCTTTGACCAATTAGTTGCTCTCACCAGTATGTTTAACATTTTAAACACCTTTACTTTTTCTAGATATAGTTCTTTGGCTATTGCTATCAAACAGGATTTAATGAACTCAGCATTAATAAATGCTTTTTTGCTGCTAGACTAGCAGATGAACCACATTAAAATTTACTTTCATTTCATTTTTAATTATTGTGAAGAAATTCTGCAGTGAAGATATATTCTGTTTTTAAATTTTCTTATTTTATAAAAATTTCTTTCCTTTGAACTGGAAATACTATGCTAAATGCTTAGTATTGTAATGCATATATATGTATATATGTATAATTGGCAATACTACAGTTTTATTGAATAATAAATACAAACTTTGACATCTAAATTTGTGTGTGTTGTGTGTGTGTGTGTGTGTGTGTGTGTGTGTGTGTGTGTGTGGCACTGGGAGTGGAACCCAGGGGCCTTCTACCTCCAGATGTATTTTATGTTTTATTTGGAAACAAGTTCTCACTATGTTGCTGAGAGCCTCACTAAGCTTCTGAGGATAGCTTTAAACCTGCGCTATCCTCCTGTCTCTGCCTCCCAAGTATCGGGATTACAAGCATGTGCTACCACTCCCAGCTCAGCATCTAATTTTTTAACGAATAGGAAAATTCAAGTGTATGCATTTGTCCGTAGAGCTACAGCCCTTACCCTTCCTCTGGCCATTTTCCATCTTTAAGTGAGCAAGCCTCAGATATGCTCATTTTTTCCCCTGTAGATAGTAATCTGACAACTTGACTCTCTTCACAAATTTTTGCAAATTTGTATCCTAGACTTGCTATTCTGTATTAGTAAGAGTTTATTTGTAAACAAGCACAGCCTGTTTAACTTGGTCAGGCTGATAGAAGTTTATTTTTAGTACGTGATATGAGATGTCCTTACAACGTTGTGAGGAGAGCTGAAAAAATAGACCATTGGCTGAACATTCAGGAAAGTCTCAGAACCTCATTGCAGAATGAGTCTGAATGCTGTTTTTTACTCCTGTTATGTTTAAAAGGCTGTAGAATTGGGAAGCTAGAGGACAGGGGAAACATGATCAAGGAACCATCAAAATGGAAAGCCACTTACCAAATGGCAAAATCACTGTTTCATCTGCTGGCTCCAGACCATGAGTCAGGCCAATAAAGCCAGAGTTTGCATCCTGTTTCTCTTCCCAAATGAAGTTTCAGCATCTGATTGACAGAGGCAAAATCACACCTAAAATTCTGACAGTTATCCCAGGGAGTCCTGCATGTGTCATGGTTTGTCTGCCCTGCCCCATCTAATTAGATAAGACTTGGAATGTATACTGAGAGCAAAGCCACAAAGCCCACACCCTCTTCTACTCCATCTTCCAAAGCTTGTCAATTACTAGAAGAGTGAACTAAACCACACTAAGTTGTTCATGAGTGAGAAGTAACCATTGGTCGCTAATCTTATTTCCCTTGCAGACGAACTTAAAAGGAATGTTTGCAAAAATGGCTCCTGGAAATAAAAATCAAGAATTAATTATTCACTTTCATCGAGGAAGATAAAATATCTAGATGAATTAACACATGTTGTGCATCTGAGAAAATGTTGGTTTTTTCATCTAAATCAAATACTTTTAGACAAATTATTACTTTTCCCTTTAGGCTGGATCCAATCACTTGAAATAATTTTCGCCATAATGAGAAGTAGTTGTGACTCTGAGGTAGAGGACAGCCAAATATGCTATGAAAAATTCGCTTCCCACTTTTTGTTTTTGTTTTTGTTTTGCAGATATGGGAATGGATCCCAGGGGTATTCTACCTCCGAGCTACACCCCCAGGGCTATTTTTTACTCATTATTTTGAAACAGGGTTGCATTAAGTTTCAAAGGACCTCACTAAGTAGTAGCTGAGGCTAAGAATGTTGATCCCCCTGTCTCAGTGTCCCAAATGCTGGGATTACAAGCATGTCCCACCACGCCCAGCTAGTCCTATAAGTTTCAAACCAATATGTATTACCACTGTGGAGTCAAGTAATATATTCTGATTACATGTCAATTCTTCTTTTTATTGATGCATTATAGTCTGACATCATAATGTAGATCATGTTTACAATGGCATATATTCACACAGTGCCTCCCCTCGCCTCCCTATTTCCCTCCTCAATACCAAGTGCCAGACTGGCAATGATTCATTCACATGTTTACACATAGTCACCAGTAGCATTTCCATTAATGAACCTCAGCCTTCTTCCTCCCCTACCCTTCCTCCCAGGCTTCCTTAAGAATCTCCTCCATTATCTGGAATCCCGCTGGTATCACAAAATTCTTCCTAGCTCGAGCATATTAGAGAAAACATATGTCCTTTCTCTTTCTGTGCTTGGATAATCTCACTTACTGCCCATTCTTTTCAATAGCTTCACCTAGAGTAAATATTTAGAGGCTTCCCCCTCCCCAGGAAATTGACACCATTTTCCCAAATATTAAGAGATCTTGAAAAAGTAAAAAATAATTGATCAATAAAAATTTTCAAGCCCTCAAAGACAATGAAGTTTATCAGTTATAGCTTTCCCCCTTGAAAGCCCTCTCTCAGCTCCCAAATCACCTGCTTTATTTGTCTGGCCATCCCATGAATATGTGCTATGGCTATCTTCTTGGGATCTTTCTTTGTTTCAAATCCTTCACTTAATGTATCAAATATCTTTCTCACTTGACTTGTTCCTTCCTTATACTGAGAGGTACACTCTCCATTTACTTCCTAAAAAAATATGAGAAAAACAGAAGTAAAAAAGAAAATATATTTTAAAGAGGATACAAAGCAATATTAAAGTTTGGGGTGTTAAAATTTATTAAAAATTGCAATTAAAGAACTAAAAAAACAAAAATTTAAATCAATAACTCAGTGGATAGATTATGGTGTGTGTGTGTGTGTGTGTGTGTGTGTGTGTGTGTGTGTGCGTGTGTACTGAAATCAGGGGCATTCTAATTCCAAGTTATACACCCAGCCTTATTACTATCATTGTCATCATCATTATCATCATCATCATCATCAGTAGTAGTAGTAGTAGTAGTAGTAGTAGTAGTAGTAGTAATAGTACTGGGGATTGAACTCAGTGGCATTCTATCTAAGAGCTACACCCCAACCCTATTTTATTTTTTATTTTCGAAACAGAGTCTCACTAGGTCACTGAGAGTCTCATTAAATTCCTGAGGCTGGTCTTAAACCTGAGATCCTTCTGTTTCAATCTCCCAAATTCTGGGACTACAAGTATATACCACCAATCCTGGCTCAGTGGATAGATGTTTTAAAACACAATCCCAGTATAAAAGATATATAAAAGTTCAGTACTCTGGAACTTGGATAAAAAATATATAAAAAATAAATTTTTTTCCAGGCGATACACACCTATAATCCCAGATATTTTGGATGGTGAGGTGGGGAGAATACCAGGTTGGAGGCCAGCCTAAGCAACTTAGTGAGTTTTTAACTTAGTCTGTTTCAAAATAAAAAGAAAAAAAAGCTGGGGGTGTAGTTCTTTGGTAGTATACCCCAGTGTTAAAAAGTGAGCACTGAAAATAAAAAAGACTAATTTTCTTTTTTTTATTTGTAAATGGATGAAAATATATTTGGTGCACATGTTTGGCCCGCACAGAAGAAAACTCAATGAACTCAGAAGATATCAAAACAAAATATGCAATTCATTCATTAGCTGGAAACGATTAAATAATGACGGTGTACTTCACACTAAATATCTCCTCCTTCACCTTTTACATTTGCCAAAGACTAATTTTCAAGAGACAAAAAGAAAATTCATAAGAGATAAAAAGAATTGAAACAAAAGGATGTAACAAATGAGTGGTTTGAGTCTACAAAAGAGACGGAAAAAGAATGAAACAGGCCATAATAAAAAAAAAAAACTTTTACTTGAGAATTTTCTCGAAATGCAAGAAGGCACCATGACATTTGAGCGGGGCATGGTGGCTCAAGCTTATAATCCCCACGCTTGGGAGGGGGAGACAGGAGGATCTCCCAGGTTCGAAGCAGTCTTGCTGGCTTAAGAGACCCTGTTTCCAAATAAAATATAAAATAGGTCTGGGAGTGTAGCCCAGTGGTAGAAGGGTTCCATCCCCAGGACCACCAAAAAAAAAAAAAAAAAAGGAGGATTTTGAAATTAATCAAACTACCGTAAAAGGAACAATAAGATAAATTACAACTAAGTTTAAGCCAGAAACAATGGAGGAAGAAAGATAACTGAGTTACATCCTAAAAGTGCAAGAAGAAAATGACCACCAAATTATAATTCTGTGTTCACTGACAATACCTGTATACATGAAGGAGGACAGAAACATTTCCAATCCAATATAGAGCCTGTTCTTCATTAATGAATACACAATTTAAAAAATGCAATAGTTCTTTCACTTAGGAAGATGATAATCCCAGATAACCTCAAATTTCTTAATCCAGATGCAGTTTACATTGATGTGTTTACTTTCTGGTAATTCACTGCTGTGTGGTTATGACTGGTAAACCTCTCAGTGTATGTGTTATATATGATACACATTTAATAAATGAGTGTATATTTATACATAGGTCCGTATGATCTCTTTTTTGTTCCAGTAGAATGCTCATCTATCTATTCTTGTACAGTTATTATTGTTTTGTTTTTGGTTTCTGTACTGAGAATTAAATCCAGGGCATTCTCCCTCTGAGCTATACCCTCGGGCATTTTTATTTTTATTTTAAAACAAGGTCTCTCTACGTTGGTGAGGCTGACCTCAAATCTGTGATCCTTCTGTCTTAGACCCCTAAGTACTGGGATTACAGGACGCACCAGCATGCCAAACGCTTTTCATTGTTTTTAATGTTGTAGCATTATAATATCTTATTATGTGAGAAAGCCCGTAACCCTATTTTTATTATTTATACTTCTTGTCAAATGTTCACACGTATCTTTCTGGGTTCTGTTATATAATATATGTAACAAAAGTATCAAATCTATCAAAATATCAAGTGAAACTTTATTAATATTAAATTGGGTTTATAGAATAATTGTAAAATTATGTATGCCTTTATGGTTTTGCTATATGCTCTTAAATAAAAACTCTACTGATTGTTATTGTGTCTAATTAAGCTTTTTAGCTGAGAATGGTGGCTTATGCCTGTAATTCCAGTATTTAGGAGGCTGAATCCTTGGGCAGACAGCCTCAGCAAGTAGTAAGACTCTCATCAACCTAGCAAGACCTTGTTTCAAAGTAAAAAAAAAAAAAGTAAAAATATAAAATAAGGCTGGGGAT
Organism: Muscardinus avellanarius; assembly: GCF_963383645.1. Taxonomy (NCBI): domain Eukaryota; kingdom Metazoa; phylum Chordata; class Mammalia; order Rodentia; family Gliridae; genus Muscardinus; species Muscardinus avellanarius. Next base: position 31,147,088 of record NC_137803.1, on the reverse strand, counting down.
GTAGTTCAGAGGTAGAATGCCTCTGAGTTCAATTCCCAGTACCACACAAAAAAAGAATGCCTGTTGATTTATGTATGTACATTTATATGAGCATAATCATATCATTTATAAATACTGAGAGAAATACAAAGAAGAAAGGTAGAAGAAATAAAATGAAAAGTTTTTCTCTTTGTTCAGTTCTTCACATCTCCCATTTCTTTATCTTATTCTACTGTGTTGATTGAGATATCTCCTCATAGTCATACCCTTTTGTTTTTCTGACTTTGATACTGTCTAAATTTTCAACAATAAGTATGATATAAGGTTTTTGTTGATAAATGAGTCTATGAAAGTAAGGGCCTCATGATGTAATTAGTGTCTTTATGAGAAGAAACATCAGAAAACTGGGTTTCTCTCTTCCCCCACTTTTTTATCCCCCACCACCATTCTCACACACAAAAGATATAAGAAGCAAAGAGCCAGAAGGTAGATCCTCTGTAACCCTGGGGAAGAGTCCTCATCTGACACCAGCCATGATCTCAGACCCTGCTCACTCCGACCTCAGACCTCCATCCTGCAGATTGAGAGAAAAAAAATCTGCCCTTGGAACCATGCCGTCTAAGTATTTTGTTATGCAGCCTAAGCATGCTAATACATCAACTAAGAATGAATCACTGTTTCTCTGAAACAGATTGGATAAATCATAAATTCTTTCATTTAATTACTTTCTAATCCTTCCCACACTCCTTCCCCACTCCTTCTCTACTTTTCCTTCAAAAAGAGTTACTGTAATAGTTATTGCAATTTTTGCCAGGCGAGGTGCCGCACACTTGTAATCCCAGCGCTTGGGAGGCTGAGACAGGAGGATCGCGCAGGTTTGAAGCTAGCCTCAGCTATTTACTGAGGCTCTCAAAAACTTCGTGAGACCCTGTTTCAAATAAAATATAAAATAGGTCTGGGAGTGTAGCCTGGAGGTAGAAAGACGCTGAGTTCCATCTCCAGATCTGTAAAAAAAAAAAAAAAAAAAAGTTATTGCCATTTTTGACAAAATGTGCTTTTTTCATTCATAATCTCCGAATCCCATTTTCTTCGACTTGTCACTAAATAAGTGAAATTCACATTCAATATCATACAATTGATTATAGGAATCCATCCATTGTGTTCAGCTTTTCATGTTCAAGTTTGTTTATACTGGCCAATGAAATTCTCTGCAACATGACCTTCCATTCCTCTTGACATGCCCACCCTAAATTCTGCGGCAAGACGGTATTCCAGACATAGCTTATTCCTTCCCAGTCCCAGGTCTAATATCAGACATTTCCCCAAAGATTCTTGATTCCTTTTACTGAAGAAGGCAAGATCTGATTGATAGATGTTTTCATAGCTAATTAGTTGTTGTAGGGGGTTTTCTGAGCATCCCAAATCTCTACTGAGGAAATCCTACTGAAACCTTTCAAGATGTGATAAACAGAAATTTCTCTGGATATTGCCAAATATTCCCTGGAGGGGAGGAGGGCAAAATCTCCTCCCAGTAAACAATTGGTTACTTCCTGAGCTTTGATTTATTCCCTTAATAGCATATGCTTAGGGTGACTTCAAAGCAGCACACAGAGGTAATCCTCATTGTTTTCTAAGGTACCCTGATGCCCCATTGTACAACAGAATCTGAAAGTTCATTTAAGCCTGTCCTACTGGTGTATAGAGAATACATTTATGCCAATGTTCTTTCATGTGCAGGGAAGTATATTTAAGGGTAGGTTCCTAAAAATGGGATTTCTCATTAAAAGAAAACCACATGTATAATTTTGTTTTGTATTATGACATTGTCATCTAGAATATTTTTACCATCCTTCATTTCCTCCAGCAATGTGTAAGAGCTCTTAGCTCATGAGATATTTGCCAATATTTATTTTATTGCATGAGGGAAGGGTGGGTAAGAGGGTGAGTAAAAGTGGTTTAACTAATTTAATAGATGAAAAGTGGTATTTCCAAACAGTACTCTTGTATTCTTCCTTTATAAGCAAAAATGTTAGAAAATATATTGCTTTATATACTTACAGGCCACTCATTGTTGTTTTCCAGGAACTTCATATTTAAATCTTTCCCTGCTTTTTCAGTCAAGGTGTTTGGTTTTGTCATCTCTAATTTTTAAAACATTTTATATTTTAGAAAAGTTTTCTTTAACATTATTTGAAGTTATATTCTGATTTGAAATTTGTCTTGACTTCATTCATGGTGCTTTATTTCAAATACTTTATTACTTTTTTGTATTGCAATTTTTATTTTATTGCTTCTGAGTTTTGAGTCATGGTTAAAAAAATACTTTCCACACTTATGGATTACAAATAATTCAGCTTTTATATTGAACTTGCATGGTCTTAACGTTTTATATTTTTATCTGAAACTTATTTCTAATTTATTTGGACATTGTACGAAGTATTAAAAATTTTATAACTATCTAGTACTTGGGGAATACAAAGGATTGAGCCTACAGGCATTCTACTTGTGAGCTATACCACCAGCCCTTTTTTTTATTTTTATTTTTGAAACAGGTTCTTGGTAGGATAGTGAGAGTCTCTATTTGCTGAGGCTGTCCTTGAACCTGCAATCTTCCTGTCTCCGCCTCCCAAGTACTGAGATTACAAGTTTGTGCCACCACTCCCAACTGCTGCCTAGTATTTTTGAATCATTTATAAAGAAGTCTAGATTTCTCTGATGATTTGGAATACCATCTTTATCATGTATGCATTTCATTATTTGATCTTCTTTTATGAGCTGTGCTAATAAAAGTAGCTTTCTTTATCCTACCTGTCTATGTTTTAAATATTAGTTTATATCACATTTTAACATATAATAAAGCTTAACAACACCATTGAACTTACTCAAAATGCTCCTAATTATTTATTTATTTATTTACTTATTTTTGGTGGTACTGGGGGTGGAACCCAGGGGCTTTCTACCTCTGGGCTATAGTTCCAGACCTATTTTTTTTTTTTATTTTATTTGGAAACAGGATCTCACTAAGTTGCTGAGAGCCTCACTCAGTACCCGAGGCTGGCTTGGAACCTGTGCGATCCTCCTGTTTCAGCCTCCCAAGTGTAGGGATTTCAAGCATGCGCCACCACGACCAGCTCTGACTAGTATTTTTATTTGTAAAAAAAAAAAAAATTTTTTCTCTCTAAAGTATATTTTCTCATACAGATATTATGCCTTAAATATATATGTAGATATCGTATAAGTTCAGTTATAATACAAGCTAGAAAATGAATAATTTGATAATTTAAACGTTATTGAAATAAATAACTTTGGTGTGTGCTTAAGATCACGTAAGAAAAATCAGTGTGTAGATTTAGACAAAAACCCATGGCTTTGCACGATGTAAAGATCCACTTTAACTACAATATGAATAAACTTCCTGTAAAAAGTTCAAGAAAACTGATTTTTACTAATAAGATATGGATAATGCTCATTATTGCTAAAGACCATGTTAATATGAGTATTTTTTTACTTTTTCTTGTTTTTTCTTTTTTGTTTTTGATAAATGTCGAGTATTGATAAACCCACAAATTCACACAGTGACAATGTTATTTTGTTGGGCTCATATAATAGTTTGCATTTGCTTAGCTTTTTCTAACACATAGGTGTATAGAAATGCTTGATTTAATTGAGAAGAAAATAAAAGAGGGAAGAAACTGATAACTTTGGATTGTCAAAAGACACCGTTTAGAAAATAAAAAGACATGCCACAGATTAGAATGTATTTGCTTAAAGCATTTTGATAAAGGACTAACACCAAGAATATATAAAGAATTCCCCAAACTCAATAATAAGACATAAAATAATCCAATATTAAAACAAACAAAAGCCAGGCATGGTAGACTGCTGGAAGTATTGGGCAAACTGCACATATGACTACCACAAATGACCTTCAAACCAGTATATGGTCAGTCCTCTAAATCCTACTCAAACATTTAAAACATTTTCCTCTTCTCTCCAGTTCTCAGATTCTTAGCCTTTGTTCTGTCCTTAACACTTCTGTGTTATCTTCGACCGTTGGACTTTCATTCATACAGGTTGCTCTGCCTTGAATTTCCTTCTCTTCTCCTAGACTAGCTCAACACATCTGACACGTTGGACTCTTAGCTCCCAGCTTAACTTTGCCTCTTTCAGAATGCCTGTCACAACCGGAATTTAATATTATCACATAATTTTGCAATAAATATTAAATGTCTCTTCACCCACTAACCCATAAAGCTTAACTTTATCTCTCCCTTTTTCCCTTAGCATCTAACACAGTTCTGGTACATTTTAGGTATTCATTCAACATTACTGAATCAATATATTAATTAATTAACTAATTAATTAATTAAGATATATGTCACAGAAGCAAATAATGCATAAGTTAAAATGTGAAAAAATGAAAAAATGTAGGTTCAGAAAACTGAGGGCAGAATCTTTAAAGACTTTTAGCTGAAATGCACACTAACTTCTTTGGCAGGTCTTCAAAGTTTGGATGCAGAACTGACATGTTAAGGGAATAGGGCTCAGCGACAGAGGGTGGTAGAGCACATGCCCAGCACGTTATGAGGCTCTGGATTCAATCTTTAGCACCAAAAAACAAGAAAAAAAGGACAAAGAAAAAGAATTCGTATCTGTATAGCTGAAGCAAGATTGTGGTAATCATTGATAAAAAATCTAAGACTTAATTAAAAGATATTTAAAGCATATTAAGGTATCAATTTATTATATTTATTCTCCATGTGCTGTCTCTACAGTACAATAGTTTCTAGAGATCTGTAATTATGGGATGTAAGAATTTGAAAGGACTTAGAGATTTCTTTTTAGTCCAGGTGACTTATTTTACAGAAGAGGTTGCTGAGCTATTTTCCTGTTTAAAGACGTCATTGAGCACATTAGTTCTGATTCCAATCGAGTTAAGCTTCTTTTCTTCCCTTTTCATTCTCTTGAAAGTTCTTTTTTATCTACTTTTAATACATTCTATTTTTCAGTGGGTATTACTTGAAACTCTGTGGTAATCAAAACTGACCTCATAAGAATTTACATAATTTTGCATCAAGCACAGAATAAAAACCAAAATAGTTCTTGGTCTGAGAGTGCATTTTTAAAAATTCTTAAAAAAATAGAAGTGAAAAATTTGTAGAGCATTGGCAATTATTGGCTAATAGATTAATTTCTTCACATTGCTTAAATATTACTTTTCTCAAAAGGAGGCTGGTCATCCTGTCACAGTTTCCTAGATATATCACCTCCAATATCCTGAAGTATAAATGTAGTCGATTTTGGGTAGCCCCTATGAACTCATATTAAAAATAAAAATCCTAGGCTATCCAAAAGCACAGGTAGGTTAGGAAATCACTGTCTTAGAGAATTATCAAATTTTGATAATCCTGAAACTAATTTTTTTGCAATACTGGGGATGGAACCCAGGGGTATTCTACCTCTGAGCTATACCCCAGATCTATTTTTTATTCTGTATTTTGAAACAGGGTTTTGCTAAGCTGTAAAGGGCCACCCTGAGTAGCTGAGGCTGTCTGCAAACCATGATCCTCCTGTCTCAAGTTTCCCAAATGCTGGGATTGCAAGCATGTGTCACCATGCCCAGCAGGAAACTAATCTTATGATACATACCTAGCTCCATCTGAAATAATGATGATAATGATGATATAATGATAATAATAAGTATTTATTATTATTATTATTATTATTATTATTATTATTATTATTTCTGGTGATGATATAGTTTAATAGAATAAATGGATTACTTAAGCCTTTTAAATCCTTTCTAATGGAGCACCCAATTATTTTCACATGCAAAATTTAGTATCAATAGGATTGGCAGAATCAATAAAATAATCTAGACTGTGAAATGTCTAAGTCCTATATTATTCAGATTTAGGAAGCACCCTTCCTGACATTTCTTTCCTCCGCTTCACAAATGCCATCATCTTTATGACTGTAGCCTTTTTACTTTTCCTTACTGCTATTGCCTTCCTGCAGACTTTATAGCAGCTCTGACAGTCCCCCTCTTGATTCATTTAACCCCCCTCCTTTTCTCTGCTGTCTTTTTCCTCCATCTATTTTAAGTTACAGGGAAAGACAAGAAAATCACAGCCTAAAGGCTTTCAGAATTTAACGTTTCCACTCTATGGAATATATGAATCACCCACTTGTACATTCTGGGGTTTAGTTATTTGTTTCCTTTTCCAAAAGAAATTGTTTTTACAGATTGCAAAAATATGGATTTTGATATTGATTCTTTTCTTGACACACTCTCCCCATCTGAAATCTCCCTGGCTTTCTGTTCATACTTAAACATTTCCACAACAGTGGAAAGCAAACTAAAACAGAACATGACTAATATCGTACAAAGTCTTCAGCGGACAGCATCTTTAAACTACTAAAGTTATAGGAATCTGATCTTAGTTATTAGCACCAATACCATCCACTCACCAGCTACAGTTTGGAACCCCATTCCAAACTTGGCTTTAGGAAGGAGAAATGCTGGCAGCAACACCCTTCCATGTAGATCCCAGCCAGGCTGTGGGGTTTGTGAGATCATGAAGGTTAAAGAGTCTTGCATTATTAGGTGCCCTATCCTCTGTGTATGATCTGCCTTTTGTTCCTTTTTGGGAAATTTGTTTCTCCAGTATACATTGGGGGCTGACATTAAACTGGCCTGAGATGTCTCTCTATAGTGAATGATTCTGATATTGCAATATCTAAACTGATCAGCAAGAAGACTGAGAAAGAATGGGTGGGCAATGGTTATCTAGCTAGTAGCTGCTTCTTTGAGAAGAACCACTTTCACACCCTGGTGAGCTTTCCTCTAAACTGTGTTTGCTTTATTTTCATTAGAACATTAAGCCATCACGTTTCAGAGGAGAGGACCCAAGATGCCTCTATTTAGTCCCTGCTAACAAGGCCTCAGACACAGATCAGTCCAGGTTATGAGGTCTTGGACCAAAGGTGCATCATAATAAGAAAAATAATGTTGAATGAGTTTGTTGCCTATTTCCATTCAACATTATTTCTCTCAAATTTGCCAGTAGTCATAATAAGTGACTGGACAAGTTTGAGCATTAGGGACACAGGATTCTGTGTCACGGGTTTCTCACTATCCCTTCCCTCTTTGTAAATGTAGTAAAAAATAATCTGTACCAGAGACAGTGAGTGTCAATGGCCAGAGGTCAGTGTATATCATTAATCTAAGAAATAGCAAGACACAGAGTTGGAGGTCAACAACAACCAAGTAAAACAATGAGTGCAGTTTTATGGTAGTAGGAAATCCAGATATACCTAAGTGAAAGACATTGGTAATTCCAGGAATTAGCATGGTAATAACACACACACACACACACACACACACACACACACACACACAGAGTCATTAAACAATCAAAACTTCACAGGTGCTGCTAAATACTAGATTTGGGTATTCTAGTTTCAGAGAGGCTCTAGACCCTTTCAAATTGTCTATGTCTTCCACAGACAAAATGGGATAAAGACATAGTAAGAAAAATGATAAGTCTTATGAAAAAAAAAAATAATCTGCCATTCCTGAGAACATTCCAGGTCTATTTCTGTAGTTAGGGTCACATACTTCAAGTGGGATTTGAAGCACAAAATGGAATCTGCGTCTTTGGGAAATCAAGCTGGATTTAAAGTAAAAGTGGAAATACAGAATGTGCTTTGTGAATAGGAGATCATGACTTTCTTTTAGTTGTTGTTGGTGTGTGTGTGTGTGTGTGTGTGTGTGTGTGTGTGTGTGTGTGTGTGTGAGAGAGAGAGAGAGAGAGAGAGAGAGAGAGAGAGAGAGACTGACTTGGGATTGAACCCAGAGTCATTCTACCCCTGATCTGAACTCCAGCCCTACTTTATTTTTTATTTTGAAACAGAGTCTCACTAAGTTGCTGAGGCTAGTTTCCAACCCGCAATCCCCCTGTCTCAGGCTCCCGAGTACTGGGATTACAGGTGTACTTGCCATACTTGGATCTACGACTGCTACTTTGAGTTTCACTAAAATAACTGAACTGTTGCCAGGAGGAGCCACTTTCCTCAGTAAGCTTTGCTGCTGCCTTGCCTAGAGATTTCTCTGACTTGCCCAAGGTCTTTTTACTGTACATTGGCCCAGAACATCTCTGGGTTAGTTATTCATCCATAAAAGGATCTTCTCCAAAGATCAGTTTTTTGACTGACCATAAATTTAAGTAAGATTGATAACAAGCTTCTCAACTAATACTCTCTATGTAGACAATTTAGATGCAAAAGAAAAATTTAAAAATTACCAAAAAACTAATAGAAAACTAAAACTGGAGGAAGAAACATCATTTAAAGCTCTTCCAATCAGATGTCAGTCTACTGCTGAGTTCTTCTTAAACAATGGCTTCCTAGGACAGAGAGCCAAGGGAAAGCCTACCAAGTACTGTGTGCATGTATATAAGTATCAACATTATTTATATTATGATGTGAAATTATAATGCATCAGTAAAAGTAAAAAAAAAGTATAACAATTTAAAAATGGATTTCTCCCATGAATTTCTCTCTCATACTAATCATTTTTATGATCACAATTTTATTTATTTTTAATTTAGTTTTATTGGTGTATTGTAGTCATACATCTTAATGGGGTACAAGATGGTAGAGGCATACATGCACACATCACTCATTTAGCCCTTCCCCAATTCCCACCCCTCCCTTCTTATCATGTTTGGCTTAGTGATCAATTTAATATGTTTGTGAATGTACAGCACGAACATTAGGAAATTTACCTCTTCCCGTTCTCATCCTCCTCAGTTAATTTGTCTTATTTGCTCATCTATGGTTTCTCCTACTACATTTAGTAATCATTTAAAATCATAAAATATGATCTTTTCTTATTTGTATATTTTGATCACTAGTGGTAACAATACACTTTAAAATGGCATTTTAACCAGACATGGTAGCATTGCCTATAAATCAGATACTTGGGAGGCTGAGATGGAAGGGTCATAGGTTTGAGAACAGCCTCAGCAAAATAAACAAGACTTACTGCAACCCAGTGCAACCTAGATTGACCTTGTTTCAAAACAAAAATTCAATACAACTTAATAGAGCTGGGCCTGCAGCTTGGAGGTAGAATGCTGCTGGGTTTAGTCCCCAATAACACACACACACACACACACACACACACACGCATGCACACACACGCACACACACACACACACACACACACACACACACACTAAAATGACCATCTAAAATCTTGACTTGGTTTTTTAGATATGGCTTTGACTAGCACAGCATGGAGCAAAATCAAACCTCCTTTGTTTTAGATTATAGGCCTAACTCTTCAGTTAATTACTTGAATGTGAGAAGAAGAGCCAAATAAAGAGGAGAAATTGAGATGACAAAAATAACTTAGTCTGAGTTTATGATTTATATATTCTGAGTTTCATATCATGCCTTACATCTATCTACATAGTAGCTGGAGAATCCAAGGCAGTTTTATATTTATACTTTATAATTTGACTCACACACCAAGCCATCTAAGTAGATAAGATGGAGTGATAGTCCACATTGACTTTCTTATAAAACTAAGTATGTCCACATGAAAATGTTTAAGCTGAAATTAGTCCTATTGTAATTCTTTCTTCTGGGGGCCTAAACCACTACCGTAGATCTAGTTGCCTCAAAAAAGGTCATTCCCCTACATTTCCCTACCACTCTAATATTAAGCACATGCCGTAGAGTTTGGCAACAACACAAGAGGTTGTTCTATGTGGACTTCTGAAAAAAACATAACTCATACTTTATTACTGTGATATAAATATCATCCTTCTCTTTTATTTCCTTTCAAAATCCTTCTATTCACTTTTATGGCTTTTTTTTTTTTTTGGTGTGTATGTGTTACTGGGGATAGAGCACAGGGGCATTCTACCTCCAAGCTACACCCTCAGCCCAATTTTTTATTCTTTATTTTGAAACAGAATCTCACTGAGCTGCAAAGGGCCTCCCTAAGTAGCTGAGGCTGTTTGTTCATGAACTGCGATCCTCCTGTCTGAGCCTCCCAAATGCTTAGATTACAAGCATACCCCACTACGCCCGGCTTCTCTATTCACTTTTACTTGGAACATGATTCTCTAAACAATGAGGTCCCTTCATCTTCATCTTTTGATGGACACCTAGGTTGGTTCTATAAGTTTGATATTATGAATTACAAAACTGTGGTGTACTTACATAATGACATTTTACTCGGCCATAAAGAACATCAAAATTATGTCAAGTGCAAGAAAACAGATTGAACTAGAGAATATTGTGCAAAGTGAGACCAGCCAGTCACAGAAAATCAATGGCCGAATGTTTTCTCTCATATGTGGAATTGGGGGGAAAATATGCAACAAAAGGAACTTCAAGTAATTGAGGAGAAAAGCCAGTAAAACAGTGGAAGAGGATTGGGGGGAGAGAGGTGGGGGCAGGAAAATGAAAAACTAATGAAAGAAACAGTTCAACTTATGCTGTATCCATGTTTGAAGGCAACACTCCCAGTCTCACTTTTATGTATGAGGAGGATGCATAGCCGGGTAGGACCTGAAGAGAAACGCAACAAGACCTCAGTGTATGCTTGTTTGTATGACTTTGAACCTCACTGTGAGGTATAGTTAGAGTATACAAATAAAAATATAAAAAACAAAGCCCATTATGTGTGGAGAATGGGGACATTTTTCTCACGTGGAATTTTAGGGGTCTAGCTTTAAGATTAAGTGTCCTGAGGAGTCTGTGTCTGTCTTTGCCTTGGAGGCTAGACCTATTAGGACGCAGATGCACCATGACCTAGTTAAAAGTGGGCCCTGGCAGGTGCAGCCTCAGATTGACTTCTTTGGTGATCTAGTTCCTTTATATCTCCCCAATGTGCCAGATGTTTCTTAAATTGCTCTCTTGCTTAGTAGATTTGAAATCAGTGGGGTTTGGTGGTAAAGGGAGAGGGCTGTTGTTTCTTAATTGTGTTTCCTTCCTTCAAGACCTCCCGCCACATCTGTGCACTGACAAAACCATCTCAGTCCCTCCCTTCTGTGACACATTTCGGGTTTCAGTTTTAAAGTTTCATTAACCCAAGCTGTGTCTCCCGGAAGCTATTTCGGTTTTCATAACCCATAACCCCAGGCAGAAGCTGCATTCTCAAAAAGAGAGAGAGAGAGAGAGAGAGAGAGAGAGAGAGAGAGAGAGAGAGAGAGAGAAGAGGGCCTTTCGTTGTGGTTTTATAACCATTTCTTTGATTCTTCATTGCAGGTGCATGCACAAGGCTGCCGAGCTTCAAGAAAAGGTCCATGCTCAGTTCCTGTTAGTGGTTTGCTACGAGCTCCCCTTTCCTCTTCCTGGGAGCTTGAGAACTTACCACTTTATTACTGAGCAGATTTTGCAGTTCACAGAGACATTCAGAGTAAACAAAATCGCACTGGTAGCTGGGCATGGTGGCATGTTCTTAAAATCCCAGAACTTGGGAGGCTGAGAGAGGAGGATCACAGGTTTGAGGGCAGCCTCAGAAACTAAATTGTAGTGAGGCCTCCTGCAACTTGATGAGACCTTGTTTCAACATAAAAAATAAAATAGGACTGGGGGTGCAGATAAGAGGTAGAACCTTCCTGGATTTAATCCCCAGTACCACACGAGAGAAACAAAATCACACTGGTTGTTTTATTGACGCGTCCTTAGTTGTCCAACTTAATGAAGGAAATATACAGTACAGAAACAGCATTTCAGGACAACTGTTTTGATTCTAAGCCCTTCCACTAGCCAGCTGGATGACATTGTGCAAATTATTTAACATATTTGAATCCAGTTTTCTCATCTTTTTAAAAAAGACTTGATGAGCTCTATGTATTCTTCCACGTCTACCACCTTATGTTTCTAGCTCTTTTACTAATTTAATGAATATTTATTGTGTACTTCTTCCTAACAGATTTTGTACTGAATCTAGAGTGGTAAAGATACATAAAATACATTCTCCACAGTCAAGACATGTAGTATAACTCGTGTGAAACTCATATAGCCAAAAAATAATCATAAGCCTGGTGAGAAATATTACAACTAAGATTTCTGCCGGGCATGGTGGCGCACACTTGTAATCCCCATGCTTGGGTGGCGGAGACAGGAGGATCACGCAGGTTCGAAGCCAGGTGAGCTTAAGAGACCCTGTTTCCAAATAAAAATATAAAGTAGGTCTGGGAGTGTAGCCCGGAGGTAGAAGGGCTTCCAGGAACCTGAGTATCACCAAAAAAAAAAAAGAAAAAAGAAAAAAGATTCCTGGTGAGGCTTGGTAGCAGAAGAATTCGTAATTCAGACAGTGGAGAGAAAGTGGGTAGAAAGCAATAGACTTTATTTTCCATTTCTCAGTTGAAAAAATAATCATATAATATATATATATATATATATATATACATCTATATTCTTGTACCTTATATATTCTTATAATTCTTTTTTTATTCTTTTGGTAATGGGAGTGAAATCCAGGGTCATTCTATTTATAAGATACACCTTTAGCCCTTTTTTTATTTTTTATTTTGACACAGGTTCTCTATAAGTTACTGAGGGCCTCACTAAATTGTTGAGGCTGTCCTCAAACCTGCTATTCTTCTATATCAGCCTCCCAAGTATTGGGATTATGGGTATATGCCAACACACACAGCATTTATAATTCTTAATATTGTCAGATATTAAGAACTTTCTGTGTACTTATGATTAATTTTATATTTAACATGTATCATATGTTGTCACTTTTAATTTAAACTTTGAGCCGGGTGTGGTGACGCACACTTGTAATCCCAACATTTGGAACGCTGAGACAGGAGGATAGCAGTTTGAGGACAGTCTCAGCTACTTAGTGAGGCCCTTTGCAACTCAGCAAGACCCTGTTTCAAAGTAAAAAATAAAATATAGGGCTTGGGGTATAGCTCAGAGGTAGAATGCCCCTGGGTTCAATCCCTAGTACTTCAAAAAAAATATGTAAGTAAATAAAAACTAAAATAAATTTGGAAGAATCTCTTGGTTAACTTCTGCAAACCAACCTCAGAGTTCAGGAATATAACATAATAAATGCTTATACCATCCTCAAAGTTTGAGTGGCCTTTTTTTTTTTTTGTAGATTTCTGCCAACTGATGGCTTAAAATTTGGCCTTCTTCTATTTTGTAATGCTGCCAACACAACGGTATAACCCCTAGGTTCTTGCAGGGACAATGGAGAGAATCAAGTCTCGATTTTCACAATTTTTTATCCTTGCAATCAGGGTGGAAGAAGACTTAGATTCATTAATAGAAATACTATCATAGAGTATGTATATACATGTGAATATATGCCAATGTCAATCTTGGTACTTCGTATTGGGAAAGAGGGAAATGAGGAGGGGGGCACCAGGAGCATGCGCATGCGTGTCGTTGTCAATAGGATTTGCATTATGATGTGAGACCAATATGATGCACCAATAAGAGCGCAAAAAATTACTGAACATTAGTTAAGTAGCTTTTTTAAAAGCTATACCATCTCCTTTATTCCTGTCTTTACATGTACTATAGCTGTACTCTGAAAGTAATCTTCCCTTCTTTACTCCCAGAAACTTCCTATTTTATTTCCAAGACAGTATTCTTCCAAAGATTTTTTTTTAATATTGCATACATTTTCCAGAACTGGAAGAACTTGATCCTCCTATGTAAGGCTAAGTAGTAAAACCAGACATACAGTAAACCAGACAAACATCTAGCACCCTCTACCCAGATGTATGTTGTTCTCATTCTATTGCATTTATCAGAAATCAAACTCATCACTTCCTTTTATGACATTTGCGATTTGTTGATAGTATTTTTCCCCTGATCTGTGGACCTGACTCCCTCCACTTTAATGCTGACTTCCTAATGTACCCAATAATGTTCTTTTTGTAGTACGTTCCTGAATATGCTCTCTTCTCATTCCCATGGTCATGGCCCAGGGTACCGTTCAGGTCCTTGCCAACTTTTCCCCTAACCACTGCATTACCTTCATAAGCTCCGGTCACTTCCTTCTTCAATATATTTTATGTCTGATTCATTTTTATTTCCTGTTTATTTTTATCTCTTCTAACCTTACATAGTGACTTACAAAGAAAAAGTGCATTGTAAGTTACTTTGGCAATAATAATGATGAAGATTTCTAAAATAATCCAAAAGACCATCTGTATATGCTCATAATTATTAGAAGGGAATCAATGAAGGTATTACCACAAAAGAAAATGCAACATTCTAAAGAGTTCAAATATGTTAGAAATAACATTAAAAAATTTATATCTAATGAGTTTTATGTGTGTGTATCTGTATGCATGTGCCTATACAAGTATACACATGCACATGAACACACACATACACATACATAAAACAATTTGTTCTGTAATGATAAAAATTTGTCTGTTCAGTGGAAAATTTTATAGGGAGATTTATTTCATAATCCTATTTAAAAGCATATCTTATGAGGTAAATACAAAGGAGATATAATAAGATTCTTGATCAAAGAAGCAAGAGAAAAGGCTCTATTTATCTGCCTAAACTCTATGTATATTTTTATTAATGACCCCTTTTCAATTAATGAATATAAGTCCAGAACTACCCAAGGCCTTTTAGGGCATAGAAGAGAGTAAATTACACAGAACTTGCTTTAAAAAATTAATATTCACACCTCCAGGTAAAAATAGCTTTCAGATTGTGATGTGAATTCAGATATTATTTAGAAAATACTGAGAAATATAATCAAATAAAAATATAAAACTTCTCTATGCAAGAAAAGTAATACATAAGTGAAAGGCAAATAGAAAAATTGAAAAGAATAGTAGCAACATAAATAAAACAGGGCTAATGTCATTAATATACAAACAGCTGTCATAAATCAATAAGAATAGTCCAGGAGAAAAATGAGCCAAGGTTATAAATAGGCAATTCACAGAAGAGTAATTATAAATGACTTGTAAATGCATGAAAAAAGTGTTCAATCTCACTAGTAGTGAAAAGAAAACAAATTGAAATAAGATATAATTTTTCACCTGTCAACTTGGCAAAAATCTAAGACAGATAGTGTTCAATTTTGGCAAGAGTTTGGGTAAACAGGCTCTTTCATAAACAGCTGCTAAAAGTTAGGATTTTTTTTTTCTTTTTTCAAGAGTGTAGCATCTCCTATGTTATAAAAGTATTCAGAATGTGTAAAAAGGTTGTATACTAACTCTGCTTATTAAATTATATATATTTAAATATATATATTTAAATATATATTTATATATATATTTAAATATATATATTAAATTAATATATATATATAATATATATATATATATATATATATATATATATTTTTTTTTTTTTTTAGGGATGGAACCCAGGGGCATTTTACCTTTGGATTATACCCCCTGCCCTATTTTTTTATTCTTTATTTTTGAAACAGGGTCTCACTAAGTTGCAGAGGGCCTCACTAAGTAGCTTGAGGCTGTCCGCAAACTGTGATCCTCTGGTCTCAGCCACCCGAATGCTGGGATTACAAGCGTGCAGCGCCACGCCCAGATCTTAAATTATATTCTAAAGAAATAATTTTTAACTTTCAAGATATATATCAAGGTTTTCGTTGTACCATTATTTATAATAGTAAAAAAATGAAGTTCGTCTTAATGTTTAGTAACAGAAAATTGATTAGTCTAATATATGATTATTAAAATGACTTAAATCTATAACTTTGACATAGGAAGATGCTCATGATGTTTTGATGGAGTAGAAGAGCAGACTGGAGAATAACATGTAGAATAGTAATCCATTCCTATATAAATTTATTTATAAATAAAATTCAAGAAAGATTCAAGTAAAATATCAGTGGACTTAAGTCTGATTCCTTTATGAGTGGCAGTCTTCTTTAATCTTATTAATATTTAAATTTTTGGCATAGATAAAGATAACTTTATAAAAACATATTATTTCTGTTATAGTTTTAAACATAATAGAGTTCTAAATTTAGAAGGAATCATTAAAATCTAGGTGAGCCTGGAGACTAGTTTAAGAATTCGCTATATAGTGTCCCTAATGGATGACAAATGTGCTTGTCCTTGAACATTGTAAATGAAGAGGAGGATAGTGCTCTGTGATCTATTTTAGAATCTTTCTTTGTTTCCCTGACCGCTAGTGTGGTTTACCTATTAACCCTAGTTTTGTGCTATGAGGAAATAGGACAAAACACTATTTCTTTCTTTACAAGCCTTGTTAGGCATGAGCTTGCTGAATAAACCAGCTGGGTTCCCACTTGATCTTGTCTTCTCAAAAATATCAGTCCCAGTGGCTTCCTCTGGGCTCCCAGGGCTTTAATTTTGTTTTTGTTATTGTTGTTTTTCTCATATAACCCACTTCTCCAGTGTCTTCCAGTCAGAGTCTTGACAAACCATTTGAAACTGAGGACCAAGTCAGAGTAGGAAATATGTTAAATAAGAAAGGAAAGAAAAGGGAAATATTTTTGTGAGCAAGAATGATAAACTTGGGGTTCATAGCAAAGATAAGACTTGCTGGAGATTATATACAACAAGCCAATGTTTGATGACAAAAGAGAAAGAGGAATAGAAATTTGGTCTCCATCAAGTTAGAAAAAGATTTTTTTTTGTTTTCTTTCTCTTTTTATTTCTTTTTTCTTTTTTTCTTCCTTTCTTTCGTTCATATAATCATTAAATGCAGAAGCATTCTACCTCAAAGCTACATCTCCAACACTTTTTTTTTTTTTTGGAACAGGGTCTCACTAAGCCACTGAGGGTCTTGCTAAGTTGCTTGGGCTGGCCTTGAACCTTTAATCCTCCTGCTCCACTTCCCAAATATTGGGTTTATGGCAAGCACCATGATGTCCTGCTAAAAATTTCACATTTAATGGTTAAATTTTTAACTCAAGAGAATTAAATTAATTAATTAATTTTGCCTTTTTGCTCATCCATTCTTCTTACATTCTTTTCCCTTCCACTCTCTCTTACTGAATCCTTTGCTGTGTAGAAGATGCCAAAAAATTAAACAAAAATTTGTGTTCTTGCTATTCAACATTTTTTTTCTTTTTTGGTGGTACTGGTACTGGGGTTCCTGGAAGCCCTTCTACCTCCGGGCTACACTCCCGGAGAGAGAGAGAGAGTCCCCAGTTGATCTACAAGCAACATAAATCCAGTAATGCATCTTAACTTTCTTCATCATCTCTCCTCATGCCCTTTACCATGTCAGAACACATACTATACCTAGAATATTGCTTTTGCTTACCAAATAAATGTGCTGCTTTTCATTGATGATGAATTTCTCTGCAATAGCATCATAGTTCTCCTCCTCCCCATACATGCGGGTCAACATATTGTCCTATTGTCATACTAGCAAGAGAATTAAAGCCACATTAAAGTTGTCTTTGTGAGGTTCATGTTTCTTCCAGTTTTAGGCAAATTCATACAAGTTTGTATTGTCAATTGTAACTATTGTGAAATTCACAGTGATATGTGACAGGGACCATTTTGCCCTTATGCATAGTCTTGGATCTTACGGCGAAAGCTATGGAAGTTCGGCAGGCTACTGATGTCATATGCTGTCACCAGCCCGTTACATATGACGTCTCTTCCTCTTTTTCTGTAAACCTGTCCTTTCTCCTGACACCATTTGAGGCTCTACGGAATTACTCTCATTTCAAATTGTGAGCTTAGACTTCTCCAATCAGCAGATATGCTCTGATCCAAGAGCACAAACAAATTTTCTTTCTTTTTTCTTGATCATTCTAGATGAAGAGAATAACAGGATAGCTATTCTCAGCCTATGTACTCCTTTACATAAGAGATGGTAGAAGGGAAAGGAGTTTGTGTCTCTGGAGATGTGAGATTAGTTTTGAGTGTTCACGAAAGTGAGAAGTGATTGGTAATGAATTCAATGAGGTACAGCATTTGTTAGCTGACTCATACTCTTCCGGCTGTGGTTTCAGAGTCCAGGACCTGAAGCTATCCTATTATACCTATTTCATGGATTTCAAGGAACATATGCAACAAGCAAAAATTAATACTACATACACATTTTCAGCCATTGCTCATTCCTAGTAATTTTTTCACTACCTTTGTATCTAGTCCTATTCCTACCTCTATCCCGAAATAGATGCTAATTTGCAACAAAATGTCTGCACCTTCAGTAAGAAATATTTTATTTAAAAAATTAAATCATGGCTATGACTGCAAACCAGATAGGCTGTCATTTGACATTGAATTAGGGGCAACTTCTAAACCCCCACCACATAAAGTTTTCTTATTCAAGATGACCCTGAATGACGTCACAAAGGGGAAATGGCTTTAATTCATTACCTGCTCTTACCTGATTTCTAATTCAATTATCATCAACTAAAATTAAATTGAAATTCTCTTTGATAAAATTTTTAAGAGGAAGTTTGTCATTATGAATGCAGTGTTGGAGAAAAATATATGTCCCCCGTTGATACTCAGACAACTGCTTCAATCAATGCCACTGCCTTGGGAAAAGAGGCCAGCATCAATCTCTTCCTCCAACACGTATCAGTAGGTCTAGAGACAGAAAACTGGTTGAAATTTCTAATAGAAGAAGAATACTGGATTTAGATAGAAAAATAGCTGGATCCTGAGTTTTCAGCAAAAAAAAAAAAGAGGACTGTGATAAAGAGAGACTTTTGGTATAGGATGTGGTATTAAGAATAGTGAACAGTCAATGAATGTTTATCCAAAACCACCTAAATTCTAAATACATTATTTTCTTCATTCTTCCCTTATTCAAAACCTTTATTAGATCCACATCATAACAGAATTCATCAGTGAACTACAATAGAGGCAGGAAGTGGTGATAGAATACTTGGTTTCTATTGCCTCCCCTAGCTTCCCACTGCACAGCTTGTATATACCCAGTACCGTGGGTATAGCTGACTCAGTGGCACCTGGTTCTCATGCAGAAGTAGAATGCATGCTTCATGAGAAGTATAACACACACAGATTCTCTTCCACCTCCTTCTCATGAATGCCACATCCTCCCCCAGAACCAAGCCACTGACTGAATGACAAGCCCAATGGAGAAAGAGCAGAAAACAGGAAAACATGTATTACACATCACCCTGCATTCATCAGACTGCCCTTCAGAAAGGGGAAATAACAAAGAGTGAATGGTGGGAAGTCATTTTATCTGCTAGAAAAATATGCCCCGTTCCCTACTCAGAAAACAAGTGGTTGTGAAGCGACCGCATTATTTAAAGCTGCAAGGCAAACAGGAAGAAGCAAACCAAATACGCAGGCCCTGAGAACTTCCCGCAAGCACTCCCCTTGGGTGGGCTGGTGTGCAGGCGAGATGGGCATGCTGACAGGCTCTAGCAGCTACTGTGAACTCAGAGCATTCTAGCTGAAAAGGGAAAAAGGGAAGGAAAGTGCCAGTTCCTCTTTAGACAGCTATTTGAGAGGTGGCCATTAATTCCAATGAATAATGATTCTTTGTAGAACCAACCACCAGCGGCTTAAGCATTGTCATCTGAGAAAGAAGCCAGGTATAAAGACGTAAGCTTGAAGCTGTAACATTGCTCAAGAAGAGGAAGCAGAAGGTTGCCTGTAAAACCCTGGAAGATGGCAGTAGTAAAGTTAATTGGCAATATGAGGGACTGCTCTAGCTCTAGAACTATCACCGCTGGAACTTGAAGTGTTTACAGGTTGGGCTAAAAGAATCTACGGTTGTGAAATATGTGATATGAGTGGGTAGACATTGAAGGACAATACGGGATGACATTTGGCCTTGGGCCCCTATTAGCTACATTTTGAAATACCTAGAACACATTTTATGATCCACTCCAAGATAAATTGTCATTCTGTGGCTCCATGTATTGGTCTCACGTCTGAGAAGAGGGTGAATATTATGGACACCAAGCAAGTTAGGCACTGTTATTAAGCCTTACTATTCTATTTGTTTGTTGTTTTTGTGGCTGGGAATTGAACCAAAGGGGTATTATACCTCTGAGATACATCCTCAGCTCTTTTTACTTTTTATTTTGAAACAAGGTCTTGCTAAATTATTGAATGTATCCTCAATTTTCTAAGGCTGGCTTCAAACCTGCAATCTTCCTGTCTCAGCCTCCCAAGTACTGGGATTAGAGGCATGTGCCACCACACCTGGCTTATCGCTCTACACTATACTATACTACACTATACTATGTTTAGTATACTAGAATGAGTTAGCTATCAGCGTGGTTAGTATACTCACTACACTATAGTAAAAACAGTTATCAGTGTGAGCAAGGGCTCTGAGGTTGGAGTGACTAGCCAGTCATTTGAGAGTCGGTTGGATCCAGGTCTACTGGATGATAAATTCCTTACTTTTTATTTCTATAGCATAAAACATATTTAGGGAATGGGGGAGAGATGATGCTCCATAGAAGGATGATTTCTAATTATAAAGAAAGAGAATTTACATTGAGCAGGCAGCCATGTAGAAAGTCACCCCCTTAGATACAACAGGAAGTTTGCGTCCACAGCTTTCTCAGAACCCAGACACTTCTGGAGGTGAACAGCCAAAGGCCCTCACCTTCCAGATATGGATTACATAGAAACATGCGCCAGTTGGCTGACAGTGATATTAATGTATGTTTCCCCATTTCTCTCACTCCTCTGACAAGATGTACTGTCACAGAGAACCAAATTAACACACCGGGAGGCTTTGTCATTAAAGAAATACAAGCTCGCTTTGATTATTGCTGGCAAGAGAGCAGAGTGTGTGGTGCAAACGGCAATCCTATTCTCAGAACTAATATTCTTGCAGACAGCGCAGCTCTGTCTCAGTGTATCTTGAATTGGGATGCGGGTGTAATTTTTCAAATCTAAAGGGACAAAATGATTTCCAAGCTAGGTACTTAAAGGTATAGCCAGCCATAGATCGCAATGAACACAGCTGTCAATGTTGCTATAATCATAAAAAAAAGAGTGAAGGGCGGGAGGGGGGAACATGAGAGATGAGGGAGGAAATCACAAGAAGTATTTCTAGCTCTATTTGTATGAATAGAATATGCCATTTGTGAGACTAAGTCAGAAAGGCACTTAAGTAGAAGGGTAAAAATAAGATTTATTTATCTGAAAGATGTTATCAAATATAATTAGGCAATTTACTGAAAGAGCTTCAAGAGTCTTCACTTTATTGTTGTAATTGTTGTTGTTTGCCTTTGCATTCAAATTAAGATTTTACCATTTGAGACATAAATATATATATATACATATACATATATATGTATATAATTTTTTGCTTATTTTTGTTGTTGTGCTGTTTGGTTCAAATCTGTTAATTATGGACAAATGAGACTAAGAATCAAATATCCAGGCTCAGTGCATATATTTCCCTCGCTTATTTGTTATAACTCAGTGAATTATTGCATTGTTTGGGGCTCCTAGCCTAAAAATAAAATAATAATAATAATAATAATAATTATTATATATATATATATATATATATATATATATATATATATATATATATCAATGAGAAAGCAAAATGGAAGTTTCAGGCCTGGCCTTTCATAGCAGTAGTGTCTCAATAAGCACAAAGCTGTTGAAATCACATTGATACCTGGCAGGGAATAGAATATATGGAAGGCTGAAGATGGTTGCCTAGAAAGTTACACATTCTCACAGAAATGGAAGGCAAGTTTGCTTTGCCATATAAAATACCAAAGTCACTGAACTCATCTAAAACTTGATTCACTGTTGAACTCCAAGACTGCAAGAGACAGAGCTGTACCTACATCACAGAAAACATAAAGAAAAATAATTTGCATAGCTGTCTCAATTAAATGTCCCACAAACCAATGTGGTGTTCAATCCATTAAGGAATAATTGCAACTATTTCAAAATTGTTTGCACCTGAAAAATAATCTGAACGAGTGTAACCAAAAGCAGTGGTTCAGAGGAAGCCTCATGTCTCTAAAATAAAACATTTCAGGTTCTTATGAGGAAGAATAACCTTACAGTGAAAAAACAATTACTGTGGAACAATACTATTTAATTCCGGAAAGAATAATGGTTTTTAAAAGTTAAGAATTATTCCATCTTTGTCAACTAGCAGGTTTGTAGGGACAGAACCCAAACCTGAAATTAACAGATCACAGGACCAGCATTAGAAAGAACAGGTGGGAGAACTACAACCGCAACAAAAATACAACTTATACCAATGAATTGGTTCAGAGTTTTTTAAGTAACTCGTTGGGTATTTTGTTTGTTTGTGTGTTCGTTTTGGAACAGGGTCTCACTCTGTTGCCAAAGTTCTAGCTAAGCTGCTGGGGCTGACTTCAAACCTGCTCTTCTGACTCAGCTTCCCAAGTACTGGGATTGCAGGTATGCATCACCACTTGTATAATGTTATATTGTATTTTACTCTCACCCAAACCTATGGATAGATCAGTTAAGTTGAAAACAATGCTGTTTCACAAATAAAGAAAGGAAGTTTCAAGAGCGAAGACAATTTTCTAAGGTCACAGAGATATGACAAAAAGAAAATTTTCTTAAAAATTCTTATGATCATAGACTTCATTTGCACTCCATAGGAAAGATTTAAATTTAGCTTATTACATTGCTGCAAAAATATGAATCCTTAAAAAAAGTATTCGTGACTATTCTATTGGTTATTCATTAGCAACTGTTTGATTATGAATCATCACATGGAAATATTAGCCATTAAAGTGGATTTCCAGAGCCATTTTAACACATACCAGTTAAATGGCAACCTTGGGGCTCATTTTATATCCATAAAGAAGAAATAAGTATTTAGGCAAACTGACCACATATCTTCATAATATTTCAGAATATTTGGGAAGAAAATAGCAACATAGAGATAATTACTTTTCTCCAGAATTAGAGTACATAACCTGAGCTCAAAAGCAGTCTTCCGTGAACAATAATTCCCTCGACATATTTATTTCTCAGATTCTCTCAGCTCATAAGTGTGAAAGCTAAGCAATTCAAAAGTCAAGTGTGTACAACTATCAGTTTATTCCTTTGTAACTGAAACTAACCTAACCTAAATCTCACTTCCCACTTCCAATAATAACATGAGTCAGACAGTCTCTTTCGGTTTCACACAATCACAGAGTAATTGACTCTCTCCGCTTACGTAAAATCAAGCGAAATTCCATGTGAAATGTTAATTTCGATCAAGTACAACTTACCAGTTTTTCCTCTACGTTTACTGTTGTTGGTGTCATTTCTAAAGTGTCTACTTCAAAATCATGAAAATAATATTCCATCACTTATTTTTGGTAGCATAGCTTTTCAGCCTGGATCTAAGACCCATCTCGTGTGAGGTATAAGACAGGAATCAATGTTCATATTTTTTCTATACATTTATTCAGTGATTCTGACACTGTTTGTTATAAAGAGTTCCTAAATTCTCTGCTAAATTGAATGGGCAATTTTGTTAAAAGTCAATTGACTGTGTATATGTGAGTCTATATCTAGATTCTCTATTATGTTTCTTTGTTTTAAATGTCTGTCTTAACAGGAATACCACACTTTATTAATTATAGTAGATATATGCAATCAAGTAGTTTATTTTTTTAATTTATTTTTTTATTTTTTGGTGGTACTGGGGTTCCTGGAAGCCCTTCTACCTCCAGGCTACACTCCCGGACCTATTTTATTTTAGGAAACAGGGTATCTTAAGCCAGCATGGCTGGCTTCGAACCTGCGTAATCCTCCTGTCTCCGCCTCCCAAGTGCAGGGATTACAAGTGTGCACCACCAGGCCCGGCAACAATCAAGTAGTTTAAATATTCCAACTTTGTTCTTCTTTCCCAAGAAGTTTTGAGCTACTTTAGGACATTGAATTTTGATAAAAATTGCATAATCATCTTTTATTTCCAAAAATATTTTTAAACTTAAAAATATCTATTGGGATTTTGTTGAATCCATAGACAACTAGAAGAAATATCTGCAAGATTGACTCTTCCAATCCATGCACATAGCATATTTCACCACACATTTAATATTTTTAATGCTCCTAAGGCATGTCTTATAAAATTCAGCTCATATTTTTCGCATTTCTGGTATCAGGTGCAACCCTAACCATATATTATTGATTTAAAATACTTATGTCTGTATATACCTATATATTTTTTCCAGATATTTTCAGAGTAATTCCTAATGTAATGTCCATTTATGGCTAAATGCTTTGCTCGGAGCATATTTCTTTCAGTACAAATAAGAAAATCACAGCATTATTATCTAATCATAAAAATATAAAATTTTTATATTATCTCGATTTTACCAATTTCCCCAATTATGACCTTTAAATAAAATCAATTTCTATATGAAGTATTCTATTCAGTTATTTTTCCTCAGTCTCCTTTTTTTTTTCTTTTTTCTTTTTTCTTTTCTTTTCTTTTTTTTTTTTTTTTTTTTTGTGTGTGTGTGTGTGTGTGTGATACTAGGGATGGAACCCAGAAACATTATACCTCTAAGCTATACCCCCAGCCCTACTTTTTATTCTTTCTATTTTATTTTATTTTATTTTATTTTATTATTATTATTATTTGGTACTGGGGATGGAACTCAGGGACATTCTACCTCTGAGCTCTACCCCAGCCCTATTTTTTATTCTTTATTTTGAAATAGGGTCTTGCTAGGTTACAGAGGGCCTCACTAAATAGTACCTAAGCATGGCCATGAATCGTGATCCTCCTGTTTCATTTTCCCAAATGCTGGGATTACAAGCATGAGCCACCACACCCAGCTATTCTCATTTAATCTAAAACAAAGTTGTGTAGTAGAGTTTACCATGATGATGAAAATATTAGATCTATACTGTCAGTATAGTAGCTTCTACCCATATATGCCTATTAAATACTTTAAATATGGATAATGTGTATCAAAACATGTTCTAATTTTATTTAATTTTAACTTAAGATTTTAATAGATATGTTACTAGTATCTACTGTACATGACAGTGAAAATTTCTAGAACAATTCTTCAGTCTTTATTGTCTAGCATGTCCTTGATATTTTTTATAAGCAAGGCTAGTTATCTCATAGAAATTCTCTCAAATTGATTTTATGGGTACTTTTGTAACATTAGATTCACGTTATAAATTTGGAACAGTAAAATTATAGAAGTGATATTATGTTCTTCTCTGTTTACCTTATCAGGAGGTCTGAGATGTTAATTTGCTTCATGACTTGTGCTTGTATTACTTTGTTGACAAGGCGTCCATTAGGTTTCTCTACTGGTAAATTAATAAATTTCTCCTTGTAATTAAGAGTATTTTATAGTGAAAGATTTTGAGACTGTACAAATATCCTTTTGATTCATCACACCTTCACACATCATTTTAACATTAATTAATGATTCTTGTCTAAATTACCACCATGATTTTAAAATTAATTTTACAAAGTTCCTCATTATCATCTGCTGAAAGATTAGTCAAAAATAAGCCATTCCACCATTACCAGAATCCAAACGCTGTATTACCATTTTATGCATAAATTCACTTGGTCTAAAATAATTAATGGAGAAAGATATCAACTAGACTAGGTGAAGTGTAAATATATACACTGAAGTATATGAATAGATTATATAATAGAAGTCAAACTAAGAAGTGTCATTTAAATGAAAAGACTGTTTCTTTTACTATAATGAGTTTTATCATTATTATTTGTATGCATTTGCCATTTTAGTTATATATATATATATATATATATATTTCTTATTTATTCTTATGATAACCCAATAAGACAAGTGCTGTTATTAGCATTTGACAAATGAATAATCATAAGATTAGAGAATTATTATTATCCTGTGTCATACTTGTGGTTATATAATTAGTAAATAGAATTGAGGGTGAAAATAACTCACAGATAGTGTTATTAGAATTTTTCTAATTTCTTGTAAAACATAGGCTGGAAGAACCAGTATTATATTATTGTGTCCAGTTACCTGATTCCTGGTAACCCAGAAAGTAATAGCAGCACTGGCATTCCATCTACATAAATAGTGAGTTCAAACATTGAATATTATTTATATAAGAACAAGAAGCCAAAGCCACTAGAGAATATATCCAAAAGAAAAAACAATCAAAACAGAAAAGCATGGGTGTTATGCTTATAAATCAGATTTCTTTAAAACAGACCCTTTTCTTGAAAGATGAATTTCTCAGAACATGATGAGATTCTTGACTTCTCCATTGGGTCAAATCATGCATATTAAAACTGCTTTCTGCCCCTGTCATTTCTTGGATATTTGCTGCATTTCTCTCTCTCTCTCTCTCTCTCTCTCTCTCTCTCTCTCTCTCTCTCTCTCTCTCTCTCTCTCTTCTTTCTTTCCTGCAGAGCTGGGGATTGAACCTAGGACACTGGATATTTGCTGCCTTTCTTTCATTCTTTCTTTTTTTCCTTCTTTCTTTGTTATTTTTCTTTCTTTTATTGCAGAACTGCTGCAATTTTCTACCTCCAAGCCCTATTTTTTTATTCTTTATTTTGAAACAGGGTCTCACTGAGTTGCTGAGGGGCTTAATACTGAGTTGCTGAGGGATTCAATACTTAGTGGCTAAGGCTGGACACAAACCGGCAGTCCTCTTGTCTCAGCCTCCCACATACTAAAATTACAAGCATGCCCTAGCAGCACACCTGGCAGATATTTCTTTCTGTTACTAGTTTAATCCATATATACTGAATTATTAAAATAATTAAGGAGAAGAGAATACATTTGCCCTAGATTTCTATTCAAGAATCAATTATATATCATAGGACTGGAAATATAAAATATTATTATAGCTTTATTATAGACCATACCTCTAAAAGTCTTTCAGACCAATAATGATAATATAGAAACACTATGCTGGTTGACATTAAAGAGCCTCCGTTAATATAGGAAAAGTTTTCTCCAGGCAGTTTATACTAAGTCGCAAATATTAGACAAACAAGGAAATGAGGTGCAATGTGGTGTAGCCTGTAGAAAGGTTTCACAATAGAAAGGTGATAACCCACAAATATTCCTGAAAGTTTAGATGTCTTTTATCTCTTTCTTTTCCATTCAAGAAAAAAAATGGATTAAAAAATACAAAAATTGTTTTTGCAGAAGAAACTTTGAAATTCTCTATTATATTAAAAAGGTAATCATACATATACTTAAATATTTTACTCCTTGTAGTGACAGTTGACTTGTGACACATCTTCTCTCTCCTCCATAAGTCTCAAAATTATGGTTGATAAGAGCTGGCCTCATGACCTCTAGCAATTCTTCTGCTTTGAATATTGCTTCAATTCTTGATCAGACATTAATTATATGGCTGACTGTATAAACACCATGAGAAGTCATTATAGAGAATAATTGAGACAGGCTCTATTATTGCATTTTCATAACTGAGCATTTATTAACTCATGAAGTCATTTGAAGATAGAAGTGCTCCTTGGTAGAAAAAATGGAAAGCAGAAATTAATATCAAGAGAGGAAATAAAAAGATTAGGTTGGAACCCTGGAAGTCACCCTTGGTAGAAAGGACATCTTGAGCTAGAATCATAGCTCAGTGGAATGAAGGATCCTAGACTGAGCTCGTTCTCTGTCTGGCATGGTAAGTCTGAAAAGTAATAAAATATGCTATTAGATAAAGGGTTTGTCTGTGGTGTTAACCAGGAGCAGTATGAAAAAGCTACATGGGAGATGGTTGTTGTAAGGGGGAAGGGTCATGATATATACAATCCCAGGAAGGCTATTTTCTGTTCAACTTCAACTACAGAGTTTTACAACTATGACCATTGTTAAATTCTTCATGACAAAAGTAACCACTACATTAAGGGAATAAGATTCAAGGATCTAATTATAAATCATAGGTTATTTTTATCTCCTGCAATCCTCCTGCCTCTCTCAGTTCCTCACCACTCCTCCCCAGCCTCTAAATCTGACCAGGTCAGGAGCTTCACTGATCATTCTTATGTTAGACAAATTATTTATCGATGACTTCTAATAACACAAAAGAGTGCTGATTCAGTAACCAAAATAGTCAATCCCGTAAAATTCCCAATTGACTTTAAAATACCCTTTCCAGCGGGGTGTGGTGGTGCACCCTTGTAATCCCCACGCTTGGGAGGCAGAGACAGGAGGATCGCACTGATTCGAAGCCAGCCAACCTGGCTTAAGAGACCCTGTTTCCAAATAAAAATATAAAATAGGTCTGGGAGTGTAGCTTGGAGGTACAAGGGTTTCCAGGAATGCCAGCACCACCAAAATAATAATAATTAATAATAATTAATAATAATAATAATAATAATAATAATAATATACCCTTTCCCCAGTTTCAAACCACTGTAGACACAAAGCCTGCAGCTGAGGAAGCTGGTGTTGCAAGTGCACCAAGATTCCAATGAATTTCTTTAAACTCCTTCTCACGTGGCCCCAAGTGAGAGACAGTTACTCTGATATATCTCTAGAACCTTAGCCTCACTAGATCAACTCCTAACTACTTTGTAATCCGTGCATGTGTGGAAGAATTGAGAACTATGTTTTTTTTGTTTTGTTTTGTTTTACAGCCCTTATTTGTACTGTTTTGTTTTGTGGTGCTGGTGATGAAAACCAGGGCATTCTATCTCTGAGTTACACACCCAGCCACATTTTTCTTTTACTTTGAGACAGGGTTTCACTAAATTGTGGAGGGCCTCACTAAGTTGCTGAGGCTGGCATAGAACCTGTAATCCTCCTTTCTCAGCCTCCCAAGTAATGGAATTACAAGCATTTGTCACCATCCCCATTTTATTTTTTATTTTGAAAATAGGTTTCACTAAACTGTAGAAAGCCTAAGTTCCTGAGGCTGACCATGAATCCTCCTGCCTCACAATCCCAAATACGGAGATCATAGAATATACCACCATACCTGAATTTAATTTTTAGTAAGTATTGAGTCCAGGGGCATTCTACCTCTAAGCTGTACCTGGAATCATATTTTTTAATTTTTTAAACAGGGTCTCCCTAAGTTATTGAGGGTCTCATTAAGCTGCTGAGGCTGGCCTCAAACCTTCAATCCTTTTGTCTCAGTCTCCAAAGTACTGGTATCACAGGTGTGTGCCACCCACCATACCTAGCTTTGACCTTTTATTTTGTAATCTTGCATCCCTCTCTCAACTAATATCTACTGAATGTCATTTGTGTTATACATGTACTGTGTTATCCCTACTTGTCTAATAAGAGACGAGAGGCAAGAGTTCTTATCCCTTCGGGATACATGTCACAGAAGTGAAGTAACAAACAAAACATGGAAGAAAGAGATCATCGGTAGCACCATAGTCAGGGAAGTTTTCACAGAGAGTATGGTATGTGTGTTGTTACTTACGGGAGAGAAATATTTCCACCCGGTAGAAGTGAGGGAGGGAATTGCTTTATAATCACCAAACAAAGTATAACTATAATCATTTGGTCAAATTGTAAAAGAGCCCGATGTTTAGAAACCAACTTAATATGTACTTGACCTGCACTGTCTGGAATGCTCTCAGTTTAGCACATTGTCCTATATCCCTGTGTCATTCAAGTGATCTATAGGTTGTGATAAAGAACCAAAGTGGGAACAGCCTGACTGGGCTCCCTGGTATTGGAATGTGCTCCCTTGAAAGGACAGATATGTTTTCCCTATCTCCTGGCAGGTAGACCACAGGCACTTCATTTAAACTGAATGAATTGTATATTTTCCCTGGGACATTAATTGGGAGCCAATAAAAGAAAGACACAGGGAGCAAATTGGAACACTCCTAGCACTGGTGATGGCAGGCATCGCCTGGCAACCGTGGCGGTGGAGACTTCTAACAACCAGGCCTGGTATTGGAAGTCAGATTCTTTCTGTGGCATCGTCTTAGATGGAATCCTGGCACACATCACTTGTCTCCTTAAGCTTCTGCCCATTTTCTGAGATGGGTACTTAAGCTTCCCCAATTATCCCTGAAGTTATCCGGTATCTTTCCAATACATTCCTTTTCTGATTAATTGACTCCAGCTTTGTCTCTGTTGTTTGCAGTCGTGGACCCTGACTAATAAATGTGTCTTTATTTCTTGTTCTCTCATGTTGACATAATAAGCACCCAGTTGTTGAACTGGATTGAATTGAATGGTTCGATGCCAAATTTTGAAAGGCTTTAAACTTTAAGTGGGCTATTGTGTATTTTATTTTTCATGCAAAGGGCCATTGTGAAAAACTTTTTTGTTGTTGTTCCCAGTATTCTTTCTCTCTCTGAAAACATCACCTATTTATATGACCTCAGCAAACATCCCACAAACAATGCCAAACTATCTATCTCTACTTCCATTTTCTCTTTGTGTGTGTGTGTGTGTGTGTGTGTGTGTGTGTGTGTGTGGTGTTATACTTGATATTAAACCCAGGGACATTCTAACTCCGAGATACACACCAGTCCTAATTTTTATTTTCTATTTTTGAAACATGGTCTCACTAAGTTGTGAAGGCGTTGCTAAGTTGCTGAGGCTGCTCTTGAACCTGCTATCCTCCTGTGTCAGCCTCCCAATTTCTGGGATTACAGGTGTGCCCCACCACATCCAGCTTTTCATCATATTTTTAGTGTAAATTTTCAATAACAATTTGATGCATATTTTCATCTGGGTGTTCTGCCAGCACTTCAATGTTTCATTTAAAATGTAAAGTTTTCTCCAGGTGTGATAGCGCACGCTTGTAATCCCAATACATGGGAGGCTGAGACAGCAGGATCATGCGTGTTCCAAGCCAGCATTAGCTATTAGTGAGGCTCTCAGCACCTCAGTGAGATCCTGTTTCCAAATAAAAATATAAAGTAGGTCTGGGAGTATAGCCCAGAGGTAGAAGGCCCCTGGGTTCCATACCCAGTACCACAACACAAAACAAAACAAAATTTAAATTTTCAATTTTAATCCAAAAACCAGCTCTTTTCTTGACTTTGCTATTTTTCTTTTTTATACAAAGGTCCTTAGACCAAGAGATATTTGACTCCTTTTTCTCTTTATGATCTCTCACCAAGTGTAACTACACTGTAGTTTAGGAACTGACCACTGAGCCTCTGGTTTGAACTATTAGTCTCATTGACCTTTATGTGTCAGTAGGGATTGAACCCAGGGCATTCTAACTGGAAGCTATACCCCTAGCCATTTCTTTATTTGTTTTATGTTAAACAGTCTCATTAAGTTTCTGAGTGTCTCACTAAGTTACTGAAGCTGTCTTGAACCTACAATCCTCCTGTCTCAGCCTCCTAAGTACTAGGATTATAGCCCAGATTTTAAAATTGGCCTTTCATATAAAGATGACACTGTTTATTTAAGACTCGGAGGGAGAGAAAAGCCGCTCATAGAATGTTTTAATAATACTCGAGTGAAGAGGATGATATAGTAAATAGGTAGTATTGTGTAAACTATATGGTATTCTACACTGGCAGAGAGAGTGTAGGGGGGATTGTCTAGGGTCTGAACTTTGGTGTCAGCCAAGTAAGAAAGACTTCTCTGGTGATCTCACTCCCAGACCACACACCTTTTCAACATTCAGGTCCTCCTCAATCATTAAAGCAGCTGGCATGCCAATTCACCAGGACCAGATAACAAGCTGCCATGATTTTACACTTACTTCTTTTTGTCACATGTGTAGTACATTTTAATCAAGTGTGTAGTGGACAGAGGCAAGGATAAGCTCTGGATGTACATTTCCATGGATTTGTTTTCTAGACAAAGTCCTTATAAATATATATATTTTTTCGCTTCAAACCTATGGGCCTTCTCTCAATGTGGTTTGGAAACATTTACGCATCCCAGATAAGTATGTAAATTGAAGAATTACATCACATTACACACAGATGTACACTTTGTCTTCTCTGGGGCTGCCTGACTTTACCCTTCCCACCAGGGAAGTGTGCCAAGGAACTTCTGAGATGCAGACAGGCTCTGGGCCTTGAATGGAGTGGGGGGTACCATTCCCATTCTTTTATTCCTATCCCACAAGTTAGACTCAATCCATATGTAGGTCCTGGGATCAATTCAGTTCCAAATGTCAGTGTCTCACAAGCCAACAGCCACCACCCACTCCTCTGAAGAAAGTAGCTACTGAATGTCAATGTAGCTGGGTGGAAATCAGAAAACACTAAAAACAATACTTTCTGAGTGAAAATGCTGATAACCTCTCAGAGAACTTTGGCATCTCTCTATCTTATTTCCTTCTAATAATAATCCAGCTGGTCAAAAGAGAATAGGGTTCATAAATCTCATTTATAAATAAGATAACTGAGGCTCAGAGACACTTAGGAAGTTTTCCCATGGTTTCCATTATGCTTTAGGTCAGCCTCCATGAACTAAGATGTTTCTACTTCTAAAAAACAAAACAAAGCAAAAAAAAAAAAAACCTGCCTAATAACATATCTTGAAAACTCCGTAGGTAGGAATTGAAATTAATAATATTCATATCCTCTGCATTTATCCCAATACCTGGCATGTGATCCAGAGTCAATAAGATATCAAATATCTAAGAATATCAAAACCAAACCATATGGAGCACTTGATTATCTGCTTCTTTGGGGTGTTTGTGTTGCTCTCACCATTGCTGAAATGAATAGACACAATTTCACTATATTATATAAACCCAAGAGCTATCAAAGGAAATATTGACCCAACAATAATAATAGGTAACTTTATTTAAAAAAATTATTTATTCCTTGACAAAGTCTACAACTACTATTTCTCTAAAAAAAGCTAAAATACACAGAATTCTTTCCCCTCCACAAATTTCCCCAAGACCAAGAATTGAGTCATCTATTTCTTTCTGCATCTCAACATATTGCGCAAGCTTCTGCAAATATTTTTGGGGAAAAAGAAGATATAGGTGACTATTCTGAGAATTCTACACACTATCTTTCTTTCTTTGTGGTGATGAGGAGTGAATCCATGGGCATTCTACATCTCAAAGCTACATCTCAGCCCTATTTTATTTTTTTATTGGGAAACAGGGTGTTGCTAAGTTGCTGAGGCTGGCCTCAAACATGTGATTCTCCTGTTTCAGTCTCCAAAGTACTGGAATTACAGGCATGCACCATCATACCCAGTTTGAATATTATTTTTTAATAACATAGAACTCAACCAAATCATAAAGTAATAAATCGTTTCTTGACAAAACCAATGTCCATGGTTTTGTGTTAGGAGCTGTAGGAGATGCAGGATTTCTAGAAATATGTATTTTATCTCTGCATGCTTACTTGTTAAGTAAACAATGTTAACAAATATACAATTTAAAAAGAAGCGAGATGACTTCCGGGAAGATGGCGACCGAGAAAAGCGGGGCTTAAGAGCCCCGCTAACAACAAATCTCCATTACCACAAAATCAGCGCCTTTCAAAGCCAGAAAACAACATCACCAGAGAAACAAAAAAAATCACCAGGCTCCAGAGAGAAAGCGGACTGAGAACAGAGTCACAGAGGAGATCCTCACGCCCGAGGACGCGGCAGCAGCACCATACTGCCGGCGGCACCAGCGAATTCACGGACCGGCCACAGCAAGCCGAGGGGAGCCGCTGCGGAACAGCCAGGCGGGATTTCTCGGCGCAGAGGGCATCTAAAGCTCCCAGTGGCTGAGCTCAGCACACGCTGCAGGGATTCAGAGTGGAAATCAAAACCAAGAAAAAAAACGCCAGCCCCATAGCCGAGGGAGTAGCAGCGGTGCCATATTGCTAGCGGCGGCAGCAGCACCGAATTCACCGAATTCGGTACAGCTACATCTGCGTACTCAAGAACAGTGAGTCAAATTGCGGGCCACAGCGGAGAAATCCCAGTACTGTACTCACTGGGACTTGACCCAGTGGGAGAGGGGTGGTGGCAGTGATATCACACCATAGGAGAACGTGCAACCTGGCACCCCCCACAGTCTAAAGCAGCCTCTATCGACTCTCTGGGTCGGAGACTCAGTGATACAACCCAGTAAAGGAGTAGTGGGGTCTGAGATACTACTGACTCGAGATCCAGAACACCTTAAGTGAAGTCATAGTGACCCAAGGGAAGAACCCAGAGAAGACACAAACTTCCGAAATCATGGGAAAGAGGAATAATAATGAAGCAATGAATGCTCACAACCCCACAACATCAGAACCCGATAAAACAGAAAATCAGAGATTTCTAGAAGATCAAATCAGGAAAATAACTGTAGAAATAATAGAGGTGCTTCGAAAAGAACTCAGAGAGAGCCAAAAAGAGATAAAGGATGCAATTAATGAAGTAAAGGCCTCAATTCAAAGCACAAACAACTGATTAGACCACATGGAGAACAGAATCTCGCTCTTAGAAGATGATCATTCCAAAAATGAACGCATAGTTTCTAATCTAGAAAAAAATATCTGACAGCAGGAATCTGATATTGAAGAAATATGGGCCCATTTTAAGAGAGCTAACCTAAGAATAATTGGAATAGAGGAGGGAAAAGAAAGTGAAACCAAAGGGATCAACAATCTCTTCAAGGAAGTAATAGCAGAAAATTTTCCAGACATAGAGCAAGAGGTCAATACGCAGGTCCAGAAAACTTATAGAACTACCTTTAGACAGGATCGGAGAAGAGGATCCCCACGCCACATAATTGTCAAAATGACCAATGTGGAAGCCAAGCAGAGAATCTTGAAGGCAACAAAAGCAAAGGGCCAAGTGACATTCAGAGGCAAACCAATTAGAATCACTCCAGACTTCCCAAACCAAGTTATGAGAGCCAGAAGGGCTTGGAGTAACATATTCCCAATTTTGAAAGAAAACAACTTCTAGCCAAAAATTTCTTACCCAGCAAAACTTTCTATCAAATTAGATGGAAAAATAAGAAGCTTCCATGACAAACAGAAACTGAAGGAATTTATGTCTTCAAAACCAGCACTAGAGAAAATACTCAAAGAGATTAACTACAAAGAAGAAATAGGTAACACACACCAGAACCAGAGAAACAAGATTTTCTATCCAACAGACAACTAAGATTGGTTATGTGTGGAGATTCATTATTTATGTTAGTCTTTTACCTATCTCTAAATGGTATTGTTTGCCTTTATTGTTGTTAATTTTTAGGATTTCTAGTTGGAATATTAATATACCTTCAGATATAGCATTTGGAAATATTTATCCCATTCTATTAGTAACTGTTAACTCTGTTTACATTGTCTTTGGATATACAATATGTTTTTTATTTTTTAGGGAGTTTGTATACTCTTCTGTTGCCTGTGCCATTGAAATCATAACCAAGAAATCACTGCCAATTTCAATGTTGTGAGGTTTTATGACCCAGATTTTCTCCTAAAAGTTTATAGTCTTAAGATTTATATTTAGGTCTTTTATCTATTTTGAGTTAATATTTGTATATGGGATTAGGTAAGGGTCCAATTTTATTCTTTTCCATGTAATTATTATTTTTCAACAATATTTAGTTAAAAGATTATTATTCCCACCACCAAATGTTCGTGGAAACCTTGTCAAAAATAACTTGACAATATAGGGAAGAATTTAGCTCTAGGCTTTTATTTAACTCCAATGGTTTATATATCTGCCTTTAGAATAGTACTATACTGTTTCAATTATTGTAGCTTTATATGGTTTGAAATCAGAAAATATATATCTTCTAGCTTTGTTCTCTTTCAAGATCGTTTTGGGTATCTAGAGACAATATTCCATATTAGGATAGATTTTTTTTCTGAAAAATAAATATATAAATATAAGATAGTTTCACCTAAAAATAGAAAAAGTAGATTCTCTGGTAAGAAAGAAAGCAAAAAGAAATATTGAAATGTTATCTTTAAGTCATCAAAAGCTTGGTATCAGACAAATGAAACTGTTATGTGAGATTATCATTTTTAATTTTGGATAAATTGCTATAATACTAGATGTCAATCACTAAGCCAAGCATGGGAGGGAGGGATGGGGAGAGCATGGGGTGGGGATCGGGTGGGGGCTGGCTGGGCGATGTGTGCATGTATGTCTACAAAAGTATGTATCCCACTATGATGTATGAATACAGTGCACCAATTTAAAAAAAAGAGAGATTTAGAGATTTTTCAAAAAAAAAATAAAATAAAATAAAAAAATAAAAAATAAAAAGAAGCGAAATACTTGTTATTTTCCTTTGTAAAAGTTATAGCTATTCTAGTAAAGAGACGTCATGTGATTTTGATTTGTTTTCAAGGCATTACAAAAGATATATATACACCTATCATGTCATCTAACCATTGAAATAGTTTGCATTTACCTAATAAAAATAAAAGCATTTGTGCAAATACTTGTACATGAGTTCTCATAGGATTATTATTTATAGTAGCTTAAATATGGAAAAAAGAACAGTATTTATCAATTGATAAATGAACAAACTGTGATAAATTCATATAATGGAACTACAGATAAATGTAATTTCTAATGTCACTCAGTAAAAGAACCTAGAAAAAAAAAAACAATGAATGACATCACCTAAGTAAAATTCTAGAAAAAAAACTCAATCTATGGGACTAAACTACATCAGTTGTTGCAGTGGATGTTGGCTTGAGGATGAAAAGAGGAATGAATTATAAAAGGACATCAGAAGCTCTAGAGAACTTTATGTTTACTGCCATAATCGTGATGATATCTTTGGAAGTGTATACATATCTCAAAAATTATCATATCATCTAGTTTGTGTGCAATCTATTCTAGATAAATATTCTCAATATTTGTGTAAAAAAAGACTTTGCAAGGTAGAATCATAGGCATCAGAAAGTTATCTGAGAACATATGTTAACATTTTGAAAACTCAATTTTTTTTTTTTTTTTTTTTTTTTTGGCGGTACCGGGGGTTGAACCCAGGGGCATTCTACCTCCAAGCTTCACTCCTACTTCTTTTTTTAATTTTTTATTTTGAAACAGGGTCTCACTAAGTTGTGGAGGGTCTCACTAAGTAGCTGAGGTTAGCCACAAGCCTGAGAGCCTCCTGTCTCAGCCTCCCAAAAACTGTGATTACAAGTGTGTGCCACCATACTTGTCTCAGAAAATCAGTTTTTAAAACCTCAAATTGTTAATGATAAACATTTTTTAACTGAAAAGATAAAAAAAAAAAGTTAGTACCGGCATGGATTTTAAAGGTTATAGGAATTCAGAAAAAGAGATGCATTTGACACAGTGGTCAAGTCTTCATTGAAGAAGTGGTCAGCATTCATCAGAAAGGATGCTACATCAAGGGCATTGACCTCAGTCTCCATGCCTTATCAACATCTCCACCCTGGCGGGATAAGTCCCCCAACAGAGGCAATAAGCCAGGCTGTATTTGCTTGCAGATGGAATAGTTTTTCAAAATATAACTTTATAGTCAAATTTCTACTTTGGTGGTAAATTTTTGGTTTTGTTTCAATTTTGACTTTTTAGAAATCTTTCAAAAACATTACCCCCTGAATCTCATAATCAAGATTTGTTAAAAAAAAAAAAAAAAAGGAAAAAGAAGGCTTATTTCTTAACAGCACCCAAACTTATCAGAAAGCAATTATGGAGGCTACAGAAATACAACATCCCAGGAAAATTTTCACACATTTAACACAGAAATCCCACTAAACTATGTCATCCGTACATACAATCAACTCCCATCCTCAAACTGATGCCTGCATATAAATATGCCAAAGTCAACTTCAGTTCCCCTCTCCTAGGAGAGGTGGAAAACAATAACCAGCGATGATCTAATGCTCCTTATTAGAAAATCTTTTTTCTCACCTCAGCAAGACCTCAGTTTTCTTTCTCCAGAGCCTCTAAGTATTTCACAATGGTTATTTCCTAAATTGTGAAGTCAAATATTTTTCTTTCTACACCTTCCTACAGGTAGTCAATTTACTCCAAGTTCAAAGAAATACATACTTGCAGCATTTGAATCCTCTATAAATATGCAGCCACACTACAGATTTGAGAATTTGCCTTTAACTACCACACTAAAAATTACTCGCACACAACATGATGGAGCACACCTGTAATACCAGTACTTGGGAGGCTGAGATAGGAGGATTGCAGGTTTGAGACCCAACTCAGTAACAGCGAGACTCTCAGAAATCTAGCAAGAGCCTGTTTCAAAACAACAACAAGAAAAATAAGGGCAACATCCATTGGATAGATGAGCAGAGACTCATCTCTGCCCTCAGGGGAATGACTGAGGATGATTAGAGGAGAAAGAGCATGGGAGGAGATGAAGTCATAAATAATGCAGAGTAGAAATAATGCTAGGAACATTTACAAAATTGCCAATTCTAATCTCAAAGACTTGTAGGATGAGAGTGAGGGAGAAAGTGACCCAGTAGGAAGACAGTAAGAGTTGTGTGCATGTATTTTCTAAAACTCTGTACCCCCCCTTCGAGGCTGGGATCGGAGCCTGCCGAGGGGTTAGGCCGCTGCTGGGGCCAGCGAGGCCGGCATCGGAGCCTGCCGTGAGGCAAGGCCTGTACTGGGGCCTCCGAGGCCAGGATAAGAGCCTGCTGAGGGGTTAGGCCGGTGCTGGGGCCATTGAGGCCGGCATCGGAGCCTGCCTTGAGGCAAGGCCGGTACTGGGGCCTCTAGGCCAGGATAAGAGCCTGCCAAGGGGTTAGGCCGGTGCTGGGGCCAGCGAGGCCGGCATCGGAGCCTGCCGTGAGGCAAGGCCGGTACTGGGGCCTCCGAGGCCAGGATAAGAGCTTGCCGAGAGGTTAGGCCGGTGCTGGGGCCAACGAGGCCGGCAGCGGAGCCTGCCGTGAGGCATGACCAGTGCTGGGGCCTCCGAGGCCGGGATCGGAGCATGCCGAGGGGTTAGGCCGCTGCTGGGGCCAGCGAGGCCGGCATCGGAGCCTGCCGTGAGGCAAGGCCGGTACTGGGGCCTCCGAGGCCAGGACAAGAGCCTGCCGAGGGGTTAGGCCGGTGCTGGGGCCAGCGAGGCCGGCATCGGAGCCTGCCGTGAGGCAAGGCCGGTACTGGGGCCTCCGAGGCCAGGATAAGAGCTTGCCGAGGGGTTAGGCCTGTGCTGGGGCCAACGAGGCCGGCAGCGGAGCCTGCCGTGAGGCATGACCAGTGCTGGGGCCTCCGAGGCCGGGATCGGAGCCTGCCGAGGGGTTAGGCCGCTGCTGGGGCCAGTGAGGCCAGCATCGGAGCCTGCCGTGAGGCAAGGCCGGTACTGGGGCCTCCGAGGCCAGGATAAGAGCCTGCTGAGGGGTTAGGCCGGTGCTGGGGCCAGCGAGGCCGGCATCGGAGCCTGCCTTGAGGCAAGGCCGGTACTGGGGCCTCGAGGCCAGGATAAGAGCCTGCCGAGGGGTTAGGCCGGTGCTGGGGCCAGCGAGGCCGGCATCGGAGCCTGCCGTGAGGCAAGGCCGGTACTGGGGCCTCCGAGGCCAGGATAAGAGCTTGCCGAGAGGTTAGGCCGGTGCTGGGGCCAACGAGGCCGGCAGCGGAGCCTGCCGTGAGGCATGACCAGTCCTGGGGCCTCCGAGGCCAGGATCGGAGCATGCCGAGGGGTTAGGCCGGTGCTGGGGCCAGCGAGGCCGGCATCGGAGCCTGCCGTGAGGCAAGGCCGGTACTGGGGCCTCTGAGGCCAGGATAAGAGCCTGCCAAGGGGCTAGGCCGGTGCTGGGGCCAGCGAGGCCGGCATCGGAGCCTGCCTTGAGGCATGACCAGTGCTGGGGCCTCCGAGGCCGGGATCGGAGCCTGCCGAGGGGTTAGGCCGCTGCTGGGGCCAGCGAGGCTGGCATCGGAGCCTGCCGTGAGGCAAGGCCGGTACTGGGGCCTCCGAGGCTAGGATAAGAGCCTGCCGAGGGGTTAGGCCGGTGCTGGGGCCAGTGAGGCCGGCATCGGAGCCTGCCGTGAGGCATTACCAGTGTTGGGGCCTCCGAGGCCGGGATTGGAATCCTGCCAAGGGGTTAGACCGGTGCAGGGGCCAATGGCCAGCATCGGAGCCTGGCGTGAGGCAAGTTCACTCCTGCGGCCTCCAAGGTCGGGACCAAAGCCAGCTTAGGGGTTTGACCGGTTCAGGGGCCAGCGAGACCAGAACTGGGTCCTCCCATGAGGCAAGGCCGCTGCGTGAGCCAGCGAGGTCTGGATCAGTCCACTGAGTAGCCAGGCCACTACTGGGACCATCAAGAGTGGGATTGGTACTTGCAACGCAGCATGCACAGAGAAATATCGCAGAAAATATAAATCAGACGCTTCTCTTAATCAGCAATAACTAGGAGGAAAAGGGCAACAGGAAGAGGTTGAGCTATAGAAAGGGCCCTATAGTGAAGCAACTAATGTGATCAATCAGAGGGTATGTAATACTGGAGGACGGAGCCTCTTTAAAATGCAGGAGGTACATAAACAAATGTATCAAAGTAAATCACCAAAGAAGTGTGGGATGGAGGGAGGGGGAGGGAATGGGACGGGGGCTGGAGGAGGGCTAATTGGATGATGTGTGCTTGTATATCCTCTCAAGTCTTGTACTCCAATGTGATTGATATATGACTACAATGCACCAATTTAAAAAATAAATTAATTAAAAAAAATAAATAAATAAATTACCAAAAAAAAAAAAACAAAAAAAAAAAAATAAAAAAATAAAACTCTGTACCCCCAAATGATGTAAAACTACAGTGAACTCAATTTATACATAAAAAAAGTGCTGGCAGTGTAGATCAGATGCAGAATGTCCCTGGGTTCAGTCCTCAGTATCACAAATGAAATAAAATAAAGCTTAAAAAATAATGTCTTGAAAATTCCACAGCAACTGAAGTAATAAGTGGGAAAGTTTGATTGTTAAATGATACAAAATATTTAGAAAAAAGAGACAAACACTGCCTTTGAATATTTGGTACTCTCTCCTCTCAGTTCTCTGTCCTTAAGGTTTTTTGTTTGTAAGTTCGTTTGTTTTTTACTAAGTCCTACACTTGACCCTAGAGCTGATAAACAGAAGGAAATCCACTATTCAGAGCATCCATTGCTCCCACCTTCCCCCACCCAAGCTCAAAGGCCAACACAAAAGGCATATTATATACTGTCAACTCCATGGCCCAGAGGTACCTGACTGGAGCTGGGAGCCTGTCCAGTCCAGACAGGAGGAAAATATTACACTTCTATTTAACAAGGCAGTGCTGACGGATTAATCACTAAGTAAATATCAACAAGCTAGGAGGTTAGCAGGAGGGACAGAGCCCCACCCCATGTTCTCAGTTTTTCTGGGATTGGGGACAGAAATTATTACAGGCATAGTTTGGAAGGGGCTTCACTAACAACCACCATTCAGGGCGAGATGGAACAAAGAGTGAAACCTTGACGGTGACCCCGTCCAGAGAGGAATTTGTTCTCAAACCCCTCCGGAGAACATGGGGGACTTCTTCTTAACACAGAGGACTTCTTCTTAAGGCAGAGGACTGATAAAACCTGGAGAACCTCCACAGCCCAAGTATATGCCGCTGTATAATCGTAAGCAAGTCAACTTTTTGAGCTTTGGCTTTCTCCGTTTAAAATTGGATATGCAATGTGAGCCAAGAGACTGGAGTCATTTGCCTGAATAAAATAGAACACACTCCTTCACCTTCTCTTAGAAAGTAGGTCAGCACTGCTTCATAAATGGCTTCTCTTTGAAGATGGAACATGCATTTTCTGGTCTATGTAAATGGGTGGTGTCCCCCAGGTGCAGAAAATATGCTACACTGAAGGTGATTCCCTATTAAGAACTGAAGAATTTGAACAAGAGTTTTACCTGCAATTGGATTTGATCTGTTTTCTGTTTAAATTCTACCTATTCATTTGTTCTGAAAATGTTTACAAGAAGTCTAAACTGTGCTGAGGTATTGAGAATATAGAAAAAATCGTGACAATACTTGGGGGGCTGAAACAGGAGGCCAAAGGTTCAAGGCCAGTGTCAGCAATTTAGCGAGGTACTTAGCAACTTAGTGAGAACCTGTTTCAAAATAAAAATAAAATAGGACTGAGGGTATAGCTCAAAGGAAGAATGCCCCTGGGCTCAATCCCCAAAACAAGAGGGAGGGAGGGAGGGAAGGAAGGAAGGAAGGAAGGAAGGAAGGAAGGAAGGAACAATCTCTGAAGTTATGGAAATTTATGATACAGCTATGGTACAATTGAGAAGATAAAAATATAACACAAATAAAATATTGAATAAAATCAAAAAGGAGACCTGAAGGCTCCATGTTTGAGGCAGAACTTTGATGCTACTTTGCTGAATCTAGGGGATCCTGGGGGGCGATAAATGGTTGCCTGCTATCATGCTGGGGGCCAGTCTGCCAAAGAGCATCACTTTGGATGTCTATGCAGGTTGTAAAGTATGTTTGGACATGCACAGAATCCATTTTCTCAAAACGAATTAACCCATCAGAAGGTCAAGTGGGCCCATCCTCAAACTGTAGCCTCTTCCTCAATCCCAGGCTTCAGTTCTGTGCTTCGGGTCAGAGAAGCAGACCAGAAAGTAGCACAAGGAGTCTTTGCTAGTAAGAATAAGGATAACTACTCAGTAGTTTTGAAATTTGCTGAGGAATCTTTTGCATGATCATAGTGTTTTAGTATGTAATTGAATTGCCGTGCCAGGGTGAAGGGCTTTCACAGTTTTGGGAATCAGACAGCTCATTCCTATGGACATTAGGAAAGGAAAGGGGATAAAATTCCCTGTTATCAGGAAACTCTATACTGGAATTCTCAAGCCAGGCCAGATGGTGCACACCTGTAATCACAGTACTTGGAGGCTGAGGTAGGAGGATTCTTGGTTCCAGACAAGCTACAGCAACTTGGCAAGGCCCTCAGCAACTTAGTGAGACCCAGTTTCTACATAAAAAATTTAAAAGAGCTGGAGATGTAGCCCAGGTGGAATGCCCCTGGGTTATTGAATAGGTAGTATTTTTAAAAATATGTGAACTCAAATTTTAAATAATAGGTAGTATTTTTAAGCCGGGCAGTGGTGGCTCATGCTTGTAATCCCTGCGCTTGGGAGGTGGAGACAGGAGGATCATGCTGGTTCGAAGCCAGCCTTACTGGCTTAAGAGACCCTGTTTCCAAATAAAATATAAAATAGGTCTGGGAGTGTAACCTGGAGATAGAAGGGTTTCCACGAACCCAGTACCAAAAAAAAAAAAAAAAAATAGGTAGTATTTTTAAAAATATGTGAACTCTAATTTTAAACTTCTTTAAAGATGTTATCAATTGATTATTATACTATATAGTTTTAATAATTTTGGTTGAAATCCTTTAGCAACTCTTTGTAAATTTTAACATATTTTAGTTGATTTTAGTATTATTCACATAGGAATTGAGTTTTATGAATAGAGTAGAAGAAATGTGCTATATCTTGATAAAAATCATTTATATAT
Organism: Muscardinus avellanarius; assembly: GCF_963383645.1. Classification (NCBI taxonomy): domain Eukaryota; kingdom Metazoa; phylum Chordata; class Mammalia; order Rodentia; family Gliridae; genus Muscardinus; species Muscardinus avellanarius. Next base: position 31,103,813 of record NC_137803.1, on the reverse strand, counting down.
GTATTGTAATCTCTAAAAATAAGACAACAGCTTCTTTAACACAAACACAAGGAAGGAAGGAAGGAAGGAAGGAAGGAAGGAAGGAAGGAAAATTAAAAGAAAAGAAAGACAAACCCATAACATAAATAAGAATAAAATTATATTTTATTCTTTTGTGGGAAAATGATGGAACTGAAGAACATTACGCTAAGTTAAATTAGTCAGTTACAAAAAGTAAAAAATCAGATTCTCTCCCTAATGCAGAAGCTAGGGGAAAAGGGGGTCATAGGAGGAACTCTAGATGAAAAAGGAGAAGGTACAGATGAGCAAATAAGATGACCTAATGAAGGAGGATGGGAGAGAGAAGAAGAAAATTTCCCAATGGACAAAATTCATATTCACAAACATATTAAAGTTAATTATTAAGTCAAACATGAGAAGAAGAAAGAAGGAAGGAATGGGTGGGGACCAGGTAAGGGCTAAATGAGTGATGTGTGCATGTATGCTTCCACCATCTTGTATCCCATTAAGATTATTACTACAATGCACCAATAAAAGCTTTTTTTTTTTTTTTTTTGGTTTAGTTTCCTCTTTCCCTGTGCTCTACCTCTGAACTTTGGACAAAAGCATATTTTTCATCCTAGTAGAATTTGGGGTCTCCATCCATCTCCCTTTGACTTTACCAGTTAAAAGAGCAAAGTACCAACCTGAATAAGATAAAACCCAAATGTGCTTGGTTTGATATTTTCACAATGATTAGCAAAAAATCAATAAAACTGAAAATAATGACGGGAAATATATTTATGCATACATATATTCACACTTATGTATACCTGTATTTTAAAGAATGGGATTATGTTGAATGAAAAAGTATACACTAAATCAAAAGTGAGGACATTGCTAGTCAACAGAACTGTTTTCTAATTTAATTTTTAGCTTTTTATTTGTGCATTGTAGTCATACATCTTAATGGAATACAAGACGGTAGAGGCATACATGCACACATCACCCAGATAGCCCTTACCCAATTCCCATTCCATTTCCTCCCCCACCCTCTTTCTCATGTATGGCTTAGTGATTGACTTTGATGTTTGTTAATGTCCATCATGAAAATTAGAGACTATCACTCTACCCCCCTCCCATCCCCTCATGAAGATGCAATGAACCTGGGTGTGGCTGAACTGCCTATAATCCCAGTACTTTTGCGATTGGAACAGGATTGCAGGTTCAAGGCCAGTCTCAGCAATTGAGCAAGACCCTCATCAACTTATCAAGACCCGATTTCAAAATAAAAAATAAAATGGGCTAGGGATTTGGAGGTAGAATGCAACTGGGTTCAATCCCCAGTACCAAAAAAAGAAAAAAAAAATGGCTCACATTTGCAAGAGATAAGTAGTATCTAAAATGGTTTTCTTTCTCTAAGCCTTTAGAGTATAGTCTCTGATTTTTGGCCCTCAGCCTTCTGGCTTTTTTTTTTTTTTTTCTGGAGTTGCTCCCTTTCATTCCCATATCTATGTCACATTGGCAGGAAAACTTCCCCAGACTCTTGAGTTGAGAAGGCCTTTTAGACTTCTGGTATAGCAGTCATCATATCTTCCTCTAGCACTTGCGTATCATCTTCCTAAATGTGTCATGTCCACAAGACTATTCCCCAAGCAGTGCCTAGCACAGAAGAAATTTTAAGTTAATTAAATAAGTGAGCAAATGTTACCAGATTCCTAAGACTTAGATCTATCTTCGAGGAGTGACATCATTAATGTAAAGATGACTCTGAATCTAGTGGCGATGGGAGAAGACACGCATAAGATGAATAACAAGGTAACGTTATGAAGAGTTTCGTATAGGCACAGTACTGGTGGAGTATAAAAGAAGGCATCAACACTGCTGGGAGGGTCAGGTGGGCTGTACAGAGGAGGTGAGCTCTTCACTGAGACTTAAAGGATGGGAGGAGTGCTCACTCTTTCACGAGCAAAGAGTCAAGCAGAGGATTTGAAATGTGAGTTAGTACAGTGAGCCATGGATTAAATTGGAGCTCAGAGATGCTTTGAATTGCAGCCTTTGTTTTATCTACAGAGAGTCACAGCCAGAGCATATTGTCACAAGTTGAAGTCTAAATTGCTTTAGATCACAAGTTCCCAAAGGGTAAGAATCATGTCTTTGGTGTGTTCTCTCAGAACTTCATGCCTCCTGCACTGTGGGTGTTCAATAAATATTTAATAATAATGAGCTGATTAATTGAGAGCATTCATGTTTCATATGCATGGATAGAGCTCTCTTTTCTCTATAATTACTATTCCTTTAATCATCATTAAGTAACATTTCTCAGATAGCAATTTGATTCCTTATTAAATGCCTTGGCTGCCTAAGTTTTTAGCCCTAAGGTAAACAGCAGTATCAGATACTATTGCTGTTCTTACTTTACTAAATGATTTGGTAATGCTGAGTATATAACTAAAGCACTAGAATTCTCAAAGAAAACTTGTTGAGAGATAGCACCTGTATGGTCAGACAATAGAGTATGTCCTGAAGAGCTCATTTATTAAACTCAGAGTTGATATATTTAAGTCATGAGGGCTGTAATCTCATCACAGGAAATGGATTTATCTGGATGGTGATAAGTTGGGTCCTGCACTCATGTGACTTTGTGTCACATGACCTCTGCAGGGCAAGGGAGGGACTGAAACCCCTGCGAGAATTGGGCGTTCCCGCGAGTAAACCCTCATCTCGCGAGATGCATACCTTGAAAAGGAGAGCCCGCGTCCTCAAGCTTCGGACAAGCGCGCGGGCCCCACGGTGCCTCGCCCTGATCCCCGGGAGAGCCATGCCATTAAAACTTTACATGCCATGTGTACCGGACCTCTCTCGTGTTTTTCACACTCCACCGTACTCACATTATTTTTATTTTACTCACATTAATTTTTTATTTTACTTATCATTTGGTGCCGAACCGGGAGAACTCTTGGGTTCCTCCCCCTTTTTTTCTTTTTTTTTTCTTTTTTTCTCTTTTTATTTTTACTCTCTTTTTGAGCCCCGGACTCTCCAACCCGCCAGCAGCTCTACTGCGAGGTCCCACACCAGCGCTCTGCTTGCAGGCGTTGCTCCCACCACTGCCGCCGCTGCCGCCCCGTGCCTGCCCGGACTGTAAGCCTTCTTCCCCAGCCCCGCGCTCTCCGGGAGAGCCGGCGGCCTTCTTCCCGCCCCGGGCTCTGCTGAGAGTCCTCGGCCATCTTTCCAGCCCCGAGCTCTGCTGAGAGCTCGCAGCCATCTTTTCGGCCCCGAGCTCTGCTGAGAGCCGGAGGCCATCTTTCCAGCCCTGAGCTCTGCTGAGAGCTCGCGGCCATCTTTTCGGCCCCGCACTCTGCTGAGAGCCGGTGGCCATCTTTCTGATCCCGCGCTCTGCTGAGAGCCCGCAGCCATCTTTCCGGCCCTGCGCTCTGCTGAGAGCCGGTGGCCATCTTTTCGGCCCCAAGCTCTGCTGAGAGCCGGTGGCCATCTTTTTGGCCCCGCGCTCTGCTGAGAGCCGGTGGCCATCTTTCCGGCCCCAAGCTCTGCTGAGAGCCGGAAGCCAACTTTCCAGCCCTGAGCTCTGCTGAGAGCTCACGGCCATCTTTTCAGCCCCACGCTCTGCTGAGAGCCGGTGGCCATCTTTTTGGCCCCGCGCTCTGCTGAGAGCCGGTGGCCATCTTTCCGGCCCCAAGCTCTGCTGAGAGCCGGAAGCCAACTTTCCAGCCCTGAACTCTGCTATGAGCTCACGGCCATCTTTTCGGCCCCGCGCTCTGCTGAGAGCCGGTGGCCATCTTTTTGGCCCCGCGCTCTGCTGAGAGCTGGTGCCCATCTTTCCGGCCCCGAGCTCTGCTGAGAGCCGGTGGCCATCTTTCTGATCCCGCGCTCTGCTGAGAGCCCGCAGCCATCTTTCTGATCCCGTGCTCTGCTGAGAGCCCGCAGCCATCTTTCCGGCCCTGCGCTCTGCTGAGAGCCGGTGGCCATCTTTCCAGCCCCAAGCTCTGCTGAGAGCCTGCGGCCATCTTTTCGGCCCCTCGCTCTGCTGAGAGCCGGTGGCCATCTTTCTGGCCCCAAGCTCTGCTGAGAGCCAGAGGCCATCTTTTCCCGCCCACGTGCTCTCTTCTGGAGCACCAGCGGCCATCTTCCACTGCCACCGCGGCCGCAGCCACCACCACTGGGGCGTGCAGGCTCCGCCGGCCGTCAGGCTGCCAGTTCCACCCCCCCCGGAGCCAGGCTCCTTGGGTGATGCTGGCACCTGCTCTGCCTGCCGACCTCCTGCACAGGCCAGGACCTCTGCCTGCCGCTTGGACCTCCTAAAACCGCCGTTCCAGCTCAGCGCTCCAGTCACCGCCGGGACCTCTGGCCGGTTTGCCCCACCTGCCCCGAGCCAGGCTCATTGGGCGGCGCACAGCCGGCTTCGGTGTCTGCCACAGTCACCCGCACCAGGCGTAGCTCTACTCTCTGCTGCTGCTCCGTTTTGCCCGCCCAAGCCAGGCTCACTGGCGATGCTCCTCGGGGCCCAGCCTCAGCGACTGCTGCATGCCTGGAAGCCATTTTGTCTCCACGCTGCAAACCCGGCAAGCCATGCTGCCTGCGTGCCACCGTTTGATCCCGCCTGCGCCAGCCGTCAGTGCCATCCACACCAGCCACCAGCATCTGCGTGCCCCAGTTCCACCGCGCCCCCAGCAGCTTCTCAGCGCTTCTGCCACAGCCAGCACTGGCTGGCAACACTTCACTCCGGTAAACTGCCTCCTTCCCTTGGTTAGCAGGTTCCGAACTTGGGTCTTCCAGTCCACTGGGACCCCAAAATCCAAGCGCTTGGTGACCCATTGTCCCCTGTTCCACTGGGACCACCCTGCGGATGACCAGGTCATCCTCCGGTTTTGAGAAGGAATGAAGACGTTCTTTCCTATCTCTTAACCTCCATTTCCGAACAATTGAGCAGGGAAATCGGGGACGCCCATTTCCTGTTCTTCGTTTCCACCCGTAAACCAATTATGGGAAGTCGAACCTTTATACTAGCAGATGCCCTGAGAGCCTGTCTGCCTTGATACGAGTTGGAAAATGGGTTGTGGTGGCCCAGGAAAAGTTAGGAACTTTTATAAGCGGTCTGGTATCCCTCCAAATGCTCTCCCCTATCAGCTGCCATTTGTTTTCCCGCCAGCTGCCATTTTGTGATGGCGCATAGTCACTGCCTGGTGATGTCACAGTCGCCATCTTGGCCCGCGCCAGACTGCAATTTTGCTGGGTGGCCTGTGTGGGCGCGCCCTAGGTGCTGTGGGAAACGCCGGGCCGGGGCTGGGGCGACACCCTCTGCCCATGGGGAGTCTGCATTGCCATTCTTGCCGGACGCCCGCCCGGGATGCGCTCTTTGTGTGTGAGTGTAGGTCCGTCGCAACTGACAGAACCTTAACATGGGAGAGAAACAGGCGGAGATGGAGCGTACACTCTGACTTTGCAAAAAAGCGAATCCCTGGTAGCTGCCCTTTGGCTGGCGGTGGCGGCTCAGCCCTCTGGAGCGCCACCTAGGTGTGGAGGACTGCAACGACGACTACCTCCAGGAGCCTGCCTGAAGTGGGGCGAAGCCACACCCACCAATCAGACTGTGCCCGGCGTGTGGCCAGAAGGGCCACTGGAACAGTGCCCTTAGAAAAGGATGAGCCCCAGGTGCCTCAACACAGGGGGAGCACCTTTCCAGACCAGGCCCCGCCGCTGACCCTACTCAGCCTGGCTGAAGACTGACGGCTCCTGGATCCCTCAACCTCCATCCTCTTTGCCAGCTCAGGGTAGCTCTCCAGGTACTGAGTAAGCCAGTCTCCTTTTTGGTCACCTGCTCAATTTCATGATTTGTTGTTTTCTTTTTCTTTAGTAGCCCTTGCCTGTTCAAGCCTCCTCAAGCACATATCACTAAGCTATCCAGGGTAACCTCCAATTCGCACTGCAGCTATGCACCCACCTGCACCCCCTTCTGGGGGACTGAACTCCCGATTCCTCCTGGCCTGGGGCCCCTGACGATGCCCCTTGACAGCAGGAAGAAGCTAGAGGGTCCAATCGTCATCCGTTATCCCTACCATCAAAAGGCCGGGATGATAAGTTGGGTCCTGCACTCATGTGACTTTGTGTCACATGACCTCTGCAGGGCAAGGGAGGGACTGAAACCCCCGCCAGAATTGGGCGTTCCTGCGAGTAAACCCTCATCTCGCGAGATGCATACCTTGAAAAGGAGAGCCTGCGTCCTCAAGCTTCAGACAGGCGCGTGGGCCCCACGGTGCCTCTCCCTGATCCCCGGGAGAGCCGTGCCATTAAAACATTACATGCCACCTCATGTGTACCGGACCTCTCGTGTTTTTCACACTCTGCCGTACTCACTTATTTTTTATTTTACTCGCATTAATTTTTTATTTTACTTATCAGGTGGTAACCTAGGCCAGTGAACTGTGGCCGTAGAAGGTGAGTCCCTGAGGGTATGGCCTCAGGGATGTTGTTTGTCTTTGCATCCCCTTGCTTTCTGTGCTTTAACTTCCTTTGTCATGAGTAGAGAGACCCCATGTGCTTTCTCCCTCTCTGCTTCCGGTTATCATGGCCTGAGCTTCAGTTCAGTACTCGCCCTCACATGAACTGAACTCCTAGATCTCTAAAAACCTGCAAGCAAATTAATCTTCCTCTCAACATTGTGTTGTCAGGTTTACTAGGATACAGCAGTAAAGATGTTGACTAAGATAGTGCCTAAGTGGATGTTGGAGAGACTCTTGATACTAAAAAGTGAAGGAAATACCCCACAGGAATATAGAGTCAGTGAACAGTTTATCACATGGAAGAAGCTGAAATAAAATCAGAAAGAGGTGTTGCAACAGATGTGTCAAGGAATGGATGTGTTCCTGGGTAGCGGCGGCATACATGGAGAAAACAATGATGGCCATTGAAACTGATACCTGTGTTTTAGGCCAGATGAACCCAGCATGGCAGAAGTGATGGATACAAATACACCTGAATGTTTGAGCATCTCCACCAGGCAGATCATTAATGACCAGACTGCTCCAGTCTCACCTCAGCTGAGCAAAGTAGCAAAGACAGCCATGGCTCTCAGGCCAGGATAATCCTGGAGAGCAGTGAACTCTAACACAGAGGACCCAAATTGCACACATTGCAAATCTCTGCCAGAGAACACAGCAGAAGGAAAGAGAAGGTAAGAGATGGAAGCAGGAGGAAACAGGAGAAGAGGTGAGAACATTTACAGCTTTTTCATAAACACAAGTGAAAAAAGTATTTATGAAAGCAAAGAAGACTAATTTACTGCCTCTGACACCACCCAGATCCCAGCAAGGAACAGGCAGTCACTACAGATCAACTGTGATCTTAATTCATAGGTACAGGTATTTGACATTGTTTTCTCTTCTCCCATTATTGCTACAGCAGAGCCTGTTATGTATAAAACATCCAGAGTGATATATTAAAAATACCATTAATTTTTGTACCATTCTCCTGTATAAAACTCCCCATGGCTTCCAACGCTATAACTCTGTGATTGCTGTAGCACAGGGGTCTCAAACTGAAGAGCCTAGAGGGACCAGACTGTAAGTGTTAAACATATGCTGTGAGACTGGAGGGGTCTCAGAATTAGTGTCTGTGACCCATTTTGAAAACGCTTGCCTCCAGCCATGTGTTATCCTGTGGGAATGTGAGCCCACAGTCGCTAGAACTTCTAATTTTTCAACACAACACAGATATCTACATTTTTTATGTGAAATTTAATTTTGGAATATCATATCAAATTTATAAAATAGAGATCAGGCCAGACAAAATGTTCCTGCATGATTGTTCTGTCTTCTAGTTGCCAATTGGCCTCATCTGTGATAGGGCTTGGGCCATTTCATAATTAGTACCAACCAAAGTTATCTCACAATTGTTGACATAGAAGTTAAAATTCCAGGAAATATAATCAGTGTTGTGAAAAGCAAATGGCCAGTCCAAGGGTCTAAGCTTATAGCTGAGAAGTCAAGAGAGTAATATCTAGGGCTGAGGATAAGATATTAGGTAAGAAAGTTCACTGGTACCAGTATATCATAGCATAGAGACAGATCCATGGAACTATAAATACTTCAGTAACATTATGAAGCCACAAACCAATCTAACAGGATTGCCTTGACAGGCACTCACTGAAGTACTTAGCATTTCTAGTCTTTTAACTACACAGCTTTATCTTCTACATTAATCTAGGAGGAGGAACTAGAACCCAGAGGAGTAATAGTGTACTATTAAGCAAATGGTCAAAACAATGTCCATGTATTCAGGGGATCAACTAGGTGTATGGGTCTTAGAGAGTATGCCCTTACTCAATAGGATTCAAAAGCATATTTCTTAATGACATTTCCCCAAATCAAACTCTTGAATTGGAGAAACAAAACATGGGTACTTAATGCAATTAGAGATAATATCCAATAGTGCCTGGAGAAAATCCCAAATGAGAGGTACATTCAATCAGCAATGAAAAAGTTCAGAAGCTCAAAGAGGAGGAAACCAGCTAGGTGTGATCAGAAATAGTTTTAGAGAGAAAGCATTCTTTATGAGATAAAGAATGGGTTGATAGTCTTCATTCATTATTAATTCAACAAATGTTACCAATGCATTGATCTAGATACTGGGGAGACAACAGAGAGAAAAGCACTATTCTCACCTCGTTTTGGAGATTATATTCTATAAGTCAAAAAATAAATAATTTTACCAAGTATGGTGGTGCATGCCTAAAATTCCAGTATTTAGGAGGCTGAGGCAAGATATTTACAGATTTAAGAGTAGCCTCAGCAATGTAGGAAGACTCTATTTCAAAACAAAATAAAAAGAGCTGAGATAGATCTTGTAGGTAGAATGCTCCTAGGTTCAATTCCCAGAACCACAGCAATAATTGTTTATTATTATTATTATTATTATTATATTATTATTATTATTATTATTATTATTATTATTAACTTAGGTGATTTTTGATGCTGCAAAGAAAATAAGAGATGGTAAGGAATACAAAGGGACTGGTGCAACTGGAACTTGGGCATCTCTTTGGATATGGAACCTGATCTAATACCTGAGATATAGAAAAGAGGCAAGCAGGTAGTAGAGTGAGGGAAAAGTATATCTGGCAGAAGTAACAGGAGGTGCAAAGTGTTGATGAGCTCAGCATATTAAAAAAAAATAAGATGGTATGAAGGTAGTGCTATGATGAGACCTAAGGCTAGTTGGGTAAATCCTGAAAAATCTAGAGGCATGGCAAGGATTGAATTTTCTTTTATTTTTAGTGGGCAGCTATTGAACATCAGGAAAGAGAATGTTCCAATATCACTGGTGTCTTTAGAAGATCACACTGAGCTAAGCGGGGTGGTGCACACCTGTAATTCCAGTACTCAGGAGGCTGAGACAGAAGAATTGCAGGTTTATGTATAGCCTCAGAAATTTAGTGAAGCCCTCCACAATTTAGTGAGACCTTATTTAAAAATAAAAAAAAATAAGGGTAGGTATGTGGCTTATGGATAAAATGCCTCTGAATTCAATCCCCAGTACCACAAAAAAATAATAATTAAAAAAAATAAAAGATCACACTGAATATTGTGTGAAAAAACTGACTTTAAGGACAAAGAAGAAAAAGGGTTTCTAGAAGGTGAATGAAATGGACCAGGTAAAAGATTAAAGTGTCTTGAGCTGTGTTTAACAGTGATGAGTTGCTATACAAGTGCCAAGGCAGATAAATAAGATGGAACCATGAAATAGAGAATTTTGAAAGTCAAGGTCAATCTTTAAGAATTAATTCAATTTCTGAGGCTAGCACTGCTAGTCCTGACCACAGGATTGATGTGACAGTAAAGAAATAATTTATTTGCTTGCTTGTTTATTATCTATTTCCCTCCACTGAACATAACCATCCTGAGGAATTTTGTCTTATTTTCCAGGACCTTACCATTACTCTCACTGCAAAATGATTAAGCACCCTGAAGGCAGGTGCCTTGCTAAGCTGACTTTGAACACACAGCTATTAACATATAGCAGGCTCCCAATAAGTAATTAATGAATAAATAAACAACAGTTCATTGGAAAAACAAACTGGATTTAATGGAAAGACTTTAAAAGAGTAACAGGTAACAAGGTTGATGCAATAATACCAGTCTAAAGGGTTAGGGAACCAAACTAAAAAGAAATAATAGAATGGAAAAGAATAGAATCCGTATTTTATTTTATTTTATTTTATTTTATTTTATTTTTCATGGTGGTGATATTCTACAACTGATCTATATCATTAATCTGATTTTTTTTAAATAAGGTCTCAGTGATCCTCCTGTCTCAGCCTCCCAAATACTAAGATAACACGGATGCACCACCACACCTGGCTAGAATCTATATTTTTGAGGGAAAGCAACAAAATGTAGCAATTGTGGTGGTCCACTGATCATAATCAAAAAGTTGAAAAATAAGTTTAAAAATGACTGCAATATATGTGGTTGGTTAGCAAGTCATATTTATTCCACTTTCCACTTATATTCCCTGTGTATTGTGCTGGCCTGGTCTGCAGGGTTCAGAAAACTGAAAACTACATTTCCCAGATCCTTTTCAGCTAACATTCTGCAAGGGATATAGATTTGGCCAAGCAAAGGCCTTTACATGATATTTGAAAGCAGAATTAAAGTGAAGGCTACATTGCCTGCTTTGCTACTTTTCTGGCAAGCACAGCCATGGAGACATTGGGTTTTTAATGGCAGTGTGTATCAGAGGTCTCAGGGTCCAGTTGATATCTTCTGGGAGCAGGGATTCCCTTTCACTGATACAGATTATAACCGATTTGGTTGATCCCAGGGCTGACAACAGCAATGACTTCTTAATTATAACAGTTTACTGGTGATGACCACTTCCAAGTCATATCAGCTCTGGTATTATGGTTTAGTGGCTACCATGAAAAACCAGCAGCTTCTTTGATGGGCAGGTATGGTATGGTAGCCTCGGGAGCTATTCCCGAAAACTTAACATACATTTAGTTTCTTCAACTCTCCAGGTGATTGTGTAAGTCATTTAGTTAACTCATAATAAGCTGCTTATTAGCTAGAATGGATGCTGTTCAGAACCATGAGAGCTATGATGACTATGTCTGAGTCTGAATTTAAGGGATTTGGGACAATGAAGAAAACACACATGGATGGAACTGGAAAACATTATGCTAAGTGAGATTAGTCAGTTACAAAAAGTAAATTTACTTTTTAATAACTTAAAAAGTAAAAAATCAGATGCTCTTCCTAGCATGTGGAAGCTAGGGAGAAAAATGTCACAGGAGGAACTCTAAGAAAAGAAGAAGAAACCATAGATGAGCAAAGAAGGCAACTTAATTAAGGGGAATGGGAGGGAGGAAGAGGGAATTTCCCTACATCATGTATGTTGATAAACATATCAAAGTCAATCACTAAGCTAAACATGAGAAGGAGGGAGGGGGAAGGGAATAAGGTGGGGATTGAGGAAGGGCTAAATGAGCGATGTGTGCATGTGTGCCTTTTCCATCTTGTATTCCTTTAAGATGTATGACTACAATGCACCAATACAAAAATTTAAAAAGGACAAAAAATTTTTAAAAAGAAACACAAAAAGAAATGGAAAATTAGAAAGGTGAGAAAAAAACAGACTAAAGGAGTGTGTGTGTGTGTGTGTGTGTGTGTGTGTGTGTGTGTGTGTGTCTTAGAGGAGCTGAAATAGGCAGTTTGATAAGGGAAACAACCACCACAGGGCAGGGAAACATCAGTGCCAACTGGTCAAGGTGGTACGCACACCTGTAATACTTAGGAGGCTAAGACAAGAGGATTGCAGCTTGAGGCCAACACATGGCAACCCTCTTTCAAAATTAAAAAAAATAGGGTAGCTCAGAAGTAGAATGTTCTGAGTTTGTTCACTCCCCAAGAGCACACTTATGTACACACATACACACACACTTCAGTGCATCTATAAGGAAATACGCAAGTAAAAATAAATGGACATCCTGGGAGAAACACTGAGCAGCCTGCACTGTCAAGGAGGGTTCTGGAAGTAGGCTTCACCCCACTAGGAAGTAAGAACAGTGTGTTAAAAATCATTTCCATAACAGTTTAGATAAATTCAAACGGTCTGTTTACTTGTTTTTAACATTTTCACCAAAAGGAAACATGGAAATGAGCCACTGGTTGTAGTGGCTGCTTTCTGGTGAGCCAGGGCCACTGGGGCCTGTGTCCCTGCAAATCAGCAGAAATAAGTACACAGGAGATGTAGCCAACAGAAAAACACAGGCTTCCTGGAGGCTGCTTTTAGACAATAGGAGACCAACACGTCTCCTCAGAAGAATTCAGATGGTCTAGGAAAATTCGATACAGTGAGGTATTGGAAATTGTTTTCTAAATGGAACATCATGATGATTAAACAGATTTGTGGAACTCTCTTGGGTTTAGCAGTGCCCTGGGTTTCCAGACTGCCGTTGCTAATTTCAGGCTAAAGTTTATACAAGAAGTATATGATGGATGTGGGATAGAAGAAAGGGAGAACTAAACAGGCTAGGCTTCTGTGGGTGGGTCTACAAATGTTTATATATTTTTTTGTTTTATTCATTTGTTCATGAACTTATTTGTTTTGTATTTGTTTTGCAAGGCACATGAAAAAATCCTGCATGATATATTCAGTGCTTTTATAATTTTATTTTTAAAAGTATGTGTTGATGATCATTATCTTGATAATGTATAATCTGTTTCCTGTGCCTCTTCCTTGTCTACACTCCGTCTCAATTGAATTTGCAAAGAATTTTTGATAAAAGAAAACACAATATGCAAATGTCATATTTAAAACTCACAGGCAGTATTCTTGTACGGAATATTATATAAATCATAGATTCAAACATGCTCACTGTGGCAATCATACCACCTCCATAAATTATGTTGTAAAAGAGAAAACACCCCCCCATGAGTTAGTTGACTTTCCCTCCTGCAATGACTCATAGGCAAAAGCCACAGGCTGCAATTTGCTGTCAGAATGTCAAGTTCTGAACCCATTGGGTGGGTTGATCTCATTTGTCCTTTCTAATGTTGCATCTTGGCGTTAAGTAGGCTTCTAAGTAAAAGATAGCTACAATGCTTAAAAAAGAAAGGCAGGAGAGATTAATGCATACAGTTTTGCAATGCATGTCAGTATAAAGAAACAAAGGTACTCTTTATGTTTTCAGTTTGGAAATTATGAAAGGGAGTCAGAATATGACCCATTGACTTCTCCAGAATCCCTACATGGTGTATGTCACAGGATTCTGCACATGTGGGAGGTTTTCAACATTATTATCAGAGAAGCTTGGAGAGGAACAGGACAATAAATATTTGACAAGATGTTAACAATCCAGAGCTCTATTTTTTTCTATTCATGTGGCTCCCCATCAGCATGTCTTTCTCTTTTTTTGTGATACTAAAGATTGAACCCAGGAGGCATTTTACTTCAAACTGTACTCCAAGCCTTTTTATATTTTTATTTTGAAACAAGGTCTGTCCATGTTCCTGAGAGTCTAGCTACATTGTTGAGGCTGTTCTTCATTCTTCAATTCTCCTGTTTCAACCTCACAAGTACTGTGATTATAGGTGTGTACCATGACACCCAGATACTATTAGCATTTTCAAGAAGTAGCTCTTATCTTTCAAAAATTAATTCAGTGATGACAAAAAAGTGCACTGCAATGTCATATGAAGAATATACACAGAGAACATGTCAAAACTACACCCTGAAAACCCAAATATCTCTACAAATCCATCCATATTGACCTGTGTTGAGGTCATACAAATCCATATTGTAAAGATTACAATAATAATGATAGCTATGCTTTGGATTAAACTGTGCCCCAATTCATATTTCAAGATCCTAGCCCCCAATACCTCATGATGAGATATTATTTGAAAATAGGTCATTGCTTAAGATGAGGTATAACAGAGTAGAGTGGGCTTCTAATCCAATATGACTGATGTCCTCAAAAAACAGGGAGATGATCAGGTATGATGAAGGCAAGGGTCTACATGCCAAAGATGCCAACAAATTAATAAAGACTAGGAGAGAGGTACTGAATTAATTCCCTTTAAGGCTCTCAGAAGGAGCAACCCTTCTGACACCTTGCTCTGGGGCTTCTGGATTTCAGAACTATGAGACAGTAAATCTGCATCGCTAAAGCTACCCAGTCTGTGGTACTTTCATTATTAAAGTACTAGGAAATGAATACAGCAGAGAAAAAGATCATAACCACAAACCATTAGCATACATCATACAACCCTTTTTGAGGGTTCTTTCCCAAAGTCAAGTAAAAGGTAGAGCAAAGATTTTTGCTTGAACTAAATTGATGTGACAGGATTTACCCCACCCATCTTATGGAACAAGGTAATGAAAAAGCTGAAATCAAAAAAGTTTTAGAACTCACTTTTTAGAAATTTTATGACCTTGAATCATGACCTGTGTTGAGGGGGAAAGAATGATAGTGAAGGGAAGGAAGGACTTGAACTGCCAGGTAACCTCTGTTCTCCTAGGTCAGTGTTACAAAGCTAGCAGTCCATCTTCAACAAGAAGATGCTGAAGGAGAGGGACACCATAAACTTAGAGCAGTGTGAGTGTGGAACATAGAAAAAATAAGGACAATAATAACAGCATCTTTGATGCTAGAAAAATTCTCTGTGTTATTGGATGTTCACTTGTGAATGAGAGAGATGGTAATAAATTTTATTCCCACCCCTTTTTGTAGATAGGGTTGGTGAGAATCCAAGAAGTGAAATGAATCCAATCAACTCAAGCCAAAACTATGTCAGTGTACTTTCACTTTATCTTGTTTTATATTTTGTTTGGTGGTACTGATGATTGAATACCTCTGAGATTTAGCCACAGACAATTTTATTTTATTTTTTCATTGAAACAGGGACAAACTAAGTTACTACATTCTGGTCTCAAACCCAAGATCCTCCTGTCTTAGCCTCTCAAGTACTGAGATTACAGGTGTGCATCACTGTGCATGGCTGATCAATGTGTTTTCTAGGAAAATATGTTTTAAAAAATGTTTTCCATGGAGGGTTTTATGTAAAAACATAATTACAAAAATAAATAAGGAGGCACTAAATTTTCCTAAATCCCTTAGGGTTCCAAATCCTTCCAGCATGACCGATGTAAGCACACCCAGGAATGTGGATGGGGAAGGAACCGTGGTGAAAACAACTGAAAAATCTAGGGATTCGCTGTATAACTTGAGGCTATAAAATAAAGGTTTCCAGGGGCTCCTCTGGTTCTACCATTGTATGACTAACCTGAAAAGAGGGTGAAAATTGGCCCAAAGGCATTGGTCTCTCCAGAAAGGGGGCCTAGGGCTCTGTGGTTATGGTCTAAGCACACAGGGATTTATTCTAACTTCTGCTGGCACCAGCTAAAGTCACAGTTCCAAGACAGAGTGTGTGTTATTGCAACCTTAAAGCCACAAACAATACTCCTACTGATTCACTCTCCACTGGAAATCCCTTGCTGTTTTGTCACCTGGACATTAATCTTTCAAGTATACATTTTATATTTCCATTGCATATTCTCTCTGGGAATAATGAGCTGAGTTTACTTTTCACTCTGTTAAGTAGAATGACAACTGATTTAGCCTACACTTGTCTCATTCTGCCTTACCTACTCAGACACCCTTTCCTCATCTTCCACATATGGTGGACAAGTCCTTCTCCAGCCCCTAAGTGAGTTTGTTGTGAATTGTCCTTTTTGCTGTATTTCTGCTCAGTTGTCATCTGTCAAATCACTTTCTATCCCATAGTCACATCATCACTCTGTTCTGGGTCCATTAGTCATTAATTCTTTAAGTGTGTGTGTGTGTGTGTGTGTGTGTGTGTGTGTGTGTGTAACTAGGGACTGAACACAGGGACAATCTATACCCCCAGTCCTTTTATTTTTTGTCTGGAAACAAGGTCTTGGTAGGCTGCTGAGTGTCTCCCCATATTTCTGAGGCTGTCCTTGAACCTGTGATCCTTTTGTCTCAGCCTCTCAAGTACTGGTATTACAAGGTGTTTGTGATCCCAGCCAAATGACAATCATGTTTTTATCAGTCTCCTTTTGCAGATCACTAGTCAATCGCTGGTAACAGAAAGGCAAACAAAATGCTGTCCATGTCTTCAAAATGTTCACTTTCCAAAGACAAAAGTAGAAACTGAGTGAGAATGTGAGGACGACAGCACTCATCCCATCAGAAAGGGAAGCAGGCTGTAGGAGAACCAGCAGAACACTTGCTTTTTGCTCCAAGGAGGGCTCCTGTGCTCTTTGTGGTTTGAACATGGAGAAAAAGACAAAGGGGAATCACAGAACAACTGAACACAGGACACTGGGTGGCAGCAGCTGGAGGGGAACAGGTATTGAGACAGGATGCCTAAGTGTAAATGGGACGTGGTGTTTAGCACACCAGAACTCTTGACAAGCACAGCAAAAGTAAACTCTGGCTCAGGTATGCCCAAAGAAATAGGGACTGGATTATTTGAATGGAGAACAAAACAGAATTTGAATAAGTAAAAGCAAGCCGTATTCGTGAGAATTTTGGGAGCAGGAATCTTTATAAGAATGACTGGCTCCATTCATTCCTGTTTCCGTGCTTCACTCCATTTTAAGACAGATTCCAATGAGAGAGTGAGTCTTGCTCCTTCTACCTCAATCCTGTACCTACTTTTTTCCAGAAAGACCAGCTCACTTTGCAGACACTTTGTTCAGACTGCTTCATTGGGGAATAGGGAATTCCTCAAAAGTAAAACTTGGAGGTGCTGACACTAAAGCAAGTGCTGGCTGCCAGGTGGATCAAATCACAGATGTCCATAGGAGGAACTAGTTTTGGCTGGGAGAGTAGGAGAGACCCCTGGGAGGAAATGAACAAGAGCACAAAGACTGAAGGAAAGCAAGAGTTAGTGCAGTGGGTGTTAGAGAGAAGGGGAGGAAAAGGGAGGCGCTTTGGGCCTTTGAAGGGCAGGAAAAAAATAGAGCAAGTTCTGAGGACAATAAGCAGAGATTCTTTGGGGAGGGGTAACAAAGGGGGATGGGGAGTCAGGCTGGATTGAGGAAGGAACTCCTGGCCTTCCATGGAATGTCAAGAGTGTGGGAAAGCAGACCACAAATGAACTCAAGACTCAGGGTGGCACCCTGCTTCTTGAGGCAGGGTGGCTGAGGGTGAAAGGTGCCTGGTGTTTAGCACATCATTGATGCTTATAAAGCATTCATTCTGATGTAGGATAAAAGAAAATAATGCACACAAAGAAGACATAAGGGAGAACAAAGTAAATGTAACTTTAATTTGGAAGCCTGTGATCAGGCCGATTAGACCCCAAGTCCCTGAGGGATTTTCAAGCGACCCTGAACACTGTTGGCCACTCTTAGGGAGGTGTCAGTTTATCAGACAGTAGACATGATACAGAGACTTGGGCACCACTCAAGAGAGCAGTCTCTTCAACTGTGTTGGTTGTCCTTGAATAGTTGAAAAGAAAACCTGCTGATAAGACAGTGAAAGTAGAGGCTACGCACACCCTAAGTCACCTTACACCCTAAATGACCCTGTGACTAAAGCTGAGTTGGTCCTTACATATCTCCTCTAGCCCACCCCTCACAAAAGCACTCTATAAGAAAAGAGCTGCCAGGCGTGATGGTGCATCTTTGTAACCTCACTACTTGGGAGGCTGAGATGAGAGGATCAAAGGTTCGCAGCCAGCCTCAGCTACTTAGTGAGGCCCTCCACAACTTAGTGAGACCCTATTTCAAAATAAAGGATAAAAAAAATAGGGCTGGAGGTGTAGCTCGGGAGTACATGCCTCTGGGTTCAATTTCCGGTATTAAAAAAAATAAAAAAGGAAAAGAAAAGAGCTCTGCACTCCCCACTGGCCCACATTTTCCCTTGAATGTGCATTTTCTACTTTCTCAAATTGACCTCTGTCCATGTCTCTGACATGCTGGAATTCATCTCTGACATGTTAGCCAAGAACCCTGACAATTCTGAGTTTCCGAGTTGATGAATCAGCCCATCACTCCAACATCTTTTATTATCATTGTTGTACCAAGAATGGATTGGAGATTATTAGCATTTCTTCATGATTTTGTCTGAGGACTCAGTGAATTATGGGCAATGAATGGTATGGCATATGGTAGACACGTTTCCAGTTTGTTTCCCACTCTGTCTCCATTTTTACAGTTATTCAAATCAAAACAGCACCTGAACTAAGGTGATTAGGCTAACACAGAAAGAAGATAATAGAAAGGAGGTCCTAAGGTAAATGGAGGATGTAGGGCAGAAGATAAAAAGGTGTCTAGACTACCCTGCTTCTGGTGTGGGATGTTGGGTAGATATTAGAATTACTAGGCACATCTGGAAAGGAATGAGCTAAGCTTGACACATTGATGGTAAACTGCATCAGCTGTGGCTTTGTGCTGTGAAGGACAGTGGGGCTATGGCAGCGTGTTTGTGCCCTGAACAGTCAGAAGGGGTACTATCTGCTAGGCATGGTGGCACACGCTTGTAATCCCTGTGCTTGGGAGGCAGACAGGAGGATTGCACAGGTTCGAAGCCACCCTCGCTGGCTTAAGAGACCCTGTTTCCAAATAAAAATATAAAATATAGGTGTCTAGGAGTGTAGCCCAGTGGTAGAAGCATTTCCAGGAACCCCAGTACCACCAAAATACAAAAAAAGAAGGGTACTATCTTATGGAGGTCTTGAGATTTGGACTGACAAAGTGAGTACAAGTGATGTGACCTGTTCAGCTATAAACCACGTTTATCCTTATTTTCAAACCCTTTATCTATGTTTCACTTTTAAAAACACACTCTCTCCTCTTTAAATTCTTGTACAGATTTGCCACCTGATGATCTTACTACTAAATAGTCTGTACAAAAGAAAAAGCACAAGAACTTCCCCCAGAACACCTTAGCTTTGGGGAATGTAAGTCATTTCTAGGTCCCTTAAAAATAGTCATGGAACCTAAATCTTATTATGGCCTATAGAGACAAGTCCAATTTCAGTGTTCCAAACACAGTGATGAACCATAAGGAATCAGAGTCATATTGGAACATACCACAAGGAATCATTTCTTTTCTTATAATGTGTTTTGGATGTCACATCTTCTTACTTAAATTTCATTTTTTTTTAATTTTTTTGCATTGTTATATTGGTTAAATTTTTTTTGCATTGTTATATTGGTCGTGTGTGTGTGTGTGTGTGTGTGTGTGTGTGTGTGTGTGTGTATGTGTTACTGGAGTTTAAACCCAGGTGCATTCTACCACTGAGTTCCACCCCCAGCCCTATTTAATTTTTTTTTTGGGGGGGTGGTTTTGTTTTTGTTGTTGTTGTTGTTGTTGTTGTTTTGTTTTGTTTTGTTTGGTGGCACTGGGGGTGGAACCCAGAGGCTTTCTACCTCCGGGCTATACTCCCAGACCTTTTTTATATTTTGGAAACAGGGGCTCACTAAGTTGCTGAGAGCCTCACTAAGTAGCTGAGGCTGGCGTCAAACCTGTGCGATCCTCCTGTCTCAGCCTCCCAAGCGCGGAGATTACAAGTGTGCGCCACCATGCCCGGCATAATTTTTTTGTTGTTTTTGAAATAGTCTCACTAAGTTGCAGAGGACTTTACTAAATTGCTGAAGTTGGCCACAAACCTTATATTGGTAATTTATGTTTCCCTGTGCATTCTAACTTTTTTATGACTAATTTTATATTTCTTTACTTTCCTGATAACTTCATTGCCCATGCATTATCTTCATCATTTAAAACCAAACATCACATAGGCTACATTACGTACCCAAGGACATCTCATGGCTGTACAGGTCAGAAGACACTGCACGCTGGGGCTCTCGACACCTTGAGCAGTGCTCTTCTCAGCGAGTCTTTCCCATGGTTTTCTTGGAGCCTTTCCTGCTCTAAGAGCAGACACTCATCAGAGCATACACCATTCTAACTGCAGTGCAATCGGTGAGGAGGCTCTTAACATCCACCTGCTCACTTCTCCAGAGAATATACGAAGCAGCTCAGGCAGCACTGATTACAAAGGTCAGTAGGCAACATGAGGCTGAGAGCTTTGCGGAGCCATAATCAGGCACAGCCTCTTTCCTTCCTCTTAGAGTTTTTCAATTTGATAGAGTAACATGTTCAAGTGTGAGAGTTGACCTCATGGAGTACTAGATCTTCATGTTCATAAAATTCATGTTTTAAAAGTATTTGTGACCCAGAGGTATAGAAAGTGATAAAATTAGAGAGATTTTGCAGCCTGCCGTAAGTGACATCATGTGGAAGACTTGGAGGGTGTTATGCTAAGTGACATCGGCCCATCACAGAAGAGAGGTTTCTAAAATGATTAAACTCACAGAAACAGAGAGTTGAGTGGGAGTTGCCAAGGACTCGGGGAAGGAGGAAATTCAAACTACTGGTCAACAGGTACAGAGGTTCAATTATACAAGATGAGTAAGTTCTAGAGGTCTGCAGTACAACGCTGTTCTTAGAGTGACTAAGACTATGTCATGTACCTAAAAGTTTTTCAGGAAAGTAGATCTCTTGTTAAGTGCCTTTACCATAATACAAAATAAAAGAAAGAAGAGAGAGGAAGAAAAATAGCCACAATCACTTCAGTTTATAACCAAAGAAACATAGATCTAGGGAAATGAAGCCAGTTACGCTTCACCCATGCCCAGAGCTCATCTGAGGCTGGCTGGGTAGTGGAATGTGAGCCTTTGGATGCCAGTCCCATGGTGTTTCCAATGTTGTACGATGTGCGGCTGCAGAGATGCACTGAAATAACTGCGTTCACTTCTCATTAATCAAGTCAGAAGGAAAAACAGGTTTAACAAATAACAAATTGGAAACAGCCCTCAAGACACCACTCTAAAGCCGTGAAGAGTCAAGGAGCCTGTGATCCTAAGTTCTGAGTCACAGTTAGTCCAGTGACTCACATGTCAATGCTGGCCTTCTCGAGCGTCTCACCATACTTGTAGGAGCATTTCCAAATAAAGAGACAGACAGGATCAGTGCAGATCATAAACCAGAAAGCCTGTCTGTTTGTCTGGAACAGCTAAAAGTAGCTGTTTGTCATGACCTAATAATACATAAACATATATCCCTTCTTCTCACCTATACCTGCCTTAGGAGAAGTCTCAGTAGGTAATTGCCTATCATGGAGTAACAGGAGGAGCAGATATCTCACTCTAAAACATACATGCTAGTGTTAACGTGACTATTCTTTCAAATACAATAATTGTTCCTTTGATTTTTTAAAATTCCTCAATAACAACCTAATAAAATGAGAATCTTCAGAGAAGGGAATCAGATGTATTCAGAGAAGCTAGGGTTCACAATAGTTAGTTTAGAGTTGTGATGTGTAGGTTTAAACAAATTCTGAATTCAAGAAAGCTCTAGGGTGAGGATGATGGCAACTAGTCTTTGGCATAATAATTTCCACAGGGTAACATGTAGATTCCAAATAAAATAAAGAATTAAGGAATGTGTGCATGTATATATAGAATATCCATCCATTGTAAAAAAGGTTACTGACATAATCAACTGCTTTTGTTAGTAAGTAACATGCCCAAAATCTCACTAGATTATTTAGAACTGGCACTGTTTAATTTGCAAATCTTTCTTGAATGGATCCATTTAGTTCTGGCTGGTTAGAAATGTCACTGATAGATCAGGTCATGTCTTTTACCTATTGTCTGCAGAGTCTTCTCCATGATGTTTTGTTTGATTTTGTTTATGGAATTCAATTATCTTGTAGTAAATGTGCACTGTACAAAAAGAACAGAAGTGCTGAGACATGTCAAGGCCATTTGTCAGTCAATAATGAAGAAAATCTAGGAGCAGAATGAATGAATGAATGGCAGGTAAAAGACTTCATTCAGTTGTTCAAGAAGGTCCTTTTTTCATATATCCACACAGTAATTGGTGCCCTTCCCCCCATCTTGTGCTTCCCCTTTTCCCTCCCTCCCAATACTGAGTGTTCATGTTAACTATGCTATATTCACATGCATACATATATTCCAGTGCTAGCTTTTCTATTAATTAACTTCAGGCTTCTTCCTCCCCTACCCCTCCTTTCTGGCTTTGCTGAGGTTTGCCCTCCATTATCTGGAGTCCCTCTGGTATCCCAAATGCTCGCTAGCTTGGGCATAATAGAAAAACTTATGTACCTTTTCTTTCTGTGCTTGGCTAATCTCACTTAACATCTTCTTGTGAATGACATGATTTTGTTCTTCTTTATTGCTGAGTAGAATTCCATTCTGTGTATTTCACATAATTTGTAATCCCATAATTTGTAATCTGTGAATAGAGACCATGGTTGGTTTTATATTTTGGCTATTATGAATTGTGCTGCTATGAACATGGCTATGCATATGTTACTGTAGTCCTCTGATTTCAAACCCTTTGAAAAGATATCCAGGAGTGGTATAGCTGGATCATATGGTGTATCCATTCCCAGTTTTCTAAGGAATCTCCACACTGATCTCCATAGTAGCTGAACTAGTTTGCACTCCCACCAACAGTGTAAAAGAGTTCCTCTTCCCCCACATCCTCATCAGCATTTGTTGTTATCTGACTTCTTTATGCTTGCCACTCTGATTGGGGTTAGACGAAATCTCAGCGTAGTTCTGATTTGCATCTCCCTGATGGTTAGTGATGTTGAACATCTTTTCATGTATCTATTGGCCATGTGTATCTCTTCTTTTGTGAAGTGCCTATTCAATTCAGTTTTCCATTTCTTGATTGAGTTATTTGTTTTGCTAATTAGAGTCTTTTGAGTTCTTTGTATATTCTGGATATTAGCCCTCCCTCTATCAGAGGGGTGGTTGGTAAAGATCTTCTCTCATTCTGTAGGTGTCCTCTTTATATTCTTGATGGTTTCCTTTAATGAGCAGAAAATCTTTTAGTTGGATGCCAGCCCACTTGTTAATACTTGCTTTAATTTCCTGTGCCTTGGAGGTCTTGTTGAGAAAGTTACTGCCTGTGCCTATGTGTTGGAGTGTTGAGCCTATGCCCTCCTCTAATACCTTCATAGTCTCTGATCTAAATTCCAAGTCTTTGACCCATCTCAAGTTGATTTCTGTGCACAGTGAGAATTAAGGATTTAGTTTCATCTTCCTACAAATGGATAGCCAGTTCTACCAGCACCGTTTGTTCAAAAGGTGGTCTATTCTCCAGTGTATGAGTTCGGCCCCTTTGTCAAAGATCAATTGACTATAAGTGTGTGAGTTTCTTTCTGTATCTTCTATTCTGTAACATTGGTCTTTATGCCTATTGTTGTGCCAATTCCATGTTGTTTTTACTACTACTGCTCTTTAGTATAATTTGAAGTTTGGGATTGTGATGCCTCCTGCATGGTTCTTACTGCTGAGGATTTCTTTGGCAATTCTTAGTCTTTCCTTTCTCCATATAAAATTCATAGCTAATTTTTCTAGGTCTATGAAGATTGTCATTGGTATTTTGATAGGAATTGCATTGAATCTGTAGATCAATTTTGGCAGAATGTCCATTTTGGTGATATCTATTCTGCCTATCCATGAGCAAGGGAGATCTTTCCAGGGTCTTGTCCAATTTTTTTCTTTAATGTTTTATACTTTTCATTGTAGAGATCTTTTACATCTTTTGTTAGGTTTATCCCTCAATATTTTTTTGGATTTGAGGTTAGTATGAATGTAATTGTTTTATTTCTTTAAGTATTTTCTCTAGAGTTGGCTTTGTATTCATGAATTTTTTGAGATTCTGCTTATCTTGAAACACTTTTGTTTCTTCATTAATTTTGAATAATAACATTGCTGTATATAGCAGTTTTTGTTGAAAGTTTTGTGTTTTTTTTTTTAAATTCCAGAGTCTGTATTACAACATACCAGTCTCTCTTAGCATTCATGACTTGGGTTGTAAAGTCTGTGGTGGTTTTTATTGTTTCCCCCTGTGTCGCCTGTTCTTTTGTTCTCACTGCTTTTAAGATTCTTTCCTTAGCCTCTCTGTTGGCCATTTTGATTATTACATGGCGTGGGGAGGTCCTTCTTTGACCTTGTCTTAATGGTGTTCAGTATGTCTCCTATACATGTATGTCCAAATCTCTTTCCATTTTTGGAAATTCTCTGAAATTATTTCCCTGAAGAGATTACAAACACCCTTGATCTGTACCTCTATCCCTTTTATCTGTAAGTTAGGACATTTCATGTTGTCCCATAGTTATTGAATGTTTATGTTATGTTGCTGTGGTGACTTTTGTATGTTGTTGACTGTACTTTTAGTTTTGAATAAACTGTCTTCTAACAGTGATATTCTATTTTCCATTTCATCTAATCTTCCAGAATTTCTTTCTATTGCTGTCTTCATTTCATTTATTGGCTCTTTCATTTTATTCCAGACCTCTTTCTGATTCTTTGTTAATTTCTCCATTTCCTCTTTCATTTCCTGTGCACTTGCAGTGAGGTCTTTTATCATATTGAAGATCAGGATTCGGAATTCCCCTTCTTGCATTTCTTGTAGGTCAGTATTCATAATTTCCCTTATTTTCTCATTGTTCCTAATTCTCATATTTTCAGGGTTCCCTGGCTTGTTTTTCTGATGTCTTGGCATCCTCTATTTTGTGTGTGATTCTGTGGGCAATCTCTCTGATTCTATCTTAGCAATAGTAATTTAGAGGTATCAGTGAGTTAGTGCCCAGGTAAGCAGTGCTTTTTTCAATGGTGAGGGTTGGATAAGGGGAGAGGAGCTGGGATAATGGGTATAGGAATCAGGTAAAGTAGAGGATATTATTAAGTTGAGTGAGGATTTAAGTATAATAAGGTAGTATCTGGTTGCGTATGAAAGAATGTTAGATAGTAGGATTTTTGTAGTTAGTAGTGCATTTAGGTATGAAGATATCTGGTGTAGTCTTGGAGTGACTCCTTGCAACCCTGTACAGGCACTGCACCTTGAGCACTATACCTTTCCTATGTCTCTGAAGATACTAGCTGGAATTCCTCTGGGATTGACCTCCAGGTCTTAACCTGCTTTTTCTCATGGTTGCTCTTGGCAGTCTTGTGCCTCTGCCAAGTACTGAATAATGCAAGCAGTTTCCTTTTTGTCCTGTGGGCAGTGTCTCTGGAAGGCACAGTGTACCACTGTGGGTGCCACTTCTGGTGATGCACAAGCTTTTGGATCTTTTTCTGTGCCCTTGAAGCATGGTGCTGGTTGCTTAAGATGTTGGAGCTCTGCAGCTGCATTCTGTACTTCAAGTTCTTGGATTATTTGTTGGGATTTCTTGGGACTGCAGTGCCAAAGCTGCACCAAAGCCAGCAATCATGGTTTAGGCCAGCAGCTGGAGATTACTGACATCAGGTCAGTTGCATGCTTGGGCTTTTTGCAGTGGATCTTGCACTCAGAGAACTGGATTTCTTTCAACTGCAGTTCCCTGTGGTATCTTCCACTGTTTTGTTTATTTTGTTTAGCAAGACACCACCTCCTGGGTAGTTGAACTTTATTTATTCCAGCTACTGAGATGTGCTGCATCCCACAGTTGCCATTTTGAATCCTTTTTTTTCTATTTGTTAATTTTTATTTTATATTTATTTTATTGCTGAGGCTGGCCACAAATCTGTGATCCTCCTGTCTCAACATCACCAGTACTGAGATTCTAAGTATGCAGCCCCATGCTGACTATCACTAACTTTTATTAAGTAATTACTATATACCAGGCACTAAGTTATGTACTGGGGAAACAAAGACAAAGGAGGGGAAGACTAAGCTTTCATGTTCAAGGCTGATATACCCAAACAGGGGAAAGAGATATGAACAACCATAACATCATGCAATAAAGTATCTTCCTTAGTGATGTGCTCATAGTGTTACTCTGAAAAAACAGATGAGGGCTATCTAAAAATGCCCAAAGAACAGATTTTGTTTGCTGAGGAAGTGCTGCTCAGGCTGAGCCTATACAAATGAGAAGCTTACTGTGAAACAAAACAGAGAGGACATTTGAGGTAGAAGAGGTAATATACACAAAGGCACAGAAGCAAAATAGACACTTTATCTGCAGAGATAGCAAGCAATTTAGAATAAATATAATGGCGATAATACAGATACCAATTCTTAGGATAATCAGCATCAATTTTTGTCCTGGGAAGGAGTCCTAGAGTATGAGACCACTAGTCTAAAACCAAGAGCATTTCCAGTAAGCCAAAAGAGTTTGTGACCCTACTCATAGCTTCTCCAATTTATTCACTTACCATCTACTTTTCTAAAAGAAAAAGAAAATCACTCAGTGCTGCTATAGGCACTTCCAATATTCTCCCCATAATTTTTTTTTTATCCAGCATTTCCCCAATTGTATGCAAGGCTATTATCACCAGCCTGGATCCTTCCCATACCACCTGGGGTGAGGGTACACTATGGCTGACTTTGGAAATCTGCTACAGATTGTCATGAGGAGAAGTATTCTTACATTAGTAGGAAAGTAGCAAATAGCAGAATAAAAAGAGGACTATGTTACGAGCACTGAGATCATACTTAAATTTGGCACCCCTATGAGTCTCCCTATAAGGTTCTCTAACCTCTACCCTAGCAAAGGAACTCTGATAGACTTTCAAGTTTGAAAGCTCCAACATTCTATCTGTCTGAGGAAATTACTAAACAGCCTGGTTAGGTACAATCACCTACCTGAACAATGGAGAATTCCACAAAGCAACAATCCCCTCAGTCACAGCTCCCTTTGAAGTCTTCTTCTCCAAGAACAAAGAGAGTCCAAAGGGGAAGAAATCTGAGACACTACCTCCTGTTACATGGCAGCCCATCATTCTCATGTCTATGACTGTCAGTGCCTTTCATTCAAAGTTAGCCTCTTCCAAATTCAAATCACTGGTTATGACTAGGCATTAAATGGTTTCAAAAGGCAATCCATCCTCATTTGTCATGACTGTGTAGGGGTATACAACTTTGTAATCATCCAGAGCTGCCAATCTCCATTGCACTCTAAATTCTCACTCACTTGCTCATTCATTCATTCATCCATTCAACTAATCGATTGTAATAATACTATTTTTAACTAGTAAAAAGAAAGGAGAAGAATGTAGCATGTTAACTATCACTTTTTGGAGTTGACTAGATTATTTAATTGATTACTTCACAGATTTACTAAAATAGTTCAAAAGGCTAAAATTAAGCCTAGTGTGGTGGTTCACACCTTTAATCTTAGTACTTGGGAGGCTGAGACAGGAAGGTTGCAAGTTCAAGGTCATCCTCTGCAACTCTTATCAAGTTAGTGAAAGTCTGTGTCAAAATTAAAAATAAAATAGGCATGAGGATGAAGCTCAGAAGTATAATGCTTCTGGGTTCAATCCCCAGTACTAAAAAAGGAACATAAGCTAGAATTACCTTTATAATTTTTCTAGACCAGTGTTCAATTACTGAATAAGTTCCAGATTTCTAATGCAGCTGCACACTCTGTCTTAAGCTACAAATTCTAAGAAATATCTAATGTCTACACTGCCCTTTAACTATCTACAAAACATAATGGAGTAACCAAGTTCTTACAGAGAAAAAAAAAAAGAGAAAGGTCAATATTTGGATGGACTAGATATAGGGCCAGGCATGAAAAGCAATCATGTGGACTCACTAATTGATTGGCTGAATACATTCAGTGCTTTGGGCTCTTCTCCAGACAATCTTCTTTTATGTGAATATGTGAATCCAAAGCAAAATGTGAACATCTAGACTTAGTTTTCTATTTTCTAGATTTTTAAGTTTCTCATCTTCTTCCACAGTTAGGCAATCAGCCCTGAAATCCTTGGAAGAGTTCTAAAAAACAATCAGTTCCATTTCCAACCCCAGTGATTATTCTCAGCTTCACAGCTTGTAGTCTCTGCCAGGAAACAAGGCAAGCGTTTCTTCTCAAAGCAGGTGCAGCAGCCTGACAATAATCCAATAAAAAACCTATTAGCTGGGTCTCCATGACACTCCTGGTATCCATGGGACCCACAATATCTTTAATGTAGATAATAAATCCAGACCATTTCCTTCTGCAATTGCTCCCAATATGGCTCCACTCGTAGGACTGTTCTACTAACCTTTTGTTGCTACATTTTCTCATGAATGCTGAATCACTCTCTAATCTTTGCCATGAAACATGTGCAGTCCCACTCAGTGAAACGGATCAATCTGCTTGTACTAGCCAATTGCAATTGCCTACTGGGCCATAGCTGTAGATTGCAAACAGCAGGACTAAGACCAATCAAGTTGTAAATTATCAGTCATGGATTGATGGTTAAGTAATGATGGGTAAAGAGGAAACACAGGAGGAGGTCAGTGACCATTGGAGTCCCTGCATATATCTCTGCATAGTAATTTTGCTCATGTAAGCACAAGAACATTTTAAGACATTACATATTTTTTAAAAAGACATTCTAATTTATTCCACGTGTTACTTTTCTCTCATTTTTTTCCTATCATATCTCATCTAGATTCAGAAGTCTTTACAACAAATCTTTCTTCCATCTGAGATTCAAGATTCTCATCATTAGGTATCCTATGTACTTCCAACCCAAATTCTTTTTGTTCCCACATCAACACTGTGCTTAAAGAATTAAAATGGTTCACTGTTAAATGCACATGATATTTACTGTTTCATTCCTTCCTTTGTTATGCTCTTATTTTCCATAAAAGAAGGTCCTGAACTTCAACTATCCCATTCTCATAGTCCTAATACCTAATAAGGTATCTAACATCTACTACATAATAACTACTGAAACAATAGATTTGTTTTGTTTGTGTTTTTTTTTTTGCTTGAACATTAATTTTCTTTTCCCCCTCCGTGTTTTCCTAGTCCCCAGGCCCCTGCTTAAGCCTTAATTCATCTTGACAGATATTCTTAGGCTATATTTGACAATATTGACTCTGTTCATCAAAGTCCAATTATGTTAAAGAACTCATGTGTCTTAACTCTTGATATGAAAATGTTAATACTGAAAGAATATTTCAAGGTCATCTTCACTCACTCTCCAGTTTTTATAAATAAGAAATTTGAAGCCAAAAAATACAGTCCCCCCTCCCTGTATCCATGGAGGATTGGTTCCAGGATACCCCCTCCCTGAAAAATATCAAAATCTATACTTAAGTCCTTTGTATAAAAGAGTATAGTATTTGCACACAACCTATGCACATCCTCTGTTATAATTTAAATCATATCTAAATTACATACAATACCTAATACAATATAAGTGCTGTATAAATGGTTATTTGTACTGAATTATTCAAATAATAATTATTTTTAAAAAGTCTATACATGTTCAGAACTTGTTCTAGGCTACACCATGAGACTGTCATTTCTCAAAGGCTTGTTAAGTGCCAGTTCCTCCATAGGTACAGGACAGATTCCTTCCTAATGTTTGATAAATATTGCTTACTGGCATATTTGTTCTCTGCTTTAAATTTCTCTGCTCTACACAATAAAACTGTAAAATCAATACTGGATAATTTTTAAAGTAGTTACATTTTCTCTCTCCTTCATGTTTAATGAAAAATTAAAGTCACCTCAGATATGTGGCAATTTGTCTTAAACTAACAAAAACATCTGGGTAGCTATTAAATGTCTTGCAAGCTGTAACAAATCAACAGCCACTCAGAATCAATAGTCCTCCTGGGATAGGTTTCCATTCACCAGTTTTTCTACAAAATGTGACTGAAGATTATAATAAGAACCTGGAAAAACTGGAAGGCATGGGAAAATAAAAGGAGTGTCATTTATTTAGAGGATAAGGAAGCCCACCTCCCCCAAAAATTTTACTGATGATATCATCGAACCACCTGTTCCCTGGAAGAATGTATTATAAGAGAAAAAGGAAGTCTTGTCCTTGTCAGCACATACTGTCTCAGGAATAAAAGTGCTAAACAATAACACAGGTTGCCAAGATCCTAACCCCAGGTACATGAAAAACTGGTTAAGTAGGTAGCCTTACAATTGTCTAAGCATTCGTGAGTATTATGTTTCTGGTAACTACAGAAAAGCCTAGCTCTGCCTACTGGCAACTTACCACTGTCCATTTCATCTTCTCCCTGGAGATAAAGGTCAACTACATTTCCAAATTTCTCTTGCAGATGTCTGTGGTTGTTTAGTTGAGATTATAGACAAATCTATGGAAAGGGAAATAATCTTTACCCTGACACCTTTAGCCTGACATATGGTCACTGAAACTGCCTGCATAGTTTCTCAACTGTAGGCAACACAATACCAATTAGCAGCCATAGTTGAACACAGAATTGTCCTCAACCTGAGTCCCTGCATGACTATGTACAAAAGAACGACCCTGCCAAACTACACACAAATTCTGGACAGTTCTTGTAATTATTTAACCCAAAGAAATTTGAGGGACTGTTACTATAGAATAATTCACTATGAGCTACTAATAATCATTTCCATCAAGACATGGTGTGCACACTTGTAATCCCAGTACTTGGAAGGCCTAGACTGGGGGATCAGAGCTCCATGGCTAGTATGAGGTAACTTAGCAAGGTCTTGTTTCAAAATTTTAAAAAGTAACAGACTTGAACTTAGAAACTGAGTCACGGGAATCATGGGTTCCTGACCAGCCTCAGCAACTCAGCAAGACTCTTGGCAACTTAGTGATATCCTTTTTCCAAATAAAAATGAAATAGGTCTGGGAATTTATCTCAAAAGCATAATGTCCCTGGGTTTAATCCTCAATATCACGAACAAAAAATCAAACAACAACAACAACAACAAAAAATAGAGTTAAGAGTATAGTTCAGGGGTAAAAATGTCCCTAGGTTCAATCACCAGTATCATACCTAAAAATCATTGTAAAAATAATGAGCCATTGGGATAAAGGGCTATTTTATCCTTAGTGAACAGGAAAGATCAGTCTGAAGTTGTCATATTTAAAAAGCTAGTTATGCAAAAGTTGGAGGAATTGGATTTCAGGCAAAAAGAATTCCTGTGTGCTAGGGCAAGAATGAGCTCCTTGTGGTCTCTCTAGAAAGCAGGCAAGTGTGGCTAAAGGAAGAGAAAGAGGAATAAAAGAGGGTCTCAGGCGTGGGTGGGGTTAGATTATCTAGAGTCTATAACTCAAGGTCAGGAGCTTGGGCTGCACTCTAGGTCTGGTGGAAAACAGCAGGTGGTGCTCAGCCAGGATTTCTGTTTCTGAAGAGGTTCTGTGTGGAGACTGAACTGTAGAGCCAACAACAGTGAAAATAAGAAGTGAGGTCCATACAGTGCTCCAGGGGAGACAAGCTTACTATTCATACTAGGATTTTGTTAGTTAATATGGAAAGAACTGGATTGATTGAAATATAGATTTTTCTTTACATATAAGTTATCTATATTTTTACATTAAATCTGTTTATTTTTAAAACTCTAGATCATTCCTCAAGGCTCTGTCCACCTTTCATAACTTCCCGGATCTCTTTACTATAGGAATTCCCAGTGTGGTGAATGTTTATATACATAAGTTTACAAAGAGGGCACTCAACAACATTTGATATATAAGCAAATGTATAACTCGACTAATTTTATTGTTTACTATTCCACATGCGCTGAATTTGTCATAGACTTGAAATCCTGGTAGAAATATAATCCTCTTAGACGGAAGAACTCTGTCTTATTTGAGGATAAGATAACTTGGCATGGTGATTGACAAATACATTGAATTTTAATTTTAAGTTTTGCAAATAAGCTAAAAGAGAAAATGCATTAATAATGGCGAAAGTTCACTTAGTCAAATATTTACTGAATGTCTATTATAGATTTCTCTCCAAGTCAAAAGCCAAGTGTGATATGTTGATTTTGTTGTTTTTTGTTTTGTTTTGTTTTGTTCTGTTTAGTGTAACAGAACAGCATTACAATCAATTCAAAAGCAGAAGATGCAGGCTTGTTAAAAGTAATGTTTCAAAGAAAGATTCAGAGCTGGGTGGGGTGGCACACACTTGGAATCCCAACATTTGGAAGGCTGAGACAGGAGTATCATGGTTCACAGACAACCTCAGCTACTTAGTGCGGTCCCTTACAACTCAGTGAGATCTCGTTTCAAATTAAAGAATAAAAAAATAGGGCTGGGGTTATAGCCCGGAGGTGAAATGCCCCTGGGTTCAACCCCTAGTACCGCAAAAAAAAAAAAAAAAAAGATTCATAGCCAGCTATGATGGTGCACATCTGTAATTCCAGCACTTGAGAGGTTGAGTCAGGAGGATTGTGAGGTTCAAAGACAGCTCAGAACTTAGCCAAACTCTCAGTAACTTAGTGAGACCCTGTTTTCAAAGGAAAAGTAAAAACTAGGGCTGAAGGTGTAGCTCAGAGGTAGAATGCCCCTTGGTTCAATGCCCAGTACCATAAAAAAGAGAGGAAATAAAGGAAAGATTCATAAAAGTTGAGACTGAGGCTACATTATGAAGCACTTCAAGAAATATTGGCCTTCATTTTACAGGCAATGCTGAAATGTTTCAAGAATGGACAAGTCGCATAAACCAAGTGTTGACTTGGAATCATTTATCTGGTGGGAAGGTCCAGGATTCATTAGTAATGAAAGACTGTGAAATCAGACAGGGAAGAAAGGAACTATTTCAACTACCTGTGTATAAGGGAGAATAAAAGGTAACTGGTATGTTTTAATATTTGCATATGCTTATTAAGTGTCAATAATGGCCATAAATTATATATATGTATCTATTTTCTTTGTTAATTTTTGCAAAAATAGTATGTTAATTATTATTTCAATATTACTGATAGATAACTTGAACTTAAGAGAGCTCATGTGGCATCTAAATTCATTAAAGTAGGTAAGAATAACATCAGTAAAGTGATGCTTCGAAGATGTGCACAGAGATTGGTGTTCAGAAGTGTGCAGGAGAAGAAACTGAGCATCTTTGCAAGCTCTTAGTCTTGTGACAGTAGAAAATGGGGAGTTGCTATTTTTGGTTAGAACTAAAGATAATAAAGAAGTCTAAGAATCTATTCTCCATTTATTTACTGTACTCCACAGGTTAACTTTACAAATGATTGCCATTATAATAAGATCCCTGCCCTTCTCAACAAACTTTATTTTGCCACAGTTGTGAAAATGATGTGTTTGTAAATATTCAATGAATCATCCCAAAACAAAAATTTTCCACCTCTGAGAGCAGAAGAATCATTGTATTTTTCTTTCCTAGTTGAATACTCATGTAGAGTTTGGCTAAGAAACTTAAGTTACAAAATTGTATTACACATAATTTAGTATGAGAAACAAAAGGAATTAGAAACATTGCATAGAGTATGTAAGATTATTGTTGCTGCTTCTATTGTTTTGGAAAAAACAATTGCAAGATTAAATCCAAATTGTAATTCATTATTTTTCTTTATCATGTTTTTAAACATCTGTGCATGAATTTTATTTTGTAACATAAATCTGGACCCCTAGTAGGCACATAATATACACGTAACCACTGTCACTGTTGGTTTTTGAGCATCTTCAACTTATGTATGTTATATCTCTTCCTTCTCAATAAGGGTCATTACCATTTTCACTTTGCAATTGGAAAATGTCAAAATACTCATTGAAGCATTGGAAAATGAAGCAATCTTTATAGTATCTCAGATATGTATAATAGTAATGGAAAAAATTACAGTTTATTTCTACCTACCCATCCTCAGCCCACTCCTTTTCCTTAAAGATTTGGGCAATGAAGAAGATGAATGCTTCTAGCTTTTTCCAAGCTTTGTTCAACTGAGGTTAAATTTCCTGAAGCATAAATTGTGTTTGATATGTGTCTATACATGCATTTTCATCTATGACCACATTTTTTGTTTGTAATAACCCAGCAGATAAGTAAGCAAGTATGACTATCTCCACTGTGCACAGATATGTTCCAAGTTCAAGGATCTTGCCTAAAATTTCACAAATGGGTATTGGAAAATCAAGTGTCTGAATGACCTGTTTGTCCATCTTCTTCTTCCTAAACCAGAGAGCCTCTGAGGTTAGATTAATATTTTTCTCAATTAAAGATTTTCCAATAATTACAACTATTTTCCCAAGTATTAGATAAAGTGACAAATAGCTGTTCTTAATCCTAAAGAGGTCAAGGGTATAACCTGACAGCAAGACAACAGGAACTATCTTTGGGGCTATTTACAACTGAGGCCAGGCCTCCCTATGCTGTGACAAATGGAAGAAAGACTGGGTAATTACCTCTGATGTGGATCCCTGTAGATAGCTACTCTCCCTGGTCTCCTCAAATTACTTTGTCCTCAGAAGCATTTCCTTCCTTTTCTTACCCTTACATTTTCTAACTAATTATATGGTAAATACTTTGAGGGCAGGGACAGAAGCTTCTGTGTCCCACAGAACTGAAAGATTGGCTTAGTTGGTACTAATGAGAACATGGGTCATTTAGGGTCACAGAGAGGAGAAGAAACACTGCTGTGCTGTATTGGAGCCTACTGAGGGGTCTTCTTTGTAAGTGCTACTGGGTAAGGGCAGATGTTTCCCAAAGTTTCTTGACTTTTTAACAGTCCATACCAACCTGTCTAATTAGTTTCTCCTTCTCAATGAAGTTTTCCCTGACTATGCCAAGAGGATTTCCCACTATCAGTCTCCTTCAAGCTATAGGTAACTCCTTTTAGCCCCAAACCATATCCTGCCTTTCACTGTTATTTAGGTAATTCTCTTCAATTAAAAGGCCAGAAGTTATACTCCCCCCCACCCCGTTGATGCCCCATTCTTTTTACTTCTCTCCCCATCCCTGTTGTAGCCAAATGAAGATTCGGCACAAAAGCGAAGTCCTATGTGAAATGACAATATAAATGATTTTTATACATATATTGGGATTTATCTATTCAAATAATTGTCATTCCCTTCAAAGCAGCTTCCATGGACAGCTCAACATATTTCTTCTTTTAATGATTGTTCCTCTGCCAGGCAGGCTCATCTTTTAGAGGATAGGTAGCTGAATTTACCTTATTTTTTGCCCCACCCCATGTTTACCTTATTTTATGTTGAATAACTTAGCCTCATATCTCATACCACTGGATCAGAAATAATTCTCTCATTATTGTAAATATTTATTCCAGGATAAGCATTCTAAGTTGAAGTTACAAAGCTGAGATACATCAAATGTTAGAAGCTAGTGTGAATAAAATAAAGTCACTGAATATTTTCCCATTCTTCACTTCCTGTGCAGAAAAAGTCTTTGCCCTTTGGGGCCCTCAGAGCAATGGGGAACCCATCACAGCACACCTCCATCCATACAGCTGTCAACTGCCCTGACTTTTCCCGCCCTGCTGGACCATGAGCTCTGGCTAAACAGTAAACAGGACTACTTATCTTTTTCTGCCTCAAGACCTAGCTTTGTGTCTTAATTAATAAAGTCAAATTCAATCTATTAAGTACTTTTAATTTATTTATTTAAAAAAACTTGCTTGGTGCAATTTAGTCATATATCTTAATGGAGTACAATATCTTGGAGGCATACATGTACACATCACCCAATTAGCCCTTATCCAGTTTCTGCCCCATTCCTTTCCCCTGCCTCCTTATCATGTTTGGCTTAGTGATTGACTTTGTTATGTTTGTTAATGTACATCATGGACATTAGAGA
This sequence comes from Muscardinus avellanarius, assembly GCF_963383645.1. Classification (NCBI taxonomy): domain Eukaryota; kingdom Metazoa; phylum Chordata; class Mammalia; order Rodentia; family Gliridae; genus Muscardinus; species Muscardinus avellanarius. The sequence continues at coordinate 31,068,253 of NC_137803.1, read as the reverse complement.
ATTTTCTTCTTCCCCCATCCCCTCAGTTAGGTAGCCATATGTGCTCATCTATAGTATCTCTTTCTTTGTCTAGAGTTTCTCCTATAACCCATTTTCTCCCTAGTTTTTGCATACTAAGGAGAGCATCTGATTTCTTATTTTCTGTATTTAAAAACTGTTTCCCATTGCATTCGTAAAGGAATTTTGGGAAGGAACAAAGTGGTGTACATTTGAGAAGCCAAGAGACTGGGGTATATTCCATCATCACTACCCTAAATAAATCCCAGTTATTCTGTGAAGATTCTTCAAGCAAGTAATTATCTACATTTGGTAAAAGTGTTTTGATGTAAAGATTACCATAGCTTTGAAAGGAGACACAGAGTTATGTAGCCTTGAGAAATCAGACAAACTTTCCAGCCTCCCTTTCCTCATACTTAAAGTGAATTTAAAGCCAGGTGTGGTGGTCACACACCTGTAATACCAGTACTCAGGAGGCTGAGACAGTAGTATCACAGGTTCACAGTCAGCCTCAGCAACTTAGCGAAACTCTCAGAAACTGAGCAAGATTCTGTTCCCAAAGAAACAATAAAAAAGGGGCTGGGAGTCTAATCCAGAGATAGAATACCCTAAGTTCAATCTCCAGCAACACCAAAAAAATGAAAAAAAAATGGAATGAATGATGTTTGTCTTGCCTCTCTTAGGGTGAAGATGAAATAATATATATGAAATACTATGAAAAGCATTGGGACAAATGTAAGGATCAGTATATAGTTGGGGGAGATTGCAGATATCTGATGATGAGTGTTGTATCCATGTGAGCCACTTCCTTTCAACTCGCTTCTTTCCAGAGTGGAAGCTTCCCAAAGAAGCCACCAGGTGGGTGTAATCAAGCGAGACCAAAGACAGCTCTCTTTCTCTTTCGCCTTCCAGGATTTGGGATCCAAGCAGTACTCAGATAAAAGTAACTTGAAATTATTTACTTAGAGCAACTCTGTCTCTATTTTTAATGGCATAAGAAACACATTTTTAATCATCACTGTTTCTCAGCGTCTAATTCAGGAAGTAGGCTAGTTTCATAAAATTTGATGAATGAGTGAAGCTACACACCAACAAAGGCTTGGAACTTATCCATTAATTAGTTTAGTAATTTATACCAAGAATGTATCCAGGTCATTTAGGAAATGGCTCCTCTTCCTTGTGATTTAGATCCACTAGTTAATTGGTTTCTCTGCCTGGCTGATTGTCAGACGAGACGCCTGCATTGCTGATAGCCGACATGTCCATAAACAGAACAGAGTTATTAATTTAATCTGTATCATTTGGTGGGCAACATGAGGGAGCCAGCCTATGGGTCTCCGGTGCCCTTGGGTTTATTTGTTTTCTGGGTTGCCACCTCAGAGGAAGCCATGCTGTGAGTGTTCACACAACCCATCCACCATTGAGCTCTCTGGGGTGTGTACCCAAATAATTCATTGATCCTGTTGCAAGTATCAAGTTTGACTGAATTTCTGGTTGCCTAGTGGAATTGAATGGCTGATATACAATCAATTGGTTGATCCAATAATTCTATGAAGACAGACTATTTTATTTTCTTTGCTGGAAAAATGTGTGTTTCTTTCCCTGAAAGTATTAATGATTAGTTTTAAATAACTTTACACAAATAATCATCTCAGGTTGGTACTGAAAAAAAATATTGCTTTAGGAGCCAAGATATCTGGATGCACTGTCGTCTAGTCCCACCTCTTTCATTTGGCAATAGAAGATGCATTAATCCCTATTGTCTTTGTTCCCCATCACCAGGCCTCTACCTCACCTCTTATGTCTAGCTTCAATGGTATTGTTTGCAAGTAAAACATTGAAGCCAGGAGATCTCATATCTGTGTCATGTGTCCTTCTGATGACATACCCACACTGGACTGTTCCTCCTTTCAGTAGAATCCTTGCTTGCAGCAGCTTCAAGTATCTAAGTAAGAAGAATGAAGGCAGGGAATGGTGCCCAATGGAGCAGGCACTTGAGCTTCATGCTGGACTCTGGGTTGAAGTGAGACTGGGGAAGAAGTAGGGGATAAAGGGAGGGTTTCTGGAAAAGGGAGAATTATGAGGAAAAGGCATAGAAATAAGAAAAATTGCAATGCCTTCGTGGAAATGGATGAGGCTCAGTTTGCCTTAAGTGTAACCTGGGAGAAGAGATGTGGTAACAGTTAGATAATTAAGCAGTGTCTATGGCATGATGGGTCTTGTATTTATTTAAGAAATGATAAGCTTTGCTATTTTCCCATACTTGTTTTAAGTGACAGCAATGGCCTTTATTCTGGAGTTTATGTTCCTAAGCCTCTGGTTCCAGCACAGAATCCATGCTAATGTGTAATGTGTTTAAAAAGGAAAGGAGATTCGTGTGGGCAGAGCACTCTAGGAGAGGTTCTGAGGTTCTAAATGAAAGCAGTGAGGTGAGTACAGAAAGGGAAATGTTTTACTTGGTATGGCCACTACTTGAGAAACCAAGGACATGAGCCTCCACCCGTGTTTCCACAGGGTAGCGCTGTACTCCTTGCTAATTTGGATCATGGTAAATCAGAATATATTTTACTTTATTTACTTTTTAGACTAACAGCTGCGAAACATGTCAGGGCTACACACAAAATAATAAACCCTTGCAGACTGGGCTAAAGTTTTATGAGATGCTACATGAGGTCTGTCTGATAGACTAACAGACAAAGAAAGGCTCCGGGGCCACAGTAGTTTCTTCAGTGCCCAAACCTCAAAGGACAAGAGATAATGGAGGAAAGCCACTTCCTTTGGAGACCCCACCTGTTCCATTACCAGCCCTGTGACTGTGGCTGAATTCTGGCAACTTTCTGTATCTCAGCAAATAATACTACTTTCTACAATATAGTGACTAGTAATACATTCTACATCATGAAGATAAATATCAGGGTCTGTGGTTATAGTTCAGTGCACTTTCCTGGCAAATGTGATACCCTGTGTTCAATCCCAGCACCATCACACACACACACACACACACACACACACACACACACACACACACACACACGATACAAGCCCAACAGCTACTTTAAAGAGTTGGCAAACAAGGTTAACCTGAAGACCCAGGAAACAAGGTTGTTCTTACAGATGCTTATTCGTGTTATTGTTATGTAAGTACAATATGGCCTTTTAATTAGCTTATCACTGTACAACAAACCACCCTGATATTTAGAGGCTTAAACTAACATTTAGCATTTCCCTACATTCTGTGGGTTGGCAAATTGAGAATTTAGTTTTGCAGGTCCCAATCAGTCCTGTGGCTACGGATATCTGATAACTTGTTGGAAGTTGGTGCCAGCTCCTGTTCATTGTGCCTCTGTCATGAGACTTTTCATCCTCCAATAGTCGAGATGCGATTTCTTGAGAACATGGAGCTCTTAGAGGTCCAAGTGTGAGAGCACAAACCATGAGGTCTCCAAAGGCCTAGCCTCAGAAGTCACATAGCATCACTCTGCCACATTCTATTAGTCAAAGCAAATCAGAAAGTCAGCTCAAGCACAAAATGGGAAGGGAAAATATGCTCTGTGGTTTGATGGGAGATTGGAGAATAATCTACCACATATGAATATAATAAAAACAAAATCATGATCTAAAGTTTCCTCTAGAGCCAGAACCAGACATGTAACTCAAAAAAAAAAAAAAAAATCAAGAGCTAGGGCCAGCATCTTTTGTGTTTATGTGTGTGGGAGATTAAACTGTAGCATTGAGCTATATCCCTAACACTTTTTTAAAAAATTTGATACAGAGTATCATTCAGTTGACCAAGCTGGCCTCAAACCTGCAGTGCTCCTGCCTCAGAGTCCCAAGTTGCTCAAATGACAGGCATGGGCCATCCCAAGTGGCCTATTTGTCTTATCTTAAAAGTAATAAGTGAGTCATTCAAGGTGGCACATGTCTGCAATCTCGGTGTTTAGGAGGTTGAGACAGGAAGACTGCAGGTTTGCATCCAGTCTCAGCAACTTATCAAGGCTCTCAGGAACTTAGTGAGACCCTGTTTCCAAATAAAAATAAAATAGGGCTAAGGGTATAATTAAGAGGTAAAGATTGCCTCAGTTCAATCACTAGCAATACAGTAAATAAATAAATAAATAAATAAATAAATAAATAAATAAATGTAATATAAGCCAATTAGGAAAAATGTGTAAAGGTAGAGAAGGGGGGTGGGGGGGAAGCACCCATACCCATACCATGAGAGGTATCATATAAGCACATTTTTTTCCTGATGGCATGGGAACTTTGTGCATATCTCCCAGTAACTGTTCCACTCTATTTTATTTTCTTAGAGGTAGGAACAGGTCTTAGAAGGATGTTGAAAGATAATCATAGAACAGGTCAGTGTTCCTAGAAGTGCATATATGTGCTGTTATAGTTAGATATAAAATATTGACTTGAAATATCTCTTATTATGGCATAGTTTCTGCATGGATCAAGAATCCAGGAAAGGCTCAGCTGGAGGCTCAGCGTGAGGTCAGGGTCTCTCAAAAGGCTGCAGAGGAGATGTTGGCTAGAATTACAGTCATCTCAAGCCTCAATTGCAAAGAAGCTGCTTCCACACTAACTCATATGGTCATTGGCAGGATTTGGTTCCTTTAGGATTGTTGGGCTGAGGGCCTCAGTTTCTTACTGGCTACTAGTTGGAAGTTCCCCGCAGGTCTTTGCCATGTGGAACTCTGTATCTGGCGTCTTCATAGCAAGCTCACTGGAAAATCCAGAGAGAGAGAGAGAGAGAGAGAGAGAGAGAGAGAGAGAGAGAGAGAGAGAGAGAGTAGGGAAAGCCAGCAAGAGGGAAGTCACAGCAGTTACAACCTGTTAGAAGCAGTTAGTAGGTGCAGGCAACACCCAACAAAGGAAACCATATAAGGGTTTGATTATCTCAAGGCAGGGAGCACTGGAGGCCTTTAGGGAGCAGTTTGTCACAATTATTTTTAAAAAATCACAGCATTTTCAACCTGAGAGAACTTCAGATGATTATCTGATTGTGATATTGAAAGATAAGAGAACTAATATCTCAGAGAGCTAAATGTGTTTTCTCACATGACACAGCCTCACGTGGTAGGAACTTTCTTTTACTTTTTCTTTTTTCTTTTTTTTTTTTTCTTTCAGAATTGGGGATTGTACTCAGGGCCTCGAGCAACACTCCCAGCACTTTTAATTTAGTGTTTTTGAAAGAGTCTTTCTAAATTACCCAAACTGGCCTCAAACTTGTGTTCCTCCTGCCTTAGCCTCCCCAGTAACTGGATTTACAGGCATGCTTTACCATGTCCTATTTACTAGGAACTTCTGAATCTTGGTTTGGTGCTTTTATTCACTATAGCAACTGCCACAATGCCTGAAAAAAGGGATGACCCCTGGGCAGCTTTCCTCAACCCAGAGACCTGTGAGGATACAAAGCAATTAAAAAATGACAACACTTTGAAAAGCACAAGTGATGGCTATTTAAATTAAAATCAACACCCTTATTATTTCTATGAATGATGTTAGGCCTTAAGATCAAATCTATAAAACAACACTTCTTCTTGGTCCTCTTTTTCCTTTCTTTGTTGATGTTCTTATCAGCTCTGAGAAGACACACCTTTCCTGCTAAGGGAGCCTATAAAGCCGGACCTCTTTCCTACTCACTTGCAGTTCCAGTTAGTAAGCCTTTCAGTTCCCAATGCACGGCATGGGAACTAAGAATTGTGAGTTCCACTCTGAAGTTTTCTCTGATGAGGACAATGCCCGTTCCACATAAAAGACTGATGATTCTTTCCCAACTAGCCTTTATATGAAAAAAAAAAAAATGGATCTGGGATACTGTAGTGATTCAAACATTGTGCCACTCACCTACCTAAATCTTACCTATCACACAAAATAGAGAAGAGGTCACTACTTTCAGGGAGGGATGGGTCCACCAGGATCCCCACCACCACAGTATTTTCTCACATACCTGGAATCCTGGCCCACTTAAAACTGGAGCTACCACTGCTGTGCAGCCACTCTGCTGGTCAGTCTTTCAAGCACTCTCTATGGGTCATCTTTGATTTTTAAACACACACACACACACACACACACACACACACACACACACACACACTCGGGTATACAGGTGGATAAATGAGACTACAGTAGGCTAAGTCCCTTGGCTAATTTCATGATCAGAGCAGATTCAGGAATCACACCAAGGTCTTTCTGATTCCAAAGCCCAGAATTGTGTTCTTCCTCTTGTCACCCTGAGTTTCTAGAATTTTTACTGTATCCTTTGGCAGTTATGATGATATTTGCTTTTTTTTATGACATTGGTGCCTGGCACAGTGTCAGAATTAGTATCAGTTCACTATTAATGCCCACTGCCTATTTTAGGTGTATGTATCATTCTACCATCCTTTCAAGATCCTCTAAGGCAGCATTTTGCCTTGTATTCAAGTATTAGGACAAGTATGCCAATGGATTACAGATATGTTTATTTCTCTCCACCTTCTGTGTCATCTCATGTGTGTCTGGCCAGTGACTCCAAATGACAGCATCACAAATTCTATGACTGGATTTAGCAGAGATTATTTTGCTGGAGATTAAACATCTAATTCAAGTTATTCCATCAGGAGATGGTTCCATGATACACCATTACTAAAGAAAGAGTGAGATGGAAATCTCAATGCAGTTATCTGCATCCCGAGGACTTTGTTTAATTCATCATGAGTCATCTCCCTCATGCTTTAAGGCCACCTGTTCTTTTATGTTCCTGGTTGGAGCCAGATTATTCCCACATGTGAAGACAGAAGAGGAAGTCAGGAACTTCTAGATGGTCTTGACATTTTCCCCTGAGGCATATTGTTCTGAAACATGTCTAATAATCTGACATAGTAACATTATAGTCTCCTTGGACTACCCCAATTTTAACCTTATCTCAGACTTAAACACTAACATGGCTCAATTACATATACAATGAAAGTGTTCATTTATAGAACTTTCTATCACAAACCACAAAATCATAATCAGGTATTATTCTGTCAGTTCATGTTGCCAGCAAATGTCTCCTTGATGTTTTCCCAGATTTCTCTCCTATTCATTCACCTTGTGTCTAACTTCTTGGCTCCTTACACTTGTTCTCTTCCTTCCTGAGGTAATTGAGAACAGGAATCTCCCTGTCATGTTAGTTCCTCACTCTTTTTGCCAAATGTTCATTTTGCTTATTTATTGGATTCATGCATGTCCCTAGAGCTTATAATAATCCAGAGAGTCCCTGAATTCAGATTTAGTATTTCCTTTGTCACCACATTCATCTCTCTATTACTGTCAAAAATCCTAGTGGTATGCCTCAGTGCCAGGAAATATAATGTTTATCTCACAGCTGAAGTGCAAATCGGATATTCCTTGAAATATCTTGCCATTTATCCAGAAGCTATAAAAGATTAAAAAAAAAGTATTCTGGTTAACTTAATATCAGACTCCTAGTTCCAGCTGTGCTGTCTACAGTTATGATAATAATCTTTTTCCTCATCCTTATTAAAGCATAGGCAAAGATTTACAGCATGCACATAAGGTTATGATAATATCTTAATTCTTTTTGTGTACATTTTCTTTTTTTAATAATGTCCTCCAGTTCCATCCATTTCCCTGTAAATGATGTAGTGTTTTTCTTTATGGCTGAGTCAAATTCCATTGTGTGCATATCCCATAGTTTCATAATCCATTCATCTGTTGATGGACATGTTGACTAGTTTCATATTTTGGCAATGGTGTATTATGCAGCTATAAACATAGATACACCTGCATTAGTTTGGTAATTTGATTTCCTTTCCGTTTTTCAATTTGGGTTGGACTAATTTTCAATCCCACCAACAATATATTATACTTCCCACTTCTCTGCATCCTCACCAGCATTTGTTGTTGTTTGTGTTTTGAATGATTGCCATTGTAGTTAGAGTTAGGTAGAATCTTGGGGTAGTTTTGATTGGCATGTCTCTGATTGCTAATGATGTTGATCATTTTTATGCATTTATTTGCCATTTGAATTTTTCCCTTCATGAAGTGTCTATTTAATTCACTTACGCAATTTTTGATTGGGTTATTTGTTTTCTTATTGCTGAGTTTCTTGAGTTCTTGGTGTATTTTAGATATTAGTCCTCTATTGGAGAAGTAGTTAGCAAAAATCTTCTCCCATTCTGTTGGCTCTCAGTTGAGGTTCATGATAACTTCATTTCCTGTACAGAAGCTCTTCAGTTTCATGCAATCTCACATATTGATTTGCCTTTTCGGTTTTTGTGCCTTTGGGGTCCTGTTGAGAAGGTTTTTATCTGTGCCTATATGTTGCCATGCTGGACCTATACCCTCTTCAAGGAGCCTCAAGGTCTCTGGTCTAAGTCTTTAATTCCTCTTGAATTGACTCTTGTGCAGGGTGAGAAAGTGGGATTTATTTACATTTTTCTGCATATGGTTAACCAGTTTTTCCAACACCATTTGTTGAACAGGCTGTCTTTTTTCCAGTGTATGTTTTTGGCCGCTTTGACAAAAATTAATTAGCTGTAAGTGTGTAGATTTGATTGTGAGTCTTCTATTCTGCTCCATTGGTTTATGTATTTGTTTTGTGCCAGTACCATGCTGTTTTTATTACTATGGGCTTTGTAGTATAAAGTCAGGTATTGTCATTCTTTGTGTATAGTTTTTGTTGCTGAGAAATACTTTGGCTATTTTGGGTTTTTTGTTGTTCCAAACAAATTGAAGGACTGATTTTTCTATGTCTGTGGGGAATGATCTTGGTAATTTAATGGGTATTGCTTTGAGTCTATAGACCACTTTTGAAAGTATGGTCATTTTGATATTTATTCTGCCTATCCATGGACATGGAACATCTTTCCATCTTCTAAGGTCTTCTTTGGTTTCTTTTTTCAATATTTTATAATTTTCTTTTTCGAAGTCTTTTACTTCCTTTTTTAAGTTTGTTCCTAAGTGTTTTAATTTTTGTGAGAAATCCTGAAGGGAGTGTTTTCTGGACTTCTTTCTCAGTGGATTTATGGTTGGTATACAGAAAAGCTTTCAATTTATTAAGATTTATTTTGTGTCCAGACACTTTGCTGATATGGTTAATCAGTTCTCTATGCCTTTTGGATGAGTTTATTGGATGTTCTAAGTATAGTATTATATCATCTGCAAATAGTGAAAGTTTGAGTTCTTCTTTTCCTATTTTGTACTCCTTTGATTTCCTTTACTTGCCTTATTGCTCTGGCTAGAGTCTCAAGTATTATATTGAAAAGAAGTGGTGATAATGGACATCCTTATCTTGTTCCTGTTTTTAGGCAAAAATCTCAAAGATTTCCCCATTTAATATGATATTAGCTATGGGCCTATTATAGATTGCCTTTATAATGTTAAGATATGTCCCTTCTATTACAATTCTGTGCAGTGCTTTTAGCATAAATCAATGTTGAATTTTGTCAAATGCTTTTTCAGGGTCTATTGAAATGATCATGTGATTTTGTCTTTGGTTCTGTTTATATGATGAATAACATGGGTTGATTTTCATATGTTGAACCAGTCTTACATTACTGGAATGAACCCTTCTTGGTCATGGTGTATGATTTTCTTGATGTGGTTTTGAATGTGTGTTCTTAGTATTTTGTTTAGCAGTTTTGCATCCAAGTTCATCAAAGAAATAGACCTGTAGTTTTCTTTCCTTGAGCTGTCTTTATTTGGCTTTGGTATTAATGTGATATTGGCTTCATAGAATATATTTGGGAGAGTCCCAGTTTTTTTCTATTTCACAAAATAGATTGAGGAGTATTGAGATTAGCTCTTCTATAAAGCTTTATAAACTTCACTTAGGAAACCAACAGGTCCTGGGCTTTTCTCTGATGGTTAACTTTTTATTGTTGTTTAAATCTCTTTGATTGCTATTGGTATGTTCAAATTTTCTCTATCTTCTTGACTCAGTTTAGGCAGGTTATATTGACCTAGTAAGTTGTCAATTTCTTCTAGGTTTTCTATTTGTTGCAGTAGTTTTTCAAAGTAGATTCTGATGATTCTCTGGATTTCTATATTGTCGGTAGTAATATCTCATTTTTTATCTTTTATCTTCATAATTTGGGTTGATTCTCTCTTTTTTTGGTTAGGTTGGCTAGTGGTTTATCTATCTTGTTTATTTTTTCTAGAAACCAGCCTTTGGTTTTGTTGATATTCTGTATTGTTTTTTATTCCCTACTTCATTGATTTCTGCTCTGATTTAATAATTTTCTGTCTTCTACTGGCATTGGTGTTAGAGTGTTCCTGTTTATAATGGGTTTTGAGATGTGTCATTAAGTTATTTATTTGGTGATTTTCTGTTCTTCTTATGTGATCACTCAGTGCTATGAATTTTCCTTTTAATACTGCCTTTAGAGTGTCCAGATGTTTATATATCTCTATTTTCTTTTGTTTATAGAGTATATATTTCAAGTATAAATTTCTTGCTTTTAGCCTTTAGTTCTTCTATGACCCATTCTTCATTTAGCAGCGTGGTGTTCAGTCTCCCCATGTTTATTTGGTTTCTCTGGGTCTTCTTATAGTTGATTTTTAGTTTCATTCCATTATGGTCTGAAAAGACATAGGGAAGTATGTTACATTTTTTGAATTTTCTAGTACTCACTTTATGGCCCAGGATGTGATCTTTTTCAGGGAATGTTCTATGAGCAGCTGAGAAAAATGTAAACTCTGTTGTACTTGAGTGGAATATTCTATATGTATCTAATATGTCCATTTGTTTGATGGTGTTCTTTAAGTCTGAGGCATCTTACTGACCTTTTGTCTAGAAGATCGATCTAATGTTGTGTTAGCAGTGTTGAAGTCTCCCAGTATTATTGTATTGGGATTTATGTGTGACTTAGTGTCAAAAGAGTTTGTTTTATGAAGGTAGTTGCACCTATGTTTGGGGCATAAATAAATCATTATTTCCTCTTGTTGGATTTTTTCTTTTACCAGCAAAAAGTGACCTACTTGTCTCTTCTAATAATCTTGGGCTTGAAGTCTAACTTGCCTAATATTATATTTGCAATTCCTGCTTGTCTTTGAGTTCCATTGGCATGAATCACCTTGCTTTAGCCTTTTATCTTAAGTTTGTGACAATCTGTACTTGTAAGGTGTGCTTCTTGAAGGCAGCAGATAAATGGGTTCTGGTTTTTAATCCATTTTGCAATTTTATCTTTTTATTGGGGACTTGAGGCCATTTATGGTAAGTGTGAATAATAAGAGATAATTTTTAATTTCTAACATATTGAGATTTAACTTCTGTTTATGGTAGTGTTTGTTCTTCTTTGCTTAGTTGATTACGGAGTGCAAATTCTTGCTTCTCTAGTTCTGGTGTGTATTATTTATTTCCTCTTTGCAGTTAATTTCTTTGAGTATTTTCTCTAGCACTGCTTTGGAAGACATAAATTCCTTCAACTTCTGTTTGTCATGGAAGATTTTTATTTCCCCTTCTAATTTTAAAGATAGTTTTGCTGGGTAGGAAATATTTGGCTGCAAGTTGTTTTCTTTCAGAGTTTGGAAAATGCTACTCCAGGCCCTTCTGGATTTCATGACTTGGTTTGAGAAGTCAAGAGTGAAGGTGGAATGAGGAAGTAAATAAAGTTGTAAATGCAAGAATAGGGTAAAGCCACAGGTAGGATAAAATAGAATGAGAGTATGGGTTTGATAAGGTAGTATATGTATATGTATATGTATATGTATATGTATATGTATATGTATATGTATATGTATATGTATTGGCCACCACTGCTGCAAGTTGTAGTCATATTTGCACAGGAGGAAGAGATGACACACAATTCCGATGATACACAGCTGCTCACTTCAGGGTCCTGGTTGCCCTCCTGTTTGTCCCTGGAGTCAGGTGCAGCGAGGCAAGATGGTGCCAGTGTGGTGCCTGCAGCAGCAAGATGGGTGGGTTTCTCCTCCAGTGAGGATCCCTGGAGGGCACAGTGAACTTGGCTGCCACTGCTGGAAGCTGCAGCTGGTGTTTGTGCAGGAAGGACTGATGGCCCACAACTCCGATGATCTGCAGCTACTTACTTCAGGCCATTGACTGTTTTCCTGTTTGCCTTTGGAGTCAGGTGCAGTGAGGCAAGATGGTGCCATTGCAGCAGGTGGGTTTCTTTTCCGATTTCTGATCAGTCTTCTAACCTTTCTTTTCCTCCAGCCTTGTACCTACCATGTTATTCCTCTACTGGTAGTATTTTCTGGATTTGTAGAATGCTGTTTCCAAGGCAATGGAGATTGGGTGTCAGCAGTACTGGTATGTGCTGCTTCTCTCTGTCACCATCTTCCTGGAAGTCCTCTACATTTTCAAGAGTATTTAGCTACTTGAAGTAATATATGAAAAGTAGTTTTACTGACATTAAAAAAAAAACTTGCTTATTTAAAATTACCCAATTGTATGGAAAAGAGCAGTCAAATCACAAAACTCCAAGAATGAAGACAGTCAGAAACCAAGATTAGAATCTGACAAAGCAGAAGAAGTGTCCTCTGGGTCCTTTCTTCTACCTTGGACTCTGGTATAAGCAATTTAGTCCTTCCTTTAGCATCCCAGTTTCTCACTTCATTCCACAAGGATGATCCTCCTTGCACCTTCACGTCCATGTCCAACAGCAGCAGACTCAGGGGTATTTGACTCTCAGTTCAGGACAGGACCACTGTTTCTTCATCATGTGAATCATGCTTCTTCCCTGGGCCAGATTCCAGATCCTGGACTTTTTTATACTATTATTGTTTTATTGGTGCATTGTAGTCATACATCTCAATGTATGACTTATACATCTCAATGTATAAGATTGTAGAGGCATACAATGCACACATCACTCATTTAGCCCTTTCCCAATTTCCTCCCCATTATCTCCCCCCTCCATCCTGCTCATGTTTGGCTTACTGATTAACTTTGATATGTTTGTGAATGCACATCATGTTCTCCCTCCCAAACCCCTCAGTTAGGTCACCTTATTTGCTCATCTGTGGTTTCTCCTTCTTGTAGAGTTCCTCCTATGATCCTTTTTCTTCCTAGCTTCTGCATATTAGGGGGAGCATCTGATTTTTTACTTTTTGTGACTGACTAATGTCACTTTAATGTTCTCCAGTTCCATCCATTTCCCTGAAAATGAGGTAATTTTGTTCTTCTTTATGGATGAGTAAAATTCCACTGTGTTCATATCCCATAATTTTGTAATCTATTCATCTGTTGATAGACATCCTGGCTGGTTTCCAAGTTTTGCAATTGTGGATTGAGCAGCTATGAACATACATATGTCCTTGAACTTTTGATCAAAAAACATGTTCAAGTCATTGCTAGCATCTTTAAATTCAAACCATGGCTAAATATATAAAATTTTTGAAAATTGCAGAAATGTAGATGCCATACAGTTTTTAAAACTTCAATCCTTTGAAAAGGGGCTGGGAATGTAGCTCAGTGGCAAATCATTTACAGATCACATAGGAGACCCTGGGTTCAATCCCCAGTACTGAAACAGAAATCTGTGAAGAAAATGAAAAGTAAGAAATTGTTTTTATTTCTCCATACATTATAAATTTAAAACCACTTGGTTAGTTTAAGAATGCATAATTGATTACTTAACACTTACATACTTCTCTTTTGGGGAATGTAAAATGACACAAAGGCTTATGAGTTACCTTTAGGAAAATGAAATTATTTTTTAAAAGAATGGGGAAATAAACTAGGTAACTAAATATTCTTCAGTGACAGTTATAATTTCATATTTTACTTCCAGCCCTTCCTTTCTCCATAAACAACAATATTTTGGATTTAGATAAGGCACTTCAACTAGACATATGTTTTATGTAAACTAGACATAAAATAACTTCAGTGAAATGTATTTCTTTGTACTCAGTGTATCATTAAGTTTCATAGTTCAGGAGCAGGGAGAGACTAGTACTGATTCACAGAGCAAATAAGGAAAGAGTTAAGAAAAAAATATTTGACCCGTGATACTAAGTCTTGATCTATTTATAGTTTGTTTTACAATTTATTCACTTTGCTAGAAGAAAGCCTATCAGACTCTCTTAAGTGGCAGTTTCTTATCTGAAAACAGAACTAGCAGTATGGTATCATATTTTTTTTCTTTTTTCTTTTTTTCTTTATGGAAGTACAGAGGATTAAATTCAAAGGTATTATACACTGGGATACTTCTCCAGGCCATTTAATTTTTTGTTTTAAGACAGAGTCTCACTAAGTTTCCCAGGTTGACCTGGAACTTATAATTCTCCTGCCTCAGCCTCCCATGTAGGTGGGATTACAGGTATACAACACTGTGCATGGCAGTATCCCTCATACTTACTTTATGACATTTTTATTAAACTCAAATAAGTTGATAAAGGAAAATTTTATTAATGAACAGTAGAATCTACATTTTAAATTTGCATTTTCAGGAACCTTTATTTATAATTACCTTTCTTCTAATACACTGTCCATGGTAATTAGAGAGTATCAATTCTGTTCAGATATTCAGCATCTGTGTGGCTTGCCAATATTGGCTTCGCTGATTGTATTCTCTGTTTAAGTTAGAGAGAAGGCTTTTAATCACAGCCCCCAATAGCAGGCACTAGCAGAGTTCTGCAAAATGGTTTACAGATTTTATTTTAATATACATCATGGCATCTGTTAAAAATGGACAGATTCATATGTTAAGCCTTTACATCTTTTATTTGTTTTTCTTGCCTTATCACATTGGTTAGGACTGTCAGCAAAGTGTTGAATCAAACTGTGAATTGATGGTATACTTATCCCTTGCTTTTCCATGATATTTTTGAAGGGTTTAGAACAAAACTCCCTTCAATTTAGGGTATCATGAGGTTTCTTCTTAATTAAATTTGGGTTGTGCATTTTGGCAAGAATATTGCCAAAATGATATTTTGGGGTTTTTTTTTCAGAATATTGTATAAGAATTCTCAAATTTCTATCAGTGATATCAATTTCAATTATGTGTTTAAGGTGGTATCTGCCATGTTTTTCCAATGTAAAGTTATTGTCTTTCTACTTAAAGTTAATAATGTAAGGATTTGAGACTGTAAAAAAAAAACCCATTAACTCTCAAAGTTTAATCTATTATCTTAATCCATTATTAATTCTGGCCTCAATCAATTATTAAAATTATGGTTTCTGAATAATAATTTGCTAATTTAATCTTTTTTCCTATATTTAATCATTGGCTTTCTACTGTAAGAATAGAATTTATCATTTTTATGTATTCATCTTAGGCAATGTAACTAATAGATTATGTTTTATTCAGTTACCATTATTTGTAATCATTACTAATTTTAAATTGTCCCATATTGGGCAAGTAGAAAGTCCTTCACAAAGGTTCTTGTCTTTTTGTTACGTTATTGTTGTGTTTTGAGTGCTTCTTAACTTTCTTGACCAAATTGTTCAGGCTTATTTTATACTCCACAAGTTCTGTAATTGGCCACTTTAAAAAAATGTTATTGGTGCATTATAGTCATACATCTTAATGGGTACAAAATGGTAGAGGCATACATGCACATATAACTCATTTAACCCTTCCCCATTCCACATTCACTCCTCCTTTTTCCTTCTTATGAAGTTTTACTCAGCCATAAAAAAAGAGCAAAACTATGTTATTTGAAGGGAAATGGATGGAACTGGAGAAAATTATGCTAAGTAGGTATCATCAGTCACAAAATGTAAAAAAAAAAAAGTTAGATTCTCTCCTTAATATGCTGAAGCTAGGGAGAAAATGTTTCATAGGAGGAACTCTACATGAAGAAGGAGAAACCATAGATAAGCAAATAAGGCAATCTAACTGAGGAGATGGAAGGGGGGAAATTGGCCACTTTTTTCCATGGAGTTCTGATTGCTGTTGATGCAGAATAGTGCTAGATACTAACTCTTGGGTTAGGTACAGTTATTGTTACTTATAGTCTTTTTATTTTCATCTCATCTAAAAAATCATATTCTTTTGCTGAAATATTGTCCACTTATGTTAAAACTTATTATCATATCAGTTTGTCTTGCCCAGTTTTTGTTCCTTTTTCTACTCCTTACTTGCCTTCTTTGAATTATTCATGTCTTCTGAGTCCATACATTCTTCTCTTACTTTGTTATTATTTCATTCTCTTATTATTATTTTAGAGGTTTTCCTTGAGATTACAATATGCATATTTCCCTGATTAGTATATAATATAAAGAGACCTGAAAAAACATTATGGGATTTTCTGTGTTACTATTCTTTTTTTTTTTTATTTTTTATTGGTGCGCTGTATTCATACATCATAGTGGGTTACAAAAAAAACTTTTGTAGACATATATGCCCACATCGCCAGTTAACCCCCACCCGATCCCCACCGCATTCCCTCCCCATCCCTCCTTCCCATGTTTGGCTTAGTGGTTGACATCTAGTATTATAGCAATTTATCCAAACTTAAAAATGATAATCTCACATAACAGTTTCATTTGTCTGATACCAAGCTTTTGATAACTTAAAGATAACATTTCAATATTTCTTTTTGCTTTCTTTCTTACCAGAGAACATTTTTTCTTTTTTTTTTTTTTTAGGTGAAACTATCATATATTTATATATTTATTTTTCAGAAAAAAATCTATCCTAATATGGATAGATTCCTACTATTTTACACAGTAAATTTTTAGTTAGATTTATCTGCATACTTACCTTTCTAATGTACTTTATTTCTCTTTATAAGTGTTTTTCTTCTGAGAAAAAAAAAAAAAAACCTCCCTGAAGTATTTCTTAGTAGAGGTCATCTGGCAATAAATTATCAAAGGTTTTGTTTACCTAAAATGATTTTTATTTTTACACTCATTTTTGGTGGACTTCTGATGGAAATAGAATTCTATCCTGAGTATGTTTTTCTTTCAGATATTATTCCACTGTTTTTCTGAAGTGTATTTTCTGTCTTTTCTTTTGGTACTTTGAAGATGGCTGTGTTCAGTGTCTACCTACCTTAAAATTTTTCATTGACTTTTAGTTTTCTGCAGTTGTACTGTGATGAACAAAGAGTTATAAGTGGAATTATTTCTCCATAACAGTGAAGTCCTAATCTTAGTATTTCAGAATGTGGCTTCCTTTGGAAAATTATCTTGACTGGTATAATCAAGTCAAAAAGTAAAGTTGTTAGGGCAGGCCCTAATCAACTATTAGTTTCCTTAAAAAAAGGAAAAATTTAGATAGAGAAGGACATTCATGACACCCATGTTATGAGGCCAAATGAAAGAAAGAGCAAATGTGCCAGAGAAAGAGCTTGATTTTATAACAAAGCCACTCCCTTGAATATATTAATCACACTTATTTTAGATCTATATCCACTAATTTTATCTCATGATTCTCTATTTTCTATTTTTTTAAATTTCACATAACAGTCTAATTTGTCTGATACCAAGCTTTTGATGACTTAAAGATAACATTTAAATATTTCTTTTTGCTTTCTTTCTTACCAGAGAACATTTTTTTCTTTTTTTTTAGGTGAAACTATCATACATTTATTTATTTATTTTTCAAAAAAAAATCTATCCTAATATGGAATATGGACTCTAGATACCCAAAACGATCTCGAAAAAGAACAAAGCCAGAAGATTTATATTTTCTGATTTCAAAACTTATAAAGCTACAATAATTGAAACAGTGTAGTAGTGTTATAAAGGCAGATATATAAACCATTGGAGTTAAATAAAAGCCTAGAGATAAATTCTTCCATATATTGTCAAGTTATTTTTGACAAAGTTTCCATGAACATTTGGTGGAGGAAATAATAATCTTTTAACTAAATATTGTTGGAAATAATAATTACATGAAAAAGAATAAAATTGGACTCTTACCTAACACCATATACAAACATTAACTCAAAATAGATAAAAGACCTAAATATAAATCTTAAGACTATAAACTTTTAGAAGAAAATCTAGGTCATAAAACCTCACAACATTGAAACTGGCAGTGATTTCTTGGATATGATTGCAATGGCACAGGCAACCAAAGGGTAAACAAACTCCCTAAAAAATTTAAAAAATATTGTATATCCAAAGACAATGTAAACCAAGTTAAAAGATACTGATAGAAGGGGATAAAATATTTCCAAATGCTATATCTGAAGGTATATTAATATTCCAACTAGAAATCCTAAAAATTAGCAACAATAAAAGCAAACAATATAATTTAGAAATAGGTAAAAGACTAACATATATAATGAATCTCCAAAGATAACCAATCTTAGTAGTCTATTGGATGGAAAATCTTGTTTCTCTGGTTCTGGTGTGTGTTATCTATTTCTTCTTTGTAGTTAATCTCTTTGAGTATTTTCTCTAGCGCTGGTTTTGAAGACATAAATTCCTTCAGTTTCTGTTTCTCATGGAAGCTTCTTATTTCCCCATCTAATTTGATAGAAAGTTTTGCTGGGTAGAAAATTTTTGGCTGGAAGTTGTTTTCTTTCAGAGTTTGGAATATGTTACTCCAAGCCCTTCTGGCTTTCATGACTTAGTTTGGGAAGTCTGGAGTGATTCTAATTGGTTTGCCTCTGAATGTCACTTGGCCCTTTGTTTTTGTTGCCTTTAAGATTCTCTGCTTGACTTCCACATTGGTCATTTTGACAATTATGTGGCGTGGGGATCCTCTTCTCCAATCCTGTGTAAAGGGAGTTCTATAAGTTTCCTGGACCTGTGTATTGACCTCTTGCTCTATGTTTGGAAAATTTTTGGCTATTACTTCCCTGAAGAGATTGTTGATCCCGTTGGTTTCACCTTCTTTTCCCTCCTCAATTCCAATTATTCTTATGTCAGCTCTTTTAAAATGGGCCCATATTTCTTCAACGTTCAATTCCTGCTGTCGGATTTTTTTTTTCTAAATTAGAAACTTTGCATTCATTTTTGGAGTGATCATCTTCTAGGAGTAAGATTCTATTCTCCATGTGGTCTAATCAGTTGTTTGTACTTTGACTTGAGGCCTTTACTTCATTAATTGCATCCTTTATCTCTTTTTGGCTTTCTCTGAATTCTTTTCGAAACACCTCTATTATTTCTAGAGTTATTTTCCTGATTTGATCTTCTAGAAATCTCTGAATTTCTGTTTTATCAGGTTCTGAAGTTGTGGGGTTGTGGGCATTCATTGCTCCATTGTTATTCCTCTTTCCCATGGTTTTGGAAGTTTGTGCCTTCTCTGGGTTCTTCTCTGGGTCACTACGACTTCACTTAAGGTGCTCTGGATCTCGAGTCTGTGGTATCTCAGTCACCACTACTCCTTTACTGGGTTGTATCGCAAAGTCTCAGACTCAGGGAGTCAATTGAGGCTGCTTTAGACCATGGGGGGTGCCAGGTTGGGCGTTCTCCTGAGGGGAGTTGTGACTATAGTGTGATATCTCTGCCACCGACACTCCCCCACTGGGTCAAGTCCCTTGGGAGTTCAGTACTGGGAATTCTCCTCTAGGGACCACAATTTGACTCATGGTTGTTGAGTGCACTGGGAGCTGTAGTGGACTCGGTGAATTCGCTGCTGCTGCCGCCGCCGGTGGCAATATGGCACTACTGCCACGCCCTCGGCCATGAGGCTGGCATATTTCTTCTCTAGTTTTGAGCTCTGCTCTGAGTCCCTGCAGGGTGTGCTGAGCCCAGCCCCTGGGAGCTTTAGACTCTCCCTGCGCCAAAAAATCTGCTAAATTCTGCCCAGCTGATCCACAGCGGCTCACCTCGGCTCGCTGTCCACTGCTTCTCTCTGGAGCCTGGTGGCCTGGTGAGCACTCATTGGTCTGGTGCCGTCCGGTGAACTTGCCGCTGCTGCCAGCAGTAAGACACTGCTGCCGCTTCTTCGGGCATGAGACTGGTGTATCTCCTCTATGGAGCTCTGAGCTCCATTCTGAGTCCCCCTCCTCTCTGGAGCCTGGTGCTGCAAGGGAAGATGGCACCCATGACGCTCCGTGCCACGGCTCCCCCTGCAGCACTGTGGTCTGGTTTCTTTCTAGTGTCTCATTTTTCCAGCCCTCTTTTTCTCTGTCCTTTGTATTTACATTTTTTGTTTCTCTGCTGATGGTGTTTTCTGGCTATGAAAGGTGCTGATTTTGTGGTAATAGAGATTGGTTATTAGCAGGGCTCGTAAGCCCCACTTTTCTTCGTCGCCATCTTCCCGGAAGTCCCTCTATTTTCTATTTTTATCTTAGTTTTTAGTCACTCAGTCTTGTTTTCTGTCTTACCTGATGAGTTTTTTTTTTTTTTTTGGTGCATTTTAGTCATACATCTCCATGAAGTACAGTAGAAGCATACATGTACATCAGTCATTTAGGCGCTCCCCAGTTCTCACCCCATTCCCTCCTGCTCCTTCTCATTTTTGGCTTACTGGATGACTTTGATATGTTTATGAATATATGTTATGTACATTACAGAATTTCCCTCTCCTTCCCATCCTCCTCAGTTAGGTCACCTTATTTACTCATCTATGGTTTCTCCTTCTTTGTCTAGAGTTCCTCTTATGACTTTTTCTCCCTAACTTCTGCATATTAGAGAGAGCATCCGATTTTTTTACTTTTTGTAACTGACTAATATGGTAATTTTGATTGAATACTGGATATGTTTTATACAAAATTCAGTAATATCACATGATGCCATTTTTTAAGAGTATTAATATATAAACTTGATTCATCAGGGACTGGCCTATTTTAAGCTAACCTTCCTTTCTTGGTTATTGAGCTTTCAGGTGCCTCATTGTAAAGCCTGGATTTTTATACACTATAGCCCCTTTTCTTGATGTGCTCTGAATGCCAAACTTTGATTCTCTAGTACCACAAGACTGCCAAACTCTGCTAAAAATTTGGCCTTTGAGCAGCAGCTCTCTGCATTATCTGAGAGTAGTTCCTGCCACATGCATTGCTTTGGAGAAAACAAATGTCTCAAGGGGAAATTGTGCAAAAAAGAAAAAAATTCAAGTTTACCTCCCTGTGGCTTCCTTTTCTGTGAGACCTTTCCCCCTTAAATCAGGCTGCCTTGACATCTCTGACTCCAAGTATGGTCTCCCTAGACCGGTGAGTCTGCCAAAAGTTCTTGGCTGACACTTTCTGTTTGGCCTCAGTGCCATGATATGTGAATCTTAAAGGCCCGCAGGGGAAAAAGCAGCCATAAATGCAAAGCCCATTTCAGTGCAACTCACTTCTCTTCAGGGTCTTGGTCCTCAGAACTCCTTTGCTCACATTACTTTCTAAAGCTTTGAAAGAGATAATGTGCTTCCCTCTTTTGCAAACCTCAACCTAACTCACTGATTTCTTGGTGAAGGATGTATCCTATTATCAGCAATCCCATCACAGCCCAAATTGCAAGAGTTTAAAATCTTTACTGGTTCCTATCACAATGTAGATGATCATTTCTGCTTTGTTCACCCCATGGTAATATCCACAGGTAATTTGATCTGGAGAAAGAAAAAGTAGTATGAGAAAAAATTTATTAGTAAATTTTAAAATTTACTTGCCAAATACCACATACCCAATGTCCAGCAGATATTTTTCAGTAAAAGAGCAAAAACAGTGGTCAGGGAAGAAGGAGAGGAGGAAGAGAAATACAAAGAGAGGTCCACCATACTTTCATGAAGACTTCACTCTAGTGAACTAAAATATATTGGAAGGCAATTTAAAAAAACTATCAGATCAATGATATTCAAGGAATTAAGATAAGGTAGGAAATGTCTATTTAGAGTAAGGAGAAAGGAGGGAAAAGCTTTGAGGAAAAAAATATTAAAACTAATATCCAAATGGTGAGAAGATAGTAATTATTTAGGTTCTAATTAGAGTAACATTTCAAATAAGGGGAACAGCTAAAGCAAAAGCAAGCCTCAAGACACAAATGAGTGGGGTGAACACAATATTAATGTTGACAACTTTTTCCTTCTTCATTTTCAGATGGCCACATCTATTCCTTCTATTGGAGACATTAACTGAACGCTGGTTGGCAAAGAAGCATGGGAAACAGAGTTTGTAGCCTCTTAGCCCCAGCAATATGAAGTAGAGTATAAAAAAGTGAAGCCAGCCTGAGAAGCAACTGTTGAAACTCTTTTTTAAAAGTCTATTCTTTGAGCCATTCTTAATTTTCTATGCATATTTAAATGTCTAAATAACAGCAGTAATAGTGTTTATCCTACATAAGATGCAACCATCCTTTATGTACATAAAGATAGTCTCTCCCTTTGTTGATACAAAGTCTTAGAAGTCATTGTCTCCATTTTAGGTGATGCTCATTTTATTTATAGTTGAGTCACAATCTGAATTTACTTTGTAATATGAAGAGGCTAAGTCTTAAAATTAACCACAGTTGGTGCTTTTTTTTTTTTTTTTTTTGACCAAAGGCTGAACCCGAGGTGGGCATTTTACCTCTAAACTACACTTCCAGCTCTATTTTATTTTTATTTGGCAATACAGTCTCGCAAAGTTGCTGAGACTGGCCTTTAACCTGCCATCGTAATGTCTCAGCCTTACAAGTGCTGAGATTATAGGTGAGCACCACAACACCTGGCTAGCTCCTTCTTATACAAAATAGTAGAATGGAAAGTAGATAAATATTCAATACATACAAACAAATAGACTATTTTAACAATAACTAGTCATGCAGCTATACTTAATATTACCACTTCTGTTGTCCACTGTATTATTATATGCTTTCCTTACTCTCTACCATCACAACAGTTGATTGAGATCCGTTATTTGGAGGTTAACCAAACTGCCATTCCTGAAGGGTGTAAATCCTATCTATATTTGATTTTTGAGGTTTCCATTATAATGGACCAGAAAATCACTGACACCCTCAGGAACCCCTGAGTTTCAAATATAGTTCTCTCTCTCTTATTGTGGGGAAGGGATTATTTTTCTCCTTGCTAGGAAGTCAATCAACTTAATCAATAAAATATACTTCTTTCATTGCCTTTTGATTCTATGATCTAAATGTCAAGTGTCAGCCTCAACTTCCAGGTCAAATTACTGTGGTTTCTCTGATGAAGGCATTCCTTCACTGAGAACTAAGACTTCCAAATCAGTAGAACCAAGTTGTAGAGCCAGTAAGTAAAAGCTGTGCACCATATAGTACTTAGATAAAAACTCTGTGTCAGCTATATGCTAAGGAAGGCCCCAAACCAACATAGAATCATGCATAAGGGAGAGGGACAGTAAGTAGCACCCTTTGAAAGGTCTGTGATGCTTGTCCTCTGTAAGCCAGAGATGATGGTAGAAGGCATTGCCTTTGTAATTGGCTGCTTATCTTCAATTAGAATCATAAGATTCCAGAAAAGCAGAGCCCACACCAAAGCCATAACCTCCAGAAACAAGTAGGAAAAAATAAAGTCATTCCCTGAATTCTTCATGAATTCTGCTTTTGACTAAATATGCTTTCTTTAGCAATAGATGGACAACTTAACCTAGTTGTGCTTTATCTATATCTTACAGTATTTATAAGCACTTCCTGAGTCCCAAATAGGAAGTCATTATTCACAGAAAGTTGGAAGGATACTTACAATAGGCAGTATCCATTAAAGGCCTACAATGCACTGAGTACTGTTTTAAACATTTAACAAAATAACTCATTCAGTCATATGAGATGTGTCTGACTACTAAACCCATCCTGCCAATAAAGCAGCTAAAATACAAAAAAGCTAATAGTTTATCAGTCTTCAACCACTGCTAAGTGGTAATCCAGAGTCCTAAATCCACACACTTAGTGCCTCTGTGTCATGGATGAGGCCCTGGTTTTAATGTTCATGGATTTCTAAGTCTACACTGTGATCTCAGAATGGCCCACGCTAATCCCCAGGAATTACCAATTTTAGAAAAACAGAAACCAGCTTCCTGAACTTGGGCTGATTGTGTGACTTAACCCAGGTGGACTAAATTGGCCTGTAAATTCTTTTACCAGGCATCCATGCCCCACAGGCTTCTGGGCACAAGAACAAAAATAACCAAGTGCATAATGATTACAACTGGGACAACTTGCCCAAACAAATCTTTGTGCCAGAGCACATGGGAAAGGAAGGAAAATAATTTCCTATCAACACCCCTAATCATTCTGGGAGACTATTTCATAAATAATTGCCAAAATAGAAACCAGGTGATAGGTGGGTGGGAAGGCTGGTGGTCACAGGGTGTCTCAAGAGATGGCACAGGATTGGACATGAAACATCCATGCTCTAAAGTTTTTCCTCTGACTCCAAACTGCTTGCAGTGATGAATATGTTATAATCAGCATAGAAAATTAGCAGTAAAGTAATCATCAAGTTTAAGCTTCATATTTTGCAGATGAGAATATGGAGGCCCAAGGATGTACGTCCAAGCCAGAGCCCAAACATCCCAAATCCCCAGACTTCCCACTCCATACTATACCCTATTGCCAGACCAAGACTTCATGAGCATTAATTTTTCAACAGCAGAATGAAAATAACCTTACATATTGAAGCCACCTATTATATGTGATTGCATCAGATTAAATAAAATAATATACAAAAAATGCATAGCATAGAAATGTCCATAGACTGAAGGCTTCAATGTAACATTTTCCTTCTCATTGAGTGATAATTTACTACCTGGACTTCAGTAACAGAGCTCTACATATCTCCAAAACCAGATCTGGAGTTCAAAGAGAGACATCATTTGAGATCCTACAAGAGGGTAGATGGACAGAATGGAAGTGTGGAGAATTTTAAGTAGATGATAGGCAAAACAAAAAACCTCATAAAATGCAATTTGGTAAATCACAAAGTGTCATTTAGAGGGAAAATTGACTACCCCATGGCTTGCATTATGGAAACCCACACCAGACACTGTACTTAAGAATACAATGGTAAAGTGATCTACATCATCACAGAAGCAAAGGTGTCCTATTTGATTTTTCCTGCCTTTGAACCCATAGATTTCTCCTTATGTGTACTGTTTCTTCCTTAGCCCGCATACAAGTCTTCTACACTGTCTCATCATCCCTGAAGACTTTAGTCAGCAAAGGTTGGGATAATGGCATCTCTGACCCATGTGTTTCCACTGATTGTACAGCTACTTTAATCTCAGCTTTTGTAAATATCATACGCTAGAGACAGCACCCAGTTAATGTGTATTATCTCATTTAAACCTCCCACAAACAGAGCAAAGAAGGTTCTTATACACCACTGGGATGCTCTTATAACCTTTATTTACCACAAGAAAACAGTGGGGCCCAGAAGGGAACCAGTAAATGAGGAATAAAGACAACAACAGCCTGAATCAAGGGCCTGCAGTTCTAATCCTACCATTTTTTTTCCTGTGTTCTACCTGGTTCTTTCATTGTCTTGACCTATAATTTTAACCCACCTGTGAAGCTCTCAAGTTAATTTTCAAGTGGGCAGTATCATTTTTTCAATTATTTAAACCCTCATTTTGATGAGAAGGTGAGCTCACTATATATGCTTTAGAAGCAAAAGCTATTGGATAATTGTTAAATGAGTGATGTGTGCATGTATGCCTTTACCTTCTTGTACTCCATTAAGATTTCTGACTACAATGCATTAAAAAAAATTTTTTAAGACGGAAAAAGTCAGATCTGGCTAAAACATATTGATAGTCAGATTTTAACTTAGTACAGAAAAGAGTGCTGTGTTAATTGGCATGATCCAATGACTGGAAATAGCTATTTTCTGAGTGTGGCCAACAGAAGTTATTGTTCAAAAGAGGTTATCAATGGACCATCTGTTAGACACTACTGCTATAGTAAGGAGGATTTCTGTTCTGAAGCCCCTACATTATGGCTATTCTGAAATTACACAATTTTATGTCAAGCATGGCTTTGCATGGTGACTCCATACCAAGAATAACCTAACCAATCTTCTAAAACAATAGCTGAGAAATAAGACTAATGCTTGCGAATTGCAGAAAATGGTACTCTTGGGTTTACTCTGTCTTCAAACCATCATGCTGCCGGGCGTGGTGGCTCACTCTTATAATCCCCACGCTTGGGAGGAGGAGACAAGGAGGATCACGCAGGTTCGAAGCCACTGGCTTAAGAGACCCTGTTTCCAAATAAAAATATAAAATAGGTCTGGGAGTGTAGCCTAGAGGTAGAAAGGCTTCCGGGAACCCCAGTACTACCCCCAAAAAAATAATCATGATATCCACCGTCTAAAAATGTTTCTCTATATCTACCAAACTTATCTCCCCTTATCCATGGTCCATACCAAGTCTCACCTCTTTCACAAAGAGCTTTTCTGGACTGGCCCAGGCCTTGACACTTCCTGTTCTCGGCCATTCCTTCCCTTCATAAACTCCAGTAACATTTTCTCTTGCCCAAAAGTCAGTATATTCCTTACTGTAAGGAGCCTTTTAAATAGGAGCTACCAAATTGCAGAGGAGTCAAATAGCCACTCAAAACAAGGATATTCAAGAAAAGTCTTCAGAAAATAAATTGTGGTCTGGAGCTAAATCCTAAAATATCGATTGTCATCCCAAGAGGGTGGAAAATGTGACATTTCGCTTTCTGGTGGAACTCAAGCAGTCAGCACTGTGGCTGGCACACTGTAGATGCTCAGAAACATTTATCAAAGAAAGAGAGGTGAGAGAAGGAAGCAAAAGCAGGCCAGGCATATTTGTGTAATAACAAGGAGACTAGACTACTTAGAACAATGTGCGTCTGTGTGAAGCAGCAGGTATTAGGACAAATGAGCAATGTAGGCACAGATTATGGAAAGTCCAAGAAGGCTGGATGAGACCCTGGGGCTGGCTGCAGAGACATTTACAACATGCTGAGCATCGTAGGTGCTTTTTTTGCATCTCTTATAAGACTACAAGACATGTGACAGTAGGCTTCCGTGTTTATTTTTCTTAATACCCCAAATTTATTTAGTTTAGTGTGTGAGATAATTGCTTGAAAAATAAGTAAACAAATAAACTAATCTCTGCTGGAGTCATTCCAGAGATTAGTTGCTTTATATTCTTTCTTTCTTTCTTTTCTTTTTTTTTTTTTTTTTTTTTTTTTGCACCTTAGCAACATTCTGCTTTCACCAAAATGTTGGCTTCTTTATCAAACAGAAGATCCAAGGTAATGTGACCATTTCTCCAAATTGAAAACAACAAAGTTAAATTTAATGAACTTTCCCCTCCGGAGGATATTTATCATTAGATCACTCTAACCTCTCCAGAGCTATTCTAAAACCCCTACTCCTGAGATCCACTTGTAGCCATTCCCAAGACTGACTCATGCTCTTGGAAGAAAAGAGAATGGCAAGCTTAATAGAGAATTTTAAAAAGTTATCTAAGCCCTAGTGAAACACTATTAACAATATCTGTTTCTTTTTCTCTGACCAGACTATCCTTAAAGCAATTAGAATTTGTCCTTCTTAACATGTGCATACTGAATTTGAATTCCATAGAGTGAAAGGGGTAGAGAGAAAAAAGGTTTGGTCAGAAAGCCTTGATTTCAAACCCTCCCTGCTACTCCCTAATACTACAACTGTGGACAACTTAGCTTCTCTATTTCTTTATCTGTGAAATTCAAACCATACATTTTTCTACATCATAGTTATTACATTTATGCACATTGGTTTTCAGCTTGCAGTGTAAATATTTGAATGTAAATATTAATAGGTTTTAAACTAATAATAGTATATGAGATTTTTTCCTAAGGGAGTAGACCTGTGTGCCCTAGAAAATCTGATTGCTTCATAATTTCTTAGTCTATTCTTCTATGAGTACATAACATTCTCTTTGCCTTCTTAGTATCTAGCACTTGGCTAATGAGGAACTTCATAAGACTAATACATTAGTGGGACATTTCTCTGTGATGGAATATTTCTATGTTCAACAAAATTCTAGATAATTTATTCTCAACAATAAAATTTAATCTTAATATTATTTAAAAATATTGAATTGGGAAATCCAGGCTTGTGGAAAGCTAGTAGGAGAGAAAGTCTGGTTTATATTTTTTGGGGGGTAGGTAGCTTTAATTTCTTGACATTTCAATTTTATAGGTGACTAACTATGTTGGGATCCTCAGAACCAGAGACAACAAGATGATTTTAGTAGAATAAACATGAAGTCCTACATCCAGATTTGAAAAGTCAATTGTCCCCTCTCTGTTTTCTCCTTTTATAAGAACACTGGTCATTACATTTAGGGTCCAGCTTAATCCAGTATGAACTCTGTATTATGATTCTCCAGAGAAATAGAATCAATAGCATACACATGTCTATATAGAGAAAGAAATTTAAGGAATTATATCCCATAATCATGGCAGCTAAAAAGCCCCAAGATCTGCACTTGACAAGCTAGAGACACAAGAGAGCCAATAATGTGGTTTCATTCCAAAGGCCAGAAGGCTCTGAACTCAGGAAAAGCCAGTGCTTCAGTTCAGTACAAAATAAGGGGAAAAATTAATAATAAAACCAATGCCCCCACTTGAAGGCAATCAATAATTAACCTTACTGGGGACAGGAGACTATTCAGGCCTTCAACTCATCTGATGAGTCTTGCCTACATTAGAAAGATCTGCTTTAAGCCGAGCGGTGGTGGCGCACGCTTGTAATCCCCGCACTTGGGAGGCAGAGACAGGAGGATCGCGCAGGTTTGAAGCCAGCATAAAATAGTTGTCTGGGAGTGTAGCCCAGAGGTAGAAGGGTTTCCAGAAACCCCAATACCACCAAAAAGAAAAGAAGAGAGAGAGAGAGAGAGAGAGAGAGAGAGAGAGAGAGAGAGAGAGAGATCTGCTTTATTCTGCCTATAAATTTCAATGTTAAACTCAACCTAAAGAAAAACCTTGCAGAAATCTCCAGATATTTGGACACCCTATAGCCTAGTCAAGTTGAAATTAATCATATAAAATTAATCATCACAACCTCAGCTTAACTAACTGAATATGCAAAAGCCCTATTATTTCCAAATAAAGTTACATGTGAAATTCTAAGTAGACATGAACTTGGGAGGTACTCTATTCAGCCCTCTACATCCTCTCTATTTCCCTTTGTGGTAATTGAAAAAATTAAATGAAAAATTTGGTAAATGAGGGTCTGGGCTCAGAGCATCACTGGAAGCCCCCCCACACACACACACACACACACACACACACACACACACACACACACTGCAGTATTGAATACTATCAGAAAACTCTCTGTAGGATCAAAGCAGATCTTCCAAGCCAAGGGATGCAGTGATGATAAATTTGGAAAATGCTGCTTGAAACAAATTGCTCAGGCTTCTTTCCTCCTGGTCCTTGGTGAGGCTATGTTTCATAGATAAGCCCTGAGATTTTTCAGGATGCTACTTGGTTTTCCAGGCCTTGCTTTTTTATATATGCCCTCTACCCCATTTATCTCAGCTGAGGTCTAAACAGCTCTCAGTCCAGAGTTCATTGCAACCCAATGTCAGAAACACCAGACTGGATGTCCAATCATCTCCAAGGAGTCCTCAATTTCTAACAATCTGTAGTTCTTGCCATCATTAGTTCCCCAACTGCCTTTTCAAGACTAAAGAGCTCTTAGACACCCAGTGTTGGTTTAAATTATATTTATTATAATATTACTGAAATATGAATAAACATTCAACTATCTATAAATCTCATATTCTTTTGGCTCTTACAAAACTATAAAAACCAAACAAATGTACAAACTAATCTCAAAAAAACCAATGAAATAAAAAATTAGCACATTCATTCTATGTGATATTAGTTTGCTGGAATTATATCATTGTTCACAATATACATATGACATGTTCTGTTTTTATGTGGCTAAAAAAAAACCCATTATAATACGTAACAGGTGACTAGATTCTTCTACAAGATTTTTTAAAATTTAAATTGCAAGAAAGCTTTATTTGCAATGTTCCCTAGAATGTCATCTGCCTTCTTTTATTTTCTTTCTTTTCTTTTGTTTAATTTTTTATTGATGCATTGTAGTCATACATCTTAATGGAGTACAAGATGGTAGACGCATACATGCACACATCAGTGATTTAGCCTTTATCCAATTCCCACTTTTTTTTTTTTTTGATACTGGGGACTGAACCCAGGGACATTCTACCTCTACCTATATCCCCAGCCATTTTTTAAATTTTAAAACAGGCTCTAAGTTGCCGAAATAAGCCTGGAACCTGCAATCCTCCTGTCGCATCCTCCAAAATATTTGAATTAAAGGCATTTACCATCATGCCTAGCTGTCATTTGTCTCCAAATGGTGGAAGCACATAATTTATATATTTCTTAGCCTCTGTTCTTCTATTACTAGTAGTAAGCATCAGATAGCTGTCCTTTGTGTTGATGCAATAATTAACACAAATAGAAACAAAGTTATGAAACTCATGGTTCAGTTTATAAAGTGGCCCTCCAGAAAATCCAATGTGGTTTTTGTTTTATATAATCATTATAGTTTGACTAAAATTTGAACTTTAAAATAAATATAAAAATAGCTGGGCATGGTGGAAAACGTCTATATTCCCAATATTGGGAGGCTGATACAGGAGGATCACAGGTTCGAGGCCAGCCTCAGCAACTTTTCAAGGCCCTATTTTAAAGTAAAAAATTAAATACAAAGAGCTGATGATGTAGTTTAGAGGTAGAATGTTCCTTGATTTAACTCCCAGTACAAAATAAATGTTTAAAGATGTTAAATAAGAGATTGTCTTTGAATTCCTTTAACTTTTAATTCTTTGGAACAAATTTTAGAAGCATCAACTACAGATGATTATTGTTCTCTCATATGAAACTAAAACTCCCTTAGCAGGTTAACTGAGCTCTTTCCTTACTCTCTTCCTAGGAACCAAGAAGTCAATACTATGAAAAAAGATTGTGCTTTCTGGGTATGATGTTACACACCAGTACTTGGGAGGCTGAGATTCATAGATTTTTTTTATTTTTATTTTTATTTTTTTTTGGTGGTACTGGGGATGGAACCCTTCTCCGGGCTACACTCCCAGACCTAATTTATATTTTTATTTGGAAACAGGGTCTCTTAAGCCAGTGAGGCTGGCTTCAAACCTGCGCACTCCTCCTGTCTCCACCTCCCAAGCGCAGGGATTACAAGCGTGCTACACCATGCCTGCCTGAAATTCATAGATTTGAGACCAATCTCAGAAACTTAGCTAGAGCTTTGGATGGAGGCCTGACTCAGAGGTAGAATGCTGCTGAGTTCAATCTCTAAGAGGAGGAGGAAGAGGAATCATTACCACCCAGATCTTAATTATTTGTCCTTATTTATGACATTATGGCCCTTAAACCATTAATATTGTTATATGACTATATGTCAAAATTTGTGTATGGTACCCTGTGACTTGTTTTTGTTTTTGTTTTGTGATATTGGGGATGGAACCCAGGGGCATTTACCTCTGAACTACACCACCAGCCCTACTTTTCATTCGTGTGTGTGTGCGCACGCATGTATGGTACTGGAGAAGGAACCCAGAGGCATTCTACCTTCAATCCACACACCAAGCCCTATTTTTATTCTTTATTTTGAAATAGGGTCTTAACTAAGTTGTGGAGGGCCTCACAAGTTACTGAGGCTAGCCACAAACCTGCAATCCTTCTGTCTCAGCCTCCCAAGTACTGGAATCACAGTATGTGTTACCAGGCATGGAAATTTAACTTTTAGAAAGGGGAAAATTCTAATCACCTCTCTGAAATGCCTTCCTAAGGCTGTCCATAAGCAAATTTCATTCATTCAGACCCAACTGACCAGTAGGAGTTAAAGATGTGGAAATAGAATTTTTTCTTTTCACAATCTAGTAAACATAAGAACTGAAAGCATAACAAAGTGTTAAGAGACAGAGGTCCTTAATGGACTGCTTTAATGAACAGGTAAGAACAGTTTAAAATTAGCACAATGATTGTTTTCTTGCAAATTGATTCTCCGCTATTCTATTAAACACTTTAATTCTCTGCAATCTTGTTTACCCTAGCAATTTGCTAAGAAAACCCTTTCACAGGTAGAGTAGAAGCAACATTTAGCTCAGTCCGGTCTAAATAAGCAAGAGTTTCAAATTAGTAGCATCTGATTTAATTAGGTTTTACTAACAGGGAGCCAGGAAAATGCATTAACTTGCTTAGCCCACTAGGGGTTCCCTTTGTGTTCCAACTGTAATTGCAGCCATTTACTTCGCCTGTTGCTCACTTCCCGGCTGCCTTCTCATTTGCAATAGTGTGGGGAACTTTTTGACAAACCTCACCAGCATTTCTAGTTCAGCAGGTGGTGGATGAAAGGTGATTGAGCTGTCAGTCTGCAGGAGGAGATTAGAGGGTCACCAGAAGGCCACCTCACCAAAAGTCATTACTACCTTTTTGTCCCTGCAGCAAGTCCTTTAGGGGCTCTCAAAGAGATGTCCACCATTAAGGTTACTTTTTGAGGACTGGGAGAAAAATGGGCCATAGGAGAAAGTCTAGATGAAGAAGGAGAAACCATAGGTGAGCAAATAAGGTGACCTAACTGAGAATGATGGAATGGGGAAAAGAGGGAAATTCTCTAATGTACATGTACAAACATATCAAAATTTAATATGAACCGCTAGTTCATTTATATATCAACCTAGTATCCCTTCTCCTCTGTTCTCTCTGTGGAGCACTGGTTTCAATTACATTTCATGAAGGTGTGCTGTGTCTTTGCAGCTGGAAATAATTTGGAGGATGGAGATTCCTTTTTCTCATGTTTTGTTCAAACATATAGGACTTATATCCAGTCCAAGCCCCTGGCACAACTCTCATGAACCTGGGATTTTGCTACTTTAGGATATAGTAAGTATTCTGTACTACTTTTTTAAGGGGGTACTGAGGATTGAACCCAGGAGTGTTCTACCTCCAGGCTACATCCCTAGCCCATTTTATTTTTTAATTTTGAAACAGGATCTCACTAAGCTGCTGAGGATGGCCCCAAATATGTCATGCTCCTGTCTCAGCTTCCCAAATGCTTGGGATTATGTGAGCCACCATGCCCAGCCATACATATTACTAGAGGTGTTAGGGGAAAATAAGTATGGATATTTCTATCATAAATCTTTCTTATTTAGGTACTCAGGATTGAACCAAGGTACATTCTACTTCTGAGTTACACCTCCACTCTTATTTTATTTTTTATTTTGAAACAAAATCCCACAAAGTTGCTGCTGAGGACCTTGCTACACTGCTGAGCCTATCATCAAACCCATGATCTTTCTATCTCAGCCTACCAAGTACTGGGATTACAGGGGTGCGCCACCAGGCCAAGCAGCCATCACTAACTCTTATTATTAAAGCAGACATTTTCTGATTATCCATTCATTCCACAAGGATGTTTAGTGCTCCTACCTCTACCAACCATGGTGCTACAGAGGAGGTAATGTCATGAGGAAGAAAAATTCCCTAATTTTCAAGCAGCTTTCAGTCAGCAAAGCTAGGTCCCTTCACTGGAATAAAGGGAGCTCATCACATTTCCTGTTCTTAATATCTAAGAAATATGTCTTTAAATGAGGGGGAGAGCATAAATAAAAATGATGTGCAATATTATCTTGGAGAAAATTAGCACTGTTGGGAAAATGCATATTCAGGAGAACTAATTCCAACCAATCACCAGTACAGCATGTTTTTTCTGAACATAGCATTATTAATCTTTACCAGACCTAAGATAATGTGTACTTTATTCTCCTCTGGTTCTAAAAATATACAGCGGTCTGAATGCCAAAATCTAATTTGTAATTTTCGCAGCTGAAACACATCAATTTCCTTCCAAATTGGATATTTGTGGGCACTGCCATCAATGCCCAGCAGCAGCCCAACCCAAAGCCCAACAGCTCCCTGTGGGAGGGGCTCAGAGGGTTCATTTCCAGAAATAGCAAAACTAAAAAAGAGCATCTCTGAAGTAAAGGACATGTGATCAATAGACAGAAAGTAGTAAAGAACCTGTTCTTCCCAATTCCAGATGCCGTCATGCTGGGAGTCTTTGGGCCTAGGAACTGTGATGGCCATCATAGGTAGGCTATTTACAGAAGCCAGATGTTCTAATTTTAGCTAATGACTGTGGAAAGCACCCTATATTAGGTCTGGTCTCCAGCTCAAAGAGTAAAATAAAGCTGTCTTTTCATTAAGGAAAATAATTTATAAAGAAAACAAATAGCAGATTAGCATCCCATGTACCCCAAACCCACAAAGCCTCCTCACACCTGAGCTTGTAGGAACCAGCTAGATATCTGCAAAGGTTATGGAAGCAGTCACAATTGGAAAGCTAATAACAAACTCTGGAGAAAAGATTTGACCCTTAGGAGACATCACTCCATTTTGATTAGGGAGTAACCGAAAGGAGGAGGCCACAAGAAAGTCCCATGAGTTTCCTGTGGGTCCTGGGCAGAAATTGAATAAAGACTTGAGACAATTTTAGAAGTGATGGGATGATGGCCTTTCTGCAGATAGAATATTCACTATTATCTTTTTTAAGTAACAGAGGCATGGTAATATAAGAACACATTTATCGGCCAGGTGTTGTGGTTCACACTTGTAATCCCAGCACTTGGGAAGCTGAGACAGGAGGATCACACTGGTTCAAAGCTAGCCTCAGCTACTTAGTGAGACTGTCAGCAACTTAGTGAGACTCTATTTCCAAATAAAGTATAAAAATTGTTCTGGGAATATATCCTGGAGGTAGAAAATCCCCTGGGTTCAAGCCCCAATGCCACCAAAAAAAAAAAAAAAAAAAAAAAAAACCAACACATTTATCAACATTGATTCTACATTTTGAGAATCCAGAGAATGGGCATGGGATCAAAATAAATACTTATCATCATTAAGAAGAGCTTTATTCAAAAGAACAAAAACTGTAGCCAGTCTGTGCCTGGGACATGAAACAAGGGATATGCTGTGTAAAGTAGTGGTTTTTAAAGAAATCTACATTAAAATATAACAGCGTGGGATTTGGAGCCCAAACAGAGTTTAGATCCCAGATTTACCATGTGTTAGCTATGCTACTAATCACTTAATCTCTCCAAGCCCTGGTTTTTCTATTTTTATGAGATATCAGTACATTCTTCAGAATATTGCTTTAAGATTAAGTGAGATGATATATGCAGAGCTCTTAGTAGAGATTTAGGTACTTAACATTATAAATCCATTTGGAATTTATATTATATTAACTGATCTAGGGATTACATTAATTTGAAATACTAACAATGTTAATCTGGAAATTAGTTAATTGACTTTCACTCAAACCCTATACTTTATGGACATAAGCTATAATCCATAAAAGGACAATTTACCCAAGATTATGCAGTCAAGTCTTCTCAGAGGCAGAACTCAGAGTCTTCTGACTTAAGGCCAGTGCTCTCTTTTTAATACCATCCCCACATATATAGGGGCAATATATAAACATCCTAAACATACCCAACTTTCCTAAGGATCTAGTTTCAGACCTTGTTTCTTACTAAAGGAGCAAGTTTCCAAATGTCACCCACTCGACAAAGTAAGACTTCACAAAGAGTAAATATTCTGTAAACATTGTCAGTAGGAATAGAACCACCATAGGACCCAGCTACACTACTTGATATTTATCCAAAGAAAATAAAGTCAACATATGGTAGAGATAGAGGCAACTCACAATAGCCAGTTATGAAAACAGCTTAGATGTCCACCAACAGATAAATGGAAAAGAAAATGTGAGTTGGATGTGGTGGTGAACACCTGTAATCTCAGTACTTGGAAGACAGATACAGGAACTTCTCAGTAACTTAGTGAGAGCCTGTTTCAAAAATAAAAAGGGTTATGGGTGTAGCTTGGGGAACAAGGCCCCTGGGTTCTATCTCCAGTATGAAAATAAAAAAAAGAAAAGGAAAAAGAAAGAAAATGTGGTCCATACCAGGCAATGGAATTTTACTCCTCCAGGAAGAACAAAATTGTGTCATTTGCTAATGAATTGATGGAACTAGAAAGCATCGTGGTAAGTAAAGTAAGCCAGACCCAGTAAGTCAAGAGCCCTATATTTTATTCTCTCATATGTGGATGCTAAAGAGAAGAAAGGAATAAAAAAGCAATCTCAAAAAAAAAAAAAAAAGAAAGAAAGAAGAGGAATAGAGAAGAAAAGCCCTGGTCAGAGGAAGGAAAGCAGAGAGAGAAAGGGAGACTGTAGGAAATCAAATCAATCAAATTATGTTATATGTATGTACAAATATATTCCAGTGAATCACACTTTTATGTTGAATTATTATGTACTAATTAAATAGAAGTAATAAATCTGAACCCAGGCATGGTGGTACACATGTGTAACTCCAGTACTTGTGATGCTAAGACAGGAGGATTGCAGGTTCAGCAAGGAGTGAGACTCTCACCAACCTATCGAGATTCTGTTTCAAAACATAAAAATAAGGAAATAAAGCAGGGCTGGGAGTGTAGCTCGGAGGTAGAAAACCCCTGGGTTCTCTCCCCAGTGCCACAAAAATAAATAAATAAATAAATAAATAAATAAATAAATAAATAATCTAGAAAAGAGTGTTCATTGTTTGGCCATGGCCTTATTATCTAACACATACCTGTGTCATCACTTGACCCTACAATAGAATATGTATGCTCTAGATGAAGCTTTCTTCTATTTTCCCATGAGCAATCACTAGCAGCGCAGTAGTACTTTAGATGACTTAGTTGATATTCATTTACTGATGTATTGTTTTTACAGTTTTTTTTAATTGCAGTACTAGGGGTGGAACCCAGGGGCATTCCGCCTCCGAGCTACACCCCTAGTCCTATTTTTTAGTCTTTTTATTTTCTTGAAACAGGGTCTCACTGAGTTTTGAAGGGCCTTACTAAGTAGCTGAGGCTGTCGGGTAACCATGATCCTCAGTCTCCGCCTCCTGAATGCTGGATTACAAGCATGCGCTACCAGGCTGGGCTTCATTTTTACGGTATTAATGAGACCTTTTCATCTCTAGCCCCATCACTCTTTACTGGGAAATGAAGAGCCACACAAAGATAGCTCAGCATATTCTGTATCACTTTCCCAGGACACACGCCAAAAGATCTATCAATTCATGACCTTGCACGAGTCAGTAGTAGTGCTTGGGTTAAAATCCAAACACTCAAAAATTTTAAATGGCAGGGACCTCTGGGCAAACAGAACTCTGTCCCTTCATTGTACATACTCATGGAACCAAAAGACTAGGATGCCAAGGTATCTGTGCCCCAAGCCATCTGAGAAGCCATGTGGACAGAGGAAAGAGAATAAATGGTCCCATTTTCAGAGGAGGAGAAGGCTCATTTGCCCATTTGATCGTGTAATCCCTGAAAACATGAGTGGGTTTCTTATCTCTATTTGTTTGCTAATTTCTTATTGGAAATTCTTGTATTTTATTGACTATTTATGAAAATACAAGGATATATCTAATATATATATATATATATATATATATATCTACTATATATTATATATATATATATATATATATATATATATATATATATATATATACATTCTGCTTCAAGATTAGACTGGAATCATTACTCCAAAATGGGCAACTATTTGGGGCCTCAAACAGGAAGGAAAATTAAGCTATCTAAATCCAGAAGTACCTACTTAGGGCCATAAAGATGAACTTTCCATCCAAGCCACCAGAGGAATAATCAAGTTCCTCTTTAGTATGCCTTAGTTTGCGAGCTCTAAGGCTTGAGAATTCCTCCTCATTGCCCTCATTAATATGAAACTGTATAAAGATTAGTATCACTTTAGTGTCACTAGAGATGAGATTCCAGCCAGGTGGAATGGCACAAACATATAATCCCTTACTTGAAAGGTTGAGAGAGGAGAATAGCAGGGTCGAGGCCAGCCTTAGAAACTGAAAGAAACCCTTGGCAATTTAGTGAGACCTGTATCAAAACAAAAATTAAAAAAGGAAAGGGGTGTAGCTCCTAGGTAAAATTTCTTAGTTCAAACTCCAGTACTGAAAAAAAAAAGATTCTCCCCATTCATTGGGTCTCTTTTTAAATCAAATATATATGAGTCTATGCTTGTAATTATCTATCTCAGTTGGCATACTTCATTTTTCTGTGAATGTCTCTAGCCATAGCTGCATCCTTGTTTCTCTTTATCATGACTGTGAATTAGGCATTTAAGAATAAATACCTGAGGATAACCTGTTACATATTTAATATTAACTTATATTTCTCCAAAGTACTTCATATGATAAAATGGGCGGCAGCTGGGTGTGGTGGCACACACCTGTAATCCCAGTACTTGGGAGATTGAAAGAGGAGGATTGCAGATTTAGAGCCAGCTTCAGCGATTTAGTGAAGCCCTCTGCAACTCAGTGAGACCCTCTTTCAAAATAAAATTTAAAGTAGCGTTGAAATTATGTATATCAGAAGTGGAATGCCTCTGGGTCCAGTCTCTAATACCACACATATACACACATGCGCACACACACACACACACACACACACACACACACACACAGCTGCAAAATAATACTTACTGAGTAAATCCATAAGATCCTGTTGATCTTGCTATTAACATTCACTGTTCCAGTTCACAAGTCTTAGGCATGTTGTCGTCTTCAACTCTGCCCTTTCTATGAACCCTCAAGTTCAATCAATCATCACATTGTCAAATAGTTCCTTGAAACACATCCACTTCTGTCAACATCCAGATTCAGAGATCTTATTGTTGTACATGTATTTACTGAATTCTCTACTCTTAGTTTCTCCCTCATTTTGTTTTTCTAGTTAATCTGTAGTCACCATGAACAACTTTGATTAAGGACTACCCATTTCCCCAGTATTGAAATTTCCTGGATAGTGTCTTGGTTTTTAAATTGTATTGCAAAGAGCCATGAAATCCCACAAACAGATGGACAGGAAAGCAAGTGGAACTTTTGGGGCTCACTCATTCTCTCTCCTACCAATGGCAATCTTTCTTTCTCCCTACTTTCAGTATTGGGATCTATCCAAGTTTGCTTTAAAAAAAAAAGTTTTGGAAATCAATGGATGAAAAGGCTATTTAGCCTGATAATTAAGCCAGTCTAGCCCCACACACCTTTGCAATTTCAATTTATTTCATTTCTTCTCAAGTCAAAATTTCTCATTGATTCTTTCAATATATCTTAAGTGCCCACCTACCCTCTCACCCTGTACTGAAATGTTGTCTGTGAGAGTCAGTCGTCCTAAAATTAACTACTTTACTTCTCTGCCCTTCCAATATAAAATAGGATTGCACTTCCTAGGTTCATGTCTGTAATTTAGGCTGATGACTTTTAGGCAAAGCATTGCCAGCTTCAGACCCTACAAAGTTCTGCCTTTGTCCTTTGTGCTAAGACTGGCAGATAGTTCAAGGCTGGGAAGATCCACCAACAGTGTAACTGAATGAGAACCAAACAGTTGTCATCATAAATTATTTATAAAATTGTGTTTGCATTACTGCGATATTTTTTAAGCAATACACTATCTTTCCTCAGGGGTGCGCCAAAAAATTCTTTTCAAGTTGACTTTTTCTAAAAGACCATTTTATTATGCTGAACTCATTACTTCCACCTGGTAACATTTTTTAATATTAATTCGTTTTAATAAACATTTAAAGCGAATTAATTTTGAGATATTGAAAATTAATATTGGGTGTATTAATATTCACTTCAATAAATATTAAGGAGAATTAATATTTGTTGTTCATCAAATAGACCCTCCACAGAACTCTATAAACACCTGCTTACTTATACTCATGGCAATTTGTGCGTGGTGTTGGGGATTGAACCCAGAGGCATTCTACCTCTAACCTACACCCTCAGCCTTATCTGTTCAACTATTTATTGATTTATAAAAATAGGGTTTCACTAAGTTTCTGAGGGTTTCCCCGAGTAGCTGAGGCTAGCAACAAACCTGAGATCCTCCTGCCTCAGCCTCCAAAGTACGGAGATTACAAGCCTGTGCCACCATGCCGGGGTACTCATGCCATTTTAAAAATATTTTATCGGTGCATTGTAGTCATACATCTTAATGGGGTACAAGATGGTAGAAGCATACATGCACAGATCACTCATTTAGCCCTTCCCCAGTTCCCACCCCACTCTTTCCCCCTCCCTCCTTCTCATGTCTGCATTTAAATCAATAGGATTCCCCACATGGTTCTGTGTACATGGACATACCTGTGTTCTGCACAAACCATAAATTCTTTTTTTTTTTTAATTTATTTTTTT
This sequence comes from Muscardinus avellanarius, assembly GCF_963383645.1. Lineage (NCBI taxonomy): Eukaryota > Metazoa > Chordata > Mammalia > Rodentia > Gliridae > Muscardinus > Muscardinus avellanarius. The sequence continues at coordinate 31,028,164 of NC_137803.1, read as the reverse complement.
ATTTTATTGGTGCACTGTATTCATACATCATAGTGGGATACAAACTTTTGTAGACATACATGCACACATCGCCCAGTCAGCCCCCACCCGATCCCCACCCCATTCCCTCCCCATCCCTCCTTCCCATGCTTGGCTTAGTGGTTGACATCTAGTATTATAGCAATTTATCCAAAATTAAAAATGATAATCTCACATAACAGTTTCATTTGTCTGATGCCAAGCTTTTGATGATTTAAAGATAACATTTCAATATTACTTTTTGCTTTCTTTCTTACCAGAGCATATTTTTTTCTGTTTTTTTGGTGAAACTATCATATATTTATATATTCATTTTTCAGAAAAAAATCTATCCTAATATGGAATATGAATTCTAGATACCCAAAACGATCTTGAAAAAGAACAAAGCTAGCAGATATATATTTTCTGATTTCAAACCATATAAAGCTACAATAATTGAAACAGTGTAGTACTGTTCTAAAGGCAGATATATAAACCATTGGAGTTAAATACAAGCCTAGAGCTAAATTCTTCCCTATATTGTCAAGTTATTTTTGACAAGGTTTCCACGAACATTTGGTGGTGGAAATAATAATCTTTTAACTAAATATTGTTGAAAAATAATAATTACATGGAAAAGAATAAAATTGGACCCTTACCTAATCCCATATACAAGTATTAACTCAAAATAGATAAAAGACCTAAATATAAATCTTAAGACTATAAACTTTTAGAAGAAAATCTGGGTCATAAAACCTCACAACATTGAAATTGGCAGTGATTTCTTGGATATGATTTCAATGGCACAGGAAACAGAAGAATATACAAACTCCCTAAAAAATAAAAAAAAATATTGTATATCCAAAGACAATGTAAACAGAGTTAAAAGTTACTAATAGAATTGGATAAAATATTTCCAAATGCTATATCTGAAGGTATATTAATATTCTAACTAGAAATCCTAAAAATTAACAACAATAAAGGCAAACAATACAATTTAGAGATAGGTAAAAGACTAACATAAATAATGAATCTCCACAGATAACCAATCTTAGTTGTCTGTTGGATGGAAAATCTTGTTTCTCTGGTTCTGGTGAGTGTTACCTATTTCTTCTTTGTAGTTAATCTCTTTGAGTATTTTCTCTAGCGCTGGTTTTGAAGACATAAATTCCTTCAGTTTCTGTTTTTCATGGAAGCTTCTTATTTCTCCATCTAATTTGATAGAAAGTTTTGCTGGATAGGAAATTTTTGGCTGGAAGTTGTTTTCTTTCAGAGTTTGGAATATGTTACTCCAAGCCCTTCTGGCTCTCATGACTTGGTTTGGGAAGTCTGGAGTGATTCTAATTGGTTTGCCTCTGAATGTCACTTGGCCCTTTGTTTTTGTTGCCTTTAAGATTCTCTGCTTGGCTTCCACATTGGTCATTTTGACAATTATGTGGCGTGGGGATCCTCTTCTCCGATCCTGTCTAAAGGGAGTTCTATAAGTTTCCTGGACCTGTGTATCAACCTCTTGCTTTACGTTTGGAAAATTTTCTGCTATTACTTCCTTGAAGAGATTGTTGATCCCTTTGGTATCACTTTCTTTTCCCTCCTCTATTCCAATTATTCTTAGGTTAGCTCTCTTAAGATGGGCCCATATTTCTTCAATGTCAGATTCCTGCTGTCGGATATTTTTTCCGAGATTAGAAACCATGCGTTCATTTTTGGATTGCTCATCTTCTAAGAGCGAGATTCTGTTCTCCATGTGGTCTAATCGGTTGTTTGTGCTTTGAATTGAGGCCTTTACTTCATTAATTGCATCCTTTATCTCTTTTTGGCTCTCTCTGAGTTCTTTTCGAAGCACCTCTATTATTTCTACAGTTATTTTCCTGATTTGATCTTCTAGAAATCTCTGAATTTCTGTTTTATCAGGTTCTGATGTTGTGGGGTTGTGGGCGGCATTCATTGCTCCAGTATTATTCCTCTTTCCCATGATTTCGGATGTTTGTGCCTTCTCTGGGTTCTTCCCTTGGGTCACTATAACTTCACTTAAGGTGTTCTGGATCTCGAGTCAGTAGTATCTCAGACCTCACTACTCCTTTACTGGGTTTTATCACAGAGTCTCTGACCCAGGGAGTCAATAGAGGCTGCTTTAAACTATGGGGGGTGCCAGGTTGCACGTTCTCCTATGGTGTGGTATCTCTGCCACCACCACTCCCTCACTGGGTACAGTGAGTACCTCAGTGAGGTACAGTACTGGGATTTCTCCTCTGTGGCCCACAATTTGACTCACTGTTCTTGAGTACGCAGATGTAGCTGTGCTGGATTCGGCGAATTCACTGCTGCTGCCGCCGCCGGTGGCAATATGGCGCCGCGGCCACGCCCTCGGCCATGAGGCTGGCGTATTTTTTCTTCTCTGGTTTTTATTTCCACTCTGAATCCCTGCAGCGTGGGCTGAGCTCAGCCACTGGGAGCTTTAAATCCTCTCTGCGCCGAAAGATCCCGCCTGGCTGTTCCGCAGCGGCTCACCTCGGCTTGCTGTAGCCATCCGATGAGTTCGCCGCTGCCGCCGGCAGTATGGCGCTGCTGCCGCGTCCTCGGGCGCGTGTGTCTCCTCTGTGGCCCTGAGCTCTGTTCTCAGTCAGCTTTCTCTCTGGAGCCTGGTGGTTTTTTTGTTTTTCTGTTGATGGTGTTTTCTGGCTATGAAAGGCGCTGGTTTTGTGGTAATGGAAATTGGTTGTTAGCAGGGCTCTTAAGCCCCGCTTTTCTCGGTCGCCATCTTCCCGGAAGTCACAAACCATAAATTCTTCAACATGAATATTCCCTACAATATGTCAGAGTAGAGAGAATGTTTTTCTATGTGCTTCTCTCCCAGGGTATTTATTCCAGGTGAAATTTGATTAGATAAAGTTTAAAGAGGTTGTTAAAGGAAAGGCACTCTCATAAAAATACAGGCAAAATACTATGTAGTTTAAGAATCCATTATGTGTGGGTATGAGGAGAAGAATGAGTACCTGGAAAGCTCCTTGTAGGTATTTTTCACTCACCATTTTCTCCCTCTAGCTCCTCTCTATATCACTTACTTAATTCAAGAAAGCTACTTAGAGCTTTTAAAGGTCAATTTAAATGTGGAGTTGAGGATGGTAACCTTGCCTTGACCTATCTTATGCTTTTATGCTCTGTGAAGCTCAAGGCTGTGTCAACTCCAACTTCCTTCTCTTACGTTGCCCCCAAGTGTCCCACTCAAGGATGCTTAACAAACACTCGTGTAAGGATTGATGAGATTTTTTTCAACTCCCCTCAGAGAACAGGATCTCTTCCCTGAACATAGCAATTGAAACATAAAATCAGTGGTTGCTCAGAATTATTTAAAAAGAGCTAGCTGGGCGTGGTGGTGCATGCTTGTAATCCCAGCATTTGGGAGGCTAAGATCAGAGAATCATGGTTCAAAGACAGCCTCAGCTACTTAGTGAGGCCCTCCGCAATTCAGTGAGACCCTGTTTCAAAATAAAGAATAAAATATTGGGCAGGAGGTGTAGCTTGGAGGCCAAATGCCTCTGGGTTCCATTCCCAGACCTGCAAAAAATAAAAAATAAAAAATAAATAAATAAAAAGAGCTGATAGGATTAATACTTATTTTATACTCTCAGTGTGATAGGCATTGCTCTAAGCATTTGCCATGTGTTGATTTAGTATAGACTGGTTAGATATATGGACCTCAGTTAGATTTCTAAAACTTGAATCTTTGCTCTTGGATTATACATTTATTTATTTATTTATTTTTATTTTTGGTGATGGTACTGGGGTTCCTGGAAGCCCTTCTACCTCTGGGCTACACTCCCAGAACTATTTTATGCTTTTTTTTATTTTTGGAAACAGGGTCTTTTAAGCCAGCATGGCTGGCTTCAAACCTGCGTGATCCTCCTTTCTCCGCTTCCCAAGCACAGGGATTACAAGCGTGCGCCACCACACCCAGCCTGGATTACACTCTTTATGTGACCTTAGGTAGACACCCTCTCTGCACTGTAGGATTTTAATATTAAAATGAGCTGGTGATTATAATTCTGTCTACCTTACAGGGTTGTTGTGAGTTTTAAAGACCCGTGCATAGATCTTAAATTCAGTCCTGCACACCACACAAGTTCTGCATATGTTGCCTGGCTTCCTTTCAGGCAGAATATAACTTGGGACCTAAAGAGACAGAAGCAAATATCTCAGCTCTTAATATCATGTCAAGAGGCCTATCAGGAGTCATCATGTTACACTGAGATGAAGGAATTGATTCCTCACAGAGGTCCCTGCATCTGGCTGTTGTCACTGCTGCTGTTTGTCGTTTTCTCTCACTCAAGAGACAACCATAATATACTTTGCACTTCAGGATTTTTCATCCCAGACATTTACGAGATGTGATAACAACTCTCCTCACATTTGATTTCTACCAACGCGGGCCAGGCTATCACAGGACGTCCCTTTATGTGAATGCCCCAGTGCAGTGAGACAGGACAAGAACCAGGTCCTGTGCAATTCTCCAGAGAGGAGGAGGGGATGCACATCTGACCTGGGATAATTGCTTTCAGAGCATAAGCAATTGCCATGTGGCAAAACTGAGCTCTGGAATCTTAGTAGGAAACCCTTCAGTGCTGCCAGGCCATCCAGAGCCCCAGTCCCAGCTTGTCGGTGTTTGAGTCCTCAGCATGTCCACAGGAGGTAAATCAGAAGTGAGCAGTCCAATGCTTAGACAGGTGGTTTGCAGGCTTGGCTCCTTCAAATGTGAAGATGGCAAATTTCCAAAGGCTGGTCTGGGGAGATGGAGAGGGAGAGAAAGTCCACCCTCCACCTTTCCAAGAGCCCAGCTTGGAAGCTCTCTTCTCCTTATACTGGCTGCCAAGAAGGTGTGTGAAGTGTTCTCTGAATGGTGAATGAGAGTCCTATTCTCAAACACAGGCAATTTGCAGTCGGAAAGAACACAAAATAGTTGGGCTTTGACATAGTACTTACATTGTTAGTTTCACTATAGTATCACTGTAAAAAATTGGTGTAGGAAAAAATTTCACATTACTGATGTAACTTAGTTTTTTCAATTGTCATTTCTTGTTAATTTTTTAAAAAATCATATTTCTACATATTTTATATATGCCTAGGCATTGATATGTTTAACTTGTATCCTCCATGTTTGAATAATTACACTACCTCTAATTTTTAAAATCACAAAAAGCAGAGATAAATATATGAACACATGTTTGATCACCATTTAAATATTTTTTGCAATACTTGGGTTGGAACTGAGGGGAATTCTACCTTTGAGCTACACCCGAGCCCTATTTTTTATTTTTTATTTTTAAACAGGGCCTCACTGAGTTGCAAAGGGCCTCACTAAGTAGCTGAGGCTGTCCCCCTGTGATCCCCCTGTTTCAGCCTCCAAATGCTGGTATTACAAGCATGCACCATCATGCCCAGCTACCATTTATGATTTATAACCATTTTTTAGCATCTAAGTAAATGATCTGAGTATTTTAATACTTAATATATATTATAATTTTATAATTATATACCCCATATATAAAAACATATGTTTATATGTGTATGTATATATATATATACTCTTTTTTCTTTTTCAGGAAAGAATTTTATGCCTTCACAACTACATGTGAATAAGGTTAGCTTCTCCAAGCCTCCTAGTCATAAACATAGATAAAAGATTGATAGATCAATCAATAAATAGATAGACATTTGTTGCCTTCTAATTTAGTCTGAATATATTAAATTAAAAAGCACCTGAAGAATTAGCCACATGGATCATTATGCATTGAGTAATGTCTTAAAGCTTTAAACAGACTGTCTTATTGTAATTGAGAGGGTAGAGAATAAATAAAATTGAGAATAGTCACAGAAAGCTTCAAGAAGAATCAAGTCATAGGGTGAATCTAAGCATGGTTAGGATTTATTCAAATATATAAAAATTATACAAATTGGGAAAAGGTAAAAAAAAACCTTGTACATAGATAAACCAAAAAGAACAAGATATATTGGGAAGATTTCTTCCCAAAGAACAATGATTTCCACATCAATTCACGCAATATTTACTCAATACATATTAGGTACCGGACAGTGTGCTAGGTGCCAAAAATACAAGGATGAATAACACAGTATCCATCTCCAATGAAATAGATTCTCAACTGGCCCCTCTGGCGCCGAGCTCAATTCACCCAGTCCATCACTCACGACGCCATCATAGTATCCTCCAAAGTATGAACCTGTTTACATTACACCTTGATTTTCATCCCCAGATCATTTTTATGAGATTGGGAAACTTCAGTAGCTTAGCAATGCTTTAGGATAAAATCCAAAGACCTTAATGGGGTTCTCATGGCTTTCCTCCATCTGGAGGGTTCCTACCTTGAATGTCTGCCTTCTCTGGATCTCTTTCCAGAAATAATAAGCTTCTTTCAGTTTTTTGAACTGGTCAAATATGAAATCTTCACACAATGTCTAGACTGCTGGAATTCACAAGGGCTGTTTCCTCTTGTGAAACCTCTGCAACCTCTGCCCAGATGTTCTTGTGCAACCACCTTTCATGTGTCTAACTCTTGTTCATCTTCCAGCTGTCACCTCTGGGAACCTTCACTTGGCCTTGAGTCCAGGTTAAGTTTTCCTACTACACATTCATTAAAAAACCTTCTACTTCCCCAACATAATTCTCATAACATCTTATTTGCATTTTACCCCATGGTCCCCTCAAGGCTATAATCTAAGTACTTTTGTCCTTCATTTTCACCTCTAAGGGCCTACCACTGCATTCCACACACAGTATTTTCTCAATAATTATTCACCAGAAAATTTTGAAGTGAATTTAGTTGTGAGGTCTCAGGTGCTTCTGTCAATTCAAGTCCTGAAGGTTCAGAATGTTGACTCGTGAAACTAAACAGAACCACATTGGATTCTAAGCAGAATAGGACTCAGGCTCAGGAACTAAAGGGTGGAACTTCAATATAATAATAGTCTATTCCATTGGGGTAATTCAGTTCTCTTAAAATGAGGACATTTTGACTATATTACTATGGATAAGGATTCGGGTGACAAAATCCTAACTGGGAGGCTTTGGAGTAAGATTGAGATCCAAAAGTCATCTCCGCCTTTCCAGCAGGCTCTCTGAGACCAAGCTCCCTCTTATGTAAATTAAGATGCTGATGCTTCTCTCCCAAAGTCATGGTAAATAGTTAAAAAAAAACATGTATTCATAAACATATCAAAGTCAATCACAAAGCCAAACATGAGAAGGAGGGAGGGAATAAGGTAGTAATTGGGAAGGACTAAATAAGTGATGTGTGCATGTACGCCTCCACCATCTTGTACCCCACTGAGATATATGACTACAATGTAGCAATAAATTGGTTTTTTTTTAAAAAAAAAAAGAGCTAAAGAAACCAAATGTGGAGAGTGCTGAATATAGTACCCACCCAACTCTCATATTCAGTTTCCTTCTCACTTCTTCCTCTCATCCCAGAAGAAACATGGACAGAAACTTGGATGACTCATCTCTTTCTGGCCTTTCATGTTCTACACTATAAAAGTGAGGTACTGAGAAAAAACAGTGGTGACCTGAAACGGTCGAACCCAATCACCATCAAGGCAGCTCTGGCTGGAAACCAGTAAGGGTGGCCTGGGAAGCCAGTTTCTTTATAAAGCTCTCCAGGTGATCCTGTGGCAGCCAGCCCAGCTTGGAACTGCAGTCCAATGTCTCAGAAACACTAACCTTTTCCAGGTCTAACAAGCAATAGCTTCTTTTTTTCTCTCTCTCTCTGCTTCCCACATTGGAAAATATTTATTCAATAAATCAGAATATGACTCACCTGGCTGGCATTTTTCATTCCACCAGATGAAAACTATGCCATAATTAGCAGTGAAGCTCTACTTTGTGTGTGTGTACGTGTGCATGCATGTGTGTGCATGCACGTGTGTTGGGGGGGGGCAGAAGCATGGAAAATACCTTGGTTTGCTCAGACACTCCCATTTGTGGCTGTCAAGAGCTCGGCCTTCCCAACAATGAAGCCACAGCACCATGAAATAGGGAGTCCCCTCCAGAATGCTGCTCTTTAAATGAAGACAAAGTGAAGGCACCCTTTATTCTTCTGCTGTCCTTATGTCAACATCAATCACACTGGCAGAGTGACCAATAACCATTGCTCTATTAAGTCAACACCAGAAAATGTGGTCATTGTAGACTCTCAGAATCAGGAAGGGTTAGTAAAGACAAAATCAAGACCAGTCTAGAGCTCAGTTATTTGCTTAACTAAAAGCATGAACAGAACCAAAATCCATGAAGAAATAAAAGGGGGAGCTGGATATCTGCCTGACTTAACATCAGAAAACACAAAAACTGAATGGAGCATGCATGCGATTCAAAGCCCATAAAAAAAATATGAACTCAAATCCTGAAGAACTGTATAGCTAATACTTTCAGAAATTCTGTAAATATTTCTTGAGCCTGTTCTAGGGAACATATGTCATACTATAAATACTAGTACTTGGGAGTCTGAGAAAGGAGGATCACAGGTTCAAGGACAGCCTCAGCAACTTAGTGAAGTTCTCAGCAACTTAGTGAGACCCTATTGCAAAAAAACAACAACAGTAACAACAACAACAGCAACAAAACAGGGCTCAGGGATGGCTCCAAGATACAATATTCCTAGGTTTAATCCACAGTAACACACACACACACACACACACACACACACACACACAATTTAATCTATAGAGAAAGAGACTTGAAAATATATTTATTAAGGACTCAATCATATCTTCATCAATCTTTTAACAACTCCACAAATTTTTTTGTGTGTGTGCAGGTCTGGAGATGGAATTCAGGGGCACTCGACCTCCGAGCTACACCCCCTGCCCTAATTTTTATTCTTTGTTTAGAAACAGGATCTTACTAAGTTGCAGAGGGCCTCACTAAGTAGCTGAGGCTGTCCGCGAACCACAATCCTCAGGTCTCAGCCTCACGAATGTTGGGATTACAAGCATTCACCACCACACCCAGCTACAACTCCACATTTTGGACATCACTATTCACCTGAGGCTCAGATAGTTTTAGCATCTTACCAATAGGCAGAATTACTCTTAGTAAACCTAGACCACCTCTTTAATAATAATAGATGGGCTGTTCAAAAACCCCACACATTATTCGAAATATATTTGAGAACATTGTTGTTTAGTGAATGACCATGGTCTAAGAGCTTGTTAATGGAATTAAGAAGCATCAAGCCTGATCTATTTTTTCATGACAGCCCAAAAACTTAATGGTTGGTGGAGTTTTAAGACCAAAGATTTTGATTCTTGAAATGCCACTGTCATTTGGGTGTTAACTGTACGATGAGTCATTGCCAGCCATGCAAACCTGTTCCTCCCTCCTCCCAAGCCAGAATAAGCACAAAACTTTCTCCTTACTCACATCCATGTGTTGGGTAAAATGACAGCCAATGAGTCCTATGTAATGCTCCCTGGGCATCAGTGGACAAGGGATCATGCCAAAAATTCTGGAGCATCAGAGACAAAATGCATCCTGTAGCTCTGAGCACAAAAATCCACATATTTTCTCTTCCTGGACTATTGAAATAAACTATCTTCAAAGTAACAATCGATCTAGGCTAATAGTCAACAACCAACTGTTCACTACTCCTCTAAACCCTTTTTTAAAAGTCTCATTACAAGAAGTGGAAAGAAGTAGGAATAATCTTTGTGTCTGATTGAAAACAGGTTTGCTGATTCTCTTGGGCTTCCACTTTTAACAGCTCATTCCACAAAAACAATCTCTCTTTCCTCCGCTTGGCCTAGAAAGTTTCTTGCTTTATTGGCTTCTTTTGACACAGAGACTGTCCCCCTTGAAGTGACCTGTCATCGTAGAACTTTCAATACACAAATTCCAACCACCTCCCTGCCCTCAAATTAACTGAACACATCTCTCTGTTTTGACTTGCATTCAACGGTTGCTACTGAACTTGAAAAGGTTGTATTTCATTTCCTGGCACCAGACAGGTTGCAAATCATACCCACACTAATTAGCACATGGGTTTCTGGATTTTAACCATGCCAGGCAAAGGAAGATGTAAGTGAGGGGAGAGAGGCATAGAAAAGGGTCAGAGAAAAAAAACGGAAGGGAGGAAGCATAGACAAAAGGAATTTGACTGATTTTATTTTATTCTCTGGAGCCGATACCCCTTGGAGGATTAACTTCCAGAAAAAAAACCTCAATATTAGTCTTGTTTATCCATTACACCAAAATAAACATTTCTTGCTAGATCCTCTTTTCCACTTCTCTTGAATCCTGGAAACACAACAGGTTTAGGGAGTTGGAAGGTACTAAATTCTTTCTGGCCTTGCTGCCAACCACAGTCCACTCAATTGCAATCTCATCTGTTATATAAATGGACTAGAGAAAAATAAGTCTTTGTTCAGAAAGTTTCTGAACTAAGCTTGTACCACACAAAAAAAATGGATCAAGATGAATTAAAAACTTAATTGTGCAAGGTAAAAGGATAAAGTTATTAGAAGGAAGTAAAAGTAAATAACTCTGTAACCAAAGGAGAAGACACTTTTAAAACAAAACCCAGCCAGATACAGTGCCATATGCCTGGAATCCCAGGAACTCAGGAAGCTGAAGAAGGAGGCTTACTTGAGCCCAGGAGTTTGAGGCCAGCCTCAGCAACATACTGAAAACAATAACAGAATAAAAGAGGAGGAGAGAGAAGAGGGGGAGGAAGAGAAAAGATGAAAGAGGAGAAGAACAAAAAGAAGACCTCATAAATGAAACTATAATATAAAAATTATTTATAAACAATTGGGGAATTCTGTTCAACATAAAACACCAGTAAAAACCGAATTTTCTATATTTTCCTCTTTGGATAGTAAATAGGAAATTGTTACATAGGGCTTCTTTTCACTTGATCTGCTCCAAATTCCAAAGAATATTCATTCATTAATCCTTTCTCTTCAAAATTGATGAACATATCATTTTTTATTCTATCCAAACTCTGCATGGTTTTGTAGAGACTGACTGGAAACTCTTCGTCTTTTCAATCTAGCCCAAACTAGTATCCCTAAAAAGGAAAAGAAGGTATGAGAATGCTTCCTGGTATATCAAGCAAGACTGTACACATGGAAATATTTCACTTGTTTCAAAGATCAGGACATACACACTCATTTCTTTCTGCTCTGTCCCAGGCCTGATACTAAGCATGCATGGAATTCCTTACATAGCTCCTCTGAAAGAATTCTGAGCTTGCAGGACTACCAGTGGTTGACAGTGTGTTGGTGGGAAAGAAGGATGAATTCTACACCACGTTTATCCTCACTCACAAAACAAGGACTCCGAAAAATAAACTGTTTGCTATTTATGGTAGCAAATCCTTTTCGAGCTTCCTTAACAGCATGGATTGAATAAGAACTCATTCAATCACAGGCATTGAGAGAAAGAAGGAAACACTATGGAATTAACAAATCCAAACATCCTTCACTGTAATACAGAAATTTAGTGGGTAGAATATGCTTAAATGGCTCACCCAACATCGCAAAACTAGTTAACAGATGTAGGACTACAACCCAGATAATTGACGCTTTGCCCTCTTTCCTTCGGTTGAGATGCCTCCGAGTGCTATAGTGACAACTTGCAAGAAAAACTAATAGTTGATGTCTATCAGATACACACAAAACACCAACTCAAGCTAGCTTGCATCTTTTTTTTTCTTTTTGCAGGTCTGGGGATGGAACCAAGAGGCATTCGACCTTCGAGCTATAGCCCCTGCCCTATTTTTATTCTTCATTTTTTGAAACAGGGTCTCACTAAGTTACAGAGGGTCTCACTAAGTAGCTGAGGCTGTCCGTGAACTGTGGTCCTCTGGTCTTAGCCTCCTAAATTCTGAGATTACAAGCATCCACCACCACGCCTAGCTTAGTTTTTATCTTAAAACTTTATTATAGTACATTATTTTTGTTGATAGCTTGTCTTTGTGATGATGTATTTTTATCTGTTCTTCTGATAAAAAGCAAGGGCAATACAAAAATTAGAAATGAATATAAGCTGAATATATATATATATATATATATATATATATATATATATATGTATATATAGTGCTCAAGGTTTAAAGATGTGCCCAGTACTCCAACACACACACACACACACACACACACACACACACACACACACATGCGCGCGCACACACTACATTAGCAAATAATATAGCATTAAAATATTTTTCTTCATATGCTTCATATGTTCTTCAAATACCTACCAAGTTGTTAAGACAAATAATACTTTGTGGTTTGGATTTTAATACTTAAGTTACTTAATACTGATATTCATTCATTTATTTATTTACTAAATATTGATATTCATTCATTTATTTATTATTTACTAAATAGAATGCTTAGGCATTTCTTTTGGCCCTTGACACCATGGGGGGAAAACTGAGGTACAAAATGAACAAAGGAAAAAAAACATGGAAAGAAAAATTTTGTTCTGTTCTTTAAATGGTCAGAAGATTAACTTACTTCATATTTTCCAAGATATCTCTTCAGGATACTTGAGACATGGGGTGAGGGACCTTAAAGAGTCTCACTTCAACTGCAAAAATAAAAGCATTTTCTTAGTTGTCTGTTTCTGACTTTGCATATTTCTATCACCTTTCATTTGGAGAATGGGTTGAGAGACTGGAGGAAAACAAGTTGAGTCCACTGACATGGAAGTCTGAAACTGGATTGCAATCAAGAAATTAAGAATTCTTACTAAAAATGCCAGGTAAGCTGGGTGTAGTGGTGCACACTTGTAATCACAGCATTTAGGAGGATGAGACCAGAGGATCACGGTTTGCGGACAGCCTCAGCTATTAGTGAGGCCCTCTGTAACTTAGTGCGACCCTGTTTCAAAAATAAGGAATAAAAATAGGCAGGGGCTGTAGCTCAAAGATCAAATGCCCCAGGGTTCCATCCCTAGACCTGCCAAAAAAAAAAAAAAAAAAAAAAAAAGCTAGGTAAAGCATGTTCATTTTGCACCTAATCAGGAAGATGATCCTAAAATACAAGACTGGGAAATATCAGAAGAACCATGAAAAACAAGTCATAGTTGCTCAAATGAAAATGTTCTCAAGCTTAGCTTCAGCTTCTAAGTTAGGTTAAGTTTCAGAGTTTCTTTAGTTTTATCCTAAATACTAATAACTTACATTCAAACCCACTGGCCCTTATTGGCCCAAGTTTGATGTATTGTTCATTCTTTGGCTGGGATGCACCAATTCATCTGAACTTAAAATTTAGCACTTTTTTCCCTTCTACTTCTGTCATATATTTCCCAATCATAGCAGACAACATATCCCACACATTTTGCCTGAAAAAAATCTCTGTCGTACCCACTCTCTCCTTTGCATGGCACTATAGCCACTTGAAAAAAAAAAAAAAAAGAAAGAAAGAAAAAAAGAAAAGAAAGGCAGGAAGTGTGCGCACTTAGTCAAGCAAAAGGATGGCTTTTCTAAAAGGCAAGACCCTGTTTCAAAATAAAAATAAAATAGGGCTCAGGGTGTAGCTTGAAAGTAGAATGCCCCTAGGTTCCGCCTCTAGTATAAATAAATAAATAAATAAATAAATAAATAAATAATAAATAAATAGCAAAATATTTATTCTGAACAGCAGAATAAAGAACAAAATGGAATAATTTAGGGTTTTTTTATTTTTTTGTTCCAGAAAGGCAGCAGCATCCACTCTGAGTCATACTCATCCCCTTGCGGAAGCTCCAGTCTGGTTTGATCCCTCATTGCCAGCCATGGCCTTGGCTCCTCTGATTTGCAGGCCTGCAGCAGAGTGGTCTGCACATTTCACACATAAGGAGTGTCTTAAAAGCTTCAGTGACCTGCTCAAAACTTAAGGCTTACTAGAGGCAAAAATAACCTCAATGTACCACCTCTCAAACCTGATCTAATTTGGGGTTTAGAGAACTCAAAAACTGTACAGTGTGGCATTCCGGGGGTGGGGGGAGAGAAGACAGACAGACAGACAGACAGACAGACAGACAGACAGACAAAGAGAGAAACCTATGCTCAGTGCTCAGGCCTATTTCTTATCACTGGGGAACATTCAACAGGCCCATCAAATTTCCCTTATCTATGCAGTTATGGTAATGTCATGGGCCTTATTTACTTTGTGGGGTTCTGCTCAAAATAGAATGAAATACATTATGTTTTAAAATGTTCTCTAAAAACAAGGAAAACATAGCAATTTGTAGAACACTGGAATTAGCCAAAGCCATAGCTAATTCCAGGTTCTAGGCCTAGTTCCGCCACAGTCTGGTTTATGACAAATTTCTTTAACTCTGGGTTTCAAATGCAAATATTATTTTCCCAGATCTTTGCGACATTAAGCCCATTCACCATTTTTTTTTTAAAGAAAATAATGTTTTTCTTGAATTAAAACCTTTATGACTTGGGCCAAACCCAAATGTGAATTAAACTAGCATTGAAAGAAAATGGACAATCGGGCCAGGTTTACTTTACAGGCCTGTCAAAAGTGCACTGAGATGTTGATAATTTACCGTCATTTGAAACCTCCGTGCCTCCCAGGTTGGCACAATGTACACCTCATCAAGGATAAAGATCCAGAGCTGAGCTGGGAGAGGACAAGTAAATATAAATGACTGGAGAAATGCTTCCAGGACGCTGAGTCAGCCGAAACAGAGCCTCCTGCCAAGCTCAATGGATCTTTTCTTCCTTGCCTGAAGCATTGGCTGGAGGCAACTTGGCACTGCCTGCCGGGAAGACAATTTTTAGTCCATCGATTCATTTGAGCTGGGCAGAATGCCCTGGTACTTAGGCACTCAGACAAACATGCCCTTAATCACTGGCAAACCCAGCCATGCAGGGAAGGCCAGCAACTCAATCAGCACCTCAGGTCTGACCAAAGAAGAAGGGTGATCTAGGCAGCTCATGGTGTTAGGTTCAAAGAATTTACAAGATCTATGGTTTGATTTTCAAGCCAAAGCCCTAAATAATCTCTGACCTTGAATCAGGAACATTCTACCTCAGGGGCACTGAACTCTTTTCTTTGCTGAATCTGACCTAGAGTAGCTGATGGGTGGTTGTGGGGTGGGGGGCTTTATTCACACTGTTCTCTCCGGTGTCCTGGTTACGTATCCCAGTGTGTGCCCTCTTACGTGGGGATCACGCACCTACCTTGACCCTCCTCAAAACCTTGCTCATTTGACACTGTTACGGCACCATCACAGCCATCACACATTGAAAATGTTTCCTTTCTTCTTTATCTCTGTAGTAAGACTGAGTCGTTGAAACTAAAGTCTTTGGTTAATTAAATCACCAGCATCTAGCATAGTGTCTGGTATATGAAACACCCTTGAATCCTTAAAAATGAAGGGAGGAAGTGAGAAAAGAAGAAAAAGAGGAAGGAAGGAAAAAAGGAAGGGAGGGAGAGAGAGAAGAAGTGAAGGAAAGGAGAGAAAAAGGGAGGCCTAGGTGACTACTCTGATGAAAGTTGTAGCTCAGAGGGTAAAATGGTACGACCGAGTTGGCAACTAAAATCCCTGAAAGCTGAACTAACAGCAGAAAGAGTTATTTGCATCATGAATACAGTTAGCTAACTCTAAATAGTCAACACACTTGGTTGAGAACCAAAAGTAGACCATCAGATGATATAAGTATTTTGAAAATTGCTAGCTCACAAGTATTTTGAAAGTTTGAAGGGTCCTGGGAATGCCAGGGATTAGCTCTACCTCCTTCACTCATCAATTCACACTTCATTTTCTTGTCCCAAACCTGAGACTGTATGACTCAAATAGGAAAAAAAAAAAAAAAAAAAAACAAGATTATCTGCTTCCTGTTTATGTTGGAAGTAACATTTCTTCAGGAACTTAAAATTTCTGAAACACAGAGATTAAATAACATTTTGATGATCAGGATGCCTTAATTGGTTAGAAAATCTTTGGGAGTCCTCAAAACTTACTCGTGTTGGAGTCTGATGAGCACTTCTTCCGAGAGAGCAATTAGATAGGACAGGCCCAATTTAAAGAAGGTGAAACTGAGAAATATTGAGGTTAAGTGACTTGTGTAAGATCAATCGTGACATCGGTAAACATCTACAAGAATGCCAAGCACAAAGCAGGTACTCAAAAATATTTACAGAAATAGAGTGCTGGAAAGTATATAAGAAGTAAGCCAGCCCGACCTCCTACATGGTGCAGAAAACCCTCTGACAAGGGGATATACCCACCAACTGAAAAGTCACTTAAAATTAATCTTTTATTTTTTGGAAACAAAACTCATTTAACTTTTCATCTCGGAAGCCAGTTTACTCATTATATAAAGAGGATAAAATTAGCACATGTTTCCTGGATTTTTATAAGGATAAAAATAATGTGTATAAAGTACTTAGCAAGGACAATTCCTGATACTGGTGAACAGTTAGTAAGTTTTGCCTCTTATTAGTATTAGAATTTTTACGCCGGGCGTGGTGGCGCACGCCTGTAATCCCTGCGCTTGGGAGGCGGAGACAGGAGGATCGCGCAGGTTCGAAGTCAGCCGCGCTGGCTTAAGAGACCCTGTTTCCAAATAAAAATATAAAAAATAGGTCTGGGAGTGTAGCCCAGAGGTAGAAGGGCTTCCAGGAACCCCAGTACCACCAAAAAAAAAAAAAAAAAAAAAAACGAATTTTTATTAGTTTACTTTTAATTGTTTTGTTTTTGTTTTGTTTTGTTTTCTGGAGCCTCTTAATTCATTCATATATTTTCCTTCAGACCACCGTTTAGGGACCAATTGGTTTTCTTGATTCTCTGAGTCATTCTTTGGGGGCAGTGGAATTGTTGGTCTTGGCTTAATCTCTGGATCAGAGAGGCTAGCGAGGTGATGGATTGATAGTGGCTGAGTCACTGAGAATGCCTTCTGAGAAAGCTACACATTTTCTTCCAGGACCTGAAAGGAGCTTATTTGGTAACTTGCCATTTCAACAGCATAACTATGTGGCATTCGGCATCCTAAAAATGTAGATGAAATTCCTATAAGACAGTGTCACAGTGACAACTTGTTCAGTGCTTATAAAACACTGATTTGAGGGCTACTGCATAAACTGTTTCATCTTGTTTATGTTATAAAATTATCTTGAGTAGAATATAGAAATTATTGGAATTTCAACTTTCATTTTAATATAATCTCTTTTTTTTATTTTTGTAAATATTTAATGCCATGATATATTATTTCAGTAGCATGTGAATATAGTTTATAAATAAAAGTACATGTACTTGGGTTCTATAATCACGTGTGTGTGTGTGTGTGTGTGTGTGTGTGTGTGTGTGTGTGTGTGGTGCTGGGATCGAACCCAGGAGCATTCCACCTCTGTGCCATACCCCTGGCCCTATTTTACAGAAATCTCACTAAGTTGCTGAGGGCTTGATAAATGGCTGAGATTCAAACCTCTGATCCTTTTGTCTCAGCCTACCAAGTATGGGGATTACAGGAGTGTGCCACCACACCCAGTCCAGCCTGGCCCAAAAATCACTACTTTTATAGCTAAATCAAGAGCATTTTGAAATCAATGGTTCATATTAACCCTAAGATTAAAACGTGTTTAGAGAAATATCTGTGTAACAATCTCATCATTACCCACAAGATATATAAAAGTTTTGCCCACTTAATAAAATAAAATTGTCATTTTATTCTTTTTTCTACATAAATTTAAAATTTGGTAAAATGGATATGGTTCCCTTAACCTCTATTCTGTCTCTTTCTACAATCTAATTCATATTGACTATGATCACTGTAAAGAAATTTAGTGGAATATGCAACCAGTTTTCAAAGAAAATATTCCTCAGGGCTGATAGAAAACCAAACCACACATGTGACTGAAGATTTTGACGTCCTTTGGAGCAGTGGCCCAGATCCTAGCCATATCAGCCAACACTTTCACAAGTTTTCATGGAACAAGCAGACACAAATACCAGGTGCCAAGTAACCAAGATATAGCATCCCCATTGTTTTAGGCAGTGCTTTCATAGCATGGTTTGATTTTTACTCCCAAATTTGAGACTATTCTAGACATGTGTCTTTCCTATCAAAAAATGTAGGAACAAACTATGAAGCAATGCTTCTCAGGATAGTTCATCTCACCTGGAGAGTGATAACTACTTGGAACTTCTCTGAGAGTTTTATTTTCCATTTGCTGTTCTCTCTCTCTCTCTCTCTCTCTCTCTCTCTCTCTCTCTCTGTCTCCCACTCACTCTCTCTCTCTTCCCTGAGACCTACTGATTAAAGGTGTTATAGTGTTACAGAGATAAGGAGAGTTAAGCCCTATATATATATCTCTCCTGAGATCCTCTCCTAGAGGATCAGAACCTTTCAAGATTATTTTGGAAAAATAGACTAGCACCTAGCACCCTGACAACATTCTAATTATGTCCCTATGACCCGGCAGTAATGGCAACCTAAAACACAGTGCCCTGAAAAATATCTTTTTTTGGCCGGGAGTGGTGGTGCACTTTTTGTGTAGTACTAGGGATTGAACCCAGAGTCATTCTACTTCTATTTTTATTTAAATACCTAGCCCTATTTTTATTTTGAAACAGGATCTCATTAGATTGCTGAATGTCTCACTGAGTTGCTGAGGCTGTCCTCAAACCTGTGATCCTTCCTGTTTCTGCCTCCCAATTATTGATATTACAAGCATGAGCCACCACACTCAGCTAAAATCTTTTCACAAATGAATGACCAAAGCAATATTCCCTAAGCATTTATGAATCATAAACCTTATGGCAGAAATCATTCTGAGTATTCACCAAAACATTTCATTTCCCTTTAAACACATGGAAAACTGTATTTCTCAACATTTTTTAATCTAATGGGGCTACGTGATGAGTTCTGAGTAATAAAATGTTGGCAGAAGTGATGTAAACACATCCAGGCACTAAAGAGTCCTATGAAAATATCCCCACTCTGTAGCTTTTATCATTATCTGGTTTGTTGCAGAGGGCTGAATAGAGAACTACAAAGGAGAAAGAAACTGAAAAATTATTTACTCATGTGGAGCTCAAAATTCTCTTTTGTACACCATAATATATACTATTATTGGTGCATTTTAGTCTCATATAACAATATAGTTCAAAGTGATAGGGTCAACATACTCTTCTAATATCTCCTAAGTAAACTTAGTTGCCTATGAATGAGAAAAAAAAATCTCAAATGCTTTTTGGAGTTGTTCGTTACAGCAGCTGGAAAGGCTAATACAAACTGACTTGAAAACATGATGAAATGAAATTTCTCTTTTAACAAAACAATGTAAATATGTCTTGACCTACAAAAGCTAGAGTACAGAATTCAAGAGCCTATGCATGGACCACATGATATTTTTGTGAGATAAACCTTGAAACTGATATGAACATAAGATCTTACTTGTCTCAAGTGGCATTTATTTTAGTTTTTTTTATTGGTGTATTACAGTCATACCGCTTAATAAGGAAGATGGTAGAGGCATACATGCACACATCACTCATTTAGCCTATCGCCAATTCTCACCCTATCCCTCCTCCCTCTGTCCTTTTCATGTTTGGCTTACTGATTTGATTTTGATATGTTTGTGAATGCACAAGAGTAACTCAAGATGGATAAAAGACCTGGAAATCAGAGTAGACACCTTGCAGCTCCTTGAAGAGGGCAAATGCACTTGTTGAAACCTTTCTCAACAAGACCCCAAAGGTACAAGAAATTAAAAGGAGGATCAATACGTGGGATTGCATTGAACTGAAGAGTTTCTGTGCAGCAAAGAAAACTATCGAGAATCTCAAGAGAGAACCAACACAATGGTAGAAAATTTTTGCAAACTATCCCTTCGATAGAGGACTAATATTTAGAATACACAGAGAACTCAAGAAACTCACCACTAATAAAACAACCCAATCCAAAAATGGGCAAGTGAGCTAAATAGACACTACAAAAGAAGAAATTCAAATGCCCAATAAATGTACAAAAAATATTCAACCTCATTAGCAATCAGAGAGATGCAAATCAAAACTACCTTGAAATTTCACCTAACTCTTAAGTGGCATTTTGAATTTCTTTTACCATCACCTCTTTCACTTTGAATAATTGTGTTAGGCATGATTAATTTACTTTCCCTCACATCATACCTTAAATAATTTGAAACCCATGTTATCTCATGGTCTATCAGTCTCTGAAATAAAATGGACAGATGAGTGAAGCAGGACAGACAACTGTCCTAGGTGTCCCTGTAATCCAACAGTACAAAAACACTCTCCTCCTCACTGGGAGGATGACTGAGCTACTGGTGTTACATTGGCTCACCAGGACTGAAGAGTACTATGAGCTATTAATTTAAATGATTAGACTTTCTGACTTCAAGCACATCAATAAAATAGCACTTTTAATATGTTTTTCTTTCTGTTTTTTTTTTTTTTTTGCTTATGTGTTTCTAAAACTGGGTAAATTTTACAAAGTTGTACCCAATACTGAGAAGGAAGTAATAAGCAACTAGACTCTAATATTGAAACCATATTCTAACACTAAAATACTGATGCCAGCTGTAGTCAACCCTACCCGGACCTCACTCTCCACATTCTCCTCTCATGTACCTGTATTATATCCATTGTCTATGTTACCACTTCCCTCATTTCCCTAGCTCTCTCAGGTGAATAATGGAACCTGATATCAAAAAGCAGTATTAGTATCAATGATATAAATTTGGCTATAGTTTAAAAAGAGATTTGTAGGATAAAGTTTTAAAAATTTCCCAATGGATAGCTTTATTTAAATGATCTGTAGAAATAGATGTGTCTTTGCCATATATCTGCTAGTTGATAAATTATTTAATTATCTACTGGCAATCTGAGCATCTTTCTTAACTAGCAAAATGCAGTGCAGTGTTCCTGATGGTTATACCTAGATTGCAATGGCTAGAAGCCCAGGCTTTTCCAGAGCTCCTCTCCCACTAATGGTTTTTGGAATTGCTGAAGAGGTTTGTGTACATCAAGAATCATCCAGCCTAATCAGGATTCTCCACAGCCTTTAGGGCCCATTAGTTCCCCACAGTGGCCTTTACATACTGGATCAGGCCCCAGTGCCTGATACTGCCATGAGACATGGAGATGTGTACAACTTTAGTGCTTCTGGACCCAGAATAAAACTGCTGTACTTTTGAGCCAAAAACCCATATGGAAATTTCTCTAACAAGGGTTGCCCTTTCTTCATGATAATGCTTCTGAAGATGAAGGCTAAGCAGGGACAGAACTGGAAATAAGAGTCATGAATGCAAACTATAATGGTTTGAGGGGATACAACTCTCAACTCATACATGCTATGTTAATCAGCTTTCTGTTATTGTAACAAATACCTAAGATAATCGACTTATAGGGAGTAAAGGATAATTTTGGCTCACAGATCTGGAGGTTCCCATCCATGACTAATCAGCCCTCTTGCTTTTAATCTGTTCCAAAGCAGCATATCATGGCAGGAACACATAACATGGCAAAACTGATCATCTCATGACCAAGAAGAAAGAAAAAAGAGGAAGAGACTGAGGTCCCACAATCTCTATCATGGGCATACTACCAATGACCTAAAGATCTCACATTAGGCCCCACTTCTTAAAGGTTCTATCACCTCCCAATAACACCAAGAGGGGAGTCAATCTTTTAACATATAGGTGTTTGGGGGACAATTAAGAGTCAAATTATAGCACATACTCAGTAACCTTTTATAAAGGTACTGGCTCAGACCAAGCCCACCTAGAGCTGTCATAGCATATTCAGTACTTTCATTCTCAGATAATTTTTCCTGTATCCATTTGTTATGCAAATAAATATATGAGAGTGTTATGTCATTTAACTTTGTTCACATTACATTGACTTCACCTAAGCCCCAGTATGGATGCAGTCAAGATAACTCATTAAATGTCTCACCATATATTTACATAGTAATAAGCAATAGACACAATTTGTTAGTACTATAACGAGACTGAATTTAAACTTCCTTTGAAAATAAATTTTATTTTTAATCATCTTTCCTATTTTTATTCTCAGAAAAGAATGCACGGTCATTTGTGATGGGCCTATGTTTAAGAAGGTCACGTTAGCTTTGTTCGACTGAGAAGAGATCATTATCTAAATGGAAAAACAAGTCAGAAAGGAAAGTATTATTCTATGTCAGTTCATTTAAAAGTGCATTGTTTATTCTTAATATAATAAAAAATTAGTTATCTCCGTAATTATGGCATTCTGACCACCAATACATTACCTTCTCCATATAAAAACCAATGGATGAACCAATACTACTAATACTACTAATACTAGCTTTATTTTTCAATGTCTAAAGAAAATATTTGATCCTAGCATAAAAATGCCAATGACAATACAATGATTTTATTTTTCGCTGCTGGAAACTAAAACTAGGGCCTCACACTAGGCAAGTGTTCTACACTAAGCTATATCACCAGCCTTCTAAATTTACTTTATTTTATTTTATTTTTGTGCTTTTATTGGTGCATTTTATTCTCATACCATAATGTAAACCATGTTTACAATGAGTGCTGAGGGGTGCTCTACCACTGAGACAGACCCTCAAACCTTTTTTTTAAATTTTGAGACAAGACCTTACTAAATTCCTCAGGAGGGCCTGATGATTCTCTTGCCTTAGCCTCGTGAGTAACTGAGATTACAGGTGTGCACCTTGGACATCCATGATAATGTAATAATTTTATACACTTACCACAAGCTATTAAGCATAGAATTTCAAGAGGTTGCCGGGCGTGGTGGCGCACGCTTGTAATCCCCACGCTTGGGAAGCGGAGACAGGAGGATCGTGCAGCTTCAAAGCCAGCCTCTCCGGCTTAAGAGATCCTGTTTCCAAATAAAAATATAAAAAAAAAAAAATAGGTCTGAGAGTGTAGCCTGGAGGTAGAAGGGTTTCCGGGAATCCCAGTACCACCAAAAAAAAATTTTAAAAAAGGAATTTCAAGAGATCAGCTTATTTTATATACAAAGAAACGGCTTGGAGGCCAGGCATGGTGTAGCATACCTGTAATCCCAGTACTTGGGAAGCTGAGATAGGAGGATGGAAAGTTTGAGGTGAGCATGTGGTAACTTACCAAGAACCTGTTTCTTGTTTCAAAGTTCGACATTCATCTAGAAAGGGCTCTGGTGTAGCTCAGAAGTAGAACGCCCTGTGTTCAATCCCCAGTACTAGAGAGAAGGGGAGAGAGAGAGCGAGAGAGAGAGCGAGAGATAGAGAGAGAGAGAGTTAATGAGGAAATATACCTATGAGGTTTAGTGATCTAATTTTATTCATAACTGAAGAACAGTTAATAGTGTTGGATTATTTAATAATCTACCAGTAGGGGAGAATGCATTGTAAGAGATCTTAGAAATTTTGGTTAGTACCCAAAAGAATTTGCATGACAATGTAGAAATCTGTATACTCCTTAGGTTTTCTACATCTATTCAATATTTATGTTGAAAGGAAACAATGGTAATAATTTGTATTTGTATAGCACTTCATTTCAAAGCACTCTCAAAGCCTTTGTCTCACCTGATTTTCCAACATCCCACAAGTACATTAAAAAAAATTAATACCTAGTTTCAAGATGATGGAAGAGAATTATATGAGAGTCATAAGTCTTGTTAAAATCAACACCAACAGAAAAAAAGAGTTCTATAAATCAATTCTGTAAACTAGAACTTGGTAGTCTTTGTACCCTCATTTTCTCTAAGTCAGACTATCCAAAGTTTGACTCTCCCACTAGGACCCACCTTTTAAAGGTTTCATTCACTACCTTCCAGTTGCACCAACCAGGGGGACCAACACTTTGGGAGACATTTAAGATGCAAACTGTACTACATACCAAGTCACATACTCTAGTTTCCTGAGTAACATTTGTCAATTAATTTATTGATCTTAAACCTCAGTTTCTTCATTAACAAAACAGAAAAATCTTTTCACAACCATCTTAAGGTTTTTATGAAGTTTGTGGAATAATATATATGTGAAATTGCCAGATCTCATATAAGTGCTCGATAAATATTTATTCTTTTCCTTCTCCCTTTGTTATTTATTTTATTTATTTATTTATTTATTTATTTATTTATTTTGCGGGTCTGGGGATGGAACCCAGAGACATTTGACCTCCTAGATACACCCCCTGCCCAATTTTTTGGGCAATGAAACAGGGTCTCACTGAGTTGCGAAGGGCCTCACTAAGTAGCCGAGGCTGTCCACGAACCACGATCCTCCGGTCTCAGCCTCCCAAATGCTGGGATTACAAACTTGCGCCACCACGCCCGGCTTCTTTGTTATTTCAAGAAGTTTCTAGCCATACTTTCATAATCTCCATGAATATGAGTCTCTGTAAAACCACAGTCAGTATCCAGCTGGAACTAGGAAGCAATTAATTTCAGTTGGGTTGTTTGCTGGGTATTTCTGACACTTCTCTGAATTCTGTCCTGCCCAGCTGCATGGGCAACTTGCTTCATGAACACACTTTGCCAGCAAAAGTTCATCTCAAAGCATTCTTCTGCTTCTATTCAACCAACCATGGATTCTCTTGACTGTATTATCTTAGTTAGTTGATTCAAATGGCTAGTAGAGAAAGAAATACTGTGGCGAAGGGCTGGACCCTGCACAGCTCCAGCCCCAGATCATTATTGTGTCCCTCTAGTTTTCAACATTCAGAGTTTTCTAGAAATTTTAAAGTGCCATATTTTAAAAGGAGGCAAAGAGGTCAGCATAGACATAGACAAGCACTAGCCAGAAATGTGAATCATGAGTAAGAGCCCTAATCAAATTCTAAGTGTTGACTTAACAAAGCTTTTTCACCTCTGTGAAGCTCCTTTTTCTCATGTATAAAACAAAGAGAGTAAGAGATGTTATATTCATTTTTCCAATGTTTCAAGTCTCTTATGTAAAGAAGCCTCACATCTTTTGGTCCAAGAGTGTTAAAGAACAAAATCATACAAAATCCAATAAAAAAGCAAAACAATACAGGAGATTTAATGTGCTCAAAGGATTAATACCACTCGTGATTTGTCAAGGTATGATTTGTCAAGGTGATAAAACACTTACCAGCCAGCCAACAAGAGCTGTGGGGGGGAAAACCCAGATGAGATGGGAAGAGGTGAGGATGAGAAAGTAAGGCAAAGGTTATAAGAGGAGAAGGTGTAGACAAGCAAACATTCAAAGAAAGCTGGGAGCAGCCTGTGAATAAAGAACCAGGGAAGGGACCAGAATAACTCTCCTTCAGAAAAATTGTGGCCACAAAGAAATATGATTTAGGCTGACCTACCAAACCCTTCCTTCCTCTGGACCATTTTGCCATTCATTGCCAAATTATTCATAGTAATTTATGCTAATGTGGCATCTTGCCAAAGACTTCACAAATGAGGTATGACTTAACAGCATCTTGGAAGCTCAGCAGAAACTCGAAGGGTAGATAGAAATTGTCACATTTTAATCAGAAGAAAATAAAGAGAGCTTCTTCTTTATGGAGTACCTGTTTCATTGCAGATGGTGTCGTAGTTGCATTGCATACATGTCATATAATAATCACACCACAACCAGGAGGTAATACGTCTTCATCTTGCAGATGAGCAAAAATAGGATCTGATAAACTAAATAATTTACCCACGGCTGCTCACTACCTATTGGCTCTATTCCCACAACTCTATACATGCAAAGCCACAGAGTAACAGAATAAGGTTTACTTGGAAAGCATTGCCTGTTTTTTTTTCCACATAAAGAAGGGGAAAGACATACTTAGGGGTTGGGGAACAATTGCAGATGTAGGTCAAAAGACATGTTGAAGCCAGACTGGAAATGCTCTTAGGAATGTTGATGTGATTTGTGGGTGACGGTATCCACCAAATTTTATAAGGGGTAGTAGAATACAGGCAAGCTAATAACTAACAAGGGTGGTGATTTATATCAGAGTTTAAAAGAGAGACAGTACCTCTCTTTTAAAAATATAATTTTATTTTTAACTGAAACCCAGCAAGTATATGTATTTATAGGGTGCCATATGACATTTCAATACATGTTTGTAATGTGTAAATATCTGTAACCTTATGTATACCATCTCCTCTTGTTAGGGGTATTCAAAATCCTTTTACTGACTATTTTAAAATATTTAGTTAGTTGTTGTCATCCACAGTTATCCTGCTGTGCTACAGAACATCTGAAGTCACTCCTTCTAGGCTGGATATGGTGGCACACACTTGTAATCCCAGTACTTGAGAGGCTGAGACAGGAGGTTTGGAAGCATGAAGCCAGCCTCAACAACTTAGTGAGGCCCTCTGCAACCAAGCAAGACCCTGTTTCCAAATAACAGATAAACTCATCTGGAAGTCAAACACTAAGACAAACATGATAAGGAGGAAGAGGAAAGAAATGGGGTGGGAATTGGGTAAGGGCTAACTGAGTGATGTATGCATGCATGCCTCTACCATCTTGTACTCAATTAAGATATATGACTACAATGCACCAATAAAAAAAAATTAAAAATAGAAAATCGGTTGGGAATATAACTTGGAGGTAGAATGCCTCTGGGTTCAATCCCCAGTACCAAAAAAAGAAAAAAGAAAAAGAAAGAAAGATATTATTCATCCTATCCAAATGTACCTTGTATCCATTAACCACTCTCTTTCCATGCCTGCCTCTCCCACTCCTCTCTAGGGTAGCCACTATTCTCTTCTCTCCTTCTATGAGATCAACTTTCTAATTGCTACCTATAATCTGGCACTGCCTCTAAAATCATTAGCTGTTTCTATTACATTATCAAAGTCATCTTTCTTCCTGAGTAATCATCTAAGATAGGGCCAGTTCTTCCCCACTACCTGTTATCTGGACTAAGCCCCTTTGGCTCTGTCATCAGGATATTAGATCCACAGTTCTGAAGGTATCAGGCACATTTATCCTGTCTAAAGAGGTAAGAATGCAGGTGCAGACACCTCGCTTGTCTTACGAGAGTCCAGTCAGGAGAATATACAATTAAGTAAGCATTCCTTGGTGGGGATCTCATCAGGAAGGTTCTATACCCCAAACCACTCAAGGTCTTTCCTTCCCCGTTAGAATCTTGGAATAATCTTTCTTTCATGTTGTATGAGTCAAACTTCCACTTTCTAAAACAAGACTCACATGGTGTAAGTTCTCTTTTTCCCCATTGTGCTCTGTACACGAATATGGGAAGCTCTTGTGTAAAATAATAAAATAACAATAACAATAATAATAATTATGGGACCAGCTCCACATGACAGCAGCAATAACAGCTTTCAAAATCCTTTGAGTGTAAAAGTCTTATTTGTTTTATGAGCCCACACATGGAGCTAGTCTTAAAAATAAAAAAAAAAACATGAAAGGTTTCTTGCAGCTCAGATTTCATAAAAAAATGCATCTTTAATTAAGATTTATGGGCCTCAGTGGGGCCCAGCAAAAGGAGAGAAATTGCTCAGAAGTGTAAAAACTAACAGTTAAAAATGTGGAAATATGATTAAGGGCCTTTAATTCCTCCTGACTCTTTTGCAGAGATTCCAGTGGCCCCAGGCTAAAAAAAAAAAAAAAAAAAAAAAAAGAAGCAGGGGCTTCTTATTGTCTTTAAAACAGCTTTTTCTTGGCATAAAATGTTTATGAATCAAGAAGAAACTTGTAAGGAATAATAATATCAACTTTGCTTGAAAGGCTTTTCTTGCTAGAAACAATATTTACTTTAATAAAAGATGTTTGACAAAAATAGGCATATAGGTTTATATATGAGGCAAGGCGATGTATGTAGACATCGTGCCTGGTCCCACTCCCACACTTTCCAGCTTTCTTAGCGTCACATCCTTTATCTCGCTGGATCTTCTTAAGGACTTTGAGAGGCAATTAGGGCAGATACTAGAAGCTACCCTTTGAAAGTCAAGATGCTTTTTCAAAATGTTAGGTTACTTGTTCAATGTCTGAAAATGGATATAAATAGAAGTTTGGTTCTAAATCCAGCACTTACTGCACAATGCCAGAGAGCTGCTCTTCTAAGGATAGATCTGTGCACGTCATTTTTATCTCTTGTATACATTTGTATTTATGCACTTTTGTTATACAGAATAATAGGTTTCATTGTGGTATATTCGTACATGAATATAAAATACAGTGATTATATCATTGTGTGTGTGTGTGTGTGTATGTGTGTGTGTGTGTGTGTGTGTTTTACTGGGAATTCATCTCAAGACCACTTTGCCTCCAAGATACACCTCTTTTTGTTTTGTTTTATTTTATTTGTTTGTTTGTTTGTTTGTTTGTTTTGAAATGGAGTCTCACTACATTGCTGAGTCTGGTCTCAAACTTGCAATCCTCCTGTCTGAGCCTCCCAAGTATTAGGATTACAGGCATGCACCACCATGTCTGGCTTCATGTATACACTTTTGAATTTTCATGAGTCACACTCTTAAAAATCATAGTGAAGAAACTCTCGTACTATTATTTCAATCCTCTATATATTCAAACATAACAGTAAAGATGCCCTGTGCAAAGGCAGTTGTGAGTAAAGTACTTTTAATTTGCTGCTGGAAATGCAACTCATCAACATTCAGCCTAAGCCCCTCCTCCTCACATTGAGAATCACAACAATCGAGAGCAAATTATTCCCCAAAATACCTGTGGTCACTATTTCCCCTACTGCTGCATAAACAATTAATTATCCCATCCTATGTTTGCTATTTTGCCAAACAATTATTCTCTCTCTCCATTCACTATGAATAAGATAAAATGCTTTAGGAAAAGCATTGTGTTGTTAATCTGTTATTGTTCTAGCTGAAGTTTGGGGTGCTGTCAGTATTTGGTTTTCCAGTTAAGTAGGACTTGCTTTAACTTTTAATTGCTTCCTTAATGCTTGAAGCCATGCCCTCTTGACTTCATGCTTCAATATTAATACATAAGCTTTTCCTTTCATGATTGCATACCTTTAATTATTCATCAACGTTTAGAGGCCTTAATCCATGCTCTCAAATTCAAGTTCCAATATGGTTTCCTCCCTACCACTCACATGACCAAACTGTCCCTTTAATGGGAAAATTGCTATGGATGTCCATAGCCAGCATTGGAATTTTGAAAAACTTTATTTTTATTTGATCCAAAGACTCAAAAATGTGGTAGTCACTCTTACAACAATCTCCTCTTTCCATAAAAAGAAAGAAAACCAAAAATTGGGCCAAAAGGCTATCCAAAATGGCATTCAAGGTATTTATTACTCATAAAAGCAGTCCTTAATTCCTCACCATACTCTCTATGTATATCACTTTCATGACCTTACTAATTATCTTTCTAATATCCTTAGCAAAAAAAAGTCCTAAATAATGTTTCTAGTCCCAACTGGGTGTGGTGGCATACACTTGTAATCCCAGTACTTGGAAGGCTGAGACAGGAGGATCTGGGTTTGCAGACAACTTCAGCTATTTGGTGAGGCCTTCTGGCACTTAGAGAGACCCTGTTTCAAAATAAAGAATAAGAAAAAAATTGAACTGGGAATGTAGCTCAGAGGTAGAAAGACTCTGGGTTCAATCCCCAGCACCACACACACACACAAAAATATTTCTAGTCCTAAAATCATTCCAAAACACTACTAACCTTAAAGAACCAGCTGTTTGAGAGACATTACTACCTATATGTCTTATTAACCCCACAAACCTACATTTAAAATTAAATTCACTATTGTGTTTCTAACCCTAATTTATGTTCTCCATCAATACTTGCTGAACTTCTTTTTACCTCTACCAGGAATTCTCATATTTTTATTAACATCCCTGTGACTTTTCAGTGATCTGCTTGAATCCCATCTCTACAATACATACCTATGATCCTTCTAGCTAAAAATTATCTCAGCCTCTTTTGAACTTCTAAAGCCTTTTGTAAGTCTAGTTGTCAACCAAGTATCTAAACTAGTGTTCTGTATGATGTCAAAGAAATGTTTTTTTTAAAAAAATATCTAAATGTGTCGGGCATGGTGGCATGCGCTTGTTATCCCAGCATTTGGGAGGCTGAGACAGGAGGATCACGGTTCCCGGACAGCCTCAGCTACTCAGTGAAGCCCTTTGAAACTCAGTGAGACCCTGTTTCAAAAATAAAGAATAAAAATAAGGGCTGGGGGTGTAACTCGAAGGTAGAATGTCCCTGGGTTCCATCTCTGGTACCTCAAAAAATCTAAATGCAAAAGGAGCTTAGAGAGAGAGCAGGGCTTCAAGGTTACATGCGCAAAATGAAAACATTAGTTCTATTTCAATATCTTCAAGTTCAAATATTAACTTCATCAACACCTAATATGCAAATTGCTTGTGTTAAACATTGTGTGCAAAGGCCTCATGACCCATGCAATGTACAGGAATCTTCAGGAGGGAGAAAGAAATTTTCAAAGCAAAAGAGTGGAAAACAGGAGCCTCATTTTCCTTTTGCTTTTCAAGAAAGGCTCTGTGCTGCAGTTCATTTGTGCCTTATTAAATGTATTTGTGGGTAATGTTGTCTAGTATGAACTACATTACCTCCACAATAGGGAAAATTAGCTTAAAATATTTCTGCCAAATAACCATGAGTTGATGATAATGGCAATAATGCAAACACAATGGATAGCAAGAAAATAGAGCTAAAATAGCTATGTGTGGTATAATCTCTTCACTGGAACATTATGAGGTAAAACAAAGATTATTTAATTAGACCTATTTGCAATATTAAATTTTAACTCACCTTAGTATGTAGAGAACCTTAAGATAGCTATTAATAGTTATAAAGCCACCACATTTAGGGAGATACTTAATAATATTCTATATTTTACCATGCCCTATCTGAAAAATATATTTTGGTTGTATTTCTAATGTTGATAATCTCTCAATATTATAATATCTTCAAATTTATAAACAAGTCAAGATGTAAATACATATATACATACACACATGTGTTTGTCTGCATGTGTGTTTATGTATTAGATGTTTGTTTCTTTTTTTCAATAGGAATGCACAATACTTTAGATACTACTTCCCTGAAGAGCATGTGTTCTCAGCACAGGCCTCTGGACAGCTCATTGGTGGAGAGGCACTGATCTTGATGGTAGTGCTAAATCTCTGATGTGCCACAAAGACACAGGTACACCAAAACATAGTTCCGCTGCAAATGTCTACTGGAAAATGGCACAGCATTTTAATAATACAATACATTCCGTTCGTATCTATGTTTTCCTCCACATAACCCCCAAGTATTGCAACCAGAAAGCACTAGGAAAGCTTAGAATCAGAACTTCTCTTCAATGATGAGTTCTGTCCTTCATTGTATCAGAAGTCTGGGATCTCCCCACCACCTTTTCCTTAACTCTGATGAATTTCCTCCCTGGGGACCCTTTGTATTCTTCCCTTTATTCTGGTTATGCTTAGAGCCACCATGAATTATGGTCATGCTTTAAAGACTGTGAACTCAACGGAAAGTGGTAAGATTCCCAATTGCTTTCAGCCAAGAGTCTTAGCTGCCACTTTATAGTTTCACAGATTTAAGCATATATATATATATATATATACATATATATATATTTAAAAGCTATATAATATATACATACAATATATTATATATAATACAATATATAAT
Organism: Muscardinus avellanarius; assembly: GCF_963383645.1. NCBI lineage: Eukaryota > Metazoa > Chordata > Mammalia > Rodentia > Gliridae > Muscardinus > Muscardinus avellanarius. Next base: position 30,996,554 of record NC_137803.1, on the reverse strand, counting down.
ATACAGTATATAATATATACATACAATAATTCACATTCACACACATATATATATGAGAGAGTCTTTCTATATATTCTCTCTCTCTCTCTCTCTCTCTCTCTCTCTCTATATATATATATATATATATATATATGGAAAGTGTTCCATCCCTAGAACCACAAAAAATATATAGATAAGCAAGGATGAAGTCCTTAATCAGGTTTCATATCACTAATAATATGTGACACTAATATCATCCATGATCCAGGTACATGGGTCTTCTAAGGCACAAGCCATAGAGGTACCAATAACAGATTCTAATTCTTCATGTGCTTGTGCTCCCCCTTCCTTATCAGTGCGTATGTTCCCACTAGAACTATCTTGCCTCTTTGGGTAGGGGAGGAAGGTACCAAATGTCTCTGCTACCTAAATTACCAGAACCAGGAAGATTAACCAATTTTGTGGTTGTTCCCACATGCCTATTTTATGTTGCAATTGTTTGTTTTGGATCAGTTTTAATGCTGAAACCTCAGAAGTGTTGTGTGTGTCATTAAGAATGGGTCGGTCCTGCTATCATAAGGAACATGTTAAAAATCTCAAAGGCTCATTCCTTGTTCATACTCTAATCCTTCTTGGGTGGGAAGGGTACTCTGCTTCCCTCTGTGCTCACATCAGGCCCCAGCCTTATAGAACAGTGCTATAGCATCTTATGCAGATCTTGAGAAAGCTCGAGCAGGGGATCCGCAACGGCATAGATCCCCCATGAAATATGTCTAGCATTCCTTTCTTCAAAAAATTATTTTAGGATTATTTGGATCAATATGTATAATTGGAATTTTATGTATAAGCATTATAACTAAAACTGATGGGCAGTGGCTTGTGAGAGACTCGGGCAACAAAGATTTTTTCCCAAAGATAAAGTTTGGGCCAAAGATTAAGTTCAAACTGACCTTAGTTTGGGCCAATGTATAAGATTAAGTTTAAGTCAGCCTTGTGAAGTGAGGCAAAGCACACTATGATTATTTAAATGTCTGGCACCCTTGCACTAAACTCTATAAAAAAATAAAACTTTTCCCGTCCTTGGAGTTCCTGCTTGCATGGCTATGCCCTTGCTTTTCTGCCAAAAAAGAAAGTGTAAAAATTGTAACAAATCCTGAATAAAATGGAGAAGTTTGAACCTGATCTCGTGTGACAGCTCTTAGCGACCTCGGCTCTCCTCTCACCAACACACGAACTTCGACTTTTGCTAGGGCTGGACCCCGACAGAACAGCCACTTCCAAGACATGAACAGTCACCACAGCCCTGGGAAAGACTGTGTGGTGGACTCATGGGCAATGAAATGCTTTGGCCTGAAAATGACATTCAACAGTTCTTCTCCCAACCCATTAACCAAATTTAGTCACAGGTCCCCACCCATCCATGAGGGGACAGTAAATTTAATCATTCCCTGTGCCTGAAAGGCAGAGAAACAGAATAGATTTGAACATCAAAAGACTTCTTCATCTGAAGAAAAGGAACAAATATCTGTTATGAATCTGAACTTTGCACCAAAGGATGCTACAATCTGCTCTTTGCCCTTAGAGAGATAGTAATCTTTTGGGAGAAACAGAATATTCAGAAAAAAATAACAAAAGTTAACTTGTCCTGAAGACCATTTGCATTCAGAAGGAATATGAAGCTTCAGATTTTAGAATACCAGAGTAACACAAAATTTCTCCTTTAATATGCTACACTTTATAGCTAAAAATTTCAAAGTATGCCCTTCAGATTCCTAATAGTCCCGTAATTCTAAGACATTACGCCCTTAAATTATTCAAAGTACTCTTTTCTTCAAGTTATTGTTATTGAATCTGTTTCTCTTTCCTTTAATATGATTAGCAAAATTACTTTCATACAGAATATTTTACACATACACGCACAGCACACAATAATTCATGCACCTTTTAAGAGCTAATGGATGAGCAAAGACAATTGAAAAACAAAATACTCTGAGAAACAATAGCTGACAGTGAGGTAATCTCACTCCCAGGAGAGGTATATGTGCAAGATTCAGGTTCATGCCACTGAGTCTCTGCTAAGTTTTCCCTATCAGATTATTTGGGTCATTTAAAGTAAATTAAGAATGCTTAGTTTGAAAATATCAAAATAGAAAATAAATATAAGGAAGAGAATGCACTTATCTCAAATGTACTATGTTCTTTGGGAAAGTAAGTTTTGCTTATTGTTTTGGCAACTGTAAATTGGGTAGTAAAACTATACTGGATCATGTACAGGGCCCCTCCCTGAACCTATATTTCATTTTATAGAAAACCTGCCTTAGCATCTCAAAGACAACAGGGAAGTCATTAGGAGGTCAATTAAAAAATCTAGCATGGCGCAAAACCATAGAGGTTATAAATAATATAGAGTTTTTTCCTACTTATTTCTAAAACATATTCTATTTAAATTTTTTGAATTAATTCTATATTTCTCTAAATTCAACTCTTTAAGGGATGAAATTTGCAATGATTAACTCTCTTCTTCCACTTTCAAGTAAAGCTATCCTTGAATTCATTCTCTATTTCTTTCTATATTCAGTCCCTTAAGAGATGGAATCTGAGATGATTAACTATCTTTTTCACTTTCAAATGAAGGAAAGAATATCAGATCCAGAAGATTATGTAACCATAGTTTCCTTTTTACATATGAATAAAGGATATACTGCTTATCAAAATAATGATGTATGTCATGAAATATAGAAAAATGATCTCAAATATGTTTAGCATGCTGAATAGACAGAAAAGCTTATGCCACACATGAAAGGATATCATAATTTAAATAATAGATCAAGAAAATCCAGATTGAGGTTTATAGTATAAACAACCAAGAAGAAAGAAGTACAGCAGTGGTTTAGGAGAGAAGTATTCAGTGTAGCTGTTGAGGCATCCAAGGATACATCAAGAAACATATGGCGATCCAGGCATGATAGTTCACACGTGGTAATCCCAGAACTTGAGAGTTGGATACAGGATTGCAGGTTAGAGACCAGCCTCAGCAATTTAGCAAGGCTCTCAGCAACTTAGGGAGACCCAGTTTAAAATAAAAACGAAAATAGTCCTGGAATGAATCTCAGAGGTAGAATGCCTCTGAGTTAAACTGAAAAATAGGAAGAACAAAAGGGAAGAAGGAAGGAAGGAAGGAAGAAAGGAAGGAAGGAAGGAAGGAAGGAAGGAAGGAAGGAAGGAAGGAGGGAGAGAAAAAAGGAAGAGAGAAAGAAAGGGAAAGGAGGGGAGAGGGATGGGAGAAGGGAAGCAAGGAAAGAAGGAACAAAGGGAGGGAGGGAAACAGATGGACTATGATTTTAAAATCTTGCAGCATGAATTATATGTCAATAGAAGAAAGAGTTAAGATATGAGAAGAGGTAACATGGCATGCTCTCTTGTAAGCAACATAAGCAAACAAGTTCATTTTAGTGCAAGTGGCGGGACTCCTTTGGAGCAGGATAAAGTAGCTTGTGGGATTTCCCAGAGAATAACTAGGAAGGCCTATACAATATTATAAGCATATATTAAAAGCATTCAGAAAGCTGCTCAAACAATGATGAGACTGCAGTGAGTGAGAACTGCGAGATGAGCTGATGATCTACAGCCACTCTTTCCCCAGGAGGTTGATTTTGAAGGCCACGACCACTGGAGTCTAAGTGGCCAGCAAAGTTGGACTCACAGGACCGAAGGCATCATACTGGAGATCTGAAACAATGCACCCAAATGGCTGCCTGCTCCCTCAAGAGTTTTGCCAACTCTGAAGCTAAGGGAGAATCATTTGCCTCTGAAAAGCAGGGTGGAGCTTTGGTTGGTAGGGTTGTCCTAAGGACAGAAAGATTAAAGTTCAGGAACCACATCTCCAAGGGTGCATCTTCAGAGAAGAATATACAAGGCTGATAGATGGAGCTGTCTGAAATCTTCAACTCGTACTCAATTAAATTAGCAGCCTACCAATGAATCTGCCTCACAGAGAAAAGGGCAGAGCTCAGAAAGAAGATAACATCATTTAGAGTTATTAAAAAATTTTTATAGCCGGGCATGGTGGCGCACGCTTGTAATCCCCACGCTTGGGAGGTGGAGACAGGAGGATCGCGCAGGTTCGAAGCCAGCCACACTGGCTTAAGAGACCCTGTTTCCAAATAAAAAAGTACAAAATAGGTCTGGGAGTGTGGCCTGGAGGTAGACGGGTTGCCAGGAACCCCAGTACCACCAAAAAAAAAAAAAAAAAAAGAACAGATCAATATAATTGGAAACGAAGAAAAAACAGAAAATAATAAACTGACAAATAATTTAGAGAATGCCTTTAAAAAGACTAAAAATGTTAATGTTAAAATGAGTAACAATATGGATTTAATATATTTATAAAACTTAACCAGACTGCTTAGAAAAATAATGAAAATTCCAAAACATAAAAATACATTTTCTTAGCTGGGCATAGTAGTTTATGCCTGTAATCCCAATCCTTGACAGACTGAGACAGAAGGATCACAAGTTTGAGGCCAGGCTTAGCAACATTATGAGACTCAAAAACCTAGTTCGAGTCAATTTAAAACAAAAATAAAAAGGGCTACAGGTGTAGCTTGAAGGCACAATACCCCAGCTTCAATTCACCAGTATCATATCCATAAGTACATTAATATTTTCCAAAAATAATAACCAAAGAGTTTAATTAAAATACCGCTAAGATGACACTAAATTAAAGAGATATAGGTGATATAGATATAGATGTTAATGTCATCCAAAGTGAAGCACAGAAGAAGAACAGGAAACATGGGAAAGGTGCACAAGGAGCATCTGAGCACATTAAAATGAAATATAATTAGAGACTCAGAAGAGGCGAAATGAGATGATGGGTGAAAGAAATTTTGAAAAAAATTTCAACTTCTACATTCTAGCAGCAAACAAAAATATTTAAAAGACAATTTAAAACTTGTAACACGCCGGGCGTGGTGGCGCACACTTTTAATTCCCACGCTTGGGAGGCAGAGACAGGAGGATCGCGCAGGTTCGAAGCCAGCCGCACACGCTGGCTTAGGAGACCCTGTTTCCAAATAAAAATGTAAAAATAGGTCTGGGAGTGTAGCCCGGAGGTAGAAGGGCTTCCGGGAACCCCAGTACCACCAAAAAAAAAAAAAAAAAAAAAAAATAGGTCTGGGAGTGTAGCCCGGAGGTAGAAGGGCTTCCGGGAACCCCAGTACCACCAAAAAAAAAAAAAAAATAGGTCTGGGAGTGTAGCCCGGAGGTAGAAGGGCTTCCGGGAACCCCAGTACCACCAAAAAAAAAAAAAATAGCTTTTCCAGTGCTCACCATATTCTGCTAATTTTTCTGGATGCTGAAGAAAAAAGCATGTATCATTTTATGAGCTGTGTTATTCTCCGTACATATGGCATACTTAGATAAAATTTTACTTTTTTGTGGTACTGGGAGTGAGACTCAGGAACTGTTTACCTCCAGGCTATATCTCCAGTCATACTGTATTTTTTTTATTTAGAAACAGGATCTTTCTACGTTGCTGAGGCTGGCTTCAAACCTGCAGTCTTCCTGTCTCAGCCTCCCAAGTACTGAGATTAGAAGTGTGCACTACCACACTTGGCAAAACTTTACTTTAATATAGAAAAAAATGGGGTATGGTGAGGATATTCATTAGGGATAAATTTAGAAAGCAGGTTAGAGAAAGAACACTGGTTATTAAGTAAGTAAATTCATGTTTTTTGGTAGTGGTACTGGATATTGAACCCATGTGTGGTCTACCTCTAGGCTATACTCCCAGCCCTATTTTACTTTTTATTTTGAAACAGTGCTTCACTAAGTTTCTGGGCCTTGCTAAATTGCCTAGGTTGGCCTGGAACCTGTGATCCTCCTAATTCAGCCCCCCCCCATTTCTGGGATAATAGACATGCACCACCATCCCCAGCAAATCCACATGTGTTTAAATGAAGTACTTTATTTCAACACAAGACATTTTTTGTGGTAGTATGGATTGTACCAAAGGGTGTTCTATCTCTGAGGTCTACCCTCAGCCCTTTTTTTTTTTATTAATTTTAAACAGAGTCTTATTAAATTACAGCATGCTAGCCTCAAACCTTCATCTTTCTTTCTCAGTCTCCCAAGTTTGGGATCACAGTTGTGCCCCACTGTGCATGGCAACACAGGATATTGTTACTACTATATTGCTTGGAACATATGATCATGTAAAACATCCAAATATTTGTAGATTTACAGTCAAGCATTTCAACGCCAATTGAGAAAGAAGGCAACATTTCTAGCATTCATGTGTTTTTCTACCATGCCATACCTATCCCTGGGGCTCTGTCCTCGTGCTCAAAACATCAGCCTTCATTGTGGTATATATTATTTTGGAAAGAAAAGATCCTTTCAACAAAAATCTCTGTTTCAGAAATAAATGCAAGGGAAACATTTTGGTTTATAATGTCACATACAGGATTGGGGGGGTCTATGTGTTCCACCAATGTTCTGTTATATACAGCTAACATCATTCTACCTTTTGACTTTGCCACTCTTGGTCAGACTACATTGACTTTACAAAAAAGTTTATCTTTTAAACAGAACAGATATCTAAAAAGGATTATTAAAGACTGTAAGGTGTTAGCAGAGATCAGAGCTGATGATACCTTGAATATTAATCAGCAGTGCTGTCCAGTGGTCATATAAACAGAGAATACTCAGCTTCTGGGATTCCCAGTATCTGCTTTGTTGCTCTGTAAGCCATCCTTCTCCTACCCCAATATCCCATTAGAGATGGTAATTCTTTATATTATCAAGAAAAAAAGATAATCCACAGAAACTATTGCTTTAGCGGTAATGCCAACAATGTGAGTTGAAAATACAATGAACTAATGCTTCAATCAGGAAAGGGCTGCATTTTTATAGAGGTCTAAGTTTTCTTGGCTTATGGGAACTGATACTTTATATTCTGGGTCAAAGAAGTTTCTTGCATAGAAAATAAATATGGTTTAAGTATTGCCCTCTTCTTCTAACCTCTTTTAAGATCTAAATAGCCCTTAAAGGAATCACATACTTGGTTCTGAATACTTAATGTAGGCTTGATTATCAGATTACTTTCTTCTTGAAGGAAGGACAGCCGGAGACCACAAAGCTATGAAATGATATATGAGGCAATTGTAAGGGAAAAAAGAAATTGAAAAGTGAAGGGGTAAGTTGGAAATACAAACATTGTCTCCTTCAAAATTATTTCAGGGGCAGAAAGAAAAAGAAAAAGGGAAAAAGAAAAACATTCATATTGCTCATCTCTGCTTGTGGCTGCCCTTTGAACACAAGATCCCATCCCATGTGGCCTTGGCATTGACATCAAAACTATAATACAAGATACAGAATCCTTTTTTAAGCCAAACACTAACTGTTAGGCCCAAGGAGTTCAGAAAAGATGAGAAGAAAGAGAAGCTTCTCTAGTCTGCTGAAGCTGGAATTTAGAGCAGCCAAAGTCAGTTTACCCCATATGCAATCCAGAGACTGTATTGGATCCTGCAAAATCCTAAAGACTAATCTCAACTTTTAGCACCATCTGCAAACAGATTCTGGAGTTTCCAAGAGCCTGGATTCATTGGTCTTGGGGAAGGTCCTTAAGTGCAGATGCTGTTCTGTCCTTTGCTTCTATTTTGTCCTTGGGCGAGGAGGTAGAATTTATAACCCACAGGACACTGTTGAACAGGTGACTAAATGGACAGGTTCTTCCCCTCTTTCATATGGGAAAATTTGTAGCAAAGTAAATTTTCTATTAAAATGCAAATACAAGGAGAAATAACAACTCATTCCCTGCCCTTAGCACCTTTCAGTGAGTTAGTGACTTTGAACCTTGTGGGCTAATTGGTGCATTTAGCACTGAGCCACATGCTCAAGGTAAATATTAACTGCTGGAATGGGGAGATAAAGTATGAAAATCATCTTTGGAAATAATCTCAATACTCCAGTTTTTGGTAGAGAAAACATTCAGAACAGATAGAGGACACGTCCAAAAAATATATATATACGAAAGCAAACTTGAGAAGAATTCTGACAACTGGCCCTTTAAAACTGATAGAGATACACCCACATCTATGGGAGAAGAGAGAATTCAGGCCCTAGGGAGCCCAGCCCTTGAAGAAAGTTATCAAAAGAACTGTTTAAGATCACCAGACCTAATTCCCATGACTTTGGCCTTGTAAGTCTGAGTCCACTTCTGACCTTTGTGTTCCCAGACCTTCCAATTCCCACTGGAACTGGGGTTTCCTATTGTTGTAACCAGAGTCTGACCTTGACCAAGTCCTCCCCCTTGCTTCTTTCTTTATAGACTACACTTCGGTATCCTGCTCTTTCAATACTTGTTCTGCTTTTCAATACTTGTCAATTTCTAATTTGGGTTTTGTAAGTCCAGTTCTCTATGAAGACTTTGGCCCCAAGAGCTCAGGTGGGTGTGTACAAGGTCAAGCTGGCCTGCTTCAGTCTTTACAGCACCGAGACTCTATGGGACTGGCTGGGGAGCAGGTAGGCTGGAGATGCGTGCTGCTGCGCACGGTGGCCAGTGTGCCTGAATAGAACAGTCTACCACCTTTGAGAAAAGTCAAAAGGGCTAAAGCAGAAGACAGAAGGTGTGTGTGTGTGTGTGTGTGTGTGTGTGTGTGTGTGTGTGTGTGTGGTCCTGGGGATTGAACCCAGAGGCATTCTACCTCTGAGCTGACCTCCTAGCCGTTTTAATTTAAAAAAAAATTTTTTTGCGGTACTGGGGATGGAACCCAGGGGGGCATTGTGCTTCTGAATTACAGCCCTGAGCCCTATTTTTTAGTCTTTTTAAAAATTTTTGAAACAGGGTCTCACTGAGTGGGAAAGGGCCTCACTAAGCAGCAGAGGCTGTCCGCGAACCACTATCCTCCAGTCTCAGCCTCCCGAATGCTGCGATTACAAGCATGTGCCACCACGCCCAGTTGTTTTTTTTTTTTTAATTTTGAAACAGGGTTTCCCTAAGTTGCTGAGGGCTTCACTGAATTCCTGAGGCAGCCTCCAACCTGTGGCTTTCTTATCTTAGACTGCCCAGTACTGGCCAACAGAAAATATTTTGGTGTAGGAACAAAGCTCTTGAACTATCCACAGCAGCCATGGGCACCAGCAGACCCTTTGTGGAAAGTCCCTGCCATTATACATTTAAAGAAGTTCATTAACATTTTTAAAAGACTTAAAAGCTTCAATCTCCCACTTAATACTGACTGAAAGCTTATTTCTTTTCCTTTATTTACACGTAAGTAGAATGGAAACAGGTATATTTCCATTGCCCCACTGGGAGAAGACATTGTGAGAATCACAGGGTTATCCTGGCAGGTGCAGCTGCCCGGCTCACCCAACTGCAGACCTCCAGCATCTGTTAGGTGGATGGTTTCACTTGGAGATTGAGGATAATATGGAGAGGCATAGGACACGGGTCAATTTCAGTTAAAGAAAGGAGTCAACACTTGGTCTGGGATCTGAGGATCATCCTTTAAATTCTCTGAGTTGACAATACCAATGGTTCTTCCTCTTGCTGGAAGAGGATGTTTTTTCCATTCAGAACCTCTGAAAGAGAGGGAGGAGAGAGAGAGAGAGAGAGAGAGAGAGAGAGAGAGAGAGAGAGAGAGAGAGAGAGAGAGAAGAGAAAGAGAGAGAGAGAGAAGAGAGAGAGAGAAGAGAGAGAGAGAGAGAGAGAGAAGAGAGATAGAGATAGAGATAGAGATAGAGATAGAGATAGAGATAGAGATAGAGAGAGAGAGAGAGAGAGAGAGAGAGAGAGAGAGAAATTTACAGTTTGGAAGATGCAGGAGCCCTCAGCTTCCCACACTGAGGAGAGATAGCTAATCCTACTGCCCAAAACTTCAGGAAGACACCAGCTCCCCATTTAGCTGGCAAAATAAATTACCTTAGTCTAGTCTGAGTAAAACTGGAAATCCTCATGTAGAAGTTTTCATGAAATTCAGAAAAAGAAAAGCTCAGAAGCACCCCTTTGCTAACAAAGTAAACAAGTATGTTACTAATTACTTAAAGGCCAGTTGTTACATCTGGACATGGTGTCACATGCCTATAATCCCAGTGGTTGGAAGGCTGAGATAGGAGAATTGCAGGTTTGTGGCCAGTCCTGGCAATTTAATAAGACCTTCAGCAACATAGCAAGACCATGTGCACATACATGCACACAAGCACAAAAGAATTAAGGTCAGTTATTATGATGCGAATGCAGTGTTCTAGCCTTCTCAAATTCACATGTTGAAATTTCCTTCCAAAGTGATGGTATGAAGAGGTGGGGCGTTTGGGAGGTAAAACGTCTGGAGGGCTCTGCCTTCATCAATGGGATTAATGCCCTTATGAGAGAAGTTTGAGAGCGCTTGTTCACGTTTCCCTTGTAAGGACAAAGCAAGAAGGTGCCCTCCCCGAGGCACAGTGAGCCTGCAGCAGACACTGAATCTGCTAGCGCCCTAATCTCGAATTTAGCAGCCTCTGCGACCATAAGCAGTAAATGTTGATGGCTTATAAATGAGCTAGTCTACAGCATTTTGTTAAAGCTGCATGAACAGACTAAGACACTGGTCCTAAGTGTGCGTGTTTCAGGATCTAACCTGAATCTGGATGGGATGCTTAGGAGCCCCAGGCTCTGCAGACCAACTTCCCCAAAGCAGCTTTCGGTTGGCACCATCAGCTGACATGGACTTCATATCCTCAACCTCTATTTTGGGTTCACATGTAAATAGCTCATGATTTCTTCTGGTTGTGAACAAGCTTCTCTTCAAATCTCTAGACTTGTAGAAAATAAATGTGTTATCTCTTGTACAGAGGGTCTCCCTTTGTTTTTGGAGCAGTGTGTGTGTGTGTGTGTGTGTGTGTGTGTGTGTGTGTGTTGTACTGGGTATTAAACCCAAAGGGCTTCTACACCTGAGCTACACTGCAGAAGCCTTTTTTTTACACAGGGTCTCACCAGCTTGCTGAGGGTCTCATTAAGTTGTTGAGGCTTCAAATCATCTTTTCATTTCCCACTCTAACACTTCCAGTTTCTTTGATTTCACCATTTGCAATCACTGCTCTAAAATATTTTCTCTGTGTAGCAGCTTTTGGGGAACACATTAACTTACCTGCCATTTAGCTTCCTCAGCTAGAGTTCCAGGTTTACATCCTGAACTAAGGTCAATGAAAGTCTTTCCTGAATTCCAGGCATCTCAATCTAAGTACTTTATAAATAAAGGGGTACCTTCAATTCTTTCATATTTTGAAGCAATACTTCTACTTACCCTTCTCTGACACTCACTGAGAGATGGTTCTCACATCTGAACACCAATAGTTTCAGGAAAGGCTCTCTAAATGACAATGGAGAATTGTGTCCATCTGAAAGGATGCTTTGCTCTGAGGGCCTATGGGGCTGTTGTGCATTGGGAGGGTGTGGTAAGGGAGGTGAGAAGGAATTTTGTGTTAATGAAGGTTCATTCATGAAGGCAGAACCATCATGAGTATCATGGAATACAAAACTAATTATAAGAATTAGACTTTATGTGATTGAATGAGTCACTGAGGGAGTAAAGTCCAAAAAGGGAAGTGAACAGGTCAAAGAAAAATCATTACCCAGCCATGATGTAAATGAATAAATTGAAGTTTGCAGGGAAGTCTTCACTGGAGAGATGGGAATCAAGCTGAGTCTTAGGAATCTATTAGAATAAAGAGAAAAAAAGTGCTTTGAGTTGCTTTTACTATATCTCAACCCTATCCATATATTAGAATCACCCCAGGAATTGTAGAAACTTCCTCCTGCCTAGACTTCTGTCCCAAGTCAACCAAATCCAATATTGAGGGCTGGGACCTAAAAATTGGCATTTTTCAGAGCTCTCCAGGTGATTCTAATCTGCAGTCAGCATTGAAAATAACCACTAAGCTAGGCAGAGAAGATGAGCAAGGCTCTCATTATTTTAATATGTTATAATAACACTTAGCACCTGTGAGGTCTCTTCATGCTCTTGGCATTTAACTTGAAACATATATTAATTACTTACCAAAAGAAAATCCCAAAAGGCCTTTCCTTGGCCCCAACTCTAAGCAGGAACATTAACACCTGGGGGCTCTATTGCTGCCTCTACTGGCGATTGCTCACACCTGTGCATCCTGGCCCACCCACACTGCAGTGCTCCAGGGAGCTCCCACAGCACCCTGTTCGTGCACCCTCGGTAGGTGCTCTCGGAGGTGGAGGTTTATGTGTCTCTTTCTTTTTTATTTATACCAACAAACAGTGCAGCAGGCACTGTGACTTACTTAGAATTGTATTCTCAGCAAAAAGCACAGTGTCTGTTACATTCTAAACCACTAGAAAAATGAACAAAAAAAAAAAAATCACCAAAGAAATCAACTCACCTCCATCATCTCCTGTGCATGAAGTTGTTCTCAACAATTCCCAGCCTCCTGGATCCAGATCTTGCCTGAATAGTCAGATGACACTTTGTTGGTCTCTCACATCTTTACTCTTCTTGAGTTTGGTCTCTCTCCTGTGCTAACTATGAAATGCAGCCTTCCTTCCTCTGCCCTCTAGAAGCACCCTCTTTTTTACCTGACATACCCAACCAGGTCACCATGTTAGACTCTGATCAGGTAGAACCTCCAAGCTGCCACCTGTGCCTCAGAGAAATCATTAATCAACATTTCTGTAAAATGTACTGACAGCATACTTTATTTATAGGCAAAGCACTTCAATTCCCTCTTTGCAACAGTTTGTCCCAGTATACAAAGTGTTGCTAATGGTAATATAAAAGCCAAGACCTTTCTTCCTATGAAAAAACTTGGTAAATGCCTCATGTATCCTGTACAGGCTTTCTTTACAAATTATTGCACAAACATCTTCCTGGGAAAATAAGCTTTGCCTTTCTCTTGTTATCTTAATCATTCAATTTAGAAACTGGTTCTGTATGAACTTGTATTTTTTTTTTTTTTTGGTCATGTATATTGGTCATGTCTCACCTTAAAAATACAATTTCCTTCCTGGGCATGGTGGCACATGCCTATAATCTCAGCGCTTGGAAGGCTGAAAAAGGAGGATCACAGTTTTGAGAGCAGCCTCAGCAACTTAGTAAAATCCAGTTTCAAAATAAAATAAATAAATGTTTGTGTGTGTGGTACTGGGGTTCCTGGAAACCCTTTACCTCCAGGTCACACTCCCAGACCTATTTTTATAGATTTTTTATTTGGAAACAGGGTCTCTGAAGCCAGTGCAGCTGGCTTCAAACCTGCGTAATCCTCCTGTCTCCGCCTCCCAAGCGCAGGGATTACAAGCATGCGCCTCCACGCCCGGCCTAAATAAATTTTTTAAAAAGACTGCTGGCATGTAGCTATGAAGTAGAATGCCCTGGGTTCATTCCCTAGTCTCTGTCTCTCTGTCTCTCTCTCCCTGTCTCTCTCTTTCTCTCTCTCTCTCTCTCTCTCTCTCTCTCTCTCTCTCTCTCTCTCTCTCTCTCTCTCTCTCTCTCTTTCCCAGGACTCAGGAGCAAACACCTGTATTCTCAACTACTTAAAAGGTTGAAGCAGGAGGATCACAGATTAGAGATCAGCTTGGGCCAATCTCTAGTGAGACCCTTCCTCAAAAGGATGAGTGTGTGTGTGTGGGGGGGGGGGTAAGCCTAGTGGCTATACTATACTACTATACTCTCCAGTGTCCCAGTTTCAATTCCCAGTACAAGGTGATTGAGGGAAAGTTATTAGTTACCTTTTATATTGCTGTGGCCAAAACACCTGACAGAAACAACTTAGAGGAAGGAAGCTTTATTTAGGCTTACAGTTTCAGAAGTTCTGCCCATGGTCAGCTGGCTCCAAGGCAGAAAAAGCATGGTGGTGGGATATGGTGGAGGATGGCTACTCAGCTCAAGGCATCAGGAAAGCAGAAACCAGAAGGAAGGGACCAAAGACATATACAGTCCCCAAGGCTGCACTCTACCTGACGGGGGTGCCAGCCAGCAAATCTATTCAAACCAATACATCAATATATTAATTCATTGATAAGATTAAAACCCTTGTGACTCAATGATTTCACCTCTGAACATGTTAGTATTGCTACCTGAGGAGCCTTTCCAGAGGACATTCTATTTCCAATCCTTAATAGAACACCAAAGTCCTTTATTTCTCATGCATCTCTGTGCCGCTAGAATGCAAACTCCACCAGCGCAGGGCATTTGTTTTTTTCAGTTCCAGATCCTCTCAGGCTTCTTTTAGCACTTCAAACACTTCCTGAAATGTGACAGGTACTATAAAAACATTGTTTAAATAAAGGAAATAGCAAATGTATGTGTATATGTTTTACTATTGTATACAGTTTTCTTGATGATTTGGGGGGCTGTATTGTAATTATACATCTTGGGGTGATAGAAACATACATCCACACAGCTCTTAGATAATTTGCCTCCAAGCCCCACTCTCTCCCCTCCTCCTCCTTGTAGTGCCTTTGAGATTGGAATTGGTAATTTTGAATCCCTATTTAGCAGTATGTCAACTGTTACGCTCTTTATGTCTTTGTCTCCCCTCCTCCCTTTCATAAAACACTTCATCACTCCACTGAAGTCTCTCTGATCTTCTACCTGATATTACCCCTATTTTTTCATTTCTTTCTAGCTTCCACACGTAAAAGAAAATATACATCTATTCAGTTTCTGGGACTGGCTAATCTTGCTTAGTATAATATTCTTGAGTTCCATCTATTTTCCTTTATATAACATGATTTTGTTCTTTTCTTCTTTTTTAAGGCTAAGTAAAATTCAACTCTGTGTATACCATAGTTTTAACTTAATAACTTATATAGATTCATATCTCTTCTCAAAATCATTTATGAACAAACTCCAGTGAAGGCCAAGCATACTTTAGGAAGGTGCTCTAATTTACTTACTGTGCGTGTTTGTGTGGGGGCAGGTGGGCTACTGGGGATTGTACCCAGGGTTGTGCTACCTCTTAGCTACAACCCTAACCCTATTTTATTTTTATTTTGAAACAGGGTCTTGATAAGTTGCTGAAAACCTCGCTAAATTGCTGAGGCTTGTCTCAAATATGCAATCCTCCTATCTCAGCCTCCCAATTACTGGATGACAGGCATGTGTCACCACACCCAGTTTTCACTGTGCTTTTCTTTAACAGCACAGTATCTAGTGTTTCTGGCATTAAATCCCTCTTTTTTTTTTCTTTTTAGTACTGATATTGAACAACAAGAGTATTCTACCTCCGAGGTACATGTTCAGCCCTTTTTATTTTTCTGTTTGGAAACAGGGTCTCACTAGTTTGTAGATGTCCCCATTGAATTGCTGTGGATAGCTGAGCATCTAGCATCCTTCTGTCTCAGCCTCCAAAGTAACATTATTACAGGTGTGTGCCACCATGTCCAGCTGCACTGAATCCTTTTACTCTGATACTTCTGGCTACATAAATGAATCACTACATTCTGCTGCCTATATTAGTTACAAAGTGTGCCTTCAAAAGAGAGATCACTAATTCAAAATGATGCTTCTGTCCTTGCAGCCTGATGGAGACCACTACATCCATTATTGGGTCAGCTATGGTAGTGTTGAGGGAAAATAATGTACACAGAAAGGTTTACAACTTATAGGCACTAGATTTCACAAAGTGTCTGAATTTTTAAAGAATATTTCTTACCCTAAAAGACATTTTGAGACAAGACAAACAGAAATAAAGAACTGTGAACTGTTGACATATTTTAGCTAGGAATGCTTTTTTATTATTATTATTACAAAGGGTCTTCTATTGTGAATAAGAAAATCTTTGCTTTAGACTCAACTGGATAATCAAAGACAATCCTTTTGCTAAGTCTCAAACTTATTGAAGAAATAATGGTGTTGAGCCATAACTGCAGGTTTTTGTTGTTGCTGTGTGTTCATTTTTTTTTTTTTGTTTTGTGGTACTGGTGATTAAAAACAGAGGCATTCACTGGGCGTGGTGGCGCATGCTTGTAATCCCCACACTTGGGAGGCGGATACAGAAGGACCGCACAGGTTTGAAGCCAGCCTCTCTGGCTTAAGAGACCCTGTTTCCAAATAAAATATAAAATATGTCTAGGAGTGTAGCCCAGAAGTAGAAGGGTTCCATCTCTAGTACCATCAAAACAAACAAAAAAAAAACCATAGGCATTCTACCTCCAAGCTAGATTCTCAGCAACTTTTACTTTACTTTTTTGTTTTGAAACAGGGTCTCACTAGATTGCTAAAAAAAAAAAAAAAAAAAAAAAAAAACCTGATAGATTGCCGAGGCTTGTCTTGAACCTGTAATCCTCCTGTCTCAGCCTGACAAGTACTAGGATTACAGGCCTGTGCCACCACAACCGGCCACCCGGCTACAATAGGTGTGTGTGTGTGTGTGTGTGTGTGTGTGTGTGTGTGTGTGGTACTGAGGGTGGAACCCAGGGGCTTTTCTACCTCCAGGCTATACTCTCAGACCTATTTTATACTATATTTGGGAACAGGGTCTCACTAAATTGCTGAGAGCCTCACTAAGTAGCTGAGGCTGGCTTCGAACCTGTGCGATCCTCCTGTCTCAACCTCCCACGCACTGGGATTACAAGCGTGTGCCACCACACCCAGCTACAACAATAGTTTTTGAATACAACATCTTCCATTTCTCCTCATGGGATGGGTTGGTATAGGAACAGCTAAGAGGGACAAGGGCTAACTGCAAAAAGTCATGGAATCCACATGTGCCATTGAGCTAAATTAATAATATTTCACACAGGCTATTTCAATGTCCATGGGCTCTATTTTGATTAATGATTAATTTCACAAAAGCTTTGCTAAATTTAGAGTATTTCCCATTAGCATGTGCTCCCTCACAAGGTGGTAACTACATAAACAGGATTTCATATTCCTCAATATTTGGAATTACCAGTCTAAAAAAATTACTCTAGATCCTTCCAGTTGTTTCATACAGAAAATAAAAGTCACTCTGGTGCAGAGGATTTTAGGTAAACATTAGGGGCTTACCCAACTTTTAAAGAGCTCTGAGAGGAAAGTTAATCGAAGCAAAAGCTAAGGATTTCAAGCTGAAGCTCCTAAGTCAAGAACTCAAGAGAGCTTACCAAAAAAGTCCCTTCAATCCACAAGAATTCTGCAAAGCTCTCACCAGTACTCTCAGACTATAGCAGTGAAGAGCAGTGCTCAGGAGCTCAGCATAAAACCACTGCGGATCTTCTGTTTACGCACAGATCTGGCTGTAACTGCCATCAGAGAGGGTGACTTACCCTCCTTCTTGTCTTCCCAATTATATGCATGTGGTAAATACTAAACTAAAACTAAACACTACAAAAGAGGAGAATGGAAAGATAGTGTTTGGCTTCTCCTCTGCAGTTCAGAGAACACCTTAAAGGGTATGGAATGCATGCCAAGTTCACAAAAACAGTCTGGTGCAGATGACCCATTTGTCAACATCATGTTGACTTAGCAAGGTAGAAGCACCAAGAACCTGCTCTTCTTCTTCCCAAAAGGTAGACATAAAGCCTGTATGCCCTTTTTATCTTTCAGCAGTGCCTTACATTTTGAGGCTTAGACCAAATTTCCTTTGGTATGCTATAACTTAAGCCCCGATTATCAGGTCATTTACTATTACTGTATCTTTTATTGGAAATAGGAGACTGAAGGGAAGGACTGACAAGTGTATGAAGCACACTAAAACAAGGAAGAAAATATGAACAGCTATAAAATGTTCATTTTCATAACTGATCGTGTAGATTAGAATTAGTTTAACAATCTTTTATGTGTAATAGTCAATGGGCATATTTTTAATTCAAAGACATTCTACCCCTGAGCTACACCTCCAAATTGACATTTTTTATTTTTATTTTGAAACAACAGTATCTTGATAGATTGTTGAGGTTCTTTTTGAACCTTCAATCCTCCTGTCTCGGCTTCCCAAAAACTGGGATTACAGACATAGGCCATTAGACCCAGCTAATAATTTCCTCCCTTTACCTCACATACCATGTTTCCTTTGCTCCCACTCAGAAAATCAATTAATCATAAACACGTACTTGGTGGAGTACTCCATGACTGGTAGTTTGAGAGAGACCAATGGGATTAAGGAAAGCAAATACAAACTAAGCTGTGCCTGTTCTATTGAAAATAAGTCATTTCTCTTTCTATAATAAAAGAGGTTCAACTAATGTCTTACCACTAAATGATTGTCTCTTCTCATATATATATATATATATATATATATATATATATATATATATATATATATACCATTTAAGTGCCGTAAGAGTTCCACTGCTAACCTTTTCTATAGGAAGGTTTAACATTCAGTTGTACAGTTTTCAGATCAGCCTTTGGGAATAAAAGTCCATGTTGCTGTGCTAATGCATAACCCCCACTCTGCCAGGTCACCTTGTTACAAAATTAATAAGTAATGGTTCTGATCGCTGGGAAAGAAAACTATCTGACCAACAATATAGTTATTCTTACACATATGACTTTGGAAACTACTTCACTTCTCTAGTGAAGACTTAAGTGTGACATAGTATCTCCATATTCTCTACCCATTCTGTGAGACTCTTCCATGAACTCCTCCCCAGAATTTGTTATGATCAGTGCTCTAATATTTATATTAAGTCCATGACCACGTAATATATCCCTGAACAACTGTGTGCCCTGACTATCTTTCCTGTAAAAACAATAATCCGCCAAATGAAATGCTCACAATTCTCCCATCTGGAGTATTTCCATACACTTCTACTTCAGTGCTATCTGGAATTCAGTCGTTCTTTTTTTTATTGGTGCATTGTAGTCATACATCTTAATGGGGTGCAAGATGGTAAAGGCATACATGTACACACCACTTATTTAGTCCTTCCCCAATTCTGATAGTGCCACCATATTATAAAGAATCCCCTGTAAAATAGATCTATCTTTTCTCTTAGCTGGTAATAGAGATCTTCTTAAAGAGCTATGAGAAAGCAGTGAGTGTGTTGAAGAAGAGCTATCACTAAAACAGTAATAACTTATTTTTTTAATTTATTTTTGCTGGATTTAATTTTATTGCATTGTAATCACATATCACATTGGAATACAAGACTTGAGAGGATATACAAGCACACATCATCCAATTATCCCTCATCCAGCCCCCATCCCATTCCCTCCCCCTCCCTCGATCCCATGCTTGTTTGGTGATTAACTTTGATACATTTGTTTATGTACCTCCTGCTTTTTAAAGAGGCTCCATCCTCCCCTATTCCATACCCTCTGATTGGTCACCTTCATTGCTTCACTATAGGGCCCTTTCTATAGCTCAACCTCTTCCTGTTGCCCCTTTCCTCCTAGTTATTGCAGATTAGGGGAAGCATCTGTTTGTTTTTTTTTTTTTCTGCGATATTTCTCTGTGCATGCTGTGTTGCAAGTACCGATCCCACTCTTGATGGCCCCAGTAGTGGCCTGGCTACCCAGTGGACTGATCCAGATCTTGCTGGCTCAAGCAGCGGCCTTGCGTCTTTGGAGGCTCCGATTCTGGCCTCGCTGGCTCCGATACCAGCCTAACCCCTCAGCTGGCTCCGATCCCGGCCTCAGTGGCCCCAGCACTGGCCTAGCCTCAAGGCAGGCTCTGATTCTGGCCTCGCTGGCCTTGGCACCGGCCTAACCCCTCGGCAGGCTCTGATCGTGGCCTCGGAGGCCTCAGCACCAGCCTTGCCTCACGGCAGGCTCCGATGCTGGCCGCTGGCCCTGGCAACGGCCTAAACCCTCGGCAGGCTTCGATCCCGGCCTTAGAGGCCCCAATAGCGGCCTTGCCTCATGGCAGGCTCCAATGCTGGCCATTGGCCCCGGCACTGGCCTAACCCCTCGGCAGGCTCCGATCCTGGCCTCAGAGGCCTCAGTAGTGGCCTTGCCTCACGGAAGGCTCCAATGCTGGCCGCTGGCTCTGACACCGGACTAACCCCTCCAGAGATTCTGATCCCGGCCTCAGAGGCTCCAGCACCAGTCTTGCCTCACAGCAGGCTCCGATCCTGGCCACGCTGGCCCCGGCACCAGTCTAACCCCTCGGCATGCTCCGATCCTGACCTCAGAGGCCCAGCACCAGCCTAGCCTCATGACAGGCTCTGATCCCCGCCTCGCTGGCTCCATGGTGCACACTTATAATCCCAGCATTTGGGAGGCTGAGATAGGATCACAGTTCGCAGCCAGCCTCAGCTACTTAGTGAGGCCCTTTGCAACTCAGTGAGACCCATTCAAAATAAAGAATAAAAAATAGGGCTGGGGGAGTAGCTAGGAGGTGGAATGACCCTGGGTTCCATCCCCCGCAAAAAAAAAAAAAAAATAATAATAATAATAATAATAACCACACTGGAAGTCTGTACATGTTATTAACATTGACAATGACACAATCATACTTTTGTAACCAAAAGGTGGAATCTATTTTCCCATCTCTCAAATCTACATTATTCTTAGTAGTCTTTCTACAAAATAGAATTTGTTTGAAGTAACGTGGAGTTATTAACATAGGCCACAAGAACCCTTGAAGCTTCTGCAACTGCAATTCTTGGAACTCTGAATCCTCCATGTGAAGAAGCCTGAACTAGCCTCCTGATGATGAAACTCCACAGTCCAGTCACCTCCACTGCACCATATTATAGCCTGTCAGCAGTCATGTATGTGAGGGAAGCCATTCTAAATCATCTAGCTATAAGCTGACCTTCCAAGTTACAGTAGATTCATGAGCACACCTAGGAGAAATCAGTGAAGAGCTAGATCAGACCAAAAGAATTACCTAACTGATCCACAAATTATAGAAGGGCTCTACAATTAAAGATGACACAAATCTGTAATCTCAGTACTTGGGAGATGGATACAGGGAGGGTGCCAAGTTCGAGGCCAGGTTCAGTAACTTAGTGAGACCCTTAGCAATTTTTCAAGACCCTGTCTCAAAAAAAAAAAAAAATGGACCATGATGTGATAGTTCATGCTTGTAAACCTAGCACTTAAGAGGCTAAAACAGGAGGATCACAGGTTTGCAGCCAGTCTCAGTAACTTAGTGAGGACCTCTATAACTTAGTGAGACCCTGTTTCAAAATAAAAAGTAAATTAAGACTGAGGGTATAACTCAAAGGAGGAATATCCCTGGATTTAATCCCCAGTACCAAAAAATAAAACAAAAGAAAAAACTGATCCACAAATTGTGAAAATTTTAACATGCATTAACAGCTACATTTTAAGCCATTAAATGTGGGTGACTGGCTATATAGTAAAGATAACTTATACAGAGACAACCATGTGTTCCTAAACCTCAAATACATATTTAAAAATTTCTCCAACCTAAACTTGTATGTCCCACTTCTGTGAAATGACAGAATGCCTTTGAGCAGGCCCAGATTCGTGACTTCGTGAGTTATATAGCAATGAGTTAAAGGTAGATAGTTCATGTCATATAGCAACTTGGTTTCTCATCATTAAGTAATTGTCTCTATGAGGGCCCTGTGGATACAGAGGCTTCTGTTCTAAAAGAACCATACCGGTGTGCATAAAGCAGCATAGCTTTGCTCCGAACTTCAAGGATCTGGACTAAGATTCTCCTGTTGAGATTACACAGAACTCCCTATCTTTCAAAGGCATTTTGAGTACTATTAGATCTATAGCTCAAGAAGCAGGAAGTCCTATGAATATAACAGAGCCCTATTTTTATCTGGACCCAACTCAATACTGACAGCAGAGAAATTGAGCAGGTTAACATGCATTCATGTAACATGTTATTTCTAGAACTCATAGAAGCAACTAGGTGTTTTGTCTCTTTCTAAGAACTATGAAATACATCAAGCCAAGAGCAGTGGTACATGCCTGTAATCCCAGTATGAGAAAGCCTGAGAGAGGAAGATTGCAGATTCAAAGCCAACCTCTATAATTTAGTGCGACTCTGTTTCAAAATAAAAAATAAAATAGGGCTGGCTGGAGGTATAGCTTGGAGGTAGAATGCCCTTGGTTGCAATCCTACCACACACACACACACACACACACACACACACACACACACACAGCAGCAATTCATTCCTCACCTGGCAGAGAAATGTCAGCTTGACCATTAGGCACCTAACCTCAGTATGAGTGAGAGCTTTATTTTTCATCTTATGGCATGCATATGATTTACCTAAGTATCTGAATATTTCCTACATTTCCAAACTGCCTATTGTAGATAGTGTTATAGATTAGCATGTATAACAGCAAGATAATCAAGGTCCCCATGGGCTAAACTAAAACAGTTAAAACAGTATGAAGTAGGATAGTGAAGTTATATTATTCATGCTAAATAGAAGTAAACTTTTTATACAGTTGGCTTTTGCTCTTAAGCATAAAAGAAAAAAATCACCATTGTTATTGTTGGATAAAAGAAATGGTTTACATGACTTTTTTAAGTAAAAGGAAATAACAATGACACAAATCTAGCAGAACTAGCAGCTGCATTTGAGGTTACCACCTGAATAAGTTTATTCTTATTCTGCAAATTTCATCTATCTTTTAGATAGGAATATTTAAAATCTCTGATCATATCACAAATTTGAAATTCTCCCTGATGTGCTATATATTTATTATTTTTGCTTTATGTTTTCTTAGGGATAAACTATAATTTGGTCTTTCTTATTACTGTAGCTATCTTTTAACAGGTCAGGAGATTAACATAGGAGATTTTGCCACTTTCTGTGAGTCTATTCAACTATTCTTTCAGAAAATGGAAAAATAAGTAGTGGTGTTTTGAGCATCAATAAACTCATTTTGAGATAAAACTTGGGCCAAAATTCCACTCATCAGCTGACCTTTATAATCTTCTTTGTATTTTCTTAGAATAAAATGGTGTTTTAAATTTTCTAGAATTAGCTGAATTCAGATGTCTAGTGTTCATTCAGAATACGTACATTTCCCAAAGCAGAATCACTTTTTTTAAATGACTACAAGTCAGTTTGAAAAAGAGCAGGAAGCCGGGCCTTGGTGGTGCATTCTTATAATACGAGCATTTGGGAGACTGAGACTGGAGGATCTCGGTTCACAGATACCTTCCGCTACTTAGTGAGGCCCTTTGCAACTTAATGAGACCCTGTTTCAAAATAGAGAATAAAAAATAGGGCTGGGGATATAGCTCAGAGGTTGAATGCCCTGGGTTCCATCAGCAGTACAGAAGAAGAAGAAGAAGAAGAAGAAGAAGAAGAAGAAGAAGAAGAAGAAGAAGAAGAAGAAGAAGAAGAAGAAGAAGAAGAAGAAGAAGAAGACGGAGGAGAAGAGAAAAGGAGCAGGAGAAAGACTCATGGTATAAATGTTGCCAGTAGAACAGAATTCTTCAAGGTATTACAAGCTTCCATTTACTTAAGAATCTTAGGTGGAAGATCAAGGACAACTGTAGCAATTTAGTGAGAAGCTCAGCAATTTAGGAAAACTCTGTTTCAAAAATTAAAAAGTTGCCAGGGTGGTGGTGAACGCTTGTAATCCCAGTGCTTGTGAGGCTGAGACAGGAAAATCACACAGGTTAAAAGCCAGCCTCAGCTACTTAGTGAGGCTCTCAGCAACTTAGTGAGAGCCTGTTTCCAAATAAAATATAAAATGTGCCTGGGAGTATAGCCTGGAAGTAGAAAAGCCCCTGGGTTTCACCTCCAGTAGCACCAAAAAAAAAAAAAAATTTAAAAAGTTAACTTATGGGAAGTTGGCGACCAAGGGAAGCAGCACATACTAGTCTTGCTGACACCTGATCTCCACGGCCTTAGAAACAGCATTCTACAAGAGCCAGAAAACACCATATTTAAAAACAATATGATAAGTAAAAGGCCTCAAAGGGGCAGGTACCATAGTGGTCTTGTCTCAATGCACCCGACTCCAAAGACCAACAGGAAAACAACCGAGGATTTGAAGTAAGCAGCTGCAGATCATCGCAACTGTGGGTCATCAGTTTCATCTATGCAAACATTGGCTACAATTTGCAGCAGTGGCAGCCTAGCTCACAAGACTCTCCAGAGATCCAGACTAGTGATCAGCAACACAATAAGTGAAGCCACCATCCCCATAGGAGAACACACAGGATGACACCCCCAGGGACTCATGCAGTTGCGATAAACTCCCTGGGTCTGAGACTTTGCAGGTCAACCTGAAGAAGGTGAGGTTAGAGTCGGCTGTTGGATATAGCAAAGGCTCAGACAGACTCAGCCTCTGATCAGTGGAAAGTGTGGAGGGAAATATATGCTTGACACTAGATTCAACTAGTAGGATCTCCATAGGATCCAATCGTACTGAACTGAAAGAAGGCAGACCAGACCAGCCCCAACTGTAGAAAACAGAGGCTCTTACACTGAGTTTGGTTTCAGAGGCAGGGAGACAATGAGACTTCACACCTGTGGAAAGCATGGAGGTTTACCTGTGCTTAACATGAGATCCAGACCCATGGATACCGGTGATCTTCATAGACTGAAAGACTCAAAGAACCAGGCTTGCAGCAGGAAAGGTGCCAATGGTACTTGGTATCTGCACAGAAAGAGACTTCACAGGCCTAGTCTGCTGAGTATTTATATAGTATTAGGGTTGCATTATTTGGTTGTTGTTGTTGTTGGTTTGTTTTGATTTGTTTTTGGTGTGAGTGTAAACGCTGGTTTGTTTGCTCTATTCCCAACCCCTCTCCCAAGTTTCTTCACTTGTACACTCCTACACTCTTCTCCCTATCCTTTTACTTTTTTTGTTTTTCCTCTCTTCTTTACTCTTCTTTGTCTTGTATTAAATTCAATTCATATCACTATACTAAAATTCTACATTTGTTACTAGAATACCACTACATAATCACTACGTCTAATCTCTATTAAATACTACCTTATGAAACTCATACTCTTGTTCTATTTGGTACTATCGAACCTATTCTTGCATTTATGACTTTACTTCCCTTTATACTCAACATTCACTGTTTAATACAACACAACTTGCCCTTGGATATACCAAATGACACCTAGAGAGTGAGAGAAATCTACCAAAAGCAACAAATACAAACTTCTGAAATAATGAGAAGGAGGAGTAACAAGGAAGCAATGAGCTCCCACAACACCACAATAATAGAGCCTGACAACATGGAATTGCAGAGATCTCCAGAAAGTCAAATCAGGAATGTAACTGTAGAAATAATATAGGACTTCCGAAAATAATTTAGAGAGTCTGAAAGAAATGAAGGATGCAATCATTGACATGAAGACATCAATTCAAACCATAAACAATTGATTAGAACACATGGAGAACAGAATATCTCTCCTAGAAGATGATCACTCCAAAAATGAATGCATAGTATATAACAGAAAAAAAAAAACAATTTGACAGCATGACTTGTACATTGAAGAAATATGGGCCCATTTTTAAAGAGCTAATCTAATTGGCATAAAAGAGGGAAAAGAAGGTGAAACCAAAAGAATCAACAATCTTTTCAAAGACTTAATATCAGAAAATTTTTCATAGTTCAAAAGATCGATATACAGGTACAGGAAACTTAGAGAACCCCCTTTAGAGAAGATCAGAGAAAAGGTTCACCATTCCACTAGTAGTCAAACTGAACAGTATAGAAACCAAAAAGAGAATCTTAAAGGCAACAAAAACAAAAGGCCAAGTGACATCAGAGGTAAACCAATTAAAATCACTCCAGACTTCCCAAACCAAGCTATGAATGCCAGAAGGGTCTGGAGCAACACATTCCAAACTCTAAAAGAAAAAACTTTACAGACAAAATTTTCCTACCCAGCAAAACTATCTCTCAAATAGGACAGAGAAACAAAAATATTCGATGACAAACAGAAGCTAAAGGAATTTATGTCTTCCAAAGCATCACTAGAAAAAATACTCAGAGATTAACTGCAAAGAATAAGTAAGTAATACATGCCAGAACCAGAAATAGAAATTTCCACCCAGCAAACAAATAAGCAAAGAACAAATCCTACCTCAAACAGAAGTCAAATCTTAATATGTTAGGAATTAAAAACCATCTCTCAAAAATCACACTGAATAGAAATGGTCTCAACTCCCTAATAAAAATATATGAGGTGGCAAAATGGATTAAAACCCAGAGTCAAGCTATCTGTTATCTAAAAAAAAACACACCTTACAAGTAAAGACAATAACAAACTAAAGGTAAAGGGTTGGAGCAAGGTAATCTATGCCAATGGAACTTAAAGAGAAGCAGAAGCAACTATGATATCAGACAACTTAGACTTCAAGCCCAAGCTTATTAGAAGAGAAAAGGCAGGTCATTTTCTTTTACTGGTAAAAAAAATATATATACAATTCAGCAAGAGGAAATAATGATAGTCAACATTTATGCCCCAAACATAGGTGCAGCTACTTTCATAAAATAAACTCTTTGCAACATTAAGTCCCACATAAGTCTGAATACAATAATACTGAGACTTCAACACCTCTTTCACACCATTAGACTGATCTAGACAAAAGATCAGCAAAGATGCCTCAAACTTAAAGAACACCATCAACTAAATGGAACTATTAGACTTATTTAGAATATTCCACCCAACTACAGCAGAGTTTACATTTTTCTCAGCTGCTCACAGAACCTTCTCCAAAATAAATCACATCCTGGGCCATAAAGTGAGCACAAGCAAATTCAAAGTGAATACTGACATACTTTCCTTTGTCTTTTCAGACCATAATAAAATGAAACTAGAAATCAACTCTAAGAAGACCCGAAGAAAACACATAAATATGTGGAGACTGAATACCACACTGCAAAATGAAGAATGAGTCATAGAAGAATTATGGGGTAAAATCAAGAATTTCTAGAAACAAACGAAAATAGAGATACAACATATCTATCAAAACCTCTGGGACACTTTGAAATCAGTATTAAGAGGAAAATTCATAGCACTGAGTGCTCACATAAGAACAGAAAATCACCAAATAAATAACCTAATGACATACCTCAAAGTGCTTGAAAAATAGGAATAGTCTAACCCCAAAGCTAGTAGAAGACAGGAAATTATTAAATCAGAGCAGAAATCAACAAAGTAGAGAGTAAACAATATAGAAAATCAACAACTGGTTTCTTGAAAATATTAATAAGATAGATAAACCACTAGCCAACTTAACAAAAATAGAGAATCAACCCAAGAGAATCAACCCAAATTATGAAGAAAAGAGATGAAAAAGGAGATATTACCACTAACAGTATAGAAATCCAGAGAATTATCAGAAACTACTTTGAAAAACTATACCCCAACAAAATGGAAAATCTGGAAGAAACTGACAACTTCCTAGATAAATACAGCCTTCGTAAACTGAGTCAAGAATATATAGAAAATTTAAACCAACCAACAGCAATCAAAGAGGTTGAAATAGCAATAAAGAGCCTACCATCAAAGAAAAGCCCAGGACCAGATGGTTTCCAATTGAATGTTATAAAACCTTTATAGAAGAGTGAATCCCATTACTCTTCAATCAATTTCATGAAATAGAAAGAAATGGGACTCTCTCAAATACATTCTTTGAAGCCAACATCACATTAATACCAAAACAAAATAAAGAAAACAGCTCAAGGAAGTAAAACTACAGGCTTATATCATTGATGAACTTGGATGCAAAACTGCTAAACAAATTACTAGCAACACGCATTTGAAACCACATCAAGAAAATCATACACCATGACCAGGTAGGGTTCATCCCAAGGATGCAAGGCTGCTTCAACATACAAAAATCAGTCCATGTAATTCATCACATAAATAGAACCAAAGACAAAAATCACATGATTATTTCAATAGATGCTGAAAAAGCATTTGACAAAATCCAACATGTATTTATGCTAAAAGCACTGCAGAGAATCAGAATAGAAGTAACTCAACATCATAAAGGCAATCTACAATAATCATTTTAAATGGGGAAAACTGAAAGAATTCCCCTAAAAACAGGAACAAGACAAGAATGTCCATTATCAACACTTCTTTTCAATATAGTACTTGAGATTTTAGCTAGAGAAATATGGCAAGAAAAGAAAATCAAAGGAGTACAAATAGGAAAAGAAGAACTCAAACTTTCACAATTTGTATATGACATAATACTATACTTAGAAAATAAACCAAAAGGCTTATAAAACTGATTAATAAATTCAGGATGGTGTCTGGATACAAAATCAATATTTAAAAATCAGAAGCTTTTCTGTATACGAACCATAAATCCACTGAGAAAGAAATCCAGAAAACATTTCCACTCAGGATATCCCACACAAAAAATAAAATACTTAAAAATAAACTTAACCAAGGGGGTAAAAGACCTCTACAAAGAAAAATATAAAACACTGAAAAGAGAAATCGAAGAAGACTTTAGATGATGAAAAGAGGGGCAGAATAAATATCATCAAAATGGCCATACTTCCAAAAGTGATCAATGTAATACCCATTAAATTACCAAGATCATACCTTATAGACATAAAAAACTCAGTCCTTAAACTCATGTGGAACATAAAAAAACACAGAACAGCAAAAGTAGTTCTCAGAAACAAAACTATACAGGAAGAATCACAATACCTGACTTTAAACTATACTACAAAGTCATAGTAATAAAAACAGCATGGTACTGGCACAAAAACAGATACATAGACCAATGGAGCAGAATAGAAGTGTCAGAAACAAATTTGCATGCTTTCAGCCAATTGATTTTTGGCAAAGTGGCCTAAAACATGCATTGGAAAAAAAAAGCCTATTTAACAAATGGTGTTGGCAAAACTAAATAACCTTATGCATAAAAATGGAAATAAGCCCCACTTTCTCACTCTGCACAAAAGTAGATTCAAGATGAATCAAAGACTTGGAAATTAGACCAGGGACCTTGAGGCTCCTTGAAGAGGGCATAGGTCCAACACTGCAACACATAGGCACAGGTAAAAACTTTCTCAACAAGACTCCAAAGGCGGTGGGTCAATATGTGGGATTTCATGAAACTGAAGAGCTTCTGTACAGAAAAGGAAACTATTAAGAACCTCAACCAAGAGCCAACAGAATGGGAGAAGATTTTTGCCACCTACTCCTCCATTAGAGGACTAATATGTAGACCATACAGAGAACTCAAGAATCTCAGCACTAAGAAAATAAATAATCCAATCATAAAATGGGCAAGTGAACTAAATAGACACTTAATGAATAAAGAAATTCAAATGGCCAATAAATTAATGAAAATATGCTCAACATCATTAGCAAACAGCGAGATGCAAATCAAAACTATCCTGAGAGTTCCCATAATTCCAACTAGAATGGCAATCATTCAAAACACAAGCAACAACAAATGCTGGCAAGGATATGGAGAAGTAGAAACTCTAATACATTGTTTAGTGGGACTGCAATTTAGTGCAACCACTTGGAAAACTGTATGGAGGATTCTCAGAAGAATAGGAACAAACTTACCATATGATCCAGCAATACCACTTCTGGGTAACTACCCAACAGAATAGAAACCAAACTACCAACCTAATGCATGTGTATCTATGTTCATAGCTACACAATTCACCATTGCCAAACTATGGAACCAGCCAAGATGTCCATCAACCGATGAATGGATTACAAAACTATGGGATATGTACACAATGGAATTTTACTCAGCCATAAAGGAAAATACAATTATGTCATTTAAAGGGAAATGGATGGAACTAGAGAGCATTATGCTAAGTGAGGTTAGTCAGTCACAAAAACATAAAAAATTGGATGGTCTTCCTAATATGCAAAATCTAGGGAGAAAATGGGCCATAGGAGAAACTAGATGAAGAAGGAGATACTATAGATGAGCAAATAAGGCAACTTAACTCAGGGGATAGGAGGGAGTAGGAGGGAAATTCTCTAACGTTCATGATGTACATTAACAAACATAACAAAGTCAATCACTAAGCCAAACATGAGAAGGAGGCAGGGGAAAGGAATGGGGCAGAAATTGGGTAAGGGCTAATGGGGTGATGTGTGCATGTATGCCTCTACCATCTTGTACTCCATTAAAACGTATGACTAAAATGTACCAAAAAAAATAAATAAATAATAAATGTTTCAAGAAAAAATTAAAAAGTTCTAGGGTATAGTTCAGAGACCTGTGAATTTTTCCCAGTGTGCAGAAAACAAACAAACAAAAACTTAAAATGCATACAATTAAGTATATGGAGTCATAGTGTTTGTAATCCTCAACTGCCACTCAGCATTACATTCTTCACTCCCTCATGATACAATATAAGAGATTTCACCTAACTCCAATTAGAATGGCAAGCGTTAAAAACACAAACAGCATGGGACTTTCCCGCTCGGGACCCCCTCCCCTTTTGGGGAGCTGTTCTCTTTCTCTCGCAGGTCGTGTTGGCCCTGAGAGAAGGCAGAGTGCATCTGAGGGCACGTGGCTTGGGTGACTCTCGAGTAGTGACCTGAAGGCCTCTGCTGGACACCATGGCTGACCAGGCCCCTAGGGGTGACCTGTACCTCTTTTTTCTGGCAGATCGCGTGGACTCTGGGAGAAAGTAGTTTGCAACTGATGGGCACTTGGCTTGGGCGACACTCGGGTAGTGACTCTGAAGGCAGCTACTGGACCCTGGAGTTCCGACCGCCCCTATGGGGTGTTCGGCCACTTTTCTCTATTCCCTTCTGGCAGATGCGTGGACTCTGGAAGAAAGCAGCCTGCACCTGAAGGCAATTCGGCTTGGGCTACTCTCAAGTATTGTCCTGAAGGCAGCTGCTGGACCCAGAGTTCCAGCCCCTTTGGGGGTGTTCAGCCACCCTTGCCCCATTCCCTGCTGCTTCCAATAAACCTTTTACTCCCCTAATAAAACCACACACACACAAACAACAATAAATGCTGGTGAGGTTCTGAAGAAGTGGGAACTCTAGTACATTTTTGTTGAGATTGGAAACAGTATGGAGAATCCTTAGAATAATGGAAATGAACTTATCATATGACCCAGCAATGCCAGTTCTGGGTATCTACCCAAAAGAATGAATATCAAACTACCAAACTAATGCATGCATATTTATGTTCATAGGCACACAATTCACAATTGCCAAACTATGGAACCAGCCAAGATGTCCATCAACAAATGAATAGATTACAAAACTATGGGATATGTACACAATGAAATTTTTATCAGCCATAAAGAACAAAATTATGTCATTTGCAGAAGAATGGATGGAACTGGAGAACAATATGCTAAATGAGATTTGTCAGTCAGAAAATATAAAAAATTGGGTGCTCTCCCTAATATTCAGAAGCTATGGAGAAAATGGGTCATAGGAGAAACTTTAGACAAAGAAGGAAAAACTGTAGATGAGCAAATAGGGTGACCTAACTGAGGGGTAGAGATGTGGGAAGAGGGAAATTAGCTAACGTACATGATGTACATTCACAAACATTTCAAAGTCAATCAGTAAGCCAAACATGAGAAGGAAGGAGGGGGGCGGGAATGGGGTGGGAACTGGGGAAGGGCTAAATGAGTGATGTGTGCATGTATGCCTCTACCAACTTGTACTCCATTAAGATGTATGACTATAAAGCACCAATAAAAATAAAAAAGAAACTATGCTTATCTTATCCTCTCGCATTTAACCAAGTTTGAATCTAAGTATGAGTCTGAAGGCAAAGAAATGTTGCAGATAGGCCTTAAAGAGAATCATCACCTGGGCATGCTGACATACAACTGTAGTCCCAGTACTTGAGAGGATGAGACAGAAGGATCACAGGTTTGAGACCAGCCCCTGAAACTTAGCAAGGCTCTCAGCAACTTTATAACTTTTTTGAAACAAAATTTAAAACAGGGCTGGGGGTGTAGATCAGAGAAGAATGATTCTAAGTTCAATCCCCAGTAGCACCAAAGAGAAAGACAGAATTAGATAAGAAACAGAGACAGAGAGTCATCATCCCTTTGCAAGGTAAGTTTCCTTTTTTTTTTTTTTTCTTTTTTGTTTGTGGTACTAGGGATTGAACCCAGGAGCATTCTACCTCTGAGTTATACCTCCAGTCCCTTTTTTTATTCTTTAATTTGAAACAGGATCTCAATAAATTGTGCAGGGCCTCACTAAGTACCTGAGGCTGGCTGGGAACCTGCGATCCTCCTGTCTCAGCCTTCCAAGTAGATTACAAGTGTGTGCCACCACACCCAGCTTGCAAAGTGAATTTCTGAGCTGATATCGTTACAGGGTGGTAACACAGGAAAAGAAGCATTATTGCTTCTTCTGGCAACTAAGGCCTTGCAGGTTTGGGGTGTTTAATGCACTTGAATTTATTAAAATTCTCCTTTTATAATTGTCAAGATCCCACTCTTTCTTGGCTAATACTTTATGATGAGAGGCTTGCTAAATATGTGCACTTCATTTAAATTTAAATTCTCTCACTTTTAGGATTATAGTTTTGGTTGCATTTTAGAAATTTGGCTCAGTGTCTATAAGAAATAATGAATTCAAGATAGTAACTGGAGTCATAATCTCTGATACTTATCATATTCCTTGAATAGCTAAATTAAAACTCTGATATTATCTTCTTTTTCCAATGTTGTATTGAGAAATGGCCAACTCCTCTCCACATTCTTTCATTCTTTCTTTC
Source organism: Muscardinus avellanarius (assembly GCF_963383645.1). Classification (NCBI taxonomy): domain Eukaryota; kingdom Metazoa; phylum Chordata; class Mammalia; order Rodentia; family Gliridae; genus Muscardinus; species Muscardinus avellanarius. Next base: position 30,964,014 of record NC_137803.1, on the reverse strand, counting down.
AACTATAAAGTTCTATTACTATGACTTTGCCACATAAAGTCTTAACTTTCCATAGCTAGATAATTTAAATAAATTAGAAGTGATTATAAGATGTCCATTAATTCTTTTTCCTAAGAAAATATTAATCAGAGCATATAAATAAAACAGAAATGTTTCATTTTAAGAATAGGCAAAGGCTACTATAAGGATACATGCATTTCCATGTTTATAGTAGCTCAATTAATGATACCCAAAATATGGAACCAGCCTCAGAGTTCATCAACAGACAAATGGATTATGAAATTCTGGCATATGTACACAATGGAATTGTACCCAGCCATTAAAAAATAACACAATTATGTCTTTTGCGGGAAAATTGATTGAACTTGACACTATTATGCTTAGTGAGATTAGCCAGTCACAGGAAGTGAGAAGTCAGGTTTTCATTCATATGTGAAACCTAGAAAGAAAGGAGAAATCAAGAAAAATAGAGGAGACACTAGTGGAATAGGGGAGGAGGAGCTGAAGAGAAAGGGGGAAAGGGGAAGAGTAAGGGGGAGTGTGACTATGGCAACTATTCAAATAACCTATTTATGTACATGTAGTTTTTTGTATCAATGTAAAGATTATCTGTGGGGGAGAACAGGGTGGGAACAGACAGGAAACACACATCAAATGCTATGTACATGTATATATTGATTACTCTTCACTTTATATGATGTATAATTACAATGTGCAAATAAAAGAAATAGGAGAAGACAAAAGAACTAGAATAACTACTGTTCACATTTTAAAAATTACTTTGCCATCTATAAATATATATATATATCTCCTAATCCAGATAACAAATAGGAACAATAGAAAAGATATAGATTTCAATTTAGCAATTGTTTTCTAGTCGGTACCAATTCCAATCCGTTATTAGTGACAATTAAAAGACATATTGAGGGAGATTCTGAAGCTAAGTCTTAGACCGAGGAGGAAAAATGACATATTCACATAGTAACGACAGTCATAGGTATGAGAAGAGAAGGTGGCATTGTATAGCTGACATCTTATGATTAATTTAACAAAACCTTGCTAACCAGTGAAGTCTAGTATATCATACCTAATTCAACCATACAGTCTTTCTTAAATTATGGTTTTGGTGTCACTGTCAAAAACCACCAGGGAGAAAAGCAGGCCGGAGATTTTTGTTCACATTTTGTGATGGTGGACTCTGAAATTTGGAAATATTGGATAGCTTGTTACAATTATCTCACCCAATAAGCAGAACACACCTTTCCAGGACATGCATTCTAAAGTTTTCTTAAGAGTCCATGTAGCAATATGAGAATAATTGGTATACTTGTTATTAAAGGCATAAAAATCAAACTTTGAAAGTATAACTAGTCCCTCTTGCAGGCTTAGGTCTGATAAATATGTTTGTGTTTGGCATTAAAGAGGATAAAATGATAAAGTATCATTTGTCCATTCCCATGTTTGCCTTTAATGGACAACATTGTTTCATGGAAACACACCCAAGGAATGGCTGAATATTTGACTTAGTGACTAAGAGCTCAGTAGCTAAGGAGAGTGGATGAATGGAGTGAAAGGGAAATAACAAGGCTGACCTAATTCACAGGGATATAATTAACAAATTAACCATTGTAAAGTACTTTGGGAAAAAAATTGTGGTCTAAATGCTAATATTATTACCAAAACCAATTTTGCATTACAATCCCATATCAAGTTCCCAGAGAACTCATCAGACGTGCCTTACCCTGTCTGCCCCCTCCCAAGAGGCAGCATGTTACACATTCTAACCAGATACTACGCTCTTTCACACTCCAACTCCTGCTCTCCTTGAATTTACCTTCTTATCTTTTTTGTGGCCTTGACTTCACACCTACCAAAAATGTATCTTGCGTTCGATTGTTGGCATTCTGCAAAATGCCATTAAACAAGAACCAATTCCCTTTCTCCGTGATTAGCTCTCTTCTGCGGATCTCTTATGTGCCTGAGCCCAATAGCCATTACATATGTTAATGGATGTTCCAGAACTGCTAATAATATGCTAGCACCACATAATTGTCCACCACCCCCCCCCTTTTTTTTGCAAAGCATCCTCCAAGCTATTCTCTCATAAAACTATATGAGGAAGACCAGGAAGGGCTGACCACTACAGAAAGTTGAGTCACCCAATGCAGTAAGAGCTGAAAAAACTCTTTTGGTTCATATGAATAGGAGGGGACATTAAGATATTCAATATCAAAATAAAAAGGTATCCCATTCTACAGTTATAGAGGGTTAGCACGGAGCTGGATATATCATAGGCTCCCAGTAATATTGGCTGAATCAATAAATATCTGAACAAAATAATGAAGAAATGAAAGCCCAAAGCTCTTTCCACTTATTCACACTGATACCATCTTCCATAACAGTACAAAGCTTTAACCTGGTTTAAAAAGAAAAAAATAGTGCCAGGGTAAGACAAGTCCTATAACTATATTGCCAATAATCTTCTAGCACAGGTAAGAGAAGATGACAGTAGAAAGCCTTGTTCCAGTGGGATTGATGACCCATATCCATAGTCGTTCAGAGAAAAAAGTGGCATCACATCCAACATTATCAAAAAGCACTTATTGAGGGCCAATTATAACTTACATTTGAAACTGCTTTGCCATTTGAAAAGCACTTTCCCATTCATTAGTACATTCGATCCTTCTAATAATGCCATGGAGAATGTGTCATCATTATCCCACATTCTACAGATGAGAAAGACAAGCTAAAATGAGGTTAGATAACTTGCTCAGAATTATATTAGCTCATAAACAGCAGATCTGGTCTGCAAACAAAACCTACCAACTTTGAAATGAGTGTTCTCTCTACTGTTTGTGTTGGCTTCCAAAAATAGCAGGCCCATTTCTAGGAACATTTCCAATGAAATGTCAAATTCCCCATCACCTCTGCCCCATACCTCCTGGAGCCCATATACTACCACAAGCTTCCTCAGCATCCGGACCAGGGGCTCAACCAGTGTCCACCGGCGATATGCAGTCTACAAACTTGATCACATCCACTGTTAAAGCAATTACATATGATTTAGAGATCATTTAATGAGATTCTTACTCTTTCATAACCCACTTTTAAATGATAATCATTCAGATTTTACCTTCCAAAAGGCTGTTGTCTGCCTAGTTGCAAAGAAATGATTAATGGAGATATTTCAGAAATTTAGCAGGGAAACATTTTGGATGCATGGCGGCAACACTGAAGGCTCCTATTTGTGAATTACTAAGCCAAATGATTGCATTTCCCTGAAGCTTTTCATTTCAAGTCAATCCTTCCTACAATGAGTACTTAACTCTCACTTATGGGCTATGTAAGATAGTGTAATATGATGATAAATGAGAATAAATGACTTCTAAAATTATTGAGGGCATCCTGAGTTCCTGCTTTCAATAAATTCACCAGTGGTTAGGCGGGCTTCATCCTTCCTACTGCAGGTCTGAGGCACGAAGAATGCATCTTTCCTAGAATGTGCTTACTTCATGTATTAGACAACACCCTGGTTTTAAGGGAGGCCTCGTTTTAACTTTTGATGATTTTTACTGGTTTATGGTTTGTTCTATTTTGTTTATAAAGGAAAGTTTGTTTATCAGGATGAACCAATAAGTCATTTATTTTTTATTTGAAGTAATTCAGACAACTGTTAACAATCCAGGTAAGGGTCTAATATTCCCCCAACTTACTCTGAATCTTGTTGCTCATATGGTTTAAGGAGAAAATCACATGAGAGAGGGAGAAGTAACTCAGGTCTGAGAATCATCGCTAGAAAAGAGATTGGAGACTGGCTACTAGCACACAGGTGTTACTGGACACAAAGCTTACCACGTTTTTTGGAAAATGTACTGTGAAATAAAACTGGCTGTCTAGGGCTTCAAACGATATTTGAACTACCAAACTGCACCAGCAGAAAATACACAACAAATACTGAGCAGTCCTCAAAAAAGTCAAACTCCTTCACACCAATTTCAAATGTGGCTATGAAGAAAATGTTCAAAGAAGAGCCACTAAAAGAAGTGCACAAGGAATATCTCCCAGAGGCACCATCAGGGTTTTGTCCAGAACTTCCCAATCCCTGTTACAAGGATCCTTCATAAGGGCTACCCAGCAGGACTTGCTAACTACTGAGGCACATTGCCACTGGTATCCTGTCTCTGCTTCACAAAATGCACTGGGGTATGTGGGATGGAGGTGTGTGTAGTGAAAATGGGAGGGCAGAGAACTTCTTTGAGTATCTGTGTTGCCAGGCCATAAGGAACCACATAGGTACCTCATGGAGAAAACCCATATAGCCTGGAGATCTTGACCATTGGCCTGCATGTAGTGAATAGACAGATATTAGGGTTGTCTTCCATAGGCAGGGACAAATGCTTTATGGAGAACTAAATTCTCAAAAAGGCAAGCCTATTCAGAACAGGCCACATACTCACTCTTGGTCATTTCTGTTTCTACACATAGTTATAATACACTGTCCAGGCTTCATTGAAATTACAAATTATTGAAATCTCAGTTGTAGCCAATAGAATAGAATGATGTACACCGTGGTCTGGCCTGAAACATCTTATGTATTTTCTCCATCAATTTTCCAAAAGAAGAGGGCTCTGTAGCACTAAGGGTGCTAGAATCACCAGAGGAAAGGAGGCTGGATCCCCCAAATCCTCAGATAGAAGATAACCACCAACACTGTGACAAGAAGAAATTGACCTCTAACACTGACTTCTAACACTTTAAGATGATGCTGTTTGGGAAGTTTGTATCGCCTGATAATACATAAAGCTATGTCTTGAATTCCAAGGGAGGGGTCTGAATTTAATTCCTGTCTATGATTCTTTCAGTTCTAGCACAGCTCCTGACTCATCATCTTATATATAGTAAAGGATAAATCAATGGTGTTTTCAATAAATATGTAAACAAATAAGTCCAGGCTTGCACAGATACATCAGAAGAAGAACATGAAAAGACAGAATTCATTCAGATTTCTCAGGAGGAGCCGAATAAAGATCTCTTAGTTTTTTGATCTGTGGGAGAATAGTATTTGCTTCACAGGAATGTTATGAGAATGAAATTATATAACACATGCAAAGTACTCAGCACATAATAAGTATATAATAATTAGTAGGTTGCTTTATTATTAGCTGTAAACTCTAGACAAGGAGGTGGCTTTTGTGGATGCAATAAACCATGTCTCTGAGAAGAGAGAAGAATTAGCTTTCTTAAAAGCAAAACTTGTATCTGATTCATGCTGTATGTCTCAAAAACTCAAGCATAATCTTCACACCAAGTCATAGGTAGGAATAGATTGTATTTTGTGGTAAGAGTAAAGATAGAAAAAAAGTCATTTGAATAATTTTAAAGAAATGACAAATGTAAGAATGTAGACAATGCTAATAAATAATTTTATTTGTGATTTACTACTTTGTGAGGTACAGTATTTGTGGGTTTTGAATCTGCATTGAAAAAGTGTTTTTTTTCTCAAATATACAAATTCACATTTTATTAATTGCCAAAAATTTAGCATAGAATCTCAGAATGCTAGAATATTGCCTAAATTGGATCGCTACAGGGGCCCAGGTATGATAAAATTTATGAAATGGCTAATGTACAATCCTAAATTATTTTTAAGATAACCATGTGTAGAAATTCACTGATTATATATCCCTTGAGTATATTATGTAGACAAACTTGTCATTAAACAAATGAACTTCCTTATATCATTTAAGTAGACTTAACTATAGAAATACATTTTTCTAGCATTTTCATTTGATTCTTTTTTTTTTTTTTTTTTTGGTGGTACTGGGGTTCCTGGAAGCCCTTCTATCTCCGGGCTACACCCCCAGGCCTATTTTATATTTTTTTATTTGGAAACAGGGTCTCTTAAGCCAGCGAGGCTGGCTCCGAACCAGCGTGATCCTCCTGTCTCCACCTCCCAAGCGCAGGGATTACAAGCATGTGCCACCATGCCCGGCCATTTGATTCATATAAAAAGTAGTATTCTGTATAAGAAGTTGAGAAGAAAAAATTATTATACTAGCAACCTCTTAAAAATTCAGTCTCAATAATTTCAGGTTATCTGGGTATAGTGGTGCATGCTTATAATACTAGTACTTGGGAGGCTGAGACAAGAGGATCACTATCCGTGGACAGCCTTAGCTATTTAGTGAGGCCCTTTGCAAGTCAGTGAGTCCCTGTTTCAAAATAGCATCTTAAAGCACATGATATACTTATTCATATCGAAGTCAACCACTAAACCAAGCATGGGAGGAAGAAATGGGGAGGGAATGAGGTGGGGATTGGGTGGAGGCTGGCTGGGTGATGTGTGCATTTATGCCTACCCAATTTTTTTACCCCATTATGATGTATAAATACAATGCACCAATAAAAAATTAATAATAAAAATAAAATAAAATAAAATTGCCTTTATACCCCCAAAAAATAAAATAAAAAAATTAAAAAAGGCCTGGGGATGTAACTTAGAAGCAAAATGCCCTTGGGTTCCATCCCCAGTACCACACCAAAAAAAATAATAATAATTACTTCAGATTAAAACTAAAATACAGCACAATATATTAAAAGGTAGAATTTGCCACCAATGCTATGCGTACTTAAGGATGCATTTATTACCTATGGAATAGGATAAGATGAAATGAAACATATCCAAATATCAGTGCATTTCACCAAATAGGATTAAATGCCACAGATTCAAACAGAAATTTCAGCTCCACAGTTCCCTTCCATAAGGTACACAGCAAACTTCCAACGAACCTCAGCTTCATTTTTCTCTCCTGAATAGATGAGTGATCTTCGGTGTCTCTGGGTGCTGAGGATGGATTTCCCAGGCACATTTCCAAACACTTGACATTCTTTGGTGAGAAGATATTATCACTTCTCAGTGTGGAGCCTTGTTATTAATTCAGGTGAATCATGGAAGAAGCGGGTTGTGGGTGGACCTCATGTTTCATAAGCAGCTGTGGCAGGGAGGCAGGGTGGAGGTTGGGGCAAAGATCCAGGACCAGCAAAACTGGGAAAGGTGCTGATGGAAGGATGATTTTGTCTTGGCTCCTGGGAGGGTGTGTTGTCAAGAAGTCTGGGCTACAGGGCCGAGTGCCAGCATTCCAGGTTCTTTCCCTCGACCAGACAAGGGGACAAGCACAGAGTCAATCAGAACTTGTTCCAAGAATGTCCTGAGAACACTGTCTCTGCCCTCTGGAATGAACTGCCCAGTGCAGGTCGTCTTGTCTGGAGCTCCAATTTGTGTATACTTCCAAAGTGTGGTCAAGCCTGGGGCTAATGGCCTGGAGAAATCAGTGCCTGACCACCAGGTGAATGCTAGTAGATACTTGACACTTAAAAAGCCTCCGAGCTGTGTTCCAAAACATCATTTGCACAGCAACCAGCAGAACTAAGCAAATTCTCAAGATCTTAGAGAATCTGAGTGGTCCTACTGAGCAGCAAACACACACACACACAAAAAGAAAAAACTTTTGGGGGAAACCTTCTCTACCTAATTTTTTACTTCCTTTGGAAGTTGCTCATTCGCCTATTCATTCCTCATTCAACAATAATTCAACACTTATTTGGTGCCTGCAACAGTCAAGAAACTGGAAAATAATAATAATTATTATTATTAATAATAATAAAAACAAAAGCAAAAGATATATGCTTTGTCCTGACACAGCACAGAGTCTACTATTGGTAGGAGAGCAGACAGAAATATTTACCAAAAAAAAAAAAAAAAAAGGAAGAAAGAGAAAGATGTGGTTTGTCAGATGGTGACTAGCACCATGGAGAAGAATAAAATAGAAACACAAAAGAATAGTCAGAGGATTGTTATTCTGCAAGAGATAGAGACAGAAAGCTGCTCAGGGAAAGGGTTACCTGGACAGAAACAGGTGAGTGCATAGCCACAGAGCAAAGGCATCCAGATGGGAGGAATCTAGGCCAAGACACTGGGCTTGTGCCCACAGGGAGGAGAGTGAGGCCAGCCAGGGAAAATGTGGGATGCAGAGTCGTGGGCATTGGGCTAACCCCTATGACTACCTTCTATATTATTTATGCTTTTTGTTTGTTTAATTTGTTTTTCCCTTATTGCTTTCTTGCTTATTTGTTTTGGTGAGTGATAGAAGAAGGTTTGAACAGAGGTGTGTATGATAAGGACTTTAAGCTTACAACAATCACTCCAGTGACTGTGCTAGGAATGTGCTCTCTGGACATAGGGATGGAGGTAGGAGAACATTTTGAGATGCTATGAAAAGATTCCAGGAACATGAGGCATCCTAGACACTTGATGCTCTGTGTCACATCCATATAGAGACCCAAGTGAGAGTTCAGCTGTAGCTACAGTGGACCACATTCCATCACCTCCAGAGCCTAAGTATTCTGCTCAGGTCCCCAAATAGGACAGCCTAAAAGTACCAACTCCTGGGGCCACCGTCTACCAGAGAGAAATGAGACCTCTGCACTGCTGGGCCTCCATGGGACAGTGCCGAGTCTTATTCACAGAGGCCACAATGAGCTGGCACCCCAGTCAAACACGGCATGAGCCTGCCGATTTGCACATGCTTTACAGACTTTCCCCAAAGTGGTTGTTGACCCTATATTTCTCATGTCTGAGTCTGTTTCAGGGAGATTCAAGTGGAGCTGACAAGTAGAAGATGATAATGGCTTGAACAAGGGTGGAATCTGATATGAAAGTCAGATTTTTTTGTGAAGCTGAATAAATAATCTCCATGTGTTGAAAAAACATAAAAAATAAAAGAGGAAAAAGTAATTTGTAATTTCACATTTAGAGGTAGGCATTGTTAGCCTGTTGATACATACTGTTTCTGTCACTTGATTCAAGTATGTTTGTATATGTGCATGACATGTATATAATGTTTTATGTGTAAAGAGTCATATTAAGTATACTATATTTTCAGTGATCACTCACCTAAAATATTGTTAACATATTATTTTTCAGTAGACTCAGAAAATATGCATCTAAAGTCTAATACTTTAAAGTCCACTCTCTATATAACATGCTCTACTCCAAACGGCAAACATTTTAACTAATTTTTAATTTTGATTATTTATATTTATTTTCCAACATTTCAATATTACTAACAACATTTCTATGAATTTCTTCCTACAAATAACTTTGAACACTTGTCTGATTATCTTTTATAATAAATTTCTAAAAATGAGACTACTCTATCAAAGCTTGTTTACAATTTTAAGTACTTTACATATTGCCAAACTCACTGCAGCAAGCTTTTGCTAATTGACATTCATATGAGCGCATGTTTTTCCTTAATCATTAGCAATAGTCTAATGTTCTTTGGGAGGAGTGGAGTATATCATAATCCTCCTATGTTTCTATTAGTTTTAATTATTTGATTTTTAATTTAATTAGATGCTTGATTTTTTAGGATTAGATGATTTATTAGCATTTAAGTAATTGAAATATTCCATGTGCATTAATGAGGATTCTAATATTTAAACTATTTAATATCTTTTTTCTTATAAAATAAAACAAAAAATTTAACCCACTAGAAGTTCTGTACCATATTCTGATTAGAATTGCTATTGCTGTTTCCTTGTTTTCTATTATAAAATAAATAATACATTTCTCATACGCATAAGGTAAACCAAGGTGGCTCACACAATTTTCAGAGCAACAACAATTTTCCAGAAGAATATTCTATTAAATTCCAGATTAACAATGCACAGGCCTGATTTCAGCTCACCAAGTACTGTGTGCATGTATGTCGCTATTACCATGAACTACATTATAATGTAAGACTAAAATAAAATAATAAAAGTATTTTTTAAAAACCCATCTCAAAAATATTATCCATTATCTGTTTTCATCTTTGTCTGCCAATTTTAGAAAAATGGCTAGTTTTTTATGATTTTTAAAAATTTATATTTCTGTAATTACTAATAAAGATAAAATACAAATAAATTACATATGTATACAGATAAGTGTGTTTTCCTGTCCTAAGTTTTGTACCACTTTTATTACAATGCCTGCCTTTTTACAGATTTGAGAGAGCTTTTTCATAATAGTTATTAAATATTTTGCAATAAGAAGAAAGAAAAATAAGCATGCTATCCTAAAAATTATAAAATGGAATAAAATGGCTGTTGTGTAAATGTTTGCCCCAGATTATCATTTCTCTTAGCTTCTATTTCTATAGAAAATGTTAATTTATTATCTCTAAAAATAATTATCTTAATCTCTAAGGAACTTTATTCTTTGGTATTATGCTCAGAAAGAATTTCTTTACCCTGCATTTTCTTCTGGTTAGATTATAGATTCATTTTTGTGGTATTTGGATTTCTAGTCTATTTGGGATGTTTTTTCATATAAGGTCTCATATTTAGGGTTTTATTACTATGTTTTCCTAATTTGATAGCCACCGCTGTCAATATCATATACTAAATAATGACAACAACAATAATAGCTCACCTTTTTTAGAATTTACTAAGTGAAAGATTTTGTTTAAATATATTTATACATGGTAAATGATTCCTCTATTCCATCTGATTTGAAAGTCTACTTCCACCATGGAGTAAATTATTTTATGCCTTGGGTCTGTTCCTTCTCTTGAATTTGATTTCTAAAGCAGATGTTTCACAAGCAGCTAGAAAGGGCTTCCCTCTTCTGATCTCATCGGGTGAGAGATCTATGCAGGGAAGGAGGCAGTTTAAAGCTCGTTGAGGATGGGATTTTCACTCTCTGCTGTCTATCTTTTATTTGTGTTCCTAATTGTCAAGGTGTCATGTTTGATTTATTTTAGTTCGGTTATTTTTATTTCCCTATAAAAATGATACATATTAAGGTAGAGGTAGAAAACTAGAAGATAGCTATAATACCACCACTTTTAATTTTCTAGAGACTCCTACCAGCCTTATTTCCTGGCGCAGGTAGTGAAGAAAGTGGAAGATTTTGCACACTTGTGATTATGTCAGACATATGATTTTATTTTTCTCATGTACCATGATCATACTAATATTTTTTCACAGTAAGCATAAAAGCCTTAAGATTAATACTATTCTAATGGAAGTGCCATAGTTAATTATGCTAATAGATGTCTTAGTTGTTACATTTTTTGTAACTCTGTAATGCCACAATAAACATCTTTGTGCATGAAGTTTTTCTTTATTTAAAATTATCCCTTAGTATAGGATTTCATTAGTGGCTATGTAAGGTCAAAATCCATGATAACCTTACTAATACATGCTTATAAAATTGCTTTCCAACTTATCATACCAATGTACATTCCAACAATATGTGACCTTGCATCAAAAAGTTAGGTCTATGTTACACACAATCGGTTTTGCCTTTGGTTACATCACTTGAGTTTTACGGCCCATAGAAATCACTCTCTCTGGTCTCTGATTACAAATCCCACCCATAATTTCAGCCATTTTACAGAGAATCTATCCCTATATAGGATACTAACCCTTGATGCGAAACTTAAAGAAAGAGCCTGTTTTCATAAATGTGATGGTTTCTGCATCAGGGAATAACCTGCCCTGGAGCTCTGACTGGGCACACAGGCCACCTGAGTAGATCTTATGCTGCTGGATGTTGACAGTCAGTTTGAAAGGTGACTGTCTCTCATCATTCAAGGAACAAAACAGGGAAAGCCAGGCAAAGGCTACATCTGGGCTGCACCTCATGGAAGAGGGTTATTTCAAGAGGAAAACCCCAGAATCCTGGACAGGATGGCAATTCAGCTCTCAGAGAAGGAAACATGACTAGATTCAAGAGAGTAGGGAATCAGAGATAGCAGTGCTGAGTCTAAAATCTCACCAGCTGGGCTCAGTAATTTTCTACCATATTTGCTTTGGAAACTTAAAAGGGACTGGGCTTACAGGTAGGAGTGCATAAGTGAGCCCAGTTCTAATTTATTTGTTTATTTATTTATTTGTATTACTACCACTATTACTACTACTACTACTACTACTACTACTACTACTACTACTATTTGGTGATGGTGCTGGGGATTGAACCAGGGGCATTCTATCTGAGCTATACTTCCAGAATGAATTTATTTTATTTTTTATTTGGGAACAGAGTCTCGCTCAGTTGCTGAGAGCCTTGTTTGTTGAGGCTGGCTCTTCAAACTTACAATACTCCTATTTTAACCTCCCAAGTACTAGGATTGCAGACATGTACCACCATGCCTGGCAAGCCCAGTTCTCAAAAACTGGAGGAGACTGCCTCAAAGAAAAAGAGGCAAGAGATTAGAGAGGATGTTCAATTCATTTGTTTTTATTTGTCTGTTTTGTTTGGGTACTGGAGATTGAACTCAGGTGCATTCTACCTCCATGCCACAACCCATCTCCCTGTCCTTTTTATTTTTATTTTATTCATTTATATTTATATTTATCTATCTATATGGCTGAGAATCTCCCAAAGTTGCTGAAGCTTGTCTCAAACCTGCAATCCTTCTGTTTCAGGCTCCCAACTCCTGAGATACAGGTCTGTGCCACCATGCCCAGCGTACGCTCAGTTTTTAACAGAATATGGAACATTACATTCAAAATGGCCTCTGATGTCTCTACACATTGGAAAAGGCCTTCAGCAAAGAATATGAGCCTTAGTCCCCACTATTTTGGTAGCTTCAGATAGATTCATTTTTTAAAAATTTTTTATTGGTGCATTGTAATCATGCATCTTAATGGAATACAAGATGGTAAAGGCATACACGCACACATCACTCATTTGATAGATTTCTTAAATGACTGCCAAATATCCTCAAACCTTGAGTGAGGACCACCCTAGAACACTGATTTAAAGACAATGTGAACATAAACTGTAGCATGATAACAAAATGATACAAATAACATAATCATCAATGTGAACAATGATCATATATCAAAATAATACATCAAGCTGGGCGTGATGGCACATGCTTACAACCCCAGTTCTTAGAAGGCTGAGACAGGAGGATTGCTGATTCACCAACTTAATGAGACCCTGTTTCAAAATAAAATATAAAATAGGGTTGAGTGAAAATCTCAGAGGTAAAATGCCCTGAGTCCATCCCCAGTGCCAACAAAAAATATATATGATAATGCCAAAAATATTGAAAATAATAATAAACATCAAATATAAAATTGAGTTTAAAAATTATACATGACCTTTATTATACATAATAAAGCTATGTTTTAAAGGAAGGGTATTATACCACAAAATTTAGAATAAATCTATTGGCTGGACGAGAGGACAAGCTATGTGTTGGAAGGAATTGACATAAGCAGATGAGAGTCTCTGATCATGTTTTAGTTCTAAACTTGTGTAATAGATTTATGGAAGCAATTATAGATTAATTAACAAATAAATAAGCCAAGAAATACCCTTCTACTTTTTATTTTTTATTTATTTAGTAAGTATTTAATCCATAAAAAATAACCCATCCCTCTGTGGAACTGACATACATGTTGGGGAGACAGACAAGCTAAACAGCTACCAAATAGATGTATAGTGCTATAAAAGGGCAGGTTTTGCTAATTCCTGTGAAGCAAAATAAAGTCATACAGTAGCCCAGAGAGGGCCAGGGGCAATCACAGAAGGAGAGGTCAGGGAGGTGTTCCCTGTGGATGTAGCCTCTCAGAGAAGACTGGATGGAGTGAGGGTGGAAGCCCTGAGTTCCCTGAGAGAAGTGTTTCCAGAGGGAAAACCAAAGGGAAAGACATGGGATACCAAGACATGAAGCATCTTTGAAGTCAGCAAAAATGCCAGCACGTGTCGAGCAAGCAAAATGATTGGAAGTAGGTAAGCGTTAACCAGGTCTAGATCCAGAAGGGTTCACTAAGCCGGGCGTGGCGGTGCGTGCTTGTAATCCCAGCTGGTTACAATTTGGGACACTGAGACAGGAGCATTGCGGTTCGTGGACAGCCTCGACTACTTAGTGAGGCCCTTTGCAACTCAGTGAGATCTTGTTTCAAAAATTTTTTAAAAATGATAAAGAGGGGTTCTCTAGGTTTTGAGAACTTGAGATTTTATTCTAATGGTAATAGGAAGTCATTGGTAGGGCTTTGAGCAGGAAAGTAACAAGAACTGTTATACCACTCCAAAGGATCTTCTCAGTAAACAGACTGTTCAGGGTCAAAATCAGGCAACCTAAATCTCTTCACACAATCTTCTATGCCGTTCCTTTCTAGTACAAGCAAGCTACCAGCTGCATCTCAAAATCAATCTCTCTCTCTCTTTCCCTCTTTTCTTTTCTCACTTTCCCTCCTTGCAAGAGCATTTAGAGATGTATACATGTAATAATTTTATGTGTATTTTATAACTTCAAGATAGATGATACTCTAAAGCTCTGGAAGCTGATGAAAGTGCTTGAAACACTTAGCTGCCATATAAGTGTGTCTTGTGTCAAAAATATGAGTACCATTTTGTTCTAAAAACAAAGCTTTTTCTATATGACAATATTAAACCAAATGAAAGTATTACCTTGTGAGATTAGTACATATAAAAAAACTTTTTATTGACAAGGACCCTCTGCACTAAGCACTTACTTTTGGCTAATCAAATATATCAACTTTGTTAATTAAGCACACAGATAAAAACCCAACTCATGGATAGGCTAATATTATTTTTCTGGAGTGGACAGATAAGTCTTGGGCCATGAAATGATGCCTCTCCCAAGGCTTTCATGACTTTCCTTCTGGGTTTTATCTCACTAAAGCAAGAATATTTTTAAAGATCTTGACACAATACTGGTGAGTGAAGGACATTTCTGGATTTGAAGATCTTCCTTGAGAATCACCCTATCACAGTGGTACACAAATCTACAAATTATTTATCAGAGCTAGTTCCTTCCGTGTGAGAAGCCTCACTATTAATTTAGGTCTCTCTCACATTATCTTTCAGCAAATGTCTTCACATATAGCAGGAATATTCTGGCCTTCTCATCTTCTTCTCATTCCCTTTCCCGAATTTTTAGAACCCAGGTAAAGGCCCTTTGCAGACCTCCCTTTTCTAGAACCCAGATAAGTCCTATCAATCTCAGAAAATTGCTGATTACCTTTCTCAGCAAACACCTATAGATTTAGTTATCTGGGCTATGCAACCTGTCATTTAATTATAGCATTGTTCTCTCACTCTTGCATAATTTGAAAGTATGGCTGCTAACGTGCTATATGTTATCTACATTTGTCTGTATTTTGCTAGGTTCCTGGGAAAGTTTTGATCATGCAGAAGACAATAAAACTTGACCTGAAATATACAAATCAAGGCTGGGCAAGGTGGTGCATGCTTGTAATCCCAGCATTTGGGAGACTGAGATGGGAGGATCGTGGTTCGAGGACAGCCTCAGCTACTACTTAGTGAGGCCCTTTGCAACTCAGTGAGATCCTGTTTCAAAATAAAGAATAAAAGCTGGGCGTGGTGGCGCAGGCTTGTAACCCCCATACTTGGGAGGCGGAGACAGGAGGATTCTGCAGGTTCGAGGCCAGCCGCGCTGGTGTAAGAGACCCTGTTTCAAAAATATAAGATAGGTCTGGGAGTGTAGCCCAGAGGTAGAAGGGCTTCCAGGAGCCCCAGTACCACCAAAATAAAAAATAAAAAAAATTAAAAAAAATAGGTCTGGGGGTGTATCTTGGAGGTAGAACGCCCCTGGGTTCTATCCCCAGTACCACAAAAAGTTTTAAAAAAGAAATATACAAAATTATTTAGATTAAATTAGTGTAGTACCTGCCCACTAAGCCTCTTGGAAATTGTAGCATCTTCAAAAACATGGTGCATTCTTAATTCTAAATGGAATAAGTTCTGGACAAGCTACTACTTATAAGTCATTTGAGTTATTAAAGGCAGCAAACTAGGCTGGGCCACCAAGTGGACATTCTGGAACATTATTGGAATTTAGGCATGGGCTCTGCATTACTGGGCTACTGAAGTCTTACTGGCTGAAATCCAGTAAGGATTTCAATCCTTGGGATGGTCCAGCCTCTGGGCTCCACTGTGCCGGCTGAAGGGCAGGATTACTTCCTGCCCTTCAGCAGAATTTGGCTGTGTGTGTCTGCTTTAGCTGGGAACGTTCATTATTTCTATTTGTACCTGAGACTATATTTATGGATAATCTATTGAAGGAGGAAATATAGCTCAGGTGAGTGGGAATGACAGGGCTGTATTTAATGGCTACAGCGAATAACCTTCTAACGGCCAAAAGAGTGTCATATCTCACAGTTATGATGTCTTCAAAAGGTGATATTTCTGGCTGTGTCATCATAGCTGTGAAAGGCATTTTCTCAGCATCTAAGAAAAATGGGAAGAGCGAGGAGTGATGGAAGTGTGCTCCAGACAGCTTGATATGAATCACACCAGCTCAGCCTCAACTTCTTAAGGAAAGGCATTTGAGGTTGGGAGAGGGGTATATAGGAAAGATCCAGAACCCCCCAGCTTTCAAGGTGGGTGGTTCAGCGCTATGCCTTGGGGAAATAGCTTGGGAAAGCTGGTTTTCTGTGATGGCCCCACTCCACTTCTGTATAGTACACATCCTCCAACACCTTGTTCCTGGTCTATTATCTTATACCACCTGCTGATGCTATCAACACTCCTTAGGTTTCCAACCCACCTATAAATGGGGACAGAGTTCCTCTTGATGTCTTTGGAATTATGCTGGATGTTATGAAGGTACAGGAATTACAACACACTATCCTGACCCTCTGTCTCAGATGATTCTTCCTCCAAGCACACAAATTATACAGAAGCATGTTCTTCTAGATAATTACATTGCAACCGCACACACAGAGACTCTCTGCAGGATGTAGCTATGACTGTATTTTCTCTATTTTTGTGGAAAGAGTTGACTCTGAGTTTCAGCAAAAATATGATCATTACCCCAAACTCCCAGTTCTCTTTGATTCCTCCACCAGTGCAGTTCTGAAAATGCATTTTGTTTTTCTCTACTTTCCTGCCTTCAAGTCTGAGGTCTGACTAGAGTTAGGACACTTCTTATCTGTAATTTCTTAATATAATCTAGTCTCTCTGTGCCTGTGTGCGTGCGTACATGTGTGCGCGCACACGCCTGTGTGATACTAGGGGGTTGAACCCAGGAGCATTCTACCTCTGAGATACACCACCAGCCCTATGCTTTTTTTTTTTCTTTTGAAACAGGTTCTCACTAAGTTTCTGGGGGCCTTGCTGAGGCTGGCCATAACCCTGCCGTCCTCCTGATTCAGTCTTGCCTAACTAGTCTCTTATTTTGATCCAAAAATGTTGACTGATATTGTTAACACAAAAGTGTCTTGTTCACTGATTATCTCACATAGTTTATCTCTAAAAACAAAAGAGCAAGAAAGTGCTGTGCATTTCTTTATACCCCATGGCATGTAGCCCAGATTAGGTTCAGCTACCCCCTCTTGATTTGTCAAATTTGATTTCTGATTGGAGCTCATAGTGCCTTCATTCCTAATATCACTCTGAATTGAATTAATCCTTTTGCTATATAATCCCTATTATTACTTCAATAAGAAAAACAAATTTTTTTACTTTCCTTGCTTGTCATAAATAAAGATACCAAGGCTCAGGATAATGCTTTTATGTCCAAAGTCATAAATCTCTCACAAAGCAGTGTTTTTTTTTTTTTTTCTGTGTGCCACTTTTTCTCACAATGCTATGCAGCATTACCATAAGGAAATAAGAAACAGGATGTAGATGATATTATGTGAATCATATTTAAACCATAATATAAACTTGAGTGTATATTACAGAGAAATAGTCTCAGCCATAGGAAAGTTTAAAGCTTAGGGTAGTGTCTAAGACAAAGAAAAACATTTAATAAATATCACTTATTTATAGTAGTAATAATAATATTTTTATATTATACACTTATTACTGTTTATATCTTTCAAAAACTTTCCTAGTACAGCATAGTTAAATGAATTGGGAATAAAAGGAAGACATAGATATATGCGAGAATACTTTGAATAAGTCCCAAAATATTTCTGGTACATCTTCTCTGCCCTGCTCACCACCAAATCTTCTCCCCCACATATACTCAAAACTTCTACCATCTATTACAGAAATCCATAGAATGTGGGAGATCAGTAGAGAGGTTCTTCAAAACACTAGGAATGTAACCACCCTATGACCAAACTGTACCACTCTTCAGTATCGGTATCACAATTCACAATAGCCAAGTTACGGAACCAATCTAATCACCTGTTAACAGATGGACAGATAAATAAAATCTCTCTCTCTCTCTCTCTCTCTCTCTCTCTCTCTCTCTCTCTCTCACACACACACACACACACACACACACACACACACACACACAGGAGTTTTATTCAGCCATAAAGGACAAAACTATGTCATTTGCACCAAAATGGATGGAACCAGAAAACATGCTAAGATCAACCAGACTCATTAAATGAAGGGTTTCCTCTCATGTGTAGAAGCTAGAAGAAAAAAGATAATGGTCTTTACTAAAAGGGAGACTAGTAAAATAGTGAAAGGAGATCAGGGAGGGAAAAAGAGAGGGAAAGGGGAAGAAAATAGACCAAATAATGTTAGGTACAATAATGAATGTATCACTATCAATTTCACTATCATATACAATTACAAGGTACAATTAACATTAAATAATCAAAAACAAGAGAAATAAATACATAGAACGTGAATCCAAACTTAAAGTGGAATTTGATCAACAAGCATGATTTGATTCTTCCTTATTATTTTGCTAGTATAATGATGAGAATAACAGCACAGTTGACCGGTCACTTTTCATTATAAACAAACTTCTTGGATCTGGTCCTGCAACATCTCTGGTTAGAAGCCACAGCACTGGCAAACTGCTTGCAGCATGACAGGGGCCTTCCACATAATAAAGGAGGAATGTTGACCCAAAAGAACAGAGCCACACATATCATCCACAAAATATGCAATGCAGAGGGGACACACACAGTTTGCTGCATTTTGAGGACTATTGCAGAATATTTTGTGGTTTTATTGCTTAGGAGAGTTGTACTTACCTCAAATAGATGGCAGCAGGGTTTGGGGGACAAGCCCCCTCAAAATGACAGTGTCTTATAAACAAAGTTTAAGAGGAATTAGGATCCCTGTTCCATGGCTTCGAAAGAGAGCTCATTTTCCAAGATATGCACGCAACAGCTGAAGTGTTTTCCCTTAAGTGTTTTCCCTTAAAGCAATTTAGAAGTCACAAAAATCATTGTTCATCTCTTTGATTTCCCCAAATCTAAACAAGTCAGAATAACTTGAGTGAAAGCCTGGTGGAAAATATTACAGATAAGACTGTGAATGTGCAAGCTTTAAATCACAGACAGGGCAGGTAACTTGGTTCTGTTTGTTTACTGGAGTTTCCATGAACACATAAGAACAATGTTCCGTTTATTGTGAAGCTTTCTTGTTTCAAGCTATATTTAAGTGTTTTTATTCGTTGCAACCCAGACTTTTCCATTAAAGTTTCTGTTTCTGATGAACCCTTGGGTTTTGAAAACAGTGAAATTTCATCTATTCATGAAAAATGCAGGAGATAAAATAATTCAAGACAGTTATTTTACATATACCCAGGTTATTATTTATTTATTTGTTTGTTTATCTATTTATTTATTTATATTGGAGATTGAACCCAGGGGCATTCTACCTCTGAGTTACACCCCAGCCCTTTGTTTGTTTCTTTTTGTTTTTGTTTTTCTTGAATATATATTAACATTTTTTTATTTTTATTGGTACATTGTCGTATACATCTTAATGGGGTACAAGATGGTAGAGGCATACACCCACACATCACTCATTTAGCCCTTCCCCAATTCCCACCCCATTCCTTCCCCCTCCGTTCTTCTCATGTTTGGCTTACTGATTGATATGTTTATGAATGTTCATCATGTAAATTAGGAAATTTCCCTCTTTCCCCCATCTCATCCTCCTCAGTTAGGTCGCCTTATTTGCTCATCTATATTTTCTCCTTCCTCATCTAGAGTTCTTCCTATGATCCTGTTTCTCCCTAGTTTTTTGCAGGGTCTCACTATGTTGCTGAGAGTCCTGCTAGATTGCTGAGACTATCCTCAAACTTGCAATCCTCCCTAAGTACTGGAGTTACAGCCATGTGTCACAATGCCTTGGCTAGAAGAAGTGTTTTTAGTAGATGTGATCTCATACAGCAAAGTCTTCACCACAGATGATTGGAGTATATAGGTGCTGATCCTAGGATACAGATTTCAAATGCTGTGCACTAGGTGCCTGTGTCTGCATTCTCTGGCTCTTTTCTCAGGCCATGATCTGACACTTTCAGTGGGTAGTATGACTAACTATACCATTTCCTTCTCTAATTTTGCTGTTACCAACTGCCATGAAATCCAAGCCAAATAAAATTTATGGGGGCTTTCAAGTGCTTCTTCTAGGAATCAAGGGCTCAGATCTTTGTATAAATACTTGTGGAATCTATTTTGCTACCAAAGAATCACTGTTTGCTTCTTCTTGATTCTATCTCTGAGAATCGACAGTCAGTGAGATTAGAGACAGTGAAATTCCAGATAAGTGATGTGTTACTGATCTATACAGACTATCATTTATTTTTAAATACCTATGGCTTTGTATAACTTTCACAGATTATAAATATAAAAATCATCTAATAACAGCCACCATCCATGGCAAGTGTTCCAATGTCAGCTTTTCAACTTCTGTGGTACCAATGGATACACTCTAAAACTGCAATGGGTACTGTGTTATCATCATTTAAGAGTGGTAACTGAAGCTCTTGGAAGTGAAAGTATTCATCTATGATCACAATATGCAGAAAGGAGATTTGAACACAAATGTGGCTTGTGTGTAAGGCCTGTGTTATTTCCATTTTACCATGCCACAGATAGTAATTCAAAACATTTTAAACTATGGCAAGATTATCTTGGGATTGTATTTTCCAGTTTCTTGGCCAAACCTCTTTTAAATATTATGCTTTCAGAATATGTGACTGTTGTACATGTATTTTTAAAATCTGCCAAGTAAAGTTATTGCATGGAAGTCACTGAAAATAGCCATGATGAGGAATCTCCCATTAGAAAAGAACAAAGGGACACAGTTTACTAAGGGGATTCTGAATTCCTCTCACCCATCCCTCTCTCACTTTCTTGCTTTTTCTCCCTCATCTATTTAATTTAATTATGAATAGGCAATACATGTACATTGGTTCAAAAAGCAAAACTTATTCTGAGAAAATATAGAATCTCCTTTCTTTTCTTTGTCCCTATACCACACCACCACACTGACACTACCACCACCACCACCTACCTTGGCCACCACAGGCTTCTACATTCTTCCAGCACTTGTTTATCTTTGTATAAACATTTCTTTTCAAAAGATAGCACAACATTCACCAAGTTCTTATTTAATTATCCATATACTTTGGTGATCTTTCCATATCACTACATCAGAAATTTTCTCATTCTTCTCTTTGTAACTTCAAGTGTATTCTATTTTAGGGTATAATGCAATTTATTTGAGCACTCTTCCATTAATGAAACTTTGAATCGGTTTTATTTGTTCTCTCTTATCAACAGTGCTTTACGAATTACTTTGGGCAAAGTTATTCTACATTTATGCAAGTAATTTAGAGTAGAGTCTCACAAATAAAAATAAGAGTCCAAAAGGACATATATTGGCAATTTTAAATATTTTCCAGCTGTCCTCCACATTTGCCCTTCCACTGTGAATGAGAGTGCCTCTTGCTCCACAGCCTTGCAATAGACTACAGTACTAAACATTTGGATTTTTGCTCATCTGTTAAGTGAAAATGACATCTCAGTAAAATTCAAGCTTGCATTTCTCTTACTATGAGAAATACAGAAATTTTTTTATGTGGTACTAGGAATTGATCATAGGAGCACTCTGCCTTTAAGTTATACCTTCAGCCCTTCTTAATTTTTGTTTTGTTTTGAAACAGGTTCTCTAGGTTGCTGAGAATCTAACAACATTGCTGAGACTGCTCTTCCTGTTTCAGTTTCCCAAGTATTTAGATTACACACCTGTAAGAATTCTTTTAGCCAGGCGTGGTGGCGCACGCTTGTAATCCCCGCACTTGGGAGGCGGAGGCAGGAGGGTTGCACAGGTTCTAAGCCAGCCGTGCTGGCTTAAGAGACCCTATGTCCAAATAAAAAGTATAAAATAGGTCTGGGAGTGTATCCCGGAGGTAGAAGGGTTTCCAGGAATCCCAGTACCACAAACAATTTTCTTTTATGTATTTAAAAAGTTATGTTTCTTGAACTGCATACTGCTTATTCATTTGCTTTACTTATTTCCTATCAGAAATTATATTAAATGACCAAATACAAGTATGTCATTTGCCTTTTGACTCTGCTTATGGTGAAGTTTTGTTATTGCCATGCAGAAATCCTTTTTTTAAAAAAAATGATCATATTTACTAATCTTTTCTCTATGTTTCCTGGATTTTGAGTTGTGGTTATATGGAGTGTGTGTGTGTGTGTGTGTGTGTGTGTGTGTGTGTGTGTGTGTGTGTGTTATGTGTGTATATGTGTGTGTTTATGTATATGTGTGTGAGTGTGTGTGTGTGTGTGTGTGTGTGTGTGTGTGTGTTATAGAGGACTTAAGGATGAGGTCTACCTCCAAACTATAGCCCCAGCCTCCTTTTAATTATTGTTTTGTTTTTAAACAGGGTCTTGCTAGGTTGTTAAGAGTCTTAGTTGCTTGAAACTGCAATCTTCCTGTCTCTGCCCCCAAAATATTAAAAGTATACACCATCACATCTGGCTATAGGGATTATTTTTGACACATTGTACAATCCTCTAGATTTTATGACATCTAAGTTTAGACCACAATATAAAGAACACAAGAAAGGGGCTCAGCAAGCCCTTGAACCCAGGTTGATGCTCATTGTTAGAAAAACACTGCCAAATTACATGACCTCTTTGGACATCGAGCTAAAGAATCAGCCATTGTCCACTTGCATAGTGAGTGTTATAAGAAAGTAGCTTGTTTTGGAAATAGAAACTGCTTTATAATTGGACAGCTAAACTAATCCTTCCTAATTGATTGAGGAAAAACTGAGCATAAGCAATTTAACTGTGTATTAGTTGGCTCAGGATACTATAGCACAATATCATAGATTGCAAGACTTAAGTAACAGAGATTTCTTTTTTCACAGTTGTAGAGGCTGGGGAGTCTAAGGTTAAGAGACTAGCCAATTTTGTTTCTGGTAAGGGGTTTCTTTCTGATATGAAGAGTCCTCTCGCTGTGTCCTCAAATGACAAAAATGTGGGATATCTCTCTCTCTCTCTCTCTCTCTCTCTCTCTCTCTCTCTCACACACACACACACACACACACACACACACACACACATACATATCAGGCCGCAGATCCTATCATCTATTAGAAGTTTATCCTTATGACCTCATTCATCCATACTTATTTCCCATAAGTTCTATGTCCAAATACAGTTGCAATGTAGTGGTATATAATTCCATCCATAGCAAACAGGATAAAAAAAATTAGCCAACTTTGCAATGTAGAAGCAAAATTCATATATATATATATATATATATATATATATTGTATCATTCAAAAACTTTAGAATGATCACATCAGAGAAATAAAGAAAAAACGCAGAGGTCAGAATCAGAGTTTATTGTAACTAACATTTGCTTTGTTTAGGCTTTCATTTTTAAGGCCGACTAAAAATGAGAATGGAGACTGGAGAATGTTTTCCCAAGAAAAGCATATCAAGAGAGCCTGATTGAATGCTGGCTGTGAGTAGCACAATTAGGCGAGATGCAGTGCACCTGCTCAGCTTTGCACTAGGTGAGGATACTGAAGAATTCTGGCTCATCACCACTACAGACTTTCTCTTAACCCTCCCTGCCTGGTAATGCTCAGTTTTGGAGGCCGGATTCAATCCACATAATATGCAGAAGAGCCAGCTCTTCAAGTATAGTAAAAATATTATGAGGCTTTCCATTGGCAAAATGCAAATATAAAAAGTAACAACATGCCCTTCATCCACTAATTTTATAATTCTTTTGAGACAAGCTGTAAAGTTTTTTCACCTGATTTTATTTCTCTTTCTTTATATACACACATAATGTTTCCCATTGTGTTCTTTATGTTTACAGATAGTCTGTTTGCTCCATTACTTTCCTAAATCAGTTGGAAATCACTTGCAATGTTCCCAGGGCTAAACAAGATTAAAAACAGGAAAGAGCGACAAAATGAACAGCAGAGAAGGTATGAGGCAAGCTATTGTCATGTGGTTATAAGCCCTCTCTTTCTGAGGCATAGTGAGACCTTGACAAAGGTAATGGTCAGTCTGTTGATAAAAGCAGTATCCACATACATTACTCTTTAATTTTAAGAAGGTGGCAACACTGACCGCCAAATTTGATCAAAACAATGAGTTGAATAATTAAGTAGCCCAGAACTTTTATCCTTATTTTCTAGATAACTATGAACCTAGGGCTTCAATATTTAGAATTCAAGTTACCACTCTAGTTTGTGTTTTGGATATTCCAGGTTAATGTATCATTTTGTTTGCTCTACCTAGAGTCAGCATGAAGCTATCTAAAATGGCATGATTGGCCAAATCACAGCCAGCCAGAAACTTGCAGCCTCAGGCAATTACTGAAGAAAAGAAACGAGAGCTTTGGATCTACATAGAAAACTATACTAGTCGTGTCTGATCACGTTTATTTATTCCAAGAATTATCTGATAAAGGTGGTTCAGACAGCCTGTGTCTGTACAGAACAAACAGATACCAAGAAGCCAAGGATTCTAACTGCACTGAAAGGTTAAAATTTGGTCAAATCAATATGCTGTAGGCATATTCTCCCTGGCAAAAGGAATCTTTCCATGGATAGTCTTTAATTAAGTACCAACAATTGTATTTTGGATAAAGAGTAGGCAAAGTGGATTCAGAAAGTTAGAGAATTCTCAAGAGGAGAAAAGTAGAATGATAGACATGTAAAACCTGTCACAGAAGCAATAAAGAAAAGTGACTATAATAGAAGGCACCTGTTCTGATTTGGCTCTGGAATATCTTCCCCTTCACATACACGCACAAAAGTGTGTTGTGTTGAAAGCGTGGTCCCTAATGCAGCCATCCCCCATGGTTCTGAGGTGGGGCACGGCTGGAGGAGGTGGGTCACTAAGGGCATGACTGTGAGGACTACATCTGTCCCTGCCTCCCTGCCACATTTGGCTTCCTAGCCTCCATGAGCTGAGCAATTTTTCGCCATTGTGTCCTTCCACCATGAAGCCTAACTCACCTCAGGCCCAGAGCAATGGAGTTGATCAACTATAGATAGACCTCTGAAACCAGGAGCCAAAGTCTACTCTTCCTCTTCTATGTTGTTCTCATCAAGTATTTTGGTCACAGTAATACAAAGCTAAATAACACAGCACCAAAGCCTACATACACTGCAACCACAATTGTAGCAGGTACTCAACGGCTCCCTCCAACCACAAAAGACTCTGCATATAAAATCACAGAATTATAGACTCTAAAGTGTGTGTATAGTGATCATAACATTTTTTACATACTGTATTTTTAAAGAATCTGAAAAGCAAATGAAAAAAAGGAGCATTTGTCCATATTCCCACCACCCACAATTAGCCATCTTGGTATCTTTGGTGTTCTTTTCTCCAGAAACCAGATGCCTTGTGCTGATACTGGATTTTTCACATGTCCCACTGCAAAGACTCACTGGGGTTGAGCTCTAAAACCCAAGAGACTTTCTTCCTGTTCTGCTTCATCTAACCTTGCCAAAATTGTGCTCTCTTCCTTCCCCTCCAGGCTTGGCTTCCAGATTTTCAAGGATGTAGCCAGTTAATCTGATAAGGATTCTATGCCAATGTGCTGATTAATGAATGCAAGTGTGCAAATGGTAACACCCTTTCCTCTCTCCTGGGTGATCTGTATATGTTACTGTGAGATGCTTATTGGAGCTCTAAAGTTTTACTCAAATGAAAATGTAGGCCACTGAGGAAGCCAATAGAGAGCTCTTTGAGGGAACGTGCACATGACACTAAGTGGGAAAACACTTAACTGCAACTAATACTGAGTCAGATCTTGGCTAGATAATGACAATCAGTGATTTAAAAAAAAAAAGGCTTGGAGTTGCAACCCAAGCCAGTTATTGAGAGGTCCTGGATAAAACTTGGCCCTAAAGGTTCTTGTGAGCTAGAATAGGGCAGGCAAACATTAGATGCACTATGGAAGTCTCACAACAGCCTTGTGTCCTCTGAGCTGCCTTTTTGCAAAGAGGAAATGATAACAGCTCAATTAGGTCAGATCTACTACAGAGGATTGAACAAAATAACAAAGGCAAAGGCTTGCTATATAAAGAATTATAGGACACTCAAAACCCTCTGAGACTATCTATGCCATCCCTTGCTAAGCTGAGGCTTAGATATGTATAGAAAGGCATCTGCCTTCACCACAATTCTGGGTTTAAAGATCACTATAGTGGATGTTCTAGCCCCAAGGTGTACGGAAAACTTCTGACATTGCCAGTGTCTGCATAGTCCGAGATGATGGTAAGATGACAAAATGAGGGGACAAACTTAATACCTGCACCAAATGGCTTTTGATTGAGATTTGGACGTTATAATGAGTTTGGAAATAAAAAAAAGGTGCTAGATGAGGTTTGCATACACTTTATTATTTAAACTTCATAACAGTGATGGAGGCAGATTTTTATAGAAAAAATTAAATCTCAAAAATATTAAGTAATGGGCTCATGTTCATGTAACTAGTAAAGGATCAGAGTCAAAAATCAAATTTGGGTCTATATAGCCATAAGGAACTTCATTCTCTTATCCCAAGTTATTCCTGAAATGCAAATGAGACTGTGGACATTCAAAGATGTTTTTATTTAGGTCAGTCTCTATAATGATCATATTTCATATGTTATCATTACTAAAAGTGATGGAAAAACAATTCATCTATACACTCAGTTATACACTCAGTTATTCAATTCACTCTCAGAATTTCTTCGCTCAACCTTCTCTGCTCATTCTTTAAAATCCCTGTGATCAGGTAGCATAAAATATAAATGCTAGGAAGGTTCCACAAAGCCCGTGTTCCCTATCACTTTCAATGACTAGTTAGTTTCCATCCCAGACGTTCTGAATTTTTCTTAAATAACAGACACAAGTTAGCCAGACAACTCCACAGGCCTTTTGCCCTGTTTAAAATTATGGGGTGAGCCAGGTGTGGTGGCGCACGCTTGTAATCCCCGCGCTTGGGAGGCGGAGACAGGAGGATAGCGCAGGTTCGAAGCCAGCCGTGCTGGCGTAAGAGACCCTGTTTCAAAAATATAAAATAGGTCTGGGGTATAGCCTGGAGGTAAAAGGGCTTCCAGGAACCCCAGTACCACCAAAATAAAATAAAAAATAAAACTATGGTGTGATCACTTCTAGTTATCGGTTCTCTTCCTATAGATTCATACAAGTCAGTGTGCTTCTGAATATGAGGGCAAATGTTATGAATTCATTTTTATTTAGTCTCTATTTCACTTCTTCCCCTTCCCTCTCAAGTCGATTTTCCTATGAAAACTCTGAAGAATACAGCTATCAAGATATGCTGGGCGTAGTGGTGCACGCATGTAATCCCCACGCTTGAGAGGCAGAGGCAGAAGGATCACTCAGGTTCGATGCCAGCCGCGCTAGCTTTTTTTTTTTGTTTCCAAATTAAAAAGTACAAAAATAGGTCTGGGAGTGTAGCCCAGAGGTAGAAGGGTCTCTAGAAACCCCAGTACCATATGAAGAACAAGACTTTTCAAAGAAACACATAGTATACATAGTTTACCTTTTCTGCTAAACAGAGTAGGGCAGGGAAACTTCTGTGCTACTCCCACTGTAGGACAAATGCAACAAAAGGGAGGAATTAATATTTACCAGTACAGGAGGCAGTTGTTGATAGTTTAATATGGATTAGTAAATACTATTCTTAGATTTTCATTGGATAAACTGAGTTCTTTGAACTGAGGTAGGGGAAGATAGAGGAAACTAGAAATATATTAACCAAAGAAAAAAGGTTGAAGCCTGATGTGGTGGAATATGCCTGTAATTCCAATACTCTAGAAACTGAAATAGGAGTATTGCAGGTTCAAGCCCAGCATCAGGAACTTAGCAAGACCCTTCTTAAAAATAAAACATAAAAAGGCTGGGGTGTGGCTGGGAGCTAGAATGCTCATGTGTTCAATCCCAAGTATGATGAAGAAAGAGTAGGAAGGAGCAGAAAAGAGGGAAGAGAAGGAAGGTTAAAAGTGTGGAGTATAAGATGCTGCTATGGAAACTCCTGATTTTCTTGAAATTGCCTGGAAATCACTTTTTAAAAATAATCTGATTTTACCCATATCCCTGAAGACTAACTCATAATTTGTACCACAGAACTTTTGTCATTAATGGATAAGTCCTCAGCTAACTATTGATTGTTTGCTCTAGAATTAAAACATTATTCTAGCATAAAAATTAAAATTAATGTTTTATGTTTGCCAATTTTAGGCTCTTTGAAACACTAACCTTAAGTGAGTAAGTTTCAGGTTTTCATTTCAGATAAAAACCAATATTTTAACAGAAAATCTTTGGTGGCTATATTGTAACACAACAAAATCAATCTATGGATAATCGTTTCACTTAATGAGGCAGATAATTTGGGCTCAGAGGGATCCTATTATAATATGAATTCTTTCTAAAGAACCAATAAAAAGTATATAATGTGCATTGACCTTGGAATTAAAGGACAGTAAAATCTGACCTACTCCTGTAGTTTGTATGTAAAATAATCCCCAAAGGCCCATGTGTTGGAGGCTTGGTCTCAATCTATGGCACTATTGGAAGATAGTAGAACTTTTTTTGTGTGTGTGTATGTGGGTCTAGAGATGGAACCCAGGGGCATTTGACCTCCAAGGCACACCCCTGCACTATTTTTTATTTTTTATTTTGAAACACGGTCTCACTATGTTGTGGAGGGCCTCACTGACTAGCTGGGGCTGTCCGCATTCCTCTGGTCTCAGCCTCCTGAATGCAGGAATTACAAGTGTGCGCCACTACACCCTGCTCATGGTAGAACTTTTAAGAGGCAGGATGTAGTGGGAGAAAGTTAGGTCATTGGGGGCATGTCACTGAAGGGAATATCAGGACCCC
Source organism: Muscardinus avellanarius (assembly GCF_963383645.1). Taxonomy (NCBI): domain Eukaryota; kingdom Metazoa; phylum Chordata; class Mammalia; order Rodentia; family Gliridae; genus Muscardinus; species Muscardinus avellanarius. Next base: position 30,934,878 of record NC_137803.1, on the reverse strand, counting down.
AGCTCCTTCCTCTCCTTTTTGCTTCTCAGATACCATGTTCTGTGACCCTGCTGTGCTGCCTCCTCACAGACCCAAAATCAACGAAGCCAGCTGGCCAAAGACTGAAACTTCTGAAACCATAAGACAAAAATATATCTTTCATGCATATAAATTATTGATCTCTGATATTTTTGTCACAAATACAGAAAGCTAAAATATCTACTCTATCTAACATGGTCATTAAAATAGTGAGAAGTCATAATGACTGCACTATGACTTTATTGAGGTTCAGGAACATCATCATGATATCTTGATGAAGAGCCTTGATTAATTAGTAGTAGTTCAGACAGTGAGAAAAACGAGAGGAAGAGGACCCTAACAATAAGAGCAATAAGGGGATAGTTTCTTATATAAAATATGGGCAGATGGTCCTGGATTGCTATAATGCTTTAAGGAATCAGGTTCCTTTCACCTCACTGCTTTACAATACATTGCATCAACTTCTTCTTCTTTTTTTTTTTTTTTTTTTTTTAGCACTGAACCCAGGGGCATTCTACCTCTGACCTATACCTCCAGCCTTTCTTTCTTTCTTCCTTCCTTTCTTCCTTTCTTTCTTTCTTTCTTTCTTTCTTTCTTTCTTTCTTTCTTTCTTTCTTTCTGCTTCACTATGTATCTGAGGCTGGCTGGGAACCTGTGATCTTCCCGTCTCTGCCTCCCAAGGACTGGGATTAAGGTATGCACCACCATGCCCAGCTCTACATCAACTTCTTGATTCAAGGCATCAGCAATTGTATCCTAAGAAATAGCATAGGGAAATGAAAAGACACTTCCTACAATTTCGTAGACTCCTTTTTACTACCACCTTGTCAATCATTTGCCCACCACAGACTTCAAAAAAGGCTGGAGGTGTCATCTTTATTCCAGTGTCAATCAAAATATAAAGACTGTTATTTGGGATAACTGTGAATGAACTGATATGAGAGTATCTACCACAGCTCTATTGAGAAATAAAGCAACAAGTGGAATAGAAGCCATCAGAGTTCAGTGTGCCATTTGGTTAAAGGGAGGTTAGTTCTTTAGTTTGCATTTCCTGCATCATCTGGTAAGACATCTCCTCATGGAAGGGCTTTCCAGTTAGAAAACAATACCTAGGGATACAAGTAGGACAAAAGATGAGCCACTGGGTGATAAAAGTGAATAATGAAGTGGTCTTGAAAGAATCAAGCTTTTACTATATCCCTCAGTAGTAGACTTCCAGAAGAAAGTGAAACTTGAGCAAGACCCCAAAGAAGGCTGATATTCATAAGTAGGTAGAGAAGAGGAAGAAGACATGGAAAGTAATTCAGGATATTAAGCAACAGCACAGAAAAGAACACAGAACATTCCTGCTGCACTAGTTAGGATGGATAATTATTGTTCATTTTCAGTTTACTTTAAATATTTATTCCACATAAATGCCTTTAATGTCCAGTCTGTACCTAGCACCGTATCAACAGCCAAGATTCCACTCAGATCTTCCCCTAAGAATCATGCAGATTATTCAAATGTAGATTTTAAGAAACGATGAAATGATTAAAATTTTAGCTCATAAAAACATGTAAAATAAAGGTAGGAAATACCTGAGACATATAGATCAAGTAAAATCAAATGTGATGTTTTAAATAACTAGGTAATAGGAAAGAGAGGGTTGTAAGGTTTAAAATAAGATAAAAGCCTAAGTGAATTAGATAATTATCTCCTCTTGTCTTTGTCTATGAACTATAAAAAATTATTTCCTTCTTCACTTCTGCCACCCCTCCTTATTTTCATTACTTCTTTAATTTTTCTCAGCGTAAGTATCCCCATTAGACTCTAAACTTAAGAAAAGCCAGAAGTATACCTATCTTTGCTGCCCTACTTTCAGTCTCCAGTATATTAAAAATGCAAAATATTTGATAAATTCAAACTGAACTTAAAAAATGTGCATATACATATTTAGGAATATAACTCATATAGCACATAAATATACATATGTAGGTTCATATATAATTAAAAATAAACTTACCAAAATTGTGTTGCAGAAACCAGAAATTAAAACATTTTTGTCATTTAAACAATGACATGAAGAAACTCAGAAATGAAATGCCTATATGCAAATCAGTGATAAGAAAACCCAAGGTATATTTCACATATTAATTTCAAACTTAAGAATCAAGGGCCTACCTGTAAGTAAATGAGTTGACTTAGTCTTTTTCAAAAATCTATCTTTGGACTTTTTAATTTACAATGATTGTTGTCTTATTTATTTCTGCTACTTTTTCTCTTTATTATTGCCTTTCTTCTACTCTTTTTGTGTTGAAATCCTCAATTTTACTTTTAGATTTGTTTTGTTGTATTTTTTCTTAATTGCTATAGATAATGAGATCATTGATTTACTGATTTTTAGTCTCAACTTTTTATTATATACATTGAGGACAGTAAATTTCACTCAAAACATGATTTCAACTGTATTCCAAAAGTTTCAATATGTCATACTTTAGTTATCATTTGTTTTTATTCTATCATTGTACCTTTTATTATTTTTCTTTTGACTCATGAACTACATAGAATTTTTAAAAATTTTTTGTGGTAATGTTCACTGAACCTAGGGGCATTGTATCTCTGAGCCACACCCTCAGACCTATTTATTTTTTATTTTGATAGAAACTGTGATACTCCTGTCTCTGCTTCCCAAGTAGTAGAATTACAGGCTGAAGTCGATTCATAAATTCCAAAAATAAATATTTTCTATTATTTGAGTGATCTCTTCATTATTAACTTTTAGTTAATTCCATTTTAATCAGAAATAATCTCTGAACTTAAATATTTTAATACTTTGAAATAGTTCATATATATTTTCTGTATTTTCCATTGTTTATGCTTTGATCTAGATATCTTGCATTTCCCCAGCTTCCAGTATGCAATTTTCTCTTCTATTGTTTGCAGTCACCCATTAAAATTATTTATAGAGACCTTACTTTCTATTCCCAAGTATATTATTCTAGTGTTTTTATTTTTAATAAAAAGTATGCATCTGTGGATTTTCTACTTTTATATTCTTAAATATGCTAATGAAAGTTATATCTCAAAATATGCATAACATTTTACTGATTTTACTGTCTTTTTTTTTCTTTTACTCACCTCTTCAAATGCCTAGTAACTTTGGATTGAATGCTAGACACTTTGTAAAAACATTATAGAAGGTCTAAATGATGTTACCTTTCTCCAGAGAGAATTGATTTGTGATTCTTACATGCAGTTAACTTTAATTTAACCAGATATCAAATTATTTGGAGCTAGATTTTTATCACTATGAGTTGTAGTCTTTGTAGTTTACAGTTACAATTAAGACCTTCAAAAATTCCAAATAAAAGCTTAGAACTATTCACCAGATCTCCTTTTTCTTGTTGAATGCTAAACTATAAGATTTTGTTCTTCTCATAATTTTTGTCCACAGAAAACTTTTTAGCTCTTTATAGCTTTTTTGTGTGTTTTCTCTTTGACCTTTAACCACTTATAGCCTCTTGCTTAGAAATCATCACATGCTTTAAGAAAAACCGTAAGAAGGCTAAATTCCTTGGGTATTTTGACTCTCTGGGATTGTGGTTGTCCAAATCCTGATTGCACCAGAAGCCCTTAACTCCATTATTCTTCTTCCCAGCTTCAGATATTGTTAGATTTTTCATCAGCTTTTCTGCTCTTTAGCTTCTACTTTCTACTTGGTTTCTCAAACTCATGTTCCATGTGAGTCTTCTGAATCAGAAAATGCCTTGAGGGAAGAGTTTATTCTTGATGCATTTTCCTCCTTTGGGGAATCCTGGAACTTGGTATTTGGGCTTCCTTGGTTGCTCTTAAATGCCTTCAAGCAGATGTTCTGATCTGTAGGTAAGTACAATGCAAGCCATTTCATTATAGCCAAAGTGGAAACTTAATTAACATTCTCTATTAAAAAAAAAAGACTACTGTATGTCCTCCTAAATCTTAACCTCAAGTTCTGATTAGGCTACAGAGACATGCAGAAGGATGCAGAACACTGGGGTTGGGGTGGGGGAATAGTGATAACAGAATATAGAGGGATACAGTTTGGAAGGGATACATTTAGAGGTTGCAAATAATTGGGTATCACCCACTGAGAAGGTGTTTAAATAAGCTATTGCCTTTCCAGCCAGGGCTCCTATATGTCTTGAAATGGCTTGTTCTCCTTCTTTGAGCCTCTCTTTCCTACCAAGGGAAGGCTCCTGATTGTTGGTATCTATGGTCAGGAAGTCCCCCATGTTTTGTCCATCAGAGTAGGAAGGACTAAATGGATAAGTATCAGATCTAGTCACTGTAGAAAAGATTGGTGCTAAATACAGAAAACAGGTTATACAGAAGGTTGTTGGAAGAAGAGATCAATTGTTAGAGAAGAATTGTGATGAGAAGAAATTCACAGCAAGGAAAATCTCTAGCAGTAAGTAGTATCCCACAAGTAGTTTGAAATCACCGAAGCAAAGTGCTTATGTCTTTCCCTGATTCGCTTACAATCCCCTGGGCAAGCAAAACACTTGCATTTATACAAGCAATACAATGATTGCAATTTCTTTCCCAGCTAATAGATTTAACCCACTCACCATAAGCTGGACCTTGAATATAAGATGCTCACTAACATACCATCGTTTCCATGCAGAAGGACCTTTTCATCAACATCTCTCACTCTGTCACCTCAATTCTCCTGCTGAGTCTTCCTTACCTCTTCCAACACACATACTAGTTTGCCACACAAAATTCAGTCTCATTCCAGTCACCCAAGATGGTTAAGGAATAACTCAATTAGTCTCTTCACTCTCCCTTTAAACAATAGACTGATTCCTAGACGCTGGACATTGTATGAAAACCTGACATACACTGGCACCGAGTATTTGGTTCCTTTCAAGAAAATCTGTTCTTACTGATCAGGGAATATGGGTTCCTGTAAGACAGGGGCTCCATTTTCACCACCAGCATCCCTCCATTTGCATTTCAGAGCCAGAGATATCTCTTACTTCGAAGTGGGTTCATAGGACTCCACCTTTACTTTAGTTTTAATTATGTCCACAATTACCAATGATGCATCTTGCCTTGTTTTCCCTTTGCCATACCTAAGTTCCTGCCTTATTCTTACCATCTCCTCCTCTCCCAAGGCCATGAAGATATCTCTCTGATACTATCTGTAGAGTTTTGACACCCTAGCTTCACTATCACCTTACTTTGCCTATTTATGGTTCCACCCGCAACTTTATCTTTGATCCTTTATCTGAATTGTGACTAAACATTGATATCCCTGGAGGCTTGCCCTACCTATCTGGTTGATCCACTGTTTCAGGGAGCAGTTCCCCCAAATTCTGCCACACCTTCTTAATAAATATAGCACTAAACTCTGATCCTTTTCACACCTGCCCTGGCACAACTAATAAAAATATGAATCCAGAGATAAGAAACATAAGAGCCTCTTATAAGTCTTGTGTTTCATACCAGAAAAAAAAGGGTTAGTCACTACTTTCACAATGAGGCACTCTTATTTGAAGAGTCTCGTACATAAGGTAAATTTTGTCTTATGCACAAATACTGAATGAAAGTAGATTTTGTTAATTTACTTGTTTAATTTCCCCTCTGTTCTTTCAAACTTGTTCCTATTGTTTAGATATGGTTGCATTAAACACCACAGTTCTGCAATAACATACAGATTACTCCAGTGGTCAAAACAGACATAGATAGATAATCCCCAAAGAATGATGGATCATCATAGATGGAATTTTGAATGACTTGATTAAATGATAGTTTGTATAAGAGATAAAGATAATATAGGTGAGCCATGTGTGGTGGCACAGTTTGTAATCCCAGCATTTGGAAGGCTCAGACAACCTCAGCTACTTAGTGAGGCCCTTTGCAACTCAGACCCTGTTTCAAAATAAAGAATAAAAACTTGGGTTGGGGGTGTAGCTTAGAGGTAGAATGCTCCTGGGTTCCATCCCCAATACTGCAAAAAGAAGATAATATAAGTGATGTGGAAGGAACTCCCTTTAGCCTACTCACCATCCTATGTGTTGAGTTCGGTGTTTTGTACACATTATATCATTGTTTAGAGGGAAGAAATTGGCTGCTGATGAAAATTTGAGAAATAAGAAGGAAAGACACACACACACACACACACACACACAATTTAATCATTGGAAAAAATTTATTTTAGGCAGGCTTTGACAGACATTTTATTTGCACATCAGTTTTTTTCCCCAATTTTAAATAATGGATACTGCAGATTGGTAATAGATAATATACAGAAATTCATAGTAGTGTCTATGAAGGAACTTGCTCACTTATAATACTACAGGAAATTTCAGAAGAGGATGATGTTGGCAAAATTAACCAAGAATCTGTATATGCAAATTTTTGCATGTTGCTATACTTGGTTATCATTTCTGACTAAGTTCTGAATCATCTTTGATTATCTGAAGTCCTAAAACAAAAGGTTGTAAGATGCTATACGATTCTGTGTTAAAGCTCTCTCCCAGGCTAGGATGGCATCTTACCCTTCTCCAAACATTTCATAGTGCCTATCATCATTGTGCCCAGTGGCTTTCAGTGTTAACTGATGGATGAACAGGTATATTTTACATCTTTTTATGAATATGTAATATTATAATAATTGATTTTGATTTATGAAAATGTAACAACTATTCCAGGAAGGCATCAACTGCAATTTCATATTTGTGGCTTTTTCTTAACCTCTTAAAACTATTTTCTCTTCTTTTTTTTCTTTAAAACATGTTATTACTATCACTTACTATAAGATACATTTTTGAGTAATTTCTGATATTGGTCTAAATGTGAAGCACTCAACCCTATTTTCTCTCTTTTGAAAGAAATGGACAATCCAGTGTGCAAGCTCTTAAACCTGGCCTTGTTATTTGCATATTTATCATGTTTGTTACTTTCACTTTTTTTTATCCTTACAGTTCCTGGTTTTCTTTTGTCTCTACAATGAATTTTGGTCCAAATGATCTCTAATGAGCCTACCTGCCAGCTCTGTAATTTTAAGTTTCAATGTTACTGTGATTCATTTAGTTTAGAAGGCTGAAATCAACAACTCATTGAACACATTCTAAAGAGGTGATGAAGGAGCATCCAGGTGTTTCTCTGCTGTCTCCTGGCTCAGCATTCTTGATGCAATAGAATTACTGTATGCGGCAATGGGTGAGAGGATTTGCTCTGGAGTCAGATTTGGACTTCAGAATCCAAGTTCTGATAATTACCAGCTATGCAACTTTGAGAAAACTCTCTCAACATCCCCAGTTGGTTCAGTTCCATGGACCTTGTGTTGAATCATTTGGAAGTGGAGCTGAACCAAATGACATTACTGAAGATCTATCTAGTGTCAGGACTTACAGTGTCATAGAACTAGATTTGATAGGTCCACTGACACGAGTGGCTTAATTACCAAGGTATAAAGGATGACTCTGGAGATTCAAACCTCAGTGTCTGGAATGAACCCATTGTCCAGGAAGCAGCACTCAAATTAATGTTTGCCTATGGCCATCTTCCTACTATCCTAAAAGCTGTCCTTCTCTTGTCCAAGTTTCCCTAATGTTCATATGACACTAGTCAAGCCAAGAGCCAACTCCAATTAACAATAATAGGCTGACAATTCCACGTGCTTATAAAATATTCCCTGGTAAATCTGAGTTGCACGTATTGTACTACCCAATATACTCTCTGTCTATGACCTATGTATTTTTTTTCCTCTCAGGGCAATTCAAGCTGTCCCTCAAAGTTTCTATGTTAATTATGGTTTACTTGGACTTCTTTCTTTTTTTTAGTACTTAGTTTCTCAGCATGGTATGATTAGACAGCACCTTAAAGATCATCTTATCTAGGCCCTTTCCAGAAGGGAACCTCTCCCTCTGAAAATATCCATGTTAACATATATATATATATATATATATATATATATATATATATATATATATATATATTTGTGTGTGTGTGTGGAACTGGGGGTGGAACCCAGAGGCTTTCTACGGCTATACTCCCAGACCTACTTTTATATTTTATTTGGAAACAGGGTCTCACTAAGTAGCTGAGGCTGGCTTCGAACCTGTGCGATCCTCCTGTCTCAGTGGAGATTACAAGCATGCACCACCACGCCCGGCAACATATATGTTAATTAGTGTTATGTTAATATTTGCCAGCAATACAACAGTTTCTTACAATCTTTCATATTTGGTCTTACAAGTTGTTTTGTCTGCTGATATAAATTATATCCCTTACTGTCCTGCTGGAGAAGGGCTTGAAGCTGAATACATCCTGAATACATCCGACAATGTCTCAGTTATGCTCTGTACCTTTGGGGATTGTAATATTTTTTTTTTTTTTGGTGCTGGGGATTTAATCCAGGAGTATTCTGCATCTGAGCTATACCCCCAAACTCTTTTTATTTTTTTCTTTTGAAATAGGATCTCACTAAGTTATCATGTGCTGACCTGAAACCTGAAATCCCCCTGTCTCAGCACTGGAGGTATAGGTATGCACCATCACACTCAGGGAGGCCAGCAGATACCTTACTGTGAGGAAGCTGGATCATAGAAAAGACTGCTAATAGAGTAGTGGGTTCTCATGAAGGGTTAAAAAAACAACAACAACAAAGTCAGATGTAAACCAAAGTTATAGAGGAGCAAAACCAAGAATTTTATAGAGAAAATTTGTCTCTGAAAGGATGGAACAGATTGGTAGAAACAAGTGCAGGTGAGAATCAGAACAACCCTGGAGAGGAGGAGACAGGAGCTGGCTAGAAAGTTTCCAGTTCCCATAAGTCCTGATTCTTCTTCCCTTATCAGCCTTCCACGAGGTTTCTATGCAACCTTTTAATAAATTCCCCTCAATGTGCACAGGCCATACATATAGCTCTTTCTGCATACCCCTTGGTCTGCACTGGCCCATGCCTGGGGGATTTTTAATTAGAAAGAAGGACCTCCACCTCCCCATGGTATTCCTCCAAAATCTGCTTGGGTTCCTACACCATAGTATGATATAAACATGAACTTAGAACTGCCCTTGTAGGGCCCAGTTAGAATTGGGAACAATTCAAATCTTGCTGCAGAGCTGGGGCACTCTGAAGTCACAGTGACAAGAAATCTGCCAAGGAGCCAGGAATTGAAAACCCAAAGAATGTTCTTCTTTGACCTTGTTGACTGTCAAGTAGTGAGAGCCACTCTCTCAGAGGATCTTCACAAGGAACCATGTGCCAAGAAAGCTTTTTAAAGTGAATTTCCTGTAGCTAGAAAAGCGCATTCTGCAAAGTTACAATCCAGTCATTGTCTGACCTGAGATTCCATTTCTAAGACAATTACATTCCACTCTTGGGGCTAAGCAACCACAGTAGCACCAGAGAAAGGAACTAGAGACAAGAGTCCTTTCCAGAGTGGGGCTATGGTGGGAGAAATCAGGAGTGGAAATTACCTTCTTGCTTCCCAGAGAGGAAAAGTTAAGATGTGGACCTCACATGTGATAGAATTAGGCTGCATCTAGAAGGAACCAGTTAAATGTCCACATCATATTTTAATAATGAAATACAGTATTTGAACAAAATCAAATCATTGAAAAGACTGAACTTTGTAATGTGATTTCACATCTGCTATTTTCTGTGAGTATTATAATAATTGACATTTTAGGGCAAAATTACAGTTCTCAGTGGACAGATGAGGAAACTGAGATACGGAGAACAAAAGCTCTGTACTCAGCTTCACCCAGGTAGTTATTGTTAGAGTAGGAATAGAATGCAAGCAAGTCTGTCCTTTTCCTTTCTTTCTTTCTTTCTCTCTTTCTTTCTTTCTTTCTTTCTTCCTTTCTTTCTTTCTTTTTATTTTTATTTTTTTGTGTGTGTGGTCCTGGGGATGGAACCCAGGGGTCTCTACCTCCGGGCTACACCCCTGAACTATTTTATATATTTTTTAGAAACAGGGTCTCACTAAGTTGCTGAGAGCCTCACTAAGTAGCTGAGGCTGGCTTCGAACCTGTGCAATTCTCCTATCTCAGCCTCCCAAGTACTGAGATTACAAGCCTGTGCCACCACGCCCAGCTCAAGTCTATCATTTTCTATCTCCCCATTTTCATCTCTGTCATTTTCTGTCTTTTCTGATACAGGACTGATGCTCATTCAAGATGCATGGGTAAGCATGATGGTGTAAAAGTAATGAAACTTTTACCTAATTGTTATTCCAAACTCACCCTCACGCTCTCCACTCTGCTACTCTGCCCTCCTGAATCTGCACAGGATCCAACAACTCATTTGGCCATCACCCAACTGGGCAGAAATATGTGTCAATGTCCTTTCTGATAGATTGCTTCCAGTCATATTGGTCACTATATATAGTGACTAATACAAATATATTTACATTTAACCAAGGCTTATTGGCTATACATTGGGTTCCAAGTACAGTTTCATTGAGTAAACATAAGTAGGTACAACACACAGTCTCTGAACTCAAGTAGTTGATAGATAGCCTGTGGACTGGAGGAAGCAGAACAATCAAGCACCCACTCATTTCTGACATGCTTCTCAAGACAGGGGACTCATTACTCTTCAAGATAATTCCTTCTAATCACAATGCTTTTCATTAAATTGAACTAAAATCCATTTCCCCAGAGCCTCGGCTGATTAGAACTTGTTATGTTCTCCAGTACAGAATCAAATAACGAATTTCTCTCTTCTCTATTGCTTTTCTTATATTTAAGGGCAGGTTTTGTATATCTTCCCCCTCAACTATCCCATGTCCTTGAATCGAAGATGAAGAGAATTCTGTAGCTGATTGGACTGTCCAAGAATTTTAGAATTCTCCTGTTTTTTGTTTTGTTTTCAAGAGTAGAAAATGATCAGCTGAGAGATGAAGGGACTTGCCGAAGAAGCTTAAAACTAAGTTTCTTTGTGAATGGGTCTGTGGCTTTTTTCATTGCATCATGGAACATACTTCCAATTTCTATATTTCCAGGAAAGCTTCCAAACCCTAGAGATGGCACAGTCACTTCACAGTTCATTGTGCTTATCGCCTGCTTTGGATAGGTACACTTTCTACTAATGCTAAGTAACCCAAGAAGTAGGTGCTTTGTGGGCTTCCTGATCACATTATGGAGGCATGCCCTTTCAGTGGAACTGGTGCCTCTCCTTGCTGACTGCATACAAGAAGTATCTGGGCATTGTGGTGCATACTCTAATCCCAGTACTTCAGAGGCTAAGATAAGAGGACAGATTCAAAGCCAGCTTTGAATGAGTGAGACTCTTTCGAAATAATTAATAAGATAAAGCTGAGGTTTAGATCATAGGCAGAATGTCCCTGGGTTCAATTTCCAGTTACACACACACACACACACACACACACACACACACACACACACATTCTAATACAAAGTCTACCCAACATGGACTAACTCAAGATGGATTCCAAGCACTCGTAATGCCCCAGTTAATTCTGACTTAATAATTCTTAACAAAAGAAGTGTTAAGAAACTCTACATTAGAGAATATTACCTCACTTTTCAAAAAAAAATTGAGAATCAATATTACATTTGATCCTAGGAAGGGAAGGCAACTGGCATTTGCTCTCTCTGAGCACTTGATTACACTACTTGATCTCAACCTCTTACAAATATGGGTTGGCCTCATTTCTTTCCACCTTTGCCTTCAGAGACGTGCAAATGACATGTCCCGCTCTTGTACTTTGAGCCACACCTTGAGCTGGTCAGGCCTGAAGTCCTGTGAGATGTGATCCTTCTGCATAGCCTTGCATTCTTTCTGGCATAGACCCTGAGGCAAAGGAGGAAGGGATCCTTTAGGCCATTTTATAGGTTAAGCGTAATGATGCCTACGGCACAGAGCAACAGCCAGCAGCAAGTTAAATATTTGGTGAGGTCAAAGGAACAATTATTCTTACCCACATTTATTGATAATTATTTGGTTGGAAAAACAGCTTATAGAAATAAATGGTGTATGTTGCAAAAGAAGCAAGGAAATCTGTATGTTAGATGCACACACACAATAAGTATGCAGCAGTTCTGAAGAGGACATCATTTCTGACCCCATCTCTTCCCACCATCTCCACACCTGTACTCTGCGCACTGTGTAAGCATCTCCTTTTTGACATTTTTACACATTTGCCGTAGCTACAAGTTTGCATGCTAATGCTTCTCACTGAGTTGTGATTCTTTGAGGATGGGGATTGTGGCTTGGTCATGTTTATATCTCCAGTTGTTGCCATAGTACCCGACACATGGTCCATGCTATATAATTATTTTCTGAATGACTGTATGACCTGTCAACAGAGGTTGCAGAGGACTGAGATGTATGTCCTGTGCATTTCAATTAGGTGCCCAGATCATCCTTTTACTTTCTCAGTGGTCTGGGGATCCAGTAAATAGGTACCTTAAAACTGCCGAGCACTATTTTCAGGCCAACTTCTTTACTCCGCTTAGATTTTCTGTGTTTCAGGGTTTGCTTTTGACAATCAAAACGTGGCCTATTAGGGAAAGAAGATGAGAAGAATTTCTGTTGACAGTCAGTTGGGATCTGAAGACAGGTTCTATTCTATTAATAGACATACAGTTCAGGAATGGGATTTTTGTTCCTAGCAATCTTCATTACTTACTAAAATAATATTTATAATATATTGTATGGCTACATGATAGAATGGATACAAGCACATTATGTAGGCATGGGTATGCGTCCCTGTATGTGTACACACAAATAAAACACCCTTCTTTTTCCCTCAGTCTTGTGATTGAATCAAATACTACATGTAAGGAAGGAGTATTGGATGAGACTTTGACCTAACTATTCCTAAGTTAGTGACTTGGGACAGTCCAGGATTTCCTCAGCTGGTGGGATTCCACGAGATGATCTCCCTGGTGAATTATTACTGTGCTATAAGTATATAGCCTGTATTCTTCAGACTTGCCATTTATGATAGTGAATTTTTAATTAGGCATATGCTTCTTTTATCTGCTTCTTATGCAACGCAATTACACAGAAAGGAAGACCTTGCATCTGCCTGGAGAAAGGACTTGGACCCCCTGCTTCAGTTCTGCTTATGACATCAGCCAGTGACACGCTTGTGTGCAAACCCTTCTGGTTTCTGGGACTCATTTCTTCATGGGGAAAGTACAAGAAATGGCCCACCTGCCGTCATCTGTGATCTTCCATCTGGGATTCAGAAATCTGGGTGCATAAACGAATGGGCAAAACTTATCTGATTCCAGAGAATGTTTGGTTTGACCTTGTATTTTTGTGCCCTGATTTTTACTTCCGTCATCGGCTCAAATACCCATCTGGCTTTTATCTAATTAATCATCACTTTTCTGTTAATCACAATGCTCCTTATGAAGCAAAGCAGAGGATCCATTAAAACATCTGTTCCCAAAGAGACTTGTAGTGAGGGGTAACAGGAGGAGAGATGGGCAAGTCAAGGATCCACCTTCCCAGTCTTCTTTGATCCACTTAATTGCACCTTTTCTAGGATATAAGGGCCAGGGGCAAGAGGGGCATGGTGGAGCACACCTGTAGTCCCAGTACTTTGGGAGGATGGGACAAGAGGAATGGAAAATGGAGGACAGCCACTGTAACTTAGTGAAACCTTGTTTCAAAAACAGGGGAACTGGGGTGCTAGTGCAGAGGTAGAACACCCCAGAGCTCAATTCTTAGTACCAAAGGGGGGAAAAGTGACAAAAGCAAACGAATAAGCTTTGTGTAGAAAGAGGCAGCTAACTTTTATGGGCCGTGGATTCCTTATCTGGTTGTTGAGGGGACACCCTTCAATCACCTCCAAATCATTTCTCAGTCCAAATGTCCCCAAACTCTCATGTAAAACGTGGCAGTGGTCCCTTCAAAATCCAAATTTCATCCAGAGGTCTTCCGGAAGACTTCTTGCAGGAGACCTCTCTGAACCCACATCATCTGTCCTATATTGCCTCACAGTATAGACATGTCCCAAAGAGGTTCCTTTCCTCAGTCGCCTTGAGTCACCCAAAACAAGAATGCTCTGAGAGATTAAACAGATCACCACATTTTGTGAAGACCGAAGACATCCCTCCTTGTTCATTTCCGTGACCCTGCACAGAGAAATGCGTTCCAAGGAGCGTTTGTCTTTCTCTTCATCAAGTGCAGGGTCCACCTGTATAACAGGAACATGCACTTGAGCTTCTGAATGCAGACACGTCGCTTAACTAAAAAAAAGAAAAAGAAAAGAAAAAAGAAAAAAAATAAAAAAGAATAAAAAAAAACAGAAAAAAAAAAGAAAAGAAAAACAACAACCCCTGAAAGTGAAATGTAATTACCAGGTTAAAAAAATGTACCCAGCTCCTGGAGCCTATCACGCCCGGGCTGAGCGCGCCGCTGCCCCCACACTGCTCGGGTTGCGTCGGAGAGTGGCAGTGTTGAGCCCGGGAAGCGGCGCCAGCCCGCGGCGGTCCCCGCGGCCGCGCTCGGGCTCCGCACTCGGGCTCCCGGAGCCTCTGCGCCGCGGGCGGGGCGCGGGGGAGGCGCGGGGTCCCCGGCCGGCCCCCGCCAACTGTTTCCCTTCTCCCGGGGCCGGAGCCCGGCTCCCTGCCATCCGCCGACAGTCGCCCCGGCGGGGGAGGCGGAGGGACCGCGGCGGCTCGCCGATCGCCCCGGCCGCGCCTCCCGGGCTGCAGCGGGCAGGGCGGGCGCCGCGCCCCCTCGGCGCGGGTCTGGGGGCGGCCTCCCCGCGCGGCCCCCTCCCCGGCCCGCCGCCCCTCCCTGCGGCGGGGACTCCAGGCTCGGGCGCGGGCGCGGAGGCGGCGCACGGCCGGCCCAGCGGAGCGCTCGCCGGGGGCGCGGGCGGCGGGGGCGCGGCGGGGGCGCGGGGCGGGCGCGGCCCTGGAGCGGCGGCGGCGGCGCTAGGGACCCGGGCGGGCGGCGGACGGGGCGGGCAGGGCCGCCGGGGCCGGAGCGAACTGCACAGCTCAGCAAAAGCGCCCTCGCCCTCCGCGCGCCGCTCCTGCGAGCCCGAGCCCGGCAACATTTTATAAAGCTCCGACCCATCCTTTGAAAAGAAGAAGAAGAAAAAAAAAAAAAAATATATATATATATATATATATAGCATTGATCGGAGAGACGGGGATATACATACATATATATATGTATGCATATATATATATGTAATTTTTTTTGGCTCCAGCTAAAATTAGCCGGGCTCGCCGCGCGCCTGTGTGCGAGTGTGTGCGAGTGTGTGCGTGCGGGCGTGTGTGTGAATGTGATTACTCCAGGACTCCTCGGGCTCCGGAGACGCCATTTTCCCCCTTGATATCTCTCTCCATAAATCGGTGGCGCGGCGGAGGCGGCCGCGTCGGGCGGGAAGCGCGGGCCGGCCGGGGCGCCCGCCGCTCGCCGCCGCCTCCGCGCGCCCGGGGGCCCCGCGCCCCCCGAGCGAGGGCGGCCCGCCCCGCGGCTCGCGGTTTGACAGATGCTCAGCGCCATGGAGTTGCCGCAGCAGCGCCTCTGGGGGCTCGGGCGAGCGGCCGGAGCCGGGATCTGAGCGAGCGCCGGGGCCAGCGGAGCGGCAGCCGCCGGGACATGGGTGAGCACGCGCGGCGACCTTGGCCCGGGAGCCCGGGCCCCGCGCGCCCGGCCGGGGGGCGGCGTGTGTGCCCGGCGTGCAAAAGTTCAGGTCGCCTCGCTCGCCGGGCTTTGACTTTGCCACGGGCGGGCGGGGGGCGGCCGGGCCGGGAGGGCGGGGTGCGGGTCCCCGCGAGGCTGCCCCGGGATGGGCGCGATGCCGGCCGGCGGGTGGGCAGCGATGCCGGCGCGAACGCGGTGGCCCGTGGGTGGCGGCGGTGGTGGAAGCGTCGGGCTGGAGGGCTGGGAGCTTATTGAGTTTCGCCTAATCTGATCCCCCCACCCCCGCCTGCTGCACCCTCCCTCGGTCCCGCCGCCGGCTGCCAGGGCTGGCGGGTTTGGCGTTGGCGGAGTGGACTCGGGAGGGGGAGGGGGAGGGAGAGGGGTGGGAAGGCGGCAGGATATTTTTTTTCCTCCCTTTGTAACTTGCAGGTTAAGTGGAGCTAGAGAGCTACATTGTAACCTAGTTGGATTTTTTTTAGGGGGGGAAATGTATCAGAATCTAACGTGTCCTTAATAGAGAGAAGAACAGGCAAGAAGTGCTCCAGCCGGCGAAGGTTGGTGTGTGCTTGTGTTCTGGCTGTGTGTTAGTCTTTCTCTTAAAAAATCTTAATCAATGGATTTGAGTCTCTTTCTTGTGCTCTCCGGTTTGGGGATTCTGAAAAGACAGGAATTCCCTTAAAAGCAGACGAATGCCCTTTTGAAAGCACGCATTGTGTGCGTTTCTAGAGGAGCCTTGGGCTTGGGAATTAACCACAGGCTTCCCCGTTCGGTGGTTTCCAGTGGGAAATCACTCCGGAAAGGGAACCCTTCAGTATCGATTTATTGTTTTTGTCTCCCGCACCATTATCTCTTTGACCAAAATACTGTCTGAGAAGTTCCACCGAGACAAAGTCAGGTAAACTGGGCATATTTTTAGCAAGATGGTGATAACGGTGATGCTGTTTTTGGTGTCTGTTTGTGATGGAAGCATTGTTGGGTAATTGCAATTTCCGATCGGTAGAGCATGCTGGTTCTAAAAAAATAAGTTACTGCCTAAATGCAGTCTTCCAGTCCCCCTCCCCTACACACTCACTAGGACACCCCTCCTCCTCTGACCCACGCTGCTTACTACAATTCAGAGATTGGATCCAACTGGAAATATTTTCATTGGAGATCGGAAAGTTGTGCAGTTGGAAGTAGGAGATGGGGCTGGAGGTACAGGGAGCGTGGAGGGGGAGTTCTTATTGCCCCTCGATGCTGCGTTTTTTCTTTATGTGTGTCTGTGTGGGATTCTCAGGGTGTGTACCTCTAAACGCCTGTGGAGGGAAGGGTTTCCTATTTGTTTCTGTTTCAACTGTCCTGTTAATCTCATAGTTGACTTCTAATACTAAAAGGGCAATTTGTGTGTCTCTCTCTCTATCCCTGCAGAAACTCTCCTTTAAAAAAGAGTTTGTTTATTCTGGCATTATACAGCAGCTACTCCCCCCCCCCCACCCCTTCAGTCCTACCAGCTATCCACACCTTTTCCCCTAAAGTTTGGTCCTAGTCCATGGTCTCTAAGGAAATACTGATATAACTTGTTTTTCTCTTACATTCCTTTCCCTTCTTTTTCTTTTAATTCCTTCACACCTCATCCTGTTTTTTTCTTTCCTTATAGATTTCATTGAATGCTAATTTCATTAAGTAGCTGTCACCCAAACTCTGTCCCTTCCACTCCTGTAGTTCACATCCTCTGTATCCCACCTAAACTCAGCTTCTTTTGCAGAGAGAGAGAGAGAGAGAGAGAGAGAGAGAGAGAGAGGAGAGAGAGAGAGAGAGAGAGAGAGAGTGTGTGTGTGTGTGTGTGTGTGTGTGTGTGTGTGTGTTGTGGAGCTTGGGGGAGGGTCAGGGCTTGGAGAGGAAGAATGTTGCTCCCCATACAGGCCACATCTGCAACTCTGGAACCAGACCTGGGCAGCCAGGAAAGTTTCCTTTGCACACCCAGTTAGATGTGGTCTTGCTGGGATGGGAAGGCGGGGCCAACTAGCCAGGGGTGTGTGAGGGAGGAGAATGTTTGTAGGATTTTAGCATGTAGTTAGTTTACCATCCCAGGTCTCTTTCTCTCCTTCTTTTGATTTCTGAGGCTTTTCCCTTCCTTAAACCCCTGGAGAGAGGCATGAGCTCTTTTGCTCTGATGTGGAATTTAGGATTCACAGGTTTCAGAGTGAAGTTGAAGGCACTGTGTTTTCAGGCTGAGCGTAATCTCATTGCCTGTTACCAGAAAAGGTGTTAGGATAGAGTGTTGAGACAAATCAGAAGAAAACAAGTACCGGTGAGCCTTGAGCATATGCGAACTTCAGAGAAGGTAGTTCCAGAAGCAGTGAAGGTAGTCACTGCTGGTAAGAGCTGGAACCTCCTCCCCCATTAAGAAAAAGAAAAGTCCTGGTCTTGGGAAGCTGAATTGGTATTGGAGCTGGGCTGTGGAAGCTGTAGCCAATACAGTAACCTGAGCTCAGCTGGGGGAGGAGGTGGTGAGTGAATGTGGTCCAGCCAGAGGAGGGAAACCAACTTGTCTCTCTTAGCAGGGAAAATAGATGTGCCACTGGAATAAACAAACTGGCGTTGGGGGAGGGGGTGGCTTGCAGGGAGCAGAAGGAGGAGCAACTGAAAGGCAGCTATGTCTTAGAAAGGGGGCCACTTCCAGCTTGGGAGAAAGGACCAACTGCCTTATATGTTCATGAATGGGCTAGGCCGGTGCAGGGCTGTAATCTGATCTTTTGCATGTTAACATCAGAACATTACATAGGAGGGCTCTGCTGAGAGGCCCCATTCCGGACTTCACAGAAGGGAAACCTGGATGAATCCTCCAGGGAAACAAACAGACTCTGGTGCCAGGAAGCCTCCTTGTCTTGTACCTGCAATATTCTTAGAGCTACTCTGTAAATCACCTGAGCTGAGTTGAAGGTTGGGGAGGAAAGAAAGCAGTGCTTGGGATCATTGTAGAGTTTACTTGAAAATGACCAGTGGGGGAGAGTTAGGAGGTAGCATTTTGCTGAACAAGAAACAAATAGGTAGGCATTTCCCCCTGGATTCTGCTGTAGCCTCAACTTTGAATTCCATTAGGGGCTGAATCGATACTTCTCTGGCACAAAAATGTACATCTAGGAGAGGAGAGTTATTGCAACATGGTCATTATTTTTAGTTGTACTTCAATCTCTGTGCTGACACTTCTATCTAATATGCAAAAGGAAAGATGAGAAATAGCTGGATTGATGGGGCAGCCTTTCTGGGTTCCTGTGGAGACACTAAAACTTGGCTGGGCCTTGGCCTCCCAGAATGCCAGTTTTTCCCTTGGAGACTTGAAGTTTTAATTGAAACCAGAAAGCTATTGAAGGCGGAGCTAGCCAATGAAATCCTGTTTTCTCTGATGCTCAGGGATGGGAAATAATTTTTTCACTGATGGCATTTCAAGTTTTGCTCTTGCCAAGAGAATGGGGCATTTATTACTAACACATTAGTATTGTAAAGAGTGTAGTGCCTTAAAAATGGAATGATATGCTAGAGCTTGTTCAAGGGGTCAGGGTATGGAAGGGTCCTAGCAGGGGCATAGGAAGCTGCTCTTGGCCCTACTGGCTGGCAACCCTGGGCTGCAGAGGAAAGCCTCATAGCTTCCTGTTCTTTGAGTTCCTGTGAAGGAGGGAGTCAAGCAATCCAATTCAATTTCTATTCTGTGGCATATTATGAAACTAGGTCAGCGACAACAAAATACCTGAGATAACCAACTTATAAAGGGAAAATATTTGTTTTGGCTCACAGTTTTGGAAGGCCTAGTCCATGATTGGTTTGCCTCGAGTTGAGGCTTTGGGCTTGTGGTAAGGCAGCACATCATGGTGGGAGAGGAAAACTGCTCACCTCATGGCCAGAAAGCAAAGGAGAGGGAAAGAGGAAGGGGCTGGGACCCCAAAGCCCCCTAAATGGGCTAAAAGGGCGTGCTTCCAAAAACCTAATGATCTCTCAATTGTCCCTACTCCAAAAGTTCCACCAACTCTTACTAGCACTGCTCTGCAGACCAGGCCGCTAACACATGGATTTCTAAGAGAGACTTAGCTTTCACAGTATAGTACTGGATGGCTTTCTCTAACTAGTTTGAGCCGCAATGCAGGAAGGCATGCTACTATCATGCATATTGCCATAGGTTTGAGCCTCTTTTAATCTAAAGCCTTTTCTAAAGGCAACACTGGTGTTTCACAAACTGTTCGTGAAGTTGTAGACACCACGACTAGCAAACACTTGATCATTGTAGAAAGAAAGACAGCAAGATGGCCACACAGTGAACTTTGTAAATGTTGGGGGTTGATGCCAACCTACGTTATTGCTTGGTTCTGGGTTTTCGTTTCCATTTTCACTTAACTTTCTACTAGATTTGTTTATCCCCCTAGACACACAAACTAGAGGCTAAATAAAGTTTTAGGGGTGATGACCTTAGATAATTTAGTCTAAGTTAATGGTCTTTACCATTCTCATCTAGACATTTTAGAGGTTGACACCAGAGGTGCTTTCCCTTTAAAGTTGGAGTTGTACTCCATTGGGGGTTCCTTTTAAGGTAGAATATACATTTCTTAATGGGTTTTAGCTGAGAAAGCAGCAGTTGACTTCCCATCCTGTTCCAAGCAAATGATGTCAGGGTTAAGGGAATAATGAACATCTTTAAAGTCCACAGGATTCCTTGACGGGAAATAGGCTCCCCCTCCCCAGAAGCCAATGATGGATTATGATCTGCAAACCTATGTAAAAGTTATAGGTGAAGCCACCTGAGCTTACCCTCAGGTGGACAGAGGTTCTGCCTCCCAGGTGTTGGGGAAAGGTAGGGGATGCATGGTGAGCAGAACTTTGTTATATTAGTAAAATGCTTCTTTGATTCAGATTTTTTTTCCCCATCAGAAATACTCATTTTTACATGCATGGAACTTTGGTCTTTTTAACGATATCTTTCTATCACATCTGCCCCGTTGGTTCTAAGGAAGAGGGAAGCCAAAGAACCATTTCATTTTGGAACTATTTTATTTCAGAAGGTGAGGCAGTGCACACTGGGTAACCTGAAGTGACTCAAGTTGGTGGCTGACCTGGGGCCAAGCGGCTGGGGTAAAGAAGTGTGAACAGGGACAAGAGCTGACTTGGATCCTGTTCCCACTGCTTTCCAGTGAAATGACTCCCAGCAAGTTACTTAACCTCTCTGAACCTCAGTAACCTAATCTGTAAAATAGGGATAAAGATACCTGCCCTCCCTATCTCGCAGGGGTTGCAAGGTTGGGCTAATACCAGCTACTTGATGTCATTGTGCTCTGGGAGGGTTTCCATGCTATCTCCTGGAAACTAGTGCCCAGGATTACTGCTTCCATAAGTCCTGTGCATGACCAGAAATGTCCACAAGAGTCTCTTGTACTCCAACAATTCAATGGATTTGACAGAATATTTGTATGCAGCGATCCATCAGAGGAGTTATTTGATGCCTCCTATGCCATGTCTACCTGAGATACAAAGTTGAACCTTGAGTTCAACTCAGGAGATGCTCATTGAGTGCAGAATCAGAAGAAGAGGGGGAAATGCAGCCGCACAGAGAAAGGAGGCAAAAAGGAGACGGCAGGAGGATATTCTCCATTTGGGGGCCACATGGTTGGGCTTTGACACTGACAAAATTTGTAGCCTCTCCGGGTGGGAAGGGGGGTGGCTAATAACAGGATTGCCTCTGTGCTAGAGAACTCAGAAAATTCCCTGTAGTCAGGAACGTACTTCACAGTCTACTGACTTTAGAACCCTCCTCTTCTCCTTTCCCATGAAACCTCCTCCACCCTGTCCAGCGCCTGCACCAGGCATCTTACGCTGTTCTCAGGTGAACGCCATTTGACACGGCACACAAGGCCCTGCTCCTGTCAGACCGGTTTCCTCACTGACCCTGGGCGCTCTGTCACCTGTCCACCTCCACACCTCAGCTCTCTCAGGGCTGCCATCTTCTATCTGGAAAGTGCCCTGACTGGTCCTTTATAAGCAGAGCGTCTGTGTCTTACAACAACTGGCACCACCCTGTGTCCTCTGTGGGGACATGCTTGTCACTCCCTACCAGCTCTCGGATCCTCATCTCCAGTTCCCAGAGCACTTCAGGTATAAAGCAGGTGCCTGGACCCAGGCACGGTGCTTGGCTGTTTATATTAGCTGCCTCCCCAAGCCATGAGTCTTTGAAGATAGGGGCCTTGCTTGCACCGCAAAGCCCTGCACCTATTTATGATCAATTTTTGTTGAACAAATGAATTACAGAATTTATGTAGGGATAGGATATTAAAAGTAAATGTTATTTAAGATCTACAAAAGCTCTGTGATAAACAGAGCAGCACAGGAAGGACCTCTTAGCGTGAGTAATAACTACTTATGTTGTTAATGGCTTTTTATGTTTTTGGCTATCTTTCAGGGAAAATCACCCAATCTCAGTTTCTCCCTCAAAGCCCAAGGGGTCATGATGTTTTACCACATGCGTATCCTCTCAGTCACTAATTCACTCATTCATTCAATCATCAACTGTTTATTAAGTGCTGATGGAGTATCGCGCTCCTCCAGCACACACAGCTCTTCACTTCCGCTGAAAATCCCAATCGCATTTTCTCCCCACCACACTCATTTTGGCACTTAACCATGCACTCTTCTTTGTCACTTAAGTCCAAGTGCTTCTCCACTCTTCAGTGACTGAGTGAGCCTGGCCACAATGGAAAAGAGAAAATGCTGAGCAGAGAAAGTCCCTGAAAAGGGAACGTCCCAGTGGGAGGCGCGGGAGGCAGGTTGCAGGCTTGGGCTGGCCATCGGTGAACATCTGATTTGGGACAAGGTTCAATGCCTTTCTCTTCACTAGCTTTACCCAACATAATTTAAAAAAATGAAGTAAGAAATGATATGGGCAGTGTTCTGAAAATCTGGGACTCTATAGCTACATAAGTCAAGAGATTTTAAGATTTTTTTTCTTAAAGCTCAGAACTTCTCAAACCCTTTTAATGTACCTCAACAACCGTTCCAACCCATCCCGCTGAGAATTAATGCACTTTGCTCAGTGTTTGATGTGGTTGAAGAGTTATGGAAGGGAAGGTGATGCCTTGGGGTAAATTGAGTCGGGAGAAACTCCCCAATTAGAGCAGAAGAACAGGCTTGCAGGAAAGGGGAGAAGAGACAGAGAGTATTGGATAAAGAAAGGCCATGCTGTAATGTGGAAAGGGAAAAAGGGGTTAAATTATCTGCATCTCTTTTGAAGATTGGCCCTCTTTGGTGAAATAACTGACTTGAAACAAGGGAGATGGTACAAAGATAGTGGGAAAGTCCAGAAATATAGTCTCTATCAGGGCTTTGCTACTGCACCCTGCGCCCAGTTGGTATGTGAAAACTCTGATGTGCATGTTACACTCCCTTCATGGACTTAGGGCCTGGGCCTCATTCCCCATGTACAATCTAAAGGGTTTGAGGGTTGGGGCTGAGCCTGTGCTTCCAGCATGTTATTTCTATTTCTACAGAACTTGGCTTACCCTGCAGCTGGAATCCAGTGATCAGTAATAAATAGGGGTTGTTTTGTGTGCATTTTGAGATGAGAAGGTGTCACCCAGTTTGCCAACAGCCAGAGCCCTCTGTGATTTTGGATTGGGGTAGGATCAGGAATATTGGGTGTGGATCTAAGGCACAGTGGAAGTTCCATGAGGTTTGGGAATTACAGAGGAGCATACCTGTTAGGAAGAGGAAGCCTCTGCAAGCTGCTGGGTACTGGGGATACATGCATCTTGAGATCTTGAGGAGGATTTTGGACTAAAAATGAACATAAATAGGAACAAGGAAATTATGTAAAAAGCAATTTCTTCATGATTCCTTCTATCTGCTATTCAGAGTCTACCAGTGGGAAGGAACTCCTCAGGATTTGAACTTGGTACTTGTAGAGATGTAGAGACTGAAGAGGATGAATCTGATGAATCCAACATGGTAGCCTGAGAGTGCTCTTTGGAGGCAGTGTATGGGGTGTGTGTGTGTGTGTGTGCAGTATGCTTACAGTAGAAAAATGAAATCTGAAGGGTAAGTCCTGTGCAGTTGTTAGTGACTGTGTCTATGACCTGTTGTTACACGAACAATGAGATCTTTGATTTTGTTTTATAGTATTGATTGATAGTGGTGGCTAAAAAAGATGATTTGAAGTGAAAGATCTGTGGGTCTTGTTTCTGCTCATTACTCTCTACTCAAGAACTCTATGACAATTAGGTTTTGTGATTCACAAGTATTTATTAAAGTCTCAGCATTGCAGCTCTTATATGCCATCATGCCTGGTGTTGGGCAGGAAAGGTCAGCTACGAGGTGTGGCTTTTGTGCTTGGAGAATGGGCAGTGTGTTTAGAGACATGCCTAACTCTAATGGAAATCTCTCTGCAACTAACGTAGGACCATGATCCAAAGTGGGATTTTGCTGTTTGTGTGCTCAGAGCTAAGGCATATTCAGGGAAGGCCTCAGGGAGAATGGGTTTGGGGTTTGAAGGGCATCCTTGGTGCATAGAATACATTTGGCAGAGGGGAAGAGGTGAGATGAAACTCCAGTGTGAGTTTGGAATTACCTGAAGGAAACAAATGCCCATTGAGAGCATGTACTGCATGAGGCAAGCCTGAAAACCCTGAAGATGCAGGCCCAGATGTCTGATGTCCATGGCAGGCTACTCTTAGCAGGCACCTTGCTGGTTTGAGATCTTTTTTCTACAGTAGAAAGGACAAAGCCCAGGATACTGTACACTGGACTTGGGTTACGTATCCAGGGTTTTAATCCAAACTCCTCAACATTTTAACATTTGCTTATGCAAAAGCAGCTTATTTATTGATATTAAACTTAATGCAACCAGATTCTGATGGGTACTGTGGGTCCCTAAGAAAGAGCATAAACTCCCTGCCCACAGTTTGGGTGCAGGATGCCTTAAGAGCTCATGAAATACTAGAGGCGCAGTCAACAGCTATCGGGCTAAATACTGAATTATAGAGGGTGCTCAGGCAGCCACTACTACATGGTTTGGGATGATCAGAAAACGTCAAGGAATAGGTGAGACTTGAGCTGCATCCTGAACAATGGGATAGTCTAAGGTAGGTCAGAGGAGCAGGGAAGGTTACCCACTTGGGAATGTATAAAGAGAAGGGAGACCAGTTTAAAATAGGCATGGCAGGGTGTCAGTGTCAGGCAGCAAAACAAGTGGGATGGGGCCCTTTGGAAAAACAGACCAAGACTCTCTCACCCCATAGCCAGGCAGCTATGATCACAGTTTTTCAAGTTCAAGGAGAACAGACCTGAGAAGCAGCAGGATGTACCACTCCAAGACTTCCACACGCACCACAAGAAAGAACTCTGACATCTAACTGTGCTATCCTTGCTAGGTCCATTTTGTCACCGGCTCTTCAGCCTGGGGTTCAAAAGAGGTAGCTTTAGAACAAACACTAAAACTGCATATTAGCATATGGACTGAATGTTGGCTACTCTGGGGCACATACGGCTATGTGATGCTGGAACGTATCTCCAGGAATTGAATATATGATTGGAGAAAGAAATACAGGCTTCAGTAACTATGCAGTGTTTAGAGGTCAGTTCAAGATACCTGGAGGAGATATATCGTAAAGGGAGGGAAGTACAGGTAATATTTGTTTAGCTGCCTGTTATGCCTACCACTTCCTCTGCAGCGTAAGTATGTAAATGTAAGGTTACACTTTATTTTCCAGTGACAATGAACAAAGCAATTGATAAATCAGATGGCTGAAGAACTTGACTTCAGGCTGAACAAACAGTAGGGTCAACATTGAAGTGTCTTGAAAGAAAGACTGGAATTTACTATCTGTTAAATCATTTGGTTTATTCTCATTGCTTTCAAGTAAGTCTGTTATTTTTATCCCCAGTGAATGATTGCTAGAGGACCAGGGTTCCAGTGACCTCAGATGCTGGCTCTATGAAGACTTCATGGTATTATGGTTCAAATGACATTTGGAGTTAGCTAGGTCTATTCTGGGCTTTCAACAAATTCTTCCACTTCAGTTTTCTTGTCTGTAAAATGGGCACATGTCTGGATTAAATTAGACAGTAAACTTATAGTTAGTTAGATAATACCCTTAAATAAATTTAAAGCATGCCAGATGCATGTTCAAAGTTAGGATCCTCTTAACCATATGAAACGGCTTTAGTTTACCTGAACAGGAAATACTATGATCACACTACAGGTTTACTATGTTTAACCTAATTTGGCACCATTCTGTGTGTATTATTTTCCTTTCTCCTTGTAAGATTCTTTGAAGAGAATAGGAAGGACAGATGAGAAAGACAGTGCCCAGAGAGTTTAAGTGCTGTGGCAAGTCAGATGGCCTGATTGTGTTAGAGCTCATACAGGTAGAAGCGCCTATGAGCTTTGGATAACACCCTGATATCACTTTGTGTTTCAGATACATCACACTAGGAAAGAGGCTTTGGGATCACATATACAGTCATAAGTCACTTAATACTGGAGATATGTTCTGAGAACTGCACTATTAGGTGTTTTAGTTCTGCGAACATGGCACAGTATACTTACGCAGATCTGGATGGTATAAGCCAGTCTCTCAAGAGAGCCTCTTGGTTCACTTAAGAGATGTGGTGGATCCAAGATGGGTGAGGCTGCTTCCAGTGTAGCCCCGCATACTATATAACACAGACTTCCTTTGTTTTTTTAATAAGAGTACACCTGTAGAATGAGTACACCCTGAATGATGGTAGAAAGTATAGACTCATACAGAAGCCAGCAGCATAGTCATTCTCCATCATTATCAAGAGTTGCACACTGTGCATAATTATACATGCTATACTTTATGTGGCTGGCATTGCAGTAGGCTTATTTACACTGTATCATCACACACATATAAATAATGCATTGCACCAAGACACGACGAGGGTGACAGTTTTGAAAACTTTTCAACTCCATTTTCATCTTATGGGACCACTTTTGTACATGTGGTCTCTCATTAATGTAAATATAATTCAGCGCAGTACTCTGTCTGGATTCAGTTGTGGATCTGACATAGACAACGCGTCCCTTGGGTGGATTATTAAGTTCTCTGGACCTTCGTTTCTACATTTGAATGCTGGGGACAGGCTTTTCCGTATCATAGGGCTTTTGTATGGATTAAGTTGATAATTGTGAAGGGCTCAGACCAGGTCAGTGGTACTACTTAACCTCTCTTTCCTGGACTGCATAGAGGAACCCAGGCAGCAAGTGGAGCACCAGAGCCAGAGCTCAGCCTGGGAACTTGCGGACAGGCCTGGCCAGTACCACAGAGAGCTTTTCCCAGGAGCCAAGCCCCTGTTGTGCTGTGTTCTGGGTGACCAGAGGAGGCACTGATTTCGTAGCTCTGGCTGGAACTGTTGGTTAATAGACAGTGAGCCCCGCCTCAGAAGTTTGATTCTGCTTCCTTCTCTATCATGGAGATTTCCCTCCTCTGCCTGCCCCTAGTCACAAGGAATGATGGCATATGCTTCATTGTGTGTTCAGCTCAGCAAGCCCAGATTGGCAGAGCTGCAGAAACAGCAGGAGATGACCGAGAGGTGGAAGAAACCAGCCTTACCTTTGAAGGGTTTCCGATTCTCATAGAGAGGCCAGACTCAGGGCTGCAAGGGGCCGCGGAACTCACCCCATGACACCCTCTCATCCTACAAATGAAGGTGGAGATACTCAGGGAGAAAAACAAGAATTTCTTAAGGCCGTCCAGCCCAAGTGGCAGAGCAGAGTCTTGAATTTGGAATTCCTGACTGAACCCAGTGTAGAGACAAACAGGGAACACGCAGAAAGAAGCACTCAAATAATAGCAACTCAGGTTGGTGGGTATGAATTGAAGGAGCTGTGCCTGCTGCCCACCGTGCACAGATATGGAGGAGGTTGCTTTCTAATCCCCTTCCGTCAGGGCTTTACTTGGGCTCTGAGAGCAGAAGGCCTTCCTTAGCCAAAGGCTAGCATGGTGACACCAAGTATGGGACTAAATAAAATCTAACAAAGATTTTGAGCACTTACTAAGATGATCCCAGTATGTTCTTTTATAATTATTATCTCACTTAATCTTCAATTACTTTTCAAAACAGCCCTTGAGGTAGGATTATTACCTAATTTCCAAATGAGACATGAACAGATTAAAAATGTCTCCTAAGAACACAATTACTAAGTGAGAAAGAGAGGCTAAACTGATCAGATCCTGTGACATGAAGTCTGTGCTACTTCCACTCTGTTTTGTTTGTTTGTTTTAGGGATTGAATCCAGGGGTTTGTATCTCTGAGTTACCCCCCCGCCAGCTGTATTTAATTTTTTTAAACAGAATCTTACTAAGTTGATGAGTTTGGCCTTGAATCTGTGATCCTCCTGTCTCAGCCTCCCAATCCTAGGATTATAAGCATGTTTTACCTTGCTCAGCTTCCACTCTTCTTCTGTGTTTTAGGCAGGAAACATGGTTGGGACAGTGACTCTGTGCGCTCACAATGTTCTGACCTGTGTGAAGACCTATTGAAAACATGGTCTCTTCCTTTGCAGAGCTCCTGGTCTGGTGAGCAAGATAGAAAAATGAAAAATTGAAATATGGTTGTCAAATGCTTTGAAGACAGAATGTCCAAAAAAGTGAGAGCAAGACTGTGTGTGTGTGTGTGTGTGTGTGTGTGTGTGTGTGTGTATGTGTGTACACGTGTATGCAGGGAGAAGTGATATTATTAAAGGTGGGCTCAGCCAGTCTCCATGAAGGGGCTGGAACTTAATCCAGTTCTTGAAAATAACTTAATCATAACTTAAATAAAGAAAGGAGAAAGGGCAGGCCATGTAGGAGAACTTGCAGGGAATCATACAGAGCAGTGTCCACTAGTGCAGCTCATGAGATGCTATTGGAAAATTTGTTGGGTGAAGGACTCAGGGAATGTTGCTTGGAGTAGACAGTGACCTGGAATATACCGTGCAAGCGTGTAGTAAATAAGAAGCCACACAGTAGGAGCTTTGTCCTTTACCGTAGAATACTGATGAACTTGCAGCATCGGAGAACTGCAATGCAGAGCTGGCTCTGCTCTTGCTGGTGA
Organism: Muscardinus avellanarius; assembly: GCF_963383645.1. Lineage (NCBI taxonomy): Eukaryota > Metazoa > Chordata > Mammalia > Rodentia > Gliridae > Muscardinus > Muscardinus avellanarius. The sequence continues at coordinate 30,906,173 of NC_137803.1, read as the reverse complement.
TGCATATCTGTAATCACAGTACTTGGGAAGCTGAGACAAGAGGATTGCAAGTTCAAAGCCAGGCTCAGCAACTTAGGGAAGACCCTTAGTAATGTAGAGAGACCCTGTTTCAAAATAAATATAAAATAGGATTGGGGATATAGCTCAGAAGTAGAATGCCCCTGTGTTCAGTCCCAAGTATAAACACACACACACACACACACACACACACACACACACACACACACATTCTCTGGATGAATAATTTGGAGTGTCCCTCTATGTATCCAGAATTGTGCCAGACAGTCAGGATACCATGATGAGTAAAGTGGACCTAGTTCCTACCCTCAAGGGCTTCCCATCTAGTGGGAAAAAGAGTTAAAAACCAAGAGTGGTGCAAACATTCAGTTATATAGTAAGTGCTAGGAAAGAGAAGTTCTGCACTACAAAGGCACAAAACAGGGAGTCCTGACCTGAATTGTAAAGCGCAGAGAAGAAACATTCGGCCCCATTCTGAATCATGAAGAGGTGAGAACTCAAGGGGGCAGAAGGAGGGTTGCATTCCAAGTGCAAGCAAAGTCACATGGAAAGCCACTTACTTGTGACTCCAACCAAATACCTTAGCAGACACAGGGAAGGATGAATAATCAACCACTCCCAGGGCCAAAGTCACACAGTCTTTTGACTGTCAGTCAAGAAGCCAGTGAGTGGAGGTTGAAAATACACTTGGTTACCTGTATACAGAGTGAAGTAGGATCACATAATATCCTCTTACACCATTTAACTCCCCTCCTCAAGATAAAAAATAAAATGATTTCTAGGGCTGGGGATGTAGTTCAGTGGAGGAGTAACTGCTTAGCATGCACAAGGCCTAAGAGTCATTAGGAGACACACACACACACACACACACACACACACACACACACACACACACACGGTGGCACACACTTATAATCCCAGTACTTGGGAGGCTGAGACAGGAAGATTACAGGTTTGAGGCCAGCTTCAGCACTTTAGCAAGGCCCTCAGCAACTTAGTGAGATCTTGTTTAAAAATAAAAAAAATAAAATAAAATGGGCTGAAATGTATCTCAGAGGTAGAATATCCCAGGGTTCAATTCCCCCCATAACCACAGTGAACTCAATAAAGGCAAAGGAGCGTGGAGAATAGAATGAAATTAGTGTCATGGAGGACGTAATGGGACATACCCATAATGCAAAAGAAAGAAAAGCAGTAAGAAGAAAACAGCAGAATTGGAAGAAAGAAGAGAGAATTCTGAACTATGAATTGTGGGAAAAACTTAGAAAGAAGGCAGAACGACTTAATGGAAGAAATACCTAAAAGAATGATGAGGAAAATATGCTCCTGAGCGGGAAAGACTCAGCATCTACAGATCCAAAGGACTCTTCATGTTCTGGGAAAATGAAGAAGAGCTAGATCCATGCTACACCCATTTTATAATGAATACAATTATGCCATAACCAGAAAAAATATCTTCACTATAATTACAAAGGCTTACAGCGAGTTACCAGTGAAGACAAAAAGCTAGCCAGCCTCCATTTTTTCTCTTCTTTTATATTTATTTATTTATTTGTTTATTTTTGCAATACTAAGGGTTGAATCCAGAGGTATTCTATCACTGAGCTACACCCCTCATCTGATTTTTATTTTTTATTTTGAAACAGGGTTTCACTAAATTGCAGGGGGCCTCCCTAAGTAGCTGAGGCTGGCCAGGAATCTGTGATCCTCCTATCTCAGCCTCCCAAGTACTGGGATTTTGTAATCTACCACACCCAGCTTTTTTATTTTAAATGTTAGATATTTAAGAAAGTTTGAGGCAAAAAGTTCTGACCCCCGACAATTGCATATTCAGCCTAGTGTGTTTTACATGTAAAAATGTAAAGAGGTGTCTGTTGTTGTGGAATTGGCACTGTGAGAAGCTTCAGGAGGACAGAGGGTGCAGAGGTCAGCAGTGAGTGAGAGGGCTCTTCCAGGGTTTGTGGAGGTTTGCCTTTAAAATCCTGTAAGGTATGTGTATTATTTTATTAATTTATTTTAAAATGAATAAGCATAGGGTTCAGATACCAAAATTATTAACAGTAATAATAATCAAATACAAACTATAAACTGATGAGGGAGATCAGGAAGACATTGCTTTTTCACTGAAGTTGAAAAAGGTCTTCCCAGGAGGCAGAATCAGGCCCAGAATTCACACGTGTGACTCCTGTTGACAATGCCAAGACTTTGTTCCTTTTTATCACATTATATCTTTGGGCAGCAGCAGTCAGGGTGAAGTAGCCCACGGGTGGTTGGGTGTCCTGGGAGCCAAGCAGATAGGAGAGGTAGGGGTTGCTGGGAAGCCCAGGCCTCGTTGTGTTTTCATTAACTCAGCCAGCATCTCTTGAGTGTCCCTTGAGTCTTGGACATTGTGTTCAGTATGGGGATGGCAGTGATGGATAAAACCCAACTGATGACTGTTCCGAAGAAACTCAGTATTCATATGTACAGAACACTCTAGCTCCCCGTGGTGAAGGCACTGGTTAGGGGACTTGCATTGACCAGGCAAAGTTTAAGGCATTGTTCCTCAGACTCCATCCTCTCGAAGCATCCAGAGGTCTTGGGGAAAGCCCAGGTTTCAGGCCCTTCTCTGGATCCCTGATTCAGTAAGTGGGGCCTGGGAATTTCCACCAAGCTGCAGGATAAGAAAGAGTTTCCCAGGTGGCATTTGGAGATAATATACTAGACTAGGAAATAGTCTTCCATCTTACAGACTTGGAGGGAAAGGAGAATATAGTCTGTGGGCCTGCTTTGAGTATTAGGCACATATAGCCATGCAGGATTTCTCTGGTCACTGGGAGAAACAATGTTGTAGGTTCAAACTATTTAATTTGAATATACCTTCAGATATAGCATTTGTGAAATATTTTATCCCATTCTATTAGTAACTGTTAACTCTGTTTACATTGTCTTTGGATATACAATATTTTTTAGGGAGTTTGTATACTCTTCTGTTGCCTGTGCCATTGAAATCATATCCAAGAAATCACTGCCAATTTCAATGTTGTGAGGTTTTGTGACCCAGATTTTCTCCTAAAAGTTTATAGTCTTAAGATTTATATTTAGGTCTTTTATCTATTTTGAGTTAATATTTGCATATGGGATTAGGTAAGGGTCCAATTTTATTCTTTTCCATGTAATTATTATTTTTCAACAATATTTAGTTTAAAGATTATTTTTTCCACCACCAAATGTTCGTGGAAACCTTGTCAAAAATAACTTGACAATATAGGGAAGAATTTAGCTCTAGGCTTTTATTTAACTCCAATGGTTTATATATCTGCCTTTAGAATAGTACTACACTGTTTCAATTATTGTAGCTTTATATGGTTTGAAATCAGAAAATATATATCTTCTAGCTTTGTTCTGTTTCAAGACCGTTTTGGGTATCTAGAGTCCATATTCCATATTAGGATAGATTTTTTTTCTGAAAAATAAATATATAAATATATGATAGTTTCACCTAAAAAAATAGAAAAAAAATTTTTCTCTGGTAAGAAAGAAAGTAAAAAGAAATATTGAAATGTTATCTTTAAGTCATCAAAAGCTTGGTATCAGACAAATGAAACTGTTATGTGAGATTATCATTTTTAATTTTGGATAAATTGCTATAATACTAGATGTCAACCACTAAGCCAAGCATGGGAGGGAGGGATGGGGAGAGAATGGGGTGGGGATCGGGTGGAGGCTGACTGGGCGATGTGTGCATGTATGTCTACAAAAGTTTGTATCCCACTATGATGTATGAATACAGTGCACCAATAAAAAAAAAAGAAAAAAAAAGGAAAAAAAAAAACTATTTAATTTGCCTGAGTGTGGTGGTATAGGTAGTTCTGTTATTCCAGTAATTGAGAGGCACAGGTAGGAGGAATACAGGTCCAAGGCCAGCCTTGGCAACTTAGCAAAGTCCTTAGCAACTTTAAAACCCTGTTTTCAAATTAAAAAAATAAAATAAGGGTGGGGGTGTAGCTTGTAGGTAGAATGCCCCTCGGTCCAATCTCACAGAACTAAAAAATAAAAAACAAACAAACAACAACAACAACAAAAAAAACACAAGTCTTCAAATATTTTGGATTCATCTGATTTTAGTACTATGCTCTATAATGGCATGTAATAAATATTGTCAGCACTTTCACCATTTCTACGAAAATGAGATGCCTATGCGATTGCAAAGTACTAAAATTTGATTTCTAAAATAAGATCCTAGCTGAGCATGGTGGTGCATGCCTGTAATACTAGTACTTGGGAGGCTGAGACAGGAGGATTGCAGGTTCAAGGCCAGCCTCAGCAACTTAAGGAGGACATCAGCACCGTAGTGAGATCCTATTTCAAAATAAAAAGAGCTGGGGGTGTAGCCCAGAGTTAAAATACCCCTGGGTTTAATCCCTGGTGCCACAACAAACAAATAGTTTGGAGTGTTCCCAGGCGGTAAAGTTATAGAACGTTGAGTGTGGAAGAGAGATTGATCCCACCCCACTCCTTGTTGAGGACGGTATGGGCTAAGAACTCAGAGTGGCTCGCCTGTCATTTCACCACCTATGAACAGGAGAACCAGGAGCAGAGACCAAATTTCTCCATTTCAGTCCCAGTATTTTTTATTCTTTCTAAGAACTTGGTCCCTTCTTCACCCTTCGGCTTCTTTGGGACTTGCAAAGCACTTTCCTGAGCTAGTTTTATGGTTCCAGTCCTCCCACCCCCACCCAATCGCTGCAGACAGGCTTGGAAGAGTTAACTTGCTGGACCAGAGGCCTGAGCCAAGTGTCCATTGTAAGTCTCCCCCCCAGGAGGAGTCCCTGAGGGCTGGAATGTGACTGGCTTCCTCACCTCAGTGGGCGTGTAAGTGAGTGCTGTGCTCTCACAGGTGTGTCAGCAGGAGTGCATCACAAGGAGACAGAAAGCTGTCTCCCCGACTCACTGAGAAAGGGGACTGTGGATTTAGGATGGAGGTATGAGCCGGGAGAAGGGTGAAGGAGAACGGCACCTTTGTGTGCTGGTGAAGTAAACACGCAGGTTAGGTTTCTTTGCCCTTTGCTTTGAAAAGCTTTTTTTGATTTTATTTTTCTAAGGGGCTCATGTGCACACAAGGGTCAGGATTATTATCCTCGGGATAGGCAAGGATTTTGGCAGCAGGCTCCCTGGCTGGGTGGAGCTGTGGTCGGAGTAGTGTGGAGCATGGGACTTTGAAGAGCTGTCGGGGAAAAAAAACAAAAACAGAAACAAAAAACTTCTTGAACCCTGCAAGCTTCACTGGGTGCTGAGGTGAATATAAACATGATGCAGCCAGGGTTGGTTTTAGCTTGAGAATCCATTGCCATTGAGTTACAAAAATAAGATTTCCTGTACTCACAACAACTAGAAGATAATCCAAGACTGGTAGTGGCAGACTCTACAGCTGGGTGCAGTGTAAGTCAGGGCAGGGAGTGAGTGCTTGGCCCGGAGTTTGCAAAATGTTGCCATGGAGAAGGGAAGACTTGGGCATGACCTGGAAATATGAGAAAGCTCGGGACCTGTTTGTTCATCTGTTCATTCTTTTCCTCCGTGCAGCAGACACTTGAGAGCACCGGTCAGTCATATGCCAGGCATTGTATGCATCAGTGGAAGGGGATATGAGAACTGATTCTTATAAAAATTACCACTGCAGATAAAATTATGTAGTGCTCTTGCAGAGACAAATCTGACTTGAGTAGACAGTGCAAGTTGGTGGCTAAGGAGACCCGAGTCTGAGCTCTTAAGGTGAGACTAGTATAGAAGGCCCGGAATGGATTTGTTCTTAATCAGATTGGAACTATTTGAAACTGCATTAGGATTTGTCTATAGGATTTATTATGAAAAACTCCCATCTCCCTGCTTCTGCAGTCAGAACCCAATTTCAGCAGGAGGCCAAAAATTTTTTTTTTGACTCTTCTGTCTCTAAAATCAGGTTCCCTTAGTTGTGGCTTGTGATATGAAGGCTAGATTAGCTTTCTAAAGTATAGCTATGACAGTCGCCCTTCCTCACTGACATCCCTTAAGTAGCTTCCCATTGCTGTAAGATAACATCCAGACTCACTAGCGTGGCACCCGAGGATGTCCATGACCTGTCTGTAACTCTTGGTTTGCAGCCAGGTCTCTCACCAGCCCCCATTTTGAACCCCACCCCTTAGCCACACATCAGATCTCTCTTTCCCAAACATAATCCTGCGCACTCCTGAATCATACCTTGTCTAGTGGTATTTCCTGTGTCTCCCTTCTTTCCACTCAAAAATCCTCAAGTGTAAAAACAGATTTGTGTTCTCTTTGACCCTTCCTGTGTAGTTTCCTACAGACCTACATCTTGTCCAAGTGGAAAACACTTCTTTCTTTTTGTTTCTTCTATTTACTTATTTGTTTTTGCGATACTGGGGATGGAACCCAGGGACCACTCTACCTCTGAGCTACACCCCTAGCTCTATATTTTATTCTTTATTTTGAAACAGGGTCTCACTAAGTAGCTGAGGCTGTCTGTGAACCATGATCCTCCTGTCTCATTCTCTCAAATGCTGGGATTACAATATGTGCCACCACTCCCGGCTTCTTTCTTTATTTATGATACTACATATAAACTTCTGCTCTGTGTGAGCTATTTTTCAAATCTTTCTTCAGCTAACTTCCTTGAGGAAGGAAATTGCACTTTCACTGTATTTTAGGATGTTGAGGAGAGCAGAAAAAAGCTGTGGAACTTTCCTTTTCTGTGGATCTTTTACAATGAATTTTAAATTTTGGAATTTTTCTCTTATATTGAGTTAATTTCTCATTTTGCAGTTAAATATAAGAAATTTAGAAGTGTATCACTTTTAAGTGGAATACACTTTCTTAATAATAAATCCACTTCATACCCTGTTCATTCATCTATCTACATCTATAGTTTAGGCTTTACTTTTTTTTTTTTTTTTGTGTGTGTGTGTGTGTGTGTGTGTGTGTGTGTGTGTGTGTGTTACTGGAGATTGAACTCAGGAACAGTTCACCTCAGAGCTACATTCCCAGCCCTATTTTATTTTTTATTTTGAAGCATGATCTCACTCTGTTGCTGAGGCTGGTCTTAAACTTCCGATCTTCCTGTCTCGGCCTCCCAAGTACTGGGATTACAGGCCTGTGCCAGCACATCTGGCTAGGGACCAGAGCATCTACCACATACATGGCCTTATTCTTGTTTGAAGGTCCAACTGGATTTATTTAAATAACTTCTTACAAAATTTATGCCTCATCTTTCAGCTCTGACCCAAGGATAACTTTATAGGTAGAAACTAGGGAATTAAACTCTAACACTGGGGATTCCTGCCAAGGGAAATAAGCTCCAACATTACCACCATTAGAAAACAAAGCTTGTAATTTATGGCTCTCCTGTTCTCGGTCTTCTGAATGTCTCCAGCAGCTGCTATGGTGCTGGTCAGTAGTAAGAAAGAGACCTTAAGGAATGTTGACTTGAACAGGACTTTTTAAATTTTACAGAGTTGAGGGGCAGGTAGTCAAAATAGTCTAGATGAGAAAAAGAATCTAATAAGTAAAATAAATCGCAAGTGTCTTCTGGTCTGAGTGTCCCCTCCAGAGGGGACCTTGTCTCATTTGTAGCATGTCTTGAGTGACTGGCTGTTGATGGTTTGGAGGCAGCTCCTGTGGAGTTGCTCTTATTAGGGCATTATCATCTCTTCCAGAAAAAACTGTGTTCACTGGATTTTCTCCTGAGTGGAAGTAGCCATAAATGCGCCTTTTTGCGGGGTTGGACAGTTTTCAGGAGTCCTGTGTGCTCCTTGGCATCTCTGAGGAGCCTAGGAATGTGTGGAAGCCACCTCCCCTTTCCTGTCTGGTTTCCTTGCTGGGCGTCAGCTGAAAGGGTGTTGGTTCCACACGGAGAAGACATGCCCTGTCTTCAGGTTTCCTGGTCTTGGCAGTTCTAAATGTATCTGCAGGTATCACTGGACACTTTCTTGTGGGCACATTCGTTACCCTGTTCTTTAAATTGATGAACTTAGAGGTAGAAACCTCAGATATACATGTCTTCTGCTGAAGATGGAGAGAGTGTTGAGCAATCTACCCTGTAGCCTGGGGCTGGGAGGACAGGAGGTCTGGAAGTTCAGCCTTCCTTTGGAACTTTAAAATCATGGGCTTGAAATTGGGAGCAGTGGGATATGGGGTAGGTAAGGAGGATGAGTAGTTTAGCTACTCCTGTGATGATACGGAAAGAGCTTGACTTGCGTTTTCTTTTGGATAAAAGCAGAGGGGAAGGCGTTGGGGGGATTCATGTCACTTCCAAGGGCCAATAAAATTCTCCTCTTCTTTTTTTCTTTTTGTACTATGTAGATACAAAGCCACCTCATGTAAGGAACAAAGAAGAGACTTAAGATTGTCTAGAATGGCCATTTTTATCTCAATAATTGAAAATGACTGAATATCTTTTGTGTCAATGGGAGCATTAATCACAGCATTGTGATTTCCCATTGAAACGTTTTCCTTTTTCAAGCCTCACACACCTAAGTTTTGCATGTGTTTTCAGAAATGGAAAGGAGACGTTGTATGATTGAAACAATACATAATGAAAAATGAGAAATAAAGAACAGTTACGGGGTTGGCTGAATGTCCTTCCTCTAATGGGTGGAAGCTTGGCCCCAACAGCTGGGGGCTGTCCTCAGCTTTGCAGACTTCTCTTCACATGGGAGAGGGGAGTGGTATAAGAGGCCATCCAATTGCATTTCCCACAGACCTGAGCATCAACACTTCAGACTTCTCTTTCCTCCTGGTTGTTTTACTGGTGACCCAGCCAGCTGTGGCTTTGCGCTGAGAAACCTCTCTTTAGCATGTTACTGGCCAGAGGACTCACCCTTCTTACCTTTATTTCTGGGCCTGCAGCCATGAAAATTAATAACAGCCCATTATGAAGGCATATGTGAGTGTGTTTTCCCCTCTGGTCCAGTATAATCCATTTTGGGCTCGTGTGTATTCTGGTTGGATTTCTTTCCACCATTTTTTTTTTCTGATACCATAAATAAGTGGGAAGGGACCCATGGAGCTTAGATGAAGTAACTTTTGGGGTCACTCGCCTTCCTGCTTTAGCTAATTCTCTCTTTGCTTCTCAGTTGCAGATCTGATCTCTTCTGAACACCTCACCGTGTCTCCATCCCTGGAATTCTGAACTCTGCAGCTGGACTCCTTTGTTCTTGGATTTTGGGGTGTCTTCTCTTCTCACCTTTCCCTTTTCCCTGACCCTCACTTCCCCCTCCTGAGAACTCCTGAAGACTGCAGGATTGTCATGGAGTCCAGGGAAATCTTGAGCAGCTCCCGGCAAAGAGGGGGCGAGTCGGAATTCCTGCCGGTCTCCTCAGCCAAGGCCCCGGCTGCTACTGGCTGTGCAGAACCATTGCTCTCAGCTCCAGGACCTGGGAAGGGCATCCCGGTGAGCGGAGAACGCATGGAGCCTGAGGAGGAGGATGAAATGGGCTCAGGGCGGGATGTGGATTCCAACTCCAATGCGGACAGTGAGAAATGGGTGGCGGGAGACGGCTTGGAAGAGCAGGAGTTTTCCATCAAGGAGGCGAACTTCACGGAGGGAAGTCTGAAGCTGAAGATTCAGACCACTAAGCGGGCTAAGAAACCCCCAAAGAATCTGGAGAACTATATATGCCCACCGGAGATCAAGATCACCATCAAGCAGTCTGGGGACCAGAAGGTGTCCCGCGCTGGGAAAAATAGCAAAGCTACAAAGGAGGAAGAACGAAGCCACTCCAAAAAGAAGGTAGGAAGCTCTGTCTTGTAGCCCTTGGGTTTATTTCTCAGTTCTTGCTTTAATACTCAACTTCCCAAAGTCTGTATGTATATTATTTACTCACTTCTGAATCGCTGGTCTCCTTGATGGGATGTTTAGGGCCTGAGAAGAAATGCCTCCGATATAATCTCGACATATTGTCCAGTTTATTATTATATCTTCTACTCACCTGGAAAAAATATCTACCAGAATTCTAATTCTGAAGCATGTGTTAATTGCATAGCAGCCGATTGGCTGGGCCAGCCAAGCCCTAACAAAAGTTTGAGGGATTTTTTTTGTTTGTTTTGCTTTATCATTTGCATCTGTTCTCATAGTCAAGAGTGGGATGTTGAAAAACGGGTCAATCAGAGACGCCAAGAAGTGTTAAGACTTCTTTTTCATTTCAATCGTTAGTACTCTTATGTCTTCCTAAGATGAATCACTCACCTGCTGGAGAAAGTCCAGTTTTTGTAGTAACCAAGGCTCCTGTAGGGATGAGAGACCCTCCTCCTGAAAACGATTGATGAACATTAGAACTGGAACTGGAGGAGGCAGAGCATAGATGATTGGGCCACATCTTTGTCTAACACATCATAGCCTATTAAGGCAGTGTATTGAATGAATTTGCCTGGTTGTCATTTTCTTTCTAAAATTTAATGTAAATGTGCAAAGCTGCTGGGGCTGAATGGTGTCATTTGGGAATAGGTCTGTGCTTCATTGAAAATTTTTAGGGGGGGTTACAGTGGCCTCTGTTCCTAGAAGGGATGTCGCACTTAGCTATGATAGCAGAGGACTGCCTAAGTATATAGATATTTTTTTTTGTTTTGTTTTAAAAAAACATGGGGCTTGAGTATGACTTTGAAAAATGCACTTTTGCTGACAAAGTTTTGGGGTTCTACATAGTAAGTGATAATCGGAATCTTAGTCTCTCTCCTTGACATGTGATTATTCATGTGGCCCCTTAGCTAAAAGTTACATGGCACATGATCTCTGAGACTCACCTTATGTCCCAGAGATCATCTGTAATATTTCTGTTGCCAGTGGTTTGTTGAGGTCTGAAGTAATCGTATTGAATAAAACCACTAGAAATCATATTAACTCTTCAGCATAGGCTCATGTCCTTCTTCATGCCATGTGTTTTGACTGATTTGTTGAATTTAAAAATCTAAATATGTGAGCTACAAGAAACTTTCTAGGATGACTAACTTGCTGTCCTCCCAAGAAATCTGTCCCGGTTTTAAAACTGAAAATCCTGCATCCAGGAGCTATCTCACAGCCAAGAAAACTGGCACAGTTGGTCACCCTACTTTAGCATTTTGAGACACAAGTAATCTTTAGGAAATGGCTTGTTTTGCTAGAACATACAGGTTTTGCTTTCCCCTCCCCGCATTACGGCTTTGCTGTGATTTCTGGGTTTTCTGTCATAAAACCAAAAGTTTTCTGGATACACACAGAAACTTTTGAAATTTCTGTAAGAAAGTACACCAGGCTCCACTTCCCGAGACATTGCTTCAGAGATTGGTGACTTCAGCTTTGAAAATGAGTATCTTTGTTTCTGGCCACTGGGATGGCTAATTCTTTTTGTGTTGTTGAATTCTTGTGTAGGAGGGCAATCCTGAAAACTGTTACTTGTAGTAACTGTTTTCCCTCCATCCTCATCATTGAGCATTTGAGCAGCCCACATGTTTGGGTGTGCAAACCCAATTTACTGCACTATAAAGATTATCAGGACAATAAGTTGCCCCAATCAGGTATCACTGCTCCTATTGCCACAGATTGTTCCCAAGTATAGACGTTTGCCCATTGGAATGCCTCAGAATAATGTCATGGAATTTGTAACATAGAAATGATATAAAAATTGAAATGTGTCATTGACTTCAGTTCTCAGAGCTGACATTCTCAGGCTGGTCATTCTCACCCAAATAACTGAGTGCCCTTTAAGAGCTTTATTGGAAAGAGATAAGAGATTGTTTATTTGAATATGTGCTTTGCCAAGGAAACATTTCTATGCCTCAACAATTAGAGGAGGTAAAAAAGAAGAAAGAGAAAGGCCAAATTTCAATACACAATGCTGGTTTATAATGACAGTGTGATGAGAATATCCTACGAAACTTTTAATTGTTAGGATATTGCTTCGTATTGTGTTTCTCCATCCTTCATACATTTATTTCTACCTAGCATTGTTACTTGCCAGAAAGTAATGAATAAAATTATCAGCGTGGAGTTGTAATTATGTGATAGATGGCAAGAATATTCTCTGATCTCTACTGGATTAGACTGTTGTTAACTTTATTATACTGCAGATTCTTGTTTCTTTGCAATCAGCATAAGCAAAAGCTGCAGCTGGGATTGGGAGGTAGAAAAAGTTCCGTAGCATGAGCTTGCAGAATTTTGTTACTTAATTAGTAACATGGATAAGGAAAAGATAAGATGGAATTTTGTAACTAACAGATTGGCATCTGACCCTGAAATCGAGTCTTCTGGATCTTTTTTTTAATTATTGGTGCCTTGTAGTCACACATTTTAATAGGGGTACAAGATGGTGGAGGCATACATGCACACATCACTCATTTCCCACCTCTGGATCTTTGTTTTATGATATGCAGATGGAGTAGGCCCTGAGAAGTTTCACATTAGGAGCTATGCAGGAGGCCCTGTTGATCTGATCTTGAATTGGTGGAGACTCCTGTTTGGGAATTGTCTGTGCTGACTTTGAGCAGGGGTTGGCCAATTATAGCCCATGGGGCCATATCAAGATCCTTTCCTGTTTATGTTTGGCCCACATGGAAAGTAATGATTTCTACATTCTCAAAAGATGAGAAGAAATCAAAAGAAGAATATTATTTTGAAATATGTTTAACCAACATGAAATTCAAATTTTAGTACCGTAAATAAAATTTCATTGGAACACTGCCACATCCATTTGTTTACTTTTTGTCTATGACTGCTTTTGTAGAGGTGAGTAGTTATCACTGAGGTGCTGTGGCCTGCAATACTGTAAACTATTTACTATCTGACTGTGGTGAAAATTGTTCATCAACCCTGGACTCAGGAAAGGCATAGTGTTTCAGGATAACAAGGGTTTTATTTTATTTGGTTTTGTCTTTAATGATTTGGCTTCCAAGTTTGGGGAAATCGGGTGTTACATTATGGGTTTTTTTTTTCCTTTAAAGTGAACCAATTAATTTTGTTCAAGTGATTGTTTGACAGCCTCAGGCAAAGACAGCTTATATTGGATCCCACATGATTTTCTTTTCCATTGGTTTTAGAAAAAGAAAGCGCAGTAGGAAAATGGTAGTATGACTTACAAATCACTAGCTAGTTCTCTGCATAATGTTCTCCAGTTCCATCCATTTCCCTGCAAATGACATAATTTCTTTTCTAAAAAATTTTTATTGGTGCATTATATTCATACATCCTATTGGGGTAAAAAACTTGTGTGCACATACATGTACACATCACTGATTTAACCCCTACCCAATTCCCACCCCATTCCCTCCCCATCTCTCCTTCCCTTGCTTGGCTTAGTGGTTGACTTCGATATGTTTAACTACATTGTGTGTTTTAGAGATTTTCCTCTTCCCCCCTCCTTTCTCCTCCTTTAGGTTGTCTTGTTTGCTCCTCCATAGGATTTCCTTTTTCATCTAGAGTTCCTCCTATGACCCATTTCTCCCTAACTCTCACATATTAGGGAAAGCATCTGATTTCTTATTTTTTGTGACTGACTAATCTCACTTAGCATACTATCCTCCAGTTCCATCCATTTCCCTGAAAATGATGTAATTGAGATTTTTTTAAATGGCTGAGTAAAATTCCATTGTGTACATATCCCACAGTTTTGTAATCCATTTATGTGTTGATGGACGTCTTGGCTGGTTCCATAGTTTGGCTATGGTGAACAGATGCTGGTGAGGATGTGGAGAAGTGGAAACTAAGACATTGTTGGTGGGATTGTAAATTAGTGCAACCACTTTGAAAAACAGTATGGAGAATCCTCAGAAGAATGGGAACAAATCTATCATTTGATCCAGCAATACTATTTCTGGGTATCTACCCAAAAGATAGGAAACCAAACTACGTAATTTTCTTTATTCCAAGTATTTCAGGGTGTTTGAGGGACTTGTAAGACATCTTTTTCTCCTTATTCTATTTCTAAATTTGATTTACAACGTTGATTTTTTTCTTTGGATTTAATTTCCCTCCTGGCCAGCTCCATCAGTAGAAAGCATTTCCTCCAGGAGCAAAGACTTCTTTCCACCTTATCTCTACCAGGTTCCTGCTATTGGAGAAGTATGATGAGGATTGGACCTCGGTGACCCCACCTCGGCCATCTTCAAGTGTCTGCGTGAAGATGCTTGAGTCTGTTCTGAGTGCAGCCCTCTCTTGGGAAGCATGATGGACCCTGTTTCTGTTTACCTACTCTTCAAATAACACCTTCTTTGGGCCAAACGCATCATGCATGGTTAGAAAAAATATTGTTTAGGTGCTGTAGATGGAAAGTGAGATTGGCATCAGTATGTAGAAAGGAATGGATATCAAATAAAGAAGTAGGTTGGATTTATTTTTGTAAGTAACAGGACTGTTCAGTAGTAGGCTTTGACCTGGGGCGAGAGGGTGGTTGGGGGCCTGTGATGTGGTGTAAAGGAGCTTAGAATAGGAGTGATACGAGGAAGCCTTTAAGATATTAATTTGTCTCTGAAGGGGGACTGTTCTATAGTTACCCATTTTTTTTCTGGAGAATGCCAAGTGGCACATTTCTCTGTTGACACTTTATAGTTGTAGCAATTTGGTAGACCAGGTGAGGAGGAGGCACCAGAGACAGTGTTGGAGAGGAAGGGAGCGGTGGCTTGCTTTGCCAAAGGCTCAGATTGTCCGACTTCTGGTGAGCGGCCTTGAGCATCTATCTGAGAGCCACCCTCCTGTGGTTCATGTGTCTTTCCTTATCATCATTTTGCCCAGTACCATCTCTGTCACTCCCCAATGTCCTGCTTGCTCAAGGGCGTGGCTTCTATATTTCGGGGGTTTGGAACATGATGTTTCTAACTCCTGGGAGTTCGAGCTTTTCTTTCTGCATGTTTCCTCTACCAGGCCAGGAAGGTAGGTGTCACTAGTATTTCTTCACAAAAGGCTAAAATTTCTCCTCCTGTTTAAATTTACTTTTGTTTTCTGCAAAGATTAATTTTTTTTCTTTTAAAGCAACACATTTCAATGTATTCATCAGAGTGCCTGGAAATTTTCTTTTCTAGCTAAAGCATCATGGAGGAGGGTGAACAGCCTCAGGGGACATTGGCTAGGTCGAGCTCAGGGAATGAGGGGAACACATGGGACTTCGGGATGGGAGCCCTGGGTACCTACTCTGCCTTTGCTATTAATAATTCCACCAGGAATGCTTGACATCCCCGCATAGCAAAAAGAAAAAGAAGACGGAGGAAGGGGAAAATAAAAATAGGTTTTGATCTCTAAGGCCTCTTTTCTACTTTCAAAACTAGAAACCTTAGCAGCCATTCTGCTTGACAGGCAAGACTCTCTTTAAGAATACTGGTTTACTATAAATGGAGATTGGTTTTTACCTCTCTTTGGACCCTTTGTGCCATCATCAAATTATTTCTTTCTGCCCCAAATGTCAAGAGGTCTGAAATCATAGGAACAAATGTCAGAGTTGAGCTTAAAAAGTAGTGAGATTAACAGAAACTATATTCCATGAAGCTACTTGGGTATTTTTTGGTAGACCGGCATCACCTCTTATAATTTTTCTTTTCTTTCTGCTTTTGGAATCTTCTGAGAGTTTAAAATATTAAGCTGGCTTGTTCCAACTTGGTTTTTAATTTTTTATGTTTTTGCGGTATTGAGGATGGAACCCAGAGGCATTCTACCTCCGAGCTATCCCTCCAGCCCTATTTTTTTATTCTTTATTTTGAAACAGGGTCTCACTGGAGTTTCAAAGGACCTCACTAAGTAGCTGAGGCTGTCCATGAACTGCGATCCTCCTGTCTCAGCCTCTTGAAGGCTGGGTTTAAAGCATATACCATCACGTCCAGCTCCATCTTGGTTTTGGTATTACCTTACTGGTTTATTTTTGGATTTTCCTGAGTGAACTCTCTACCTTTGAGGATAAGTCTGGTAGAATAACCAACAGTAAAACTGTGTTCTGTTCAAGCGGACAGTCATCCATTGCCCAGGTGTGTCCAGTGCGCTCCTGCGGTGCAAACCAGATGTGGAGTATAGGATCTTTGAGGGAGACTCTCTGCTTTGAGAGAGGATGGGCACGTGGATCCCTCATTCCAGGACGGTTTCTTCTGCCCTACTGCTGTATAACCATTACCTCCTGGCCCTGTACAACCTCATGCAAGTTACTTAGCCTCTTGAAGCCCTTTTCTTACTGCGTACAAATCAGGACAGCAGTACCTCCTTGTTGATGTCATCATGAGGATGAAAGTGCCCTGCAGGCGCTTAGGACAAACCCTGGCTCAACATGCCTGGCTCTGTTTCCTGTCTACTGTCTGCTCCTTTCTGACCACTCAGGAATTTTCCGAGTTAGGGCATAGAGCAGGTGCAGGGGCCGTGGCAGTGCTGGGCGCCCCTGTTGTCATGGGCTGTGCTGAGCACTATCTGGGTCTAGTTCCAGGGTCTTACTGCTGGTGCCTGTGCACACATCTGCTGGTTGAGTGTATCACTATTGCTTTTCTTTGGTGGTGGTATTGGGGATTGCTGTGGGGATTTATTTAGAGATGGTTCAAAGGTCTTTTATCTCTGTGGTCATTTATCTCCCAGACCAGGATTACTGCTGAGCACAAAGGATGACTCAAAATGAAAGTTTTAAAGTGTGTCAAAGGAACCACCAAGTGGGGTTCAGCTGGCGCCTGCCACGCTGCTGGCCTTTGCAGGGCAGGTCCCCTTCTCTATCCCTGTGGTTCCGCACCCGCAGAAAGGGCTCTGAGCACTTTACTCCCAGCTACCTTTAGTTGTGTTTCCTTTTTGATTTTTAATAAAAGGCACGAGAAACAATCTCTTTTTGCCCTACCGCACCCCCCATCCACTGACTCTTCTGATTGCTGCAACTTGAAGTCAAAAACATCCCACCTTCAAAGTTCAACATGTCGAACATCCCAGGATGTGTCCCCACCTGTCTTGCTTGTTCAGTGCACACACGTGGCCTCCACCAGGAAATCCTGGGTCTGATCAGGGCACAGCGCACAGGGCTGTGGCAGGGAGGTTCTCAGAGCCCAGGCCAGTGCCCTTGGTTCATTCTGATAGCATTAAATCAAGAAAACAAACAACATGAGACATTGAATGCTAGGAATTTTAGGGTATTTTCTTTATCCACAATAAAACAAAAATTTCTATTAAAATTTGCACAAGGCCAACTTCATGAGGAATGAGTTTCAACTTGTATGGCCCTTTGGGTGACTTAGAAGGAGGGAGTAAGGCTTTAGGCACTCCCAAAGAAGAATCAGTGGCCAGAGGGAGACCAGGGCAGAGGAGAGGGTAGGAGTTAACAGAGCCAGGTCCCCAGAAGGTATACAGGCAGACAGCATGAGGACACCCCAACCGCATGGGTGCCTAGTCTCACTGTATCATACTGAGTGTGCACAAGTCTGAATTTTGTGTTGGCTGTTGAGGCTATGAACTCTGGTGCAGGAGTGCAAGTGAAACCTGCCACCCTTGTGTGCCCAAACACAGACATCCAGGACTCTGCGCTGCAGGAGGTGTGCGCTGCATCATATCTAGCGTTCCTTCCCCAACTCCTTGGTATTCCAGTGGACCTTGCCTTAGGAAGGCAAGGTCCCCACCCCCAACTTGAGTGTACATTACTCTCTGAAGTCTCGAGTTGTTGGTTTTTTCTTTTTTTCTTTGCTTGTCCTTTCTTTCCAGGGTCAACTTCCCTTACCTCCCATCAGCCTGTGATCTAGCCAGGGGAAACAATGAAGGCCTGTATTTACTCTGAAAAGTCCAAGCAGTTCCCACCTAGTGAGGCCATTTGATAACTATCATTAGTATCAAATGCACATTGCTTTGGTGTGTTTTCTGAACATTGCTTTCTTTTTCTTTTCGTGTGTGTGTGTGTGTGTGTGTGTGTGTGTGTGTTACTTGGGATTGAACCCAAAAACATTCTATCTAAGAGCTATACCCCCAGGCCTACTTTAATTTTTTTTATTTTTTAATTTACTTTAAAACAGGATGTCACTAAGTTGCAGAGGGCCTTACTAAGTAGCTGAGACTGGCCTTGAACCTGCGGTCATTCCTTTCTCAGCCTGCCAAGTACTGGGATCATAAGTGTCATCACCATGCCCTACAGGACCTTGTTTTCTAGACTCTGTTTTTTTTTTCCCAGCTGGTCTTACTTGCTGGCCACAAGTTTCTAGCCAGTTTCACAGTGAGGGATGAGAGGTGGTCGTAGGTAGGTGGAGCATTCTTGAAAGGAGGTTGACCGTGGGTCTGTCCCTTAATGTAGTCCATTGTGCTTTGCCAATAAGAAGTAAACATCTACAAATACACAATTTCCCAGGAGTGTGAGCAGTCTCCTATGCCAGGGCAGTTAGTCAATTTGTTCAGTGTTAGAAGTGAGCACCCAGCTCAGGACTTTCAGCATTCTTTACAGCAGCTTGGGCCCTTGTGAGTCCAAGTGGAAGCAGTTGCTTTTGTGGTGGGTCTTGTGTGTTAGGGAACAGGATCTATTGGAGTATGCAATGGGACTTGCCATCATCTCTCTGTCCTTGTTTCTTCTGGGCGAGAGGGATGGAAACTGACTTATTTTTGTCTTAATTGTCCTGGTCTTCGTACTTGAATGCTGCCATATTTTTTTTTGCATAACTGGGGATTGGACTGAGGGGCATTCTACCTCTGAATACCCAGCCCTATCTTTTTTTCTTATTTTGAAACAGGGTCTCACTAAGTTGTGAAGAGCCTCACTAAGTAGCTGAGGCTGGCCACAAACTTGCAATCCTCCTGTCTCAGCTGCCCAAGTACTGGGATTACTAGTGTGTGGCACCACACCTGGCATGATTGCTGTCATTTAAATAAATGTTAGAAGCTGAGTGTGGTGGCTTGTAATCCTAGTATTTCGAAGGCTGAGACAGGAGGTTCATGGTTTACAGCCAGTCTCAGCTACCTAGTGAGGGCCTTTGCAACTCAGTGAGACCCTGTTTTAAAATAAAGAATAAAAAATAGGGCTGAGGGTGTAGCTCAGAGGTAGAATGCCACTGAGTTTCATCCCCACTACCACACACACAAAAAATGTGTTAGATTAGTGTTTGTCTGGGCTTCAAGTACTATGGGATTATAAGCAAAGCTGAGGCTAAGAGTCTAGAAGGAACCTGAGAACTAGGGGCTAAATCCCTTGAGGACACAGGTAGAATCAGACACTAGGTCAGTCAGTAGGGTAAGGCTGACAACAGAGGGTCTAGGTCCAAAGCAATGGATCCATGGTTGAGTTACTTTCAGGATGAAGGACATCACTAAAGTGAAAGGTGCTTCTGAGCATTTCTAGTCCAGCTTCCCTCTTAAAAGAGCAAAACATCTTTTTCCAACCCTTTTCTTGTGGTACTGGGAATTGAACCCAGGGGCACTCTGCCTCTGAGATATACTCCAGTCCTATTTTTTTGGTTTATTTTGAAACAGGATCTTTTACTAAGTTGCAGAGGGCCTTGCTGAGTTGCTGAGGCTGGCTGAAAACTTTGTGATCCTACTGTCTCAATCCTCTAAATACTAGAATTACACATGTGTGCCACCATACCCAGCTTTCTCAACCCGTTAATGCATAGCTGCTGATCAGAGTCAGAGAGAGAGAGAGAGAGAGAGAGGAAGGAATTGCTACCTCTTGATTTAGCTCTTGTTTCTTATATTACATTAAAATTATCCCTCCCCTCCCCCTTTTTTTGGTAGAACTGGGGGTAGAGCCCCGGGACTTTCTACCTCTGGGGTAAACTCCCAGACCTATTTTATATTTTATTTGGAAACGGGGTCTCCCTAAGTTGCCCCGAGAGCCTCACTAAGTAGCTGAGGTTGGCTTCAAACTTGTGTGATTCCCCTGTCTCAGCCTCCCAGACGCGGGGATTACAAGCATGCGCCACCACACCCAGCAAGTTATCCCCTTTTTAAAGCCTAAATATTTCCACTTCCTGAAAGTGTTCCTTGGATTTCTGATGACAAACCATTTTGATGTCAAATGATAGGAATACTGGTTTGCCAGTGTCCTCCTAAGACGCATAGGCAAGGAGAGGTCACAGGGAAGAGTACAGTGCCAGGAGGTCGGTCCCACAGAGTGCCAGGGGCAATAGCCTCCTCTGCTCTTCTGTAGAAGCAGACCTCTTTTGAGATGAGTGTGGGCGATACAAGCTTTCTGGCAGCTTTGTATACTGAAATCAAGGTCAAGGGAACTCTCCAAATAAACGTTGCCTGATGCTATTTTTGATGGTCTAAATCATTATATCCTACCTTCAATAGATTCTCTGGGTGAGCATTTAGATGTTTGCATTCTTTTTCCTCCTCCTCCTCCTCCTCCTCCTCCTCCTCCTCTTCTTCTTCTTCTTCTTCTTCTTCTTCTTCTTCTTCTTCTTCTTCTTCTTCTTCTTTTTGAAGGGATCTGGAGATAGAACCCAGGGGCATTTGACCTCCGAGCTATACCCCCTGCCCTAAGTCACGGAGGGCTTCACTAAGTAGTTGAGGCTGTTAGCAAACCGCGATCCTCCTGTCTCAGCCTCCAGAATGCTAGGATTACAAGCATGTGCCTCCAGGCTGGGCTCATTCTTATTTCTTTCTACAGTTCTAGGCAGTTGTGAATAAATGTTAGCTGGGTGATCTGACTTGAGTCTAGAGACTGCACAGATAGCACAGTCACAAGGCACTCTGGATGTGAAGATCCCCATGTGAGACAGCATTTCTCTTCTAAGCTCTTTCTGGAGAGACCACACAAGACAGGGCACTCTGCAGACTCTGAACCTGGTTTCTCATGTCCATAACGGAATCCTTTATTTAAATAAAAGAGCTGTTAAATGTAAAGTTATTTTTCTTCTCAGTTATGCTATAAGCTCTCTGAGGACAGGAGTTATATCTTTTATTAATATAAAAGTCAGTTATTTTTGTTCCTCAGCTTGGATATTAAACAAGTTATTGTTAGCTCTCTGCCAATGCAGACACTCTATGGAAAGTACCGTCTCTATCAAAATAGCTTCTGCTTCAACCCTATGCATTCAGAGCTGGTTGTGTAGAAACTTTTGGAATCTTTCCTCCCTCTTGCTTTTCTTGTCCCCATCTAGAGCTACAGGGGCAGAGCTGAGACATCTAAATTCTACCTGTATCTTCAGAGTTATGCTGTGTCTTCAGTGTAAGTGCTGTTTGGGGGACAGAATGATCTTATTAAGGAAAATCAATCTCAGGACATTTCGGGGGAAACCCAAGGCAGAATAATAAATTGTCAAAATATGTGCTGCAGTTAGCGTATGGTATGGAAAATTAATAGCAATCCTCACATCTGTCTCGCACCTTTACAAAGCACAAATATCTGTCCAACTGTGGCCTCGTACTAGTTTGCTCAGATAATGCAGTAAGGTAGCTCTTCATCCTCCTTGTCTGATAGACTAGGGCCACAGACTCTCAGGGTTTTTATTTTTAATTGACTTGCCTGAGGTTACAGCTAATTACTGAATGTTGGGGGGCATGGAGGACTCAGATCTTCAGGTCCTCTGGTTTATAGCGGTGGGAGGCTGTCACTGAAAAAGTCTAACCTAGCTGTCTTGCCAATGTAGCTTCGAGGAGAGAATAGTCGTGTCTCTTGTTGCCCAGTTGTTTCTGCCTGTCAGACAGGCTATGGATAAACCTGTAGCTTTATCTTAGGGTCCTTGGCTCCATCCTCAAATCCCCATGGCCATCTCCCTGCTGGAAAACACCGTACAGGTCCTGGTGGCAGGGAAGTGTGGATGGAGGGTTGCACAGGTGAAGCAGTGGGATAGCAGAAGTTATATACAGGATATTCTAAAGTGTCCTGCTTGGGAATAAAATGAAGGCTTCAGGAAATACCTCTTCCCAGACTCCATAAGCCTGTCCTGAAACTTTAAGTTTTAGTTTAACTTTAAGTTAGGTGTTCAGAGTTCAAGTCCTCCCTGTGTCTTTAATATATATATATGTTGAATGAGGAATTAATATAACTCACATGCCTGTAATCTATCTCAATACTTGGGAGTCAAAAAAGGAGGATCACAGGCTTGAGGCCAGCCTAAGCAACTTAGTGAGACCCTGTTTCAAAATAAGAAGTAAAAGCTGGGCGTGGTGGCGAACGCTTGTAATCCCAGCATTTAGGAGGCCGAGACAGGAGGCCCTTTGCAACTCAGTGAGACCTTGTTTCCAAACAAAGAATAATAAAATAATAAAATAGGACTGGGGTGTATCTCAGAAGTAGAATGCCCTTGGGTTCCATCACCAGTACTGCAAAAAAGAAAAAAAAAAAAAAGTAAAAGTGGCTGGGAGTGTGACTCAGAGGTAGGATGCCCCTGGGTTCAATCCCCAGTAATACACACACACACACACACACACACACACACACACACACACACACAAAAATACACATACGTA
The DNA here is from genome assembly GCF_963383645.1 of Muscardinus avellanarius. Classification (NCBI taxonomy): domain Eukaryota; kingdom Metazoa; phylum Chordata; class Mammalia; order Rodentia; family Gliridae; genus Muscardinus; species Muscardinus avellanarius. The sequence goes on along the minus strand of NC_137803.1, from coordinate 30,883,816 downwards.
ACAAACAAATAATATATCTCTTCCACCCACATATTATTCTGAAGATAATCTGAGGGAATACTGGCTATAAAGAGGTTCTGAAATGATTACTGGGCAGTGAAACTAGAAGGTATTCCTCTTCATAACTACATGGTAGTAAATTTCTCACACACCAAAGCCTCCCGTTAAACTTTTCTGTCACTTCTTTTAATGTCCGGTCATCGCCCAGCCTCTCTCCTCTGTTGTTAATGAAGCCCCCAGACATGGCTGTGACGGACAACAGCTGCAGGTTGGAAGTGGTCGGCTGCAGAGCGCAGATACCCGCCACATGGTGTAATTGCCCTTTGTGAAATTCCGAGGTGAGAGGTCAGCACTGGCTGGCCATCTTTGTCACTTTTCAGTCATCTGTATCTGGTGGCAGTTGTGTTATCCCAGCATCCCTCCCTTACCCTCCCCCCCCCCAATGGAGCCCAGGAAAAAACCATCTGCTGAGTTGGCTTTCAGATTTTTTTTTTTTTTAAATACCAATTTCCCTTTGTTCTGAGGCAACCCCCAATCAGGGCTGGTGTCTGCCGGGCTTGGCGAAAGGCTGGTTTGTGTTTCATGCTCCCGGAGGAAAGGTTTGTCCACTTGCTTTTCTTTTTGATTCGATTCCCTGCCATTCTGCAGACAGTCAGAGGCTGCAGCTGCTGCCGCCAGCTGGAAATGGGGGACCCCCTTGTTGAAGAACCTACATGTTAATCCCTTGGTAGGAGGAGAAAAAAGCAATACCTCCTCCCCAAATGAAAAAAACAAAAACAAAAGAGGGGGGGAAAAGCCATTACTAACAAAAGTCTCTCTGACTGTCCCCATCCTGTCCTGGAAGTCACACCAAGATCCTGCTGGCTGCTTACAGGAAGGCTTTGCTGTCCTTGGAGTTTTTCTTGATGTGTCCTTGGAGTCAGCCTCTTAGGTTTCTTGGTTTCTCACTGAAGAATATGACCTGCTTGTCAGAGGTGTAGGATGGGTATTCTTTTTGAAAGTCTGGATCACAGAGGAACCCCATTGGCTGTGTACATTGCTTTCCTGGATATAAAAACAGCCAGCATTTTGGTATTTAGAGTAGCTGGGAACTCTGCCAAACACCTGACAGGCATAGTCTACCAAATCGTCCCCACCACCACAGGTAGATGTTGTTATCCTCTCTCTATGGATGAGGACAGTAAGTCACAGAGATTCCCAGGGACCTGCCTGGAGTCTGCAAGGAAGCCAGGAGATGGTGAGCGCAGAGTGTTAGCCTTGCCAGTTCTCTGGCTGCTGCCTGGACTCCTCAGGGAGCACGCAGGCAGCTGAGCCTAAGCTGGGAGCTGGGGATCCTCACAGGCTGGCCCTCCTTTCGGAGGACCTGTAGTAGGGAGTTCCTTCATCGTTTAACTTCTCTGTTGGTGGAACATCAGCTGGATGCCAAGGCAGTCAGAGAAACTTTGGTGAAGTGCTCTGAGAGCTTTCTAGTATTTTCTCTCCCTGGAGCACATGCTTTTCTCAATGTGTTTCCCCAAATGAATACAACTTATCCTGGCAGATTTGGGAGATGCTCAGATGCATCCTCTTGGGTTATCCTGTGACATCGAAGCCTGTGGCATCTGCCCTTCTTGCTCCCACTACTCTCTATACCTGGGAGACCTGTGCAAGAGGGTGGCCCTCTACAAAAGACAGAGTGCATCTGTTCCTTTCTGGTGATGGAAGCAAGGGTCAGGGAACCAACACATGATGAATTCTGTCAGTTGGTGGAAATAAAATTCATAAGCTGTTTCTCAACACATCATTTTCTCCTTCTCCCCACTGTGGAGCCAGCCTTGTGACCAGATCATTGGGGAACTGAGGATTCTCCTAAGGCAGCAAAGAAAATAAAATAAACATCTGAAGGAGAGAGAGAGAGACAGACAGACAGACAGACATCTCAGAGGTTTCTCTTTTGCTTCCTTCCCCTTAGGACATACTATTTTCCTAGATGTCGTGTGTGTGTGTGTGTGTGTGTGTGTGTGTGTGTGTGTGTGTGTATTTGAATTTCTTAACATACATTTAGGCCCTTATTAATGCAGATTACAAAAAATATAGCAATGCTACTGAGCAATGTACTAAACTTTGCCCCACGAAACTGTCTAATAAAGTCTTTGCTGAGCACGTCGCCATATGAAATGCTTTTTCCATTCCTTCCTTTGCTGTTGACATCTATGCATTAAAATAAATCTTGTCCAAAGCAATTAGGGAAAATTGAAGTTAGCATAAGGGCTCATTGGATGCAAGGGAGGTGCTGGTGGGTGGTGGATGTCCACAGACTGGGTGCTAGCCAGTGTAGCCTTCTACATTCTGAAGTTGTCCCTCTGTTCAGTCCCACCAGCTGACATGGGCTGCACTTAGCAAGGGTTTCTCTCCATAGCTCAGTTTCACCCAAGGCTCGAGAACCCAGAGCTCAAGCACAGGAGGAGCAGAAGGAAGTACCAAAAGGAACATTTGGCTGCTGAGTATTGGGCTCTGTTGAGCCGTCAAAGGATGTGCTGGAAGAGTAAGAGTCACAGAGCTCAGCTGAGTGGTACTTGGATGCCCCCGCTGATGCTAATTATCCCACTTAAAGTGCTCTTCTCTCCACCAGTATCATTGAGTCAGTCATTAATTTATTTGTCCATTCAATCAAAGATATTTCCTTCAGTCACTGTTTGTGGCATGCCAGACAGCGTTACAGAAATATAACTGAGTATTGTTCCTTAAATGTCCCACTGGGGTAGTGCTGTCTTTCTGACTTGTAAGCTAGATCAAAATGGGAATGAAGTCTAACGTTTCTCCATAGCAACTCAGCTAGGAAGGAAGATGTCAGAGATTCTCAAAAAATTCATTGAAACTGACTGGCCCGTTTGATTCAGTGATAAGGACAGTGGCGCCTAATTGAAAAAGAAAGAAAAGCACCTTGTAGCAGAGCAAGATGAGTGGAAAGATGCATGCATTCTGGTGGAAATGTGTGTGACCTTGTGGTATTGATGTATCTAATTTATGAGATGTACTTGAAATGCCCAGTAGAGAATAGCAAAGGGGATTGAAAGTTTGGCCAGAAACTTGAAAAAAAAATCACATTTTGGCAGGGGGAACAGAATCCAGGAAAAGAAACGGAGGAGATAGAAGCAGACATCCGAGAAACTTGGAAGGTCCCAGCATGGCAAAAGCCCAGTATCAGGTGCGAGGTAGAGGCCACATGAGAGCTGGCCTCTCCACAGTGAGGATGGGAAGGATAGCGGAGGGCAGGAAAGGACAGGTGTGCCTGCAAGACAGCTGCAGTTCAAGGGTCAGGGCTGCCTTGGAAAGGCTTCATCAGTCTAAGTCACCTTGGTAGAGAAGGATGGAGAGTCTTCTGGAGAAACCCAGCCTGCCACTTTAGGACCATTCCAGAATGTTTGTTGTTCCAGCAGCTTGCTACTCATATTGAACTCACTGATGAACCCCGCAAGAGACAGCTGTACAGGTGAGCCTGGACCCAGGCTGCCAGGCTGGCCAGCTGTGCCCGCTCCACCTCCAGGGAGGAGCAGGTGCTGAGCTTCTGGAGGCTTGCCTCTCTCTCTGGCTTCATTCCTAAATGACAGCTGACCTTTGCTCCCAATTTTAGCCTTGCAGCAGATTCCTCTCTGGCAGGGCCCTGGTAGAAGGTGTGGCATGGGCTGCTTCCACTCACCTTATTTAATGCGGGGAGATGATTGTTGGTCCTCAGAGCTTGTCTTTCTTTTCTCAGATGACAGTCTAGCTATGGGGCTCAGGGTCCCTGCAAATAACTTGAAGACAGCAAAGGCAAAGATCTGCACAGGAGGACAAATATGAAGAGATGTTCCAACCGAGGGAGCATCGAAAGGGTTCCCCATGAATCTGTACCCTTTCCTCATCACCTTTCTTTGAGAAGTGCAACTAAAGATGGTGGTGTGTTTCTGTGTGCATATTGCAAAGCATAAGTGTGTGTGTGTGTGTGTGTGTGTGTGTGTGTGTGTGCGCGCGTGCTGCGAGGAAGAGAGGTTTTAGTATATGTGACCTGATGGAGTCCTGGCCTGAGAAGCAGGAGACTTTATCTCTGCTCATAAACATCTGTGTATCAACTGTCTATTGTTAAAAGAAGTCATCTTTTAAAATGAAGGCACTGGAGTAGAAGATACTAAAGTCTTTTCCAATTCTAATAGTCCAGGGCATCTCCATAGAGATACTTATTCATATAAGTAGGTATTCACATTTATGAGTATATGGAGACATACTTATCTATAAGTATGAATTTTATCTAATCACCAGGATAATAATGTGCATAGTTTTCTCAATAGCCGGCTACTGTAGGTATCAAGTACACATTTATTTGGAGGAAAAGTAAACATATTTGGTACTGTCTGATATGAATGATGATGAGGGATGAAAAAGGGAAATTACAAAGGTACCTGGGCAGATAAAAGAAGACAGAGAGCTGGGCATGGTGGTGCACGCTTGTAATCCCCGTACCTGGGAGGCTGAGACAGGAGGGTTGCAGGTTGGTTCGCAGCTAGTCTTAGCTACTTCAGGAGACCCTTGACAACTTAGTGAGACTCCGTTTCAAAGTAAAGAATAAAAAATAAGGCTGGGGGTGTATCTCAGAGTAGAATGTCCCTGGGTTCAATCCCCAGTAGCAAAATAAATAAATAAAATAATTAATTAATTAATTAATAAGGCAGAGCCATCATCTTGGTTTATGTTGACTTGCCTGGCCTTGAAAGAAGCCTTCTGAGTTTTTCATCTTGGAGAGGTTGGGCCCAAGGGTGATGCTGAAGCTATGCCAGACGCTAGGGGATGTGAGAGAGTCCAAGGAGGGATGGAGGAAGTAGGGATGCTTGGCCAGGCCTCAGAAAAAGCATAGGATTTAGCAGGAGGGAAAAGGTGGCCAGAGAGAATGCTTGAACCATTTTGGAGAGGAACAATTGCTCTTGATACACCTTGACTGTGGTGGACAGCCTAACCTGTTGGCCTGTGGGAAACATGTAGAAAATATGGAGTGGAAACTAGCCTTGGTAGGTCAGATGAGGGACTATTGTATAAGTACAATCCTGGAGCACCCCTAACTCATAGGTGGAAGGGAATGAGAATGAGGGAATGTACATAGACATGCTTTAGAAAGTCATCACACAGCCAACCTTAGAGGGGAACAAGCCCAGGGGCCAAACCTAAATGGATGTCAGCACCCAGGGAAGGGTGCAAGTATGCTTTTATTTTTCCCAACTGAGAGGAGGGGAGAGCCTTCAGGGAGGTGAGAAGGGCTGCTTCAAACATCTTGATTCCCACTACTTGGAGAAAGTCAGTCATTTTCTAAGTAAGAACTTACTGAAACTCCTTCTTTCGAATTTATAGATATCTTTGCGACACTTTGGTAATCTGCCCTAAAAGGGTCTTAAATAAAGAAGAGCAAAAGTATACACAGACACTGCAGTCCAGCCTTCTGCCTTGGAGTGTAGCACATGCTGAGGAAAGACTCGTCAGACCTATCCTTCTTGGCTACAAAAGCCCCAAACTTTCTGCATTTTGGATCTGTTGTTGACTATAGTGTGGGAAGTTTGGATTCATCTGATCTATTTACCATGTGTTTCTAGACCATTTTGTTATGTCTATATTTTTCCGGTCACTCCTGTGTTAGTGCTGAATCTCTAGCTTGGTGCAGGACCTAACGAATCTCTTCTATCATTCTCCAAAGAAGACTTTCAGGTAAGTAGGAGGGTGGGGAAAGCGAGCATATTTTTGCTTCTACCACGATCTCCTCTCAGTCTTTTTAACCGCTGTAAAAAGGATCCATCCATACACAGAGTGGAGAAATGAGGTGCCCTTTTTCATGTGTTAGAAACAAAAAATGCAGATGACCATGATGGAGAATTTTTCCCTATCCTCAGAAGGTGAGGGAATAGGGCAATGGTGTGAAAGAATGAATTAGTTATGGCAAATCTTGTTAGTGTCCATTGTAAGCAGAAAAGCTAAGCCATCTGTGGCCACTTGCAAAATTGTTCCTTGTTTGTTCAGGCTTCCCACCAAAGCAAATCTTTGTGGCTTCTAGTCATTTACATATTGTCAATCATTTGAAAGCTAGAGGGTGTCTGGACATGTGTCGGTGGGTGAGAAAGCATCTGTGTGGACATGTATGTATGTGTTGAAAAGAACCCAGTATTGGCTTGCCTTTGAAATGGATGTTTGAGGGCCTCTGGTCTTAAGAGGAGGAGGGGGAGTCCTGGGATATTCTGTCTATATTAATTTGTGACATTCCTTGTTCCCATCTTCAGTTACCTTCTTGGGATCCCATCCCTTGACTCTCCTGCCACCCTGACTTCTTTCTCATTTTTGCCTCAACTGTTAAGTTCTTAATCGATGATTTGTAGGGGCAAGAGACAGACGGAGATAGAGCAGTTCATGATGGACTTAAGACTTATGTCTTAATGCAGTGTTTGCCACCAGCGTGACTGAATTGTTCTGTGCTGAACATATTGTTATTTTACCTCCAGTCATTCTGCAAATGTTTACAGCTGATCTTCTTTCAACAAGCGGTGTCCAGGTGTCGTAGGAGTCCAAAGGCTGCATGGCCAATATCACTTCTGACTTCCAGAAATTTTCATGGAGACATGAAGTATGATGAGCCATGTGCTGTAGATGCAATGAACAAAGGTCTGGAGGACATGCGTTGAAAGTCTGATCTTTGAGTCTGATGGTCATCATAGCCTTGCCTTTGAAGGCCTCAGGAAAAATATGATGTATAGGATATATAATCAGAAGGACTCTCATACCCAGCTTCTAGGATGTCCCAGTTGACCAAACAGAGTGGCAACTGCAAGTGTCCAAAAATTAAACAACAAAAATGTTCTTCATCATATGGACAGCCTATGATCCTGATGTAACAGGATCAGAATCTTGGACAAGACTTGGAGTTCCTCTGTGTTACATTTCTAGTACCATCAATAGTTGGTTGTATAGCTTTGGCAATTTAATTGGCCAACATTTCCCCACACCTTAATTTTCCTTTTGTGAAATGGGCTCTTCTCTGCTGCTTACTTTCCTTTGTAGGAAGAAAATTCTGGCTCTAAAGAGCATTGGTGCTTTCCTTTCTTCTGGAGACCTCTCCACACTATCAGGCAGTGCTCTCCATCGCCATGTGAGAAGGTCAAATTGGTTCCCATTGCTTGGTGGATACACAAAGACCGTGAGAGCAGAAGGAGACCTTGCAAATCCTTAGAGCAGTCTTCCCTTCACAAATGAGAACATAGAGCCTGGGTCAGCGGAGTCTCATGGTTTATCCAAGATCACATGACCAATCAGTGCCTGTCTGGGGGGGAAAAAAAACACTCTTTCTAGTCATCACAATGCTGCCTGCTAAAAAGGAGACAAGACACTCAATTGCTGAGGCCAGCCATTGCCCCCGCGTGGGAGTCCGCCTGCCTGCTTGCCTGGCCCATCTTATTACAGTCTGACGCTTTTCTCTTGAACCCTCCTGAACCCACCATGCCTCTGCCCAGGAAAATCAGATAAAGGACCCTTTTATTTCCCAGCTGCCCTGTGCATGCAGCATTCAGAGAAGAGGGGCTGGCAATGGGGGTGGGGAGAAGAGAAAGCATTTGTCTTTCAACACTGGCCTGACAGGAAAGCTTCACTGCCAGGCGTTTTGAGAACCAGCTAAATAATGGTCGCAGGCAAGACAAAAGATAAAACTGACCCACTAGTTAGGCAGTTACTTAAACATGATTCACCCCGAATAATGCTGCCTGGGACCTGAGCTGCTCATTGCTAACGAGCCAAGAGACAGCACAATTAATTACATGGGAAGGAGTGCTATCAGACAGGAAGCTAGTCGTTGCAATAGAAAAAGCCCTCAAATGGTCCCACCTTCCTCCCCTACTCATAGAAACATGCGGAAATGGCACCTCTCACATGCTGGTGGACACGCACAAGGACAGGGAAGGATATGTCCACTGGTCCTGATACGGGCTGTGAAGGGGGAGGTCAGCTAGAGCCAGGGAAGCTGCTGGGACAGGGGAGGCAGGGGCAGGGACTTGGTAGGAAGTTACCAAGTGGTTTTGCTGAACATGAACATTGAAAAAAAGTTGAATAGCAGCTCTCACAGCCACTCCCTGTGCCTTGATTCTCAGTGCTGTATCCATTTGAGGCAGCTCAGATGGGGCAGGGGGATAGATTTAGACTAGAGGAAAAGCTCTGAAGGCTGAATCTGGGAGGGCATATTTTGGTGGAGCCCACCTACAGGATGTCTCCTGTCTACCGTGATGTGCTAATTTTTCTGATCATGTGATCACATGAGCAGATCCCAGCAGCACTCTTGTGCCTTTAATTGCTTTAGAGGTGTCACTGTACCTCCCCCTGGTTAAGCCTAGTAGCTGGGAAGTCAGTGTGGTGTGGAGCCTTGAGACTGGGAGGATGAGAAAGCAAAGACCAGAGGATTTGAAGAGGGCAGGGTCAAAGGTTAAAGGACAGGGGTTAGCAGCAGGCAAAGGCCCAGGATTGAAATATTTGCTGAAGGCTGACAGGCAACAGAATGGAGGCAGACAAGTGGCAAATTCCTGTTTTCTCTTCTAATTGAGAAAATATTTTGAGTGGTATTCAGTCAGACTGCATAATGAGTGGGGGTGGGGACTGGAGGTAGGGTGAATATGAATGAGAGAGAATATTATTAAATTAATGCGGAAAGCCAGTTTGTGGTGTTGTGTACATGGGTTGTTCTCCCTCATCTCCTCATCTGGGCTGCACCGAATTCATTTCTTCACTCACTTAGCACACGAGGATCACAGCTTGGTGGGCTTGGTAAGTGCCCACGAGAGGTAACATCAGACATAAGAAAAGGGCATAGTCCCTCACTGCGCGAGGAGGGAGATCCAGGAGCAGGTGATTCCAACACCACGTGACGCCCTTGATTGGATGCTGTTATTGTTGTTTTCTTTCAACATCTAAACCTTGTAATCATCCGCGTCTGCTCAGAGTTTAGTGAATAATTTTATATAATTTTGCATCTAAGAGAGCAGATAAAGTGATTACAATGCTAGGTTTGGCTTGGCCAGGGCATTGGTTTCTAATGGGGTGGCCCCGCACCGCCCAAGGAATAGCGTGGCAGCGTTGGGGCAGGGTGTGTGCTCGCAGTAGGGGGGGAGAGTCAAGGTTTGAGGAAGTAGTTAGGAAATAAGGCAGCTGTGTCTTGACTCAACCATGGCCAGCTTCTCCTCCTGCTTGCTCTTACTTGCAAGAAATGGTTCTGATATTTCAGGAGCACAAGTGCATTTAGGTTTGCAGGCTAACAGTAAGGAGCTGTGATGGCTATTTACTAGAACCTTTCTAGATTAAAGGAAACTTCTGGATAAAGGGACCTTCTGGATTAAAGGCTCTGGGTAGGTCCTCGGGGTCATTTTGCAGAGACAGTCCCCAGAAGTTAATTGACATAGTCAGGGTGCCATATGAGGGGGTCCCTTAGCTGGGATCACTGCACATCCCCTCACCCTGACATCCCAGTGAGCTCTGGGTGCGCTGACACCTCTTCCAGGAAGTGATGACTCCGATTATTTTCATCAACATGTCTCACCCCCACCCCTCCTCCATTTTCTTCCCACAGTCACCAAAACCAATAATAGACTCAAGCAGTTTCAATTTTAGACAATTTCCTTTTTTACTTAGAAATAGATGCTAGTAAAGGGTGTGGGGGTGGTACCGGTGGCAAGGAGTGTGGAGGGAGGCATGAGAAGCTTTAAAGGGGATGGACTTTTCCTGGCTTTCAGGTAACCTAGAGGAAATCAGGTTGTATGCCCTCCGTTTGACCTTGAGAAGATTCACAAAAGATTCCTTCCTCTCTGATGTTCTCTGGCTTTTAAGTTCAAAAAGGATTGTCCTCCCTTCTAATTCACGGATTATTCCAAAAGCCTCATGAAGTTCTTATAAAAATTTTCAACTTAAACAACTAACTTGTGTGTCATAACAAACAATTTATAAGTGGCTTTTTTGGTTTTTGAATTTTAGTTCTCATAGTGCTAGATACATGTTATTTTTTTTCTAAGAAAAGTAGGAACTTTGCTGTCTTGCAAGGCCAGAAGTTGGAAATCACTGATAGAGACTACAAATAATTGAATAATAGCCATCTCTTAAGATCTATATTGTGGTACCAAGTTAAACCCTTTACCTATAAATGTATTATAAACCTCCCCAAAACCCTAATTGGGATGTCAAATAGGTTTGCCAAATTGCACTTAGCCAGTGTGTAGAAGACAGCATTTGAAGTCAGTCAGTATTATTTTGAAGTTCCTATTCATTACAGGCTGTGTAGGGCCTCCGATTGGCAATTTAGAGGTCACAAACTATAATCATGTTGCCTTCTAATTTCATCAAGTGTTTGATACCAAATGACCTGTACTTGAAGTTTATTAAACTTTTAAGGTCCACAAAAACTTCATAAAGGTCTGGTTAGCAAATGCCTCAAGCCACACAACTGTGTGCTCTGCTGCATAATTTGTTTTTAGAATAAAATGTAGAGAAGACCCCAAAATTAAAGGGTCTGGCTAAACTGTCTTATGTCCCCCACATTTTCCCTATGAGTTCTGACTTCACTTCTGGGGTCAACCAGGGAGATAAACCACTTTGTAATAACTTTACTGTCTGGGGGGTGAGGGGTGCTGGGAAGATGATGGTAGTCAGAGGATCTGGGGACGTTTAAGGCACTGTCTAAATGCTCTTTCCTCTCATTTGTTCTCTGTCTGTCTGTCTGTCTAAATTTGTTTCAGTATCACTTTTCAGACCCTTGTCTTTGAAGTCCTTTTCCAGCACGTTCATTTGTTAACTAGAGTGAAGCCTACTTCGGAACATTTGGTTAGCTCAGTGTTTTTGTTCTCTGGAAGAGTTACACACATTTCACTCAAACTCTTTGTCACCCCGTGTGTGGGAATGTGTGTGTGTGCCTATGTGTGGGTGTGCTTATGTGAGTGTTGATACACAAACAAAACCATTTTTTTATGGTTTTACTGTCACTGTCCTTGGCTTGCTACCCAATCTGGGTAAGAAGTTAGGATAAATGGTATCTAAGGAGCTCCAAGTCTGGAGGTAGGGTATCTCATCCTTTCTGGTTCATTTGAGAGCATCTTAAGGATTTTTTGCTTAATGTCTGTGGGTTCCATAAAGGTTCATTCAAATGTGATTTTAAACTTGACTGTTCCAGAGACAGCCTGTTCACTGAATGGCCACATTACTTTATAATCCCTGGAGTGGAAACTAGGCAGACACCCTGCATTTGTAAGAGGTTGCCAGCTGAATGTTTGAGATGCAACTTCAGCAAAACTAACAGTTCTCTAAGCAGCCCCGACCCTGTCTTCATCAAGCTCTCAGAAAACCTTAAACGTGAAATTTCTACCATGATTGTAAAATTAGATTCTTGAAGGTGAAAGGGACATCCTGGTATCCCTGACAGATGTTCAGCCAGCTGTCACGGTGCTTTGTGAGTGGCCTTTTTATTGTTGGACAGTCTGGGCTTAGTTGTTGCTTCTCTTATTGTCTGTGAGTACTCCTCTTTGTACCCCTTACTTCTCAGTCTATCCTTCATACACAGAGGGTATGCTGCAGAGTTGATGCCACCCCTCTAAAAGCCCAAACTAAAACTATGAGCTATCATATCCAATAGAATAGAGACTTGATTTAAGAGGAGGTTCTTAAAGTCCCACTCATGCATTCCCCGGTTTGCTCTGCTATCAACTATTAGATTCACTCTGAAGAAATAATGAAGAAAATCTCAGGAAGAAAAGCAAAGTCTTTTTTCTCACGTAAGACTCATTACTTAGAAGTATGCTATTTATAAGAAACAGAATAATGTACTTCTTTTGCACTGTGAATACTTTTGCACACTGTGGATACTTTATTCAAATTCCTCTTTTGTACTCTGATTTATTCCAGGGAACAGGGCAATCAGGGGACAGACAGAAGTAAAAATCTTCTGGATTTTGGTGGCTCTTCACTATTACAGAGTAGTGGTTCTAGAATTGATCATCTCCATGGATGTGATCACATTTCTCTGTGCTAAATTTATTTGCAATTTATTAAAATTTCAGAAGGGATGGAGATTTAGGAGAAAATCGCTCTTTTGCTTTTAGTGCAAGTAATCAAGTTTGAGTGCATCTGGCTACCTGTTTCAATGTTTCTTAATGATATTTACTTGCTTAGTTAACGTGTGTCTTCTTAGATAGTCATTGTACTCAACATCAAGGGATCTACTTTGCAGATGGTCATTAACTCTACTTAAAATGAGATAATATATATCATCTGCCTTTAAAACTCAAACTTGAGTAGATAGACAAATAAAATGGTATCTATAAAAGAGTGTACTAAATGCAGTGAACACAAATGATAGCACTCCAAATAAGATGGGGGACATGTAGGGAAAGCTCCTGAAATAGAAAGAAGCTTGTAGCAAATTTAGAAGGATATGAAGGGAACAAGAAGGAAAAAAAAAAAAAGGAGGAGGAAGATGAGGGAGGAAGGAAGAAGAAATAATCTTCCAGGAAGAAAAAAATGTCATGTTCAAAGGCTTTGGTGATGAGACAATAGATTGGAGTAACAGAAGACAAATAGTTCTGTCCCATTGAATGATGTCCAGGGCATGCTGGGAACAAAGGTGAGAACTGGGAAGTAAGGAACTATGCAGATAGGAACCACCTAGTCCTTACTGAACTCTTACTAATTGACAGATAGAATCCCACCCCTTCACATGCACATTTCCTATAAGCCCCATAAATCCCTAGGAGGTAAGCTACTGTTAGTATTTGTACCATGTAGAGGAGAGAACTGAGGCACAGACACATTTAGTTTTTTGCCTTGTTATAGAGCTAGTAAGACATGAAGTTTAGATTTGAACCTATCATTTCTGGCTTTAGAGTTCACTGTTTCTGAGAACTCTAAAGCCCCATCATTATTTCCAAAACTCTGATTTATTTTGGATACAAAAATGACATGGGCAGAATTATGTTCAAGAAATATCACATGGAGAGCTGTGTGTTGAGTAGATCACAGGAAGGGAGCAGAGCTAGAGAGGCCCGCTGGAGGCCTTTGACATAATCTAGGTGGAAAGTGATAAAAACCTGAAACATAACTGGTGACAGAAGACATCAGAAGCAAATTGATTCAAAAGGCATTAAGCAAGGTAGAATCTGCAGGACTCAGTGGCTAATGGGATTAATTTTTGAACAAGAAAGTGGAACTTAAGGCCACTCCTAGGTAAATAGATATTGCCTTCCAGATGGAGTGGCAGGCTTGGGAGAAAGATGCCGAAGCAATTCATTGTGGTTCCTGTTGAGTTTCAAGGGCCTATGGGAATGTCACTTGGCCAAGCCTGATAGACAGCGGGATACTTGAGTTCTGCTGAATTATGTGCACTTTAGGATCTGTTAATAGTTAAAATCATGGGTGTGTGCTGGATGTGGTAGCTAATGCCTATAATTCCAGTACTCAGGAGGCTGATACAGGAGAATCATAGGTTTGAGCCTAGTGTGTAGTAACTTATGAAGCCCTATTTCAAAATAGAAAAGGGTTGTCCTACCACTGTATGTCAGTGGAAAAACACCTCTGAGTTTAATCTGTAGTGCCACAGAGCAAAAAAATGGGTTTGGCATATTATAGAGGGTGCAATATATAATATTAGAGCTGTGAAGATATCTTTGGGAATATTACAAACATTTAAGAGATGAGTAGATAGATCAAGTTTTGCAAAGGGTATTCTGCTTAGAGTAGGAGAAACTCACAAGCTCGCCAGGAACTTGTGATTTATGTTGCACAAACTTTTGCAGCACAGGGTCACTGTGACTTTTGAGAGAATGTTTTCAGTGAAGTTGTGGGATCTGTGAAGAAGGGATTGCTAAAACTATATAGTATAGACTGGTCTTTCCAACAACCTGCCTACAAAATCTACCTGTGCAGCTATGTGAGTCAGCTTCTCAGTACATCATGGATCATTTGCAGAACCCTGGAGTCGTGAGGCTGAAACATAGCCTGCCCTTGTGTATAAGTGGCACTAAATTTCTTTAGACACATATTGAAGACGGCTTGCTTTATTATGTTCAATTTTGCACCTGGTACAAAGTATGATGAAAATTTATATACAGTAGCAGAGTTTCTGCCTGCAAACAATTTTTATTCTAGATACGGGGCTAAGAAAAAACATTGAACTAAGAGTAAAAATGAGTGAAACTGCCAATCCATAGGAACTTAGAGAAGGCAGAGGTTAGAGGTTGCTGGAGTCCTTAGAGATGCAGTGAATGAACTCTTCCCAAGAGTGGAGCCATGGAGCATCCCAGGAACATGGCGGGAGCTACCACATGGCTAGGTAGATGGGATGGTATGCAAGGGTCGGGCAAGGGAGGCAGTTGGGGCCCAGCTCTCCTTGATGATGTGCCCTTTTTCCAGCCTCTTCTTTTCAGGCCTTGTTCTTACTTCTAACCAGTGTGACTTGATCTCTCCTTCCAGGAGGCTCTCATATACCGTATTCACCAAAGAGAAGGCATTTGCCACCTGCCACCTGCTTAGCCTGCAGTGTCTTTTTGGGCCCTCAGAAGATCCTCTTTCTCTCATCATTCTGCTGATCCAAGAGGGAAAGTCAGTGGAACAGCAATGAAAGCTATGGGTGGTGGGGAGGAAAGAGGAGGCTTAGGTCTCAGGGCTTTCAGATGATAGAATCATGCTGGGAACCCTTTAAAAAAGAGTCAAAAGGTTTTTTTTTTTTTATTACTTACTACTTCATAACAAACTGTCTCCAAACTTAGTGGCTCTAAAACGACAGCCATTTAACAAAGTTGTTAGTGTTATGAATCACAAGTGAGGATGGCTTATTTTTGCCCCTAGATCATCAGGAGCTCATTTTGGTGGAAAGGATGGGGTGGGTTTGCTGGGCTTATTATTAGGGCCTTGGCTTTGACCATTGGCTGAGTTGCTCAGCTGTCCTCCTCTAGGTCATGTCTGCTGGGGATGCCTGGTACCTAGGTTGGGATGGATAGAGCTTCTGGGACTCCCTGGACACATTTCTTAATTACCACAAACCCTCCATGTGGCTGACCTGAGTCTCTCCATGGCATGGTAGGCAGTCTCAGTCACTTGAACTTCTTATATGATATTGTTCATGGAGAATCATGTAGAAGCTGCAAGGCTGCTTATGTAGTATCTGCTGCGTTTCCAGACACAACTTCGGCCACATTCTTTTGGTCACTGAGGCCAGCCCAGATGATCAGGCTCTATAGAAGCCCTGCTTTTCCACATAGCCACAAGCGAGAAAGGTACCACTTGTTTAATGGAAAGTAGGTGCCAAAGAGCAGTTTATGAGACTGTCATTATCTATGTGGGGAAAGATGTCCCATGGCCAGAAAAACCCTGTAGTAGGAGCCAATAGATCTGAGTCCTGGCTTTATCTTTGTTTCGCCAATTGTAGAAACATTTTAACCTGTGGGTTGAAATTCTGGACATGATGGTTTTATACTTTATTCTATGGGATCAAGACTCTGAGTTGAATGAAGTTAGAATCATCTTTTTAGAAGATGAGAAGGATATGTACACACATGTACCACACATCACATATCCTCATATTTTCCATAAAATAGAGACAGTTGGGTGATAGGCTGCAGTCAGGCAGACCAGGCTCTACTTCCTGTCTCGGTTCTTCACCAATCTCTCCTTCAACCTCTCTTTCCTCATCTTTCACTCTCCATGAAAATAATAGTAACGATTCTGATTATTTGCTCCGATAAGAGTGGAATTTTCACAACACCTGTATAGACACATTTTTCCTCTTCTTTATGCCATGTTCCATCCTATTTTTACATATTTTCTTTATTTTCAAACTCCCAGTGGGGTGTGTGTGTGCACATGCCCTCAGTGGTGTCTGTTCTTAGTTTTTAGGTTGGTGCCCTCGAGCTTTACTTGACGAAGGGTGTGTTTGTGTGAGTATGTGAATGTACTGGGCTCTTCATGAAGGGTTTGGACTAGAAGCTGACCTAAGAAACTTGATGACCACTCAGGGTGATGATCGTGTATCCTCCTTGTGAAACCTGAATTGGTTGATCTTTTTGTCTTAGTTGATATTCTTGGGATTTACCTCAAGCTGAGCAGGCCAGTGAGATCCTGTTTTCTTAACTGTGTGGCACCTTGACTGCAGAGGTTATGCCCCACAGCACCCACTACCTTCTGCACGTACAGTCACAGACTCTTAGCCTCAGGAAAATGGTGTGCCAAGCAGACATCCAGAGAAAGAGGAAACTCCAAGCCTGCTTTCTAATGGATAAATAAGTAAAGACATTTGTGAAAACGCCTCGTGTGCTATTTCTCACTCGTGCGCAGACGGGAGCAAACATATTGTATGCTATATTTATTTAGACCCTTACCGCCGAGGATAAGTGCTCTGTAAACCTGCACTATTTAGCCATCAGTGCATATACTGCTGCCTTTCTGAGGTCTTTAATTCAATGAAATAAATTACTTTAAAAAGAAGTGCTGTGCAGCCTCTTAGAACAGTAAACAAGAGCAGTTCAGGTCTTTTCAGGAACCTGAAGCCAAGGGATGGTTTGTTTTTTTTTGGTCTCCAGGAAGAGGCGGTACAGAAGGAGGCATTGACCTCGCTCCTTTGGCTGGCACCCATCAGGTCCCTTCCTGGTGCTCACATTCCCCAAGTGTGTAACTCAACACCTGTCCTTCTGCCGGCAAACAGAGCTCACAGTGATGGCTGATCCCCTCCTGCCCCAACCCTACCAGCAGCCCTGCACCTTTCACCTATTCTTTCAAACCCTGGAAAACCAGAACCACAGAATAAATTTTCCCCCAGGATCTTGATTTAGGACCAAGAAAAAAAATTAATCAGCAAAACAATTCCCACAGGAGGTCCTGGATTCAGCACAACTCTCTGTTTCTAGCTTTCAGACCTAGACAAGGAAAGGTGTAGGGATCTGAGAGAACTTTAAGACTCCCAACCTGTTCCCCCGTTGCAGAGAGGGGCATGAGATCTGAATATCATCCTCTCTTACACTTTGAACACCAGCCCATCTGAACCACACCGAACCCCCTGCTATTTCCGTCTGACATGGCCAAGTTGAATCTCTGGTAAGTAAATAATTAATTTGGAAGTTGGGGGTGTCAGTGGAAAAGTCGGCTATGACAGCTCGAATAACAAGCCCAAAATGTGATAGCTGCTCATGGGCCCTTTGAGAGAAGACTCGCCGATTCTATTAGACCTGGCCAGTCCTGTCTTTAGGCCTGTCTTTCCTCATTACAATCAAGGAACTATAACTCTCCATCTTGGATCACAGTGCTGTCCTCAAATGCTTGTGCACACTGGGCAGGCTGGCACTTTCTTTCTTACATCCACCAGGCCCATGCAAGTCCTGATGACTCATGAGAAGAGATGAATCTTGCCTCCAGTATCCCTGTGGGTTTGGGGAGGGGTCAGACCATGAATAAACTATTACGTGGCTGGTTCTGTATCCTTCTCTTTCACCACAAAAACCTCAATTTCCCTTTTTGTGGAAAACGAAAACCCTCTCTTGGTGCCCCATCAGTGGGACTGTGGCCTGTGAATTATACAGCATCCCTGAGAAATTCTAAAGATTGATTGGCCTTTGGGGAGGTGTGGCTGGAAGAGCCCCTGGCCCTGTCTATTAAGAAGCAGAGGGTCTCCACCTCCATCCCTTCTGACTGCCCTGCCATCTTCATGGGTAGATGAGGAAATGGATGGGCCTATGAATGATTTGAGAATACACAAACATGTGGCTCAGAGGCTCTCAGGGCATCAGCCGCATGGCCTGCTGGGTCACGGTCCCTTTACTCCTGCTGAAGTTTCAGGCCTCCATGGAGCTGGCGGGGAGGAGAGTAGGTGATAACGGGGCCACAAATCACAGACTGAAGGAAATGGGGACAAGAACAGGAACTACAAGTTAAGGAACCTCCTCTAAGTTAGGGAGTCCTTGAGGCCTGCTCTAAAGGACTAACTGGTGTGCTAGGTTGGCATAATTTTTGGAAGTAAATAACAGAACAAAACCAGACACAAATAGTATGAGAACTTGAAACGGTACATGTGATATGGAGGTAGATGTCGTGCTTATTGCTTGAGAGGCTTTCCTGGCCTTTGGGTGCATCTGAATTTGTCATTCATGGACTATTAATTAAATATGAACTCTGTGCTGCTCTCAACTTCTTCCCGGGGCCTTCCTCAAACTGCACGTATATCATGGCTGTCTGCTACGGAAGCTCTCCTGTATACTGGGGACTGCATATGGATCATCTAGGCCCCTGTAAATGCTGTTGCTCTTGCAAGACATAAAAAGACAGTGAAAAAAATTACTGAGTTTGGCATTCAAGGATGCTTCTAATTTCAGCCAAACTGCTATTTGAGGACTTATCTCTCACCACTTTCTGAATGCTCCGTTCATTCCCTGACGGAGCTTCCATTCCCTCTTCCTTATTTCTGTTTACGTTGCTCTGACCTTAAATGCCCTCCTTCCCTTCCCTGTCTGGCCACTACTCACCTCGCCACAAAAAATTCCTTACCTCCTTGGTCCTTGACTTCACACTTTCTTTACCCCTGAATTTTCATAACACTTATCATTTACCAGTTTTTTATGGAAAAAAATGTGGTCAAATGCTACATTTCTTCTTTTGGACTGTTTAAGTGTTGCCCATTGGATTACTTTCTATGTTGCTTTTCCTGGTTTAGGAAGTCGTTTTGTGGGATAAAGGATTTAATATACTGGTATACCCATGCCAGCATTTAGCATATAGCAAGTACTTGAGCAATACTAATTGCACTTACATGATTTCTGGACAATATATACATTAATAATTTCTAGTCAATATATAAATTTATTGTATTTTATTCCTACTCCTGATAGGTTTTGTCATGCAAAAGAATGAAAAGATGGGTTTATTCATAAGTTCTAATAGCAGTATACATAGGGGTGTTTATTGATTACAAAAAATTCTTATAAAACACTCTGAGGCAGGTGTAGTAGCACACACCTGTAATCCTAGTCCTTGGGAGGCTGAGACAGGAGAATCACAGGTTCGAAGCCAAAATCAGCAACTAAAAAAGCCCTCATCATTTAATGAGAACTTGTTTCAAAATAAAAAATAAAAGAGGGCTGGGGATGTAGCTCAGAGGCAGAATGCTCCTTGGTTCATTCCCCAAAATACACACACACACACACACACACACACACACACACACACACTAAAAAATAAAAGCAAAACACTCTGTATTTTAAAAGCCAGAACTCAAATAAGTGTTCTCGATATTTATTCATACCATTTACTCATGGTGCACGTTGTAAAGGGTTTAGTAGATGTTATTAAATTTTGTTGGAAATGTGCTTGAAGGTGTACCTGTGGAAGCCTGTGGTTGTATGTTTTCAAAGTAAGTGAGATGACAGGTCCAATTTGAGGTGACAGGGGAAGCTGAATTCAACAATGTGCCTCCCTCCCTCCGAAGCATTCTGTAGTTCTCCCTGGAGAACATCCTCCCCTGTGGAAAATAGAAATTTTTAAAATTGGAGAAGAAAATGTTGAAATTTGGGAGCATGACCCAATAGTGAAAACCCCAAAATACACAGATGTTCAACCAGAACAAAAAGTAATTATAGCAACCACTAAGAAGGTGATAGCACAGGTGGCAGGAAGCCCGAAGGGGCCAGGGGGCCGTTCTGGTGATGACCTTGGGGCCAACCCATGCCCAGACTGATCCTGGTGGGATCATAATTGCATGGTCGCTACTGATTTTGAGTTCTCATTTCAGCTATAGCTAAGGTGGCATAACTCTATTTATTTATTGATTTCAGTAGGTAATTTCTGAGCAGCAGGGGATAAATAAAAAGACCCTATTCCCTGCATATTTATTTATTTATTTATTTATTTATTTATATTTAAAAATATATTTTTTTTGGTGGTACTGGGGTGGAACGAAGAGGCTTTCTACCTCCGGGCTATACTCCCAGACCTATTTTATACTTTATTTGGAAACAGGGTCTCACTAAGTTGCTGAGAGCCTCACTCAGTAGCTGAGGCTGGCTTCGAACCTGTGTGATCCTCCTGTCTCGGCCTCCCAAGCACATTCCCTGCATATTTAATAGCATCAAGTCCTTTACCAAGCCCTGAGACAGGTCTAGAGGAATATATGTATTAGGTACATAATATGGATTTTGATTAATGTACTTTTTCAGAAGGAGATGGTTTATGGTTTAAACTATTTATTTCTAGTGTATGGAAGTGTGGAGCATGTTGTAAGAGAGATCAGTGCTTCAGAATGGTACACTGGTATATTGTAAGGATGCAGAGAAAAGATTCTTCACTAGGAAGAAGGAGATCTGGATTCTAGTTTCTCTTCATTACATCACCTGGGAATTTAGCTTTGGATAAGTTGCATTATTCTTTGGGCTCAGCTGTTTGTTTTTTCTCTACAGATAATGTTGTGTTCTCTAGGTGTGTCAATTTCATTATTTAGTGAGATGAATTTTGTTTTCTACTGCGATGCATTTTAACAAATTAAAGTTGACCCAAATGCACATAGCAGGAACGAATTCTCAAACATCTAAAGGACTAAAGATTATGAAGGGAGACATACACTGGCTGAGGTTGAAGGACTCTGATAAGTGGTACTGGGAACAGTGAGAGTCACATAGTGAAATGGCCAAATCATTCTGACATGAGAATGTGGAAGACCAGAAATGCCTTTGAAAAAGACTTGGGATCAAACAATTAAGTGCGCATGGTTTCTTTGTTTCTCATCTGAATTTCACTGATAACATGAATTCACACAAGTTCCACAAGGGACAGAAGAATCGGAGGTGTTCCTTCTCTTTTGTTCCTGAGTTCAAGGAGGTTTATCAGAAGGCATTCTGAGCTGGCTCCCAGTTGGTTCTTTTCCCATAAAATATAGAGAATGTCTACCACTATCTTCAGATACTGTGGCAAAAAAAAGAAAGGTCTCATTTTGTGGATCTCATTTTAGTTGCTATCAACTAGTGCTATATTATTCTACTGGTCTTTTGGTATAGCCAAGCCAGAAATGCAGTGTTCATTAAGAGAATCAGTATTAGCTCCTTTTTGGACATAAACCATCTTACTTTATTTGCCTAGGCCTTGAAGAGTTGAAGAGTATGAAAGAAAAAAAAGAAATAAAAGAAAAGAAAAGAAAAGAATAGAAAAAGAGCTAGGCATGGTGGCACACACTTGTAATTCCAGTACTTGGGAGGCTGAGAAAGGAGGATCACAAGAGGATTACAGGTTCAGGGTCATCTTCAGCTACTTAGTGAGGCACTCTGAGACTTAGTGAGATCCTGTTTCAAATTTAAAAATAAAAGATAGGGATGGGGAGTATAGTTTGGAGGTAGAATGCCTCTGGGTTCAATCCCCATTACAACAACAAAAAGAGAGAGAATAGAGATGGCACTTAACAACAGAAAATCGATGCTGTTATCAGAGAGACCATGTTTATAGCCACAAGGATATCCTTACCCTAAGTTGGGAGGATATTGCTGTCTTCTCTAGGAAACCTTCCCTGGTGACATTAGCTCACTGTGATACTTCCTTGTTCCAGATCACGTCGTTAGCAATATAGATTCTATCATATTTTACTCTTATTTTTATGCTCCTTCTAAATCAGCACATATTTTAATTATATATAATATCGTTGTGAATATATTTTATCAGTTTGTAGTATTCAAAATTTTATCAAGTTGGAACATTTGGCTTAAATTTCTCTTTTTAACCCACAGTGAATAGAATATTTAATGCATTGTTTATTGGTTGGTCCACTGCCACTATGATTCTATTTCTCATGGAGTTTATAAGGCTTTGTAATAAGACGTGAGAGTCATCTGAAGCTGTCTAATGAAGCAAAGTTGGTCATTCTGTATTCTGTACTTCCTCTCTCATTCAGACATATTTTATTGTCATCTCTCTTCAGTTCTTCATTTTCTCATTCCAGTCTGCAGTGTTGAGCACAGGGCCTAGCACAGAGAAGACACTTAACAAATCTTTGGGGAAGAATGAATGGTGAAAGCATTAATGATGGATATTGAACTTCAGGAGCTCAGGGTGAGGAGGAGAGGCAAATTAGCTGCAAGTCTGGCTAGATGCTTGGAGGGCATACTGGTCAGAAGGCCTGGTTTGCTGGAGGTCTCAGCGAGTTTGTCTGGGTCAGGCCATCTGGAAAGGCCCAATTTTGTGATCCAGTAGAAACTGCTTTATTTATATTATAGGTCTTAGATATCTTTGTTTAACTGTCTAGCAAGGCAATGTATTCATCTCTAGAAGGAGAGTGGACCAGTGGTGGGGGGGATGTGTATAGCTCACTTGGAGGTAGGTATCCAGTACTCAGTTAACTGCTCTGGAAAGGAGGATATCAGCAGCTTGGTGTGAAGATTCACAGGCTGTCTACACACAGACATACACAGAGGGACACAATACTACCGATCTGGCTCAGAAATATATTGCTCTTATTTTATATTGAATAGGCCAAGGTCCAGGTTACCATGGGAGAGGCTATTGATGTAGTGTAGTCCACTCGATTCAAAGTTAGAAGAGAGATTCTTTTCCCAACTCTGGTCTGACCTGAGTGCTAACTTAGAAAAGTGACTTCCCTTTTCCCTCCACTGTAGGATGAGAACATTGGGCTGCACAGAATGATAGTGTCACCTATATTTTATTTTATTTTTATTTTATTTTCCTGAAGCTGCCAGATGACAAGGGTCTATATTTTTTATAAACCTGTTGATTCTTTTAAAGATGGCATATGTAGATACACACATGCACCATCATTCCTGTGTCAGTTTCTCATTGCTGTCATAACAAGTTACCATAAACTAAGTGGTGAAGAGCAATACAGATTTATAATTTTATAATTCTGAAGGACAGAAGTCTGAAATGAGTTTCACTGGGCTAAAACCAAGGTGCTGGTCAAACTGTAATCCTTCTGCAGGCTTCCGGCACTCTGGCTTATGGCTCCATTCTTCCATTTTTAAGCTGAGCAAATTCAGGTTGAGTCATTTTCACACTGTTGTCTGAGCTTTTACCCTTTTAAGACCCCTCCTGTGAATAAATTAGTTTCACCTGGTTGATCCAAGAAAGTCGCTTTATTTTAAGGTCAATTGATTAGCAACTTTACTTCCATCTTCAACCTTAATTGGTCTTTGCCATGAAATATAATAGATTTACAGAATCTTAGAATCAGGACATGGAATACCTTTGGAGAGACCTTATCCTGTCTATCTTGCCTTATTTTAATGATGTCAATAACCTAGATCAGCAAAACATTAAAATACACTCTTACTTTGCCTTTACCTTCTTGTTCTCTAGTTACTTCTCAAGCATAATCCTTGGTACTTGAAATGAAATTAATTATTCTGTTTAATCCAGTTTGCCATAATTTGTACAACTTTCAAAGTCATAACACTTGCACTATATGTTCTAATAAAACCACATTTACATGTTTGTAAGAGTGTAACTATTTTCATTTATAAAAGGTCCTGGAAAATTTGCTTTCCATCGTCAGTGATATCTGAGGTTGGATTCAGGTCCTTCATATTTGAAGGACTCAAAGTATGCTAATTTTATCAGACAGTTGAAGAATTCAGGATAGGTTGGCAGTGTGTTCACTAAATTCACAAAACCAGAACCTTGGGTCATCACCCAGTAGGTGTAGATCATGTCTTGGCAATTGTCCGAAGGAGTGATTCTGACTCCAGGACAAAGACTTGCCTCTCGTGGAGCTGTAGGTGTACACATGGGGAATGGAAAGGCTCTTGTGTGGTTTTCCATGAAGATCAGAAAAGAAAGTATAAAGAGTAGACTTTGGTAAAAGGATAGAAAGTTTGTCAGAAAAAAAAAAATATATATATATATATATATATATATATATATATATATAATATTCTATCTGTCTGTCTATCTATCTATCTAAGCAAGCCATAAATACTCCTTGTCCTTTACCTCCCTAAACCCAGCAGGGAACTTTCCCAGAGGCTTACCAAGGTTAAGTGTTTATAGGTATTGCTGACCTTAAGTTTGGAGGTGATAAAATTTTTGGTTATTATTCTAGAATGGGGATTGCAGACAATGGGGTTCTAAAGATTCGCTGATAGAGTTACATCAATTCCTTTTGGCATTTTGAAGTGAGAGCAGGCATATGCTTATTACATTGCTGACAGCTTGGAAAGGTTGTCCGTTTCCTCTTTATGCTAGCGGCCACATTACACACTACACATTGTGGCTGTTAAACTGAAAAGGAAACAATAGGAAAGCTGGTATCAGGGTAGCCAGGGACCGTCGCTACCTAACACTTGTGAGCAGTTACTTCATTTCCTCATGTTTGGAATGGAAATAGGGATTCATGCCTCTATCTCACTTTAAGAATTATTATAAAGACTATATATGATGTGAATATACTTAAGAAATGTCTGTTGAGTTTCCAACCCTTGTAAAGAAGGTAAAAGAGAAAGAGAGGGGCAGAAATTCATCCCAAGCCAAACTGAGATGATCCAAGTCAACTCTGTGATCCTGCTTTTTTTTTTTTTTTTTTTTTTTTTTTGCACTTTATCCTTTATGGTCCCTAAGGAAGGACAGTTTATCTCTTGATCTCTTGATTTGAATCACAAATCTTACACATTTCTTGGTGCTTCCTGGTAGGACATCATTCATGGGATAGTATCTGTAGAATATAGAATAAGAATATCTATGTTTAGGGTGGGATAAGCACTGGTTATAGTATCCATTATCAGTTTAATTTTAATTTCTTGTTTTGTTTTTGTTGTTTTGTTTTTGTTTTTTTGTGGTACTGGGATGTAACCCAGAGGTATTATACCTCTGAGCTACATCCCTGGCCCTATTTTTTTTGTCTTTTTATTCTTGAAACGGTATCTCACTAAGTTGCAAAGGGCCTCGCTAAGTAGCCGAGGCTGTCTGCGGACCATGATCCTCTGGTCTCTGTCTCCCAAATGCCGGGATTACAAGCTTGTGCCACCATACCTGGATTCTAATTGTTTTTAATTTAGTGTGTTATCTTAAGTGATCTCCACACTCAAAAACTTTTATAGGATGGTATGTTGGGGAAAACAATTTGCACTATCTTGATAAATTTGAATCTTCATCTTGATTTCGCTACATTCGTGTAGATGTGAAAACTCTATTGTATCTTTTTTTTTTTTTTTTGGCAGTTCTGGGATGAAACCCAGCCGCATTCTACCCATAGCCCTATTTCTTTTCTTCTTTATTCTGAATCGAATCTCACTGAGTTGCAAAGGGCCTAAGTAGTAGCTGAGGCTATCAGCGAACTGTGATCCTCCAGTGTCAGTCTCCCAAATGCTGGGATTACAAGTCACCACGTCCAGCTGAAAAGCTCTTCTGTATCTTGAGCTGCGGGCTATTAGAGTGTAAGATCATAGGGGTTTAGAGCTAGAGGTGACTTCAAAATTACCTGATTCAGAGGGGTAAACATCTCCCCTAACTTTAAGATAACAATTAGACATTCATTCAGTATATTATAATATTTTTATTCATTTTGTGAATATTTGTGAGTGCCTGCTCTTTGGAAGGCCTTCAGTGTGGTGCTGAGAATACCAAGACGAAAGACTCATTGCTTGCTGGTAAGGAGTTCGTAGACTGTAAAGGAGAGAGGAGATGACATTAAACAATTAGTGCTCTTTGTGATTTCAACGTGCTGGATCTGGCTGATAGAGGATATGAAGGGTGATCCAGCAGCAAATAGAAAAGGTCTTAAGATTGCCTGGGGTTGGGGGGTGGAGTACTGAAAAGGGACTGAGTATTTTCTTTATTTTTCTGCAGATTTAAAAAAAAAAAAAGACCAGGTCCCTTAAGAGACCATCTTTCATTTCCTGCCCCATCAGGACCCCTTTTCCTTTTCAGTGCCATGCCAGCCTATAACCCTGGAAGCCCAAGATCTATTTTTTACCATCATCTTCCTTATTGTTATTATTTATGACGGCCATTGTTTTAACCACACTGAGGAGATAATTGCCTTAGTTGCTAAGGCAACCCAACATATTGGGTATAAGAGCAGCCAGCATACGGGGTTTGCCAAATTGCAGGGTTGGGTGGGAGGTGTGGGGTGGGAGAGCAAGGGAGCTCAGCTGTGGAGCTTCAAAATAGCCATGTTCAAATTATCTTTGCATTTCTTCCACCGAGGAGCGTGAAGCCACTTGGAATCTGGTGCCTGCCAACTCCTCACCCACCCCTGACGCTTCCTATTTTCAACCCAGCCAGTGCACTCCTTCGCTAGCCCTCCACACTCAGCCAAGAGCTTTCTTGGGTTCTGGTTCACAGGCTTACAACTCCTATTCTGTGTGCTGCTACTCAGCCCTGGAAATGTTCATGTACTCTCTTTCTGGGACTGCCAGAGATGTAGCGGGGTGTGTGTGTGTGTGTGTGTGTGTGTGTGTGTGTGTGTGTGCATACAGCACAAACGAATCTGTCATGAACCCCTCCCTCTGGGCAGCTCACATTGCCCATTTTAAATTGGTCCTTAGTTCTTGGTGGTCTTACTCAAGACTTTCAGTTTCCTCCCTAACTTGGGGAAGTATGAGCAGATGACAATGACCTTTATAATCCGAATCTTTGAAGACTGAAACATCTTCAAAGGTCAGCCTTGCTGTTCCCATTAAATAGGTACACAGAAGCCAGTGGGGGAGAATTCATGCAGATACAGCCATGCAGCAGAAGCGACGGTCTGGGCCTTGAACCTCAGGCTCCTGGCCCTGCCACCTGATGCCTTCATCAGTGCCATTGGCTTTGGTCCTTGGCTACTCACAATCCCAGTCTGAGGTCTTCTGGGTGACTTTGCATCAGTCTGCATGTCCTCAGGTAGCCTGGTTTTTGACTCCTGGCCCTGGTCCTTCTGCCAAGATGGTGTATGTCTCCTGGCCCCATCTATCTGCCAGCATGGGATGGCAGGGAGGATGCTGGGACGGGAAGGTGCAGAAGACAAGTGCAGCTCATTAGCCTGCTTCGCTCTGCATCATTTGGCCACCCAGAAGCAGCTATTGGCATGAAATGGGATAACGGGCAAGGGGCAGGGAAGGATGGCAAAAGAATCCCTTTTGAGGAGATCTGGGTGTTGTTATTGACTTCTTGCAGAACATCCTCTTTCTCTTCTTTCCTGCTCACCAAGCATACACTTAGCTCCAGGCTGTCTATGGGGAAGGCAGCCTTGCCTCTGTGTCCTTCACAGCCTCCAGGGTGGCTCCTAAGTGTGTCCCAGAGCCCTCTGCAAGAGCACTGTCTCGGAGTGATCTATCTGAACAGGTTAAATAAACAGGTCTGTGTTTGGGTTAATTATCACTGGTTCTGTTGCTCTCCATTACTGCTCCATCCGGGACTCTGGCCAAGGAGCAGATGGGAGAGGCTGCATCACCACCCCTGCCTCTCATTGTGTCTGGCTCTCCCTCCTCCGTGTTTTCTCTCTCTCCTCCTCCCCCTTCCCACCCTGCCACTCCCTCCCTCCTTCCCTTATTTTCCTCCTTCCCTCTCTCCCCCTCCCTCTCCTAGCCCTGCTTCCTGGCTCTCCCTCCCCCTTCCCCTTTTGCTCTCTCTCTGTGTCTCTTTCTCTCTCTCTGTCTCTTTCTCTTTTTGGCTGAGCAAATAGGCCAGATGGTGGTGAGGGGAACAGACAACAAGTGAGGCATGGCATATGGGGAGCTTGTTTAATTTCGGCTCCTGTAGGGAAGTAGATTGGAGGAGGTGAGCTACAAAAGCAGAAAATGGAAAGGGGGGGGGGGAAAGAAAGAAAGAAAAAGGAAAAGAACAACAACAACAATTGACCCTTCCAAGGGGGAAATTGGATTCAATTTACTATTGTTGGCCAGTGGAAGCAGATGAGAATTAAGTGGATGTAAAGCAGAAAGTGCCCTTTCTGAATTTTGAAGGTTTTGTCCCCCAGCTCCAGTTAACCTCCCTAGTGCCCGCTTTCCAGATTATCCAGGGGTCTCACTGGCAGGATGGCCTGTGAGGGGCAGCGGGTTGGGCAGAATTCCCTATGTAATCATCATGAAAGGCTGCCCCTGGGCAGATCAGTTCCAGGAAGAAGTCCAGGCAATAATTTAGGGAGAGGGAAAAAATCAGAGATGTCTGTGACTAATAGAATCAGGGGTCTGGGGAAGACAAGTTCTCCATTTAACCTTTCTTCTCCTCTAGTCTTCTCTCTTGGTTCAATGCATCTTTTTTTATTTGATTCCACCCACAAGGCCACACCTCATCTTGCTCACCCTGGCTGCTCCCTTTGCCTGTTTGAAGAGTCCAGCAGGATCCTGGGGAAGAGAGTGTAGGGACTTCAATAAATGGCCCTCTGTCTGAAGCCCTTTGTTTCCAATCAAAATTTATTTAACCCTCATGGTGGCGGCCAAGAATGTCAAATTTGAGGTTGCACGAGCTAGAATTTCTGGAGAGAGTCTGGCCATATCTAATGGCGCATGCTTTGGTCACCCCCAGTATACACATTCTCGCAGATCAATTAAATATATTTTGCCACCCCCAGCACATTTCCACTCTCCCACTGCTGGGGAACCACACTCTCTGAGAGCAGGTGGATTCCTAACATCAGGGCAGGCTGTGACCCAGTGCAGCGTGGGGTCTCAGGCGCCTGTGTCTCTGGGGACTGGGGGAGACCAGAAGCCTTAACAATGACCTGAGGGAAAGAGAAGAAAACAATCAGGGGTCATGTGCTGGAGTTGCACGCCTGCACAGCCCCTCCCCCGCAGGGCCCTTCCCAGCTCCAGCTCCAGCAGGCAACCCGTTCTGCAGCTGATGTTCTGCAGCTGATAACCGGATTAGGCAGCAGAATAGGGCAGATGAGTACCCTGGGGGCCCAGCCTGGGAACAGGGCTCCCTGGCCTAGAGGTAGGGGCTGCCACTGTCAATACCCTAAGCTGCTGCCCCCGGCAGGGCATTTGCATGAGTGTGTGCCCTACTGTAAATGCCCAGGAGCCAGTGGAAAGTGCCAGAGGTAACCCTTCACATGGGGCACTGCTGCAAAGGTCCTGAAGCCAAGTGACACAGTGGCCCTCTTTGGCGAGTGTCACACACCTGGCCCTTCACAGCAACTCTGGCAAAGGACTGCCTGCAGCCAGACCAAATGCAGCCCTTGCACTATGGTAGCCCCGGCTGGGTGAGCCCTGCACAGCCACCATGTGTGCCCCAGTCAGCAGAGGGACAGTAGCCTGCAGAGCCCAAGCCCTCCTCTTTTAAAAACTGTTTTTTTTTTTTTTTTCTCTTTCTTCTCCTGTGCTTGCTTTCAGTAGCAGGCTGGCGGTTTGATCTCCCTGAATGCTGTCCCCTCGTTTGAGGCTTGGATTCTGAGAAGATTCGAGGCATTGTCCAGGGTGGCGGGATGTCGGATTGATTTCGGGGGCCTTTGTGTGGACGTGGGGCTCCTGAATGAAGCTGTTATGCGCGTCTGGGGCTGGCGGGCAAGCTGTCCGGCTGCAAGCTGGGCCTCCCTTTGTTGTGGGGGCCTCATTGAGCCCACGGAAGAGGCTCATTTCAGGGTGATTTACTACCACCCAAACACCAGCTGTCCGTTGTGGGGCTGCTGTGCAATGCCCTTCCCAGCCCCTCCCCAGGGGGAAGCTCGCAGCGTCCCTGCCCCTCACTTTAGACACTTAGATCAGGTCCATATTCATATTATATATTGTGTATGCATATATGTACATTTATGTATGTATACTCACATCTAAATACTCATATGTATTCTTTTTGTTTCTTTGTGAAGAAAGTGCTCTGAGCTGAGGGAGCTAGCCAGAAAGTTGCTGGACTGGGGGCTCTAACCAAGATTTCGGGCCTGGATGAGATGTAACCTAAGATAAGTCTCAGGCTTGTAAAGCCCACCTTGTTTGTTTGTTTTGTTTATTTCCTCCTACTCTCTTCTTTCTTTCTTTACCTTCCCTTTTTTTTTTTTTTTTTTTTTAACTGGAGATCGAACCCAAGGGCATTCTACATCTGAGCTCCATCCCCAGCTCTATTTTTTTTTATTTTGAAACAGGGTCTTACTAAGTCGTAGTAGAGGGCCTCATTAAGTAGCTGAGGCTGGATACAAACCTGTGATCCTCCTGTCTCAGCCTCCCCAGTACTGGAATTACAAGCATGTTTCACCACGCCCAGCTTCTTCTTTTTCTTTCTTTTTATTTTTTTGTGATATTGAGAGTTTGATACAGGGGTGATCTACCTCTGACCTACACCCCCAGCCTTATTTAATTTAATTTAAATTTGAAACAGGTCTTACTGCATGGTGGAGAGCCTCGCTAAGTTGCTGAGGCTGGCCTTGAATCTTTCATCTTCCTTCCTATCAGCCTCCCAAGTATTGAGATTACAGGTATATATCACCACACCTGGTTTCCCAGTTACTTCATTAAAAAAAAAAAAAAAGGAGAGCATTATCACTTTGATAGGAAGAAGATGCTCCTATATTTCTTAAAATAGAGATGTATTCAAAAAATACGACAAAAAAGGCTGTCATATAACTAGCAATTTTGTAAAGCATTTTTTAGTGAAACACAAAGCCCTAAAGACTGAAAAGCAGGGGTTGTATTAAAAGCGTGTGGCCTCTTGGCCCATCCCCACTACCAAAAAAAAAAAAAAAAAAAAAAAAGAAAAGAAAAAGAAGAATGAAAGGAAGAAAAAAAGGGTTAGGGGAGCGCAGTAAGAAGCCTTGGATGGGGTTGGTCTTTAGGGAAGGCTCCTGGAGAAGGGGCAGGATTGTGTTGACATTCAGAGTAAGTCCATAGGAAGAGGGCTGGCAAAGTTATTCCACATATCTTGGGTAATGTTTTAGTCTATCTAATTTTGTTGCTATAGAAAAGTACCTTAGACCAGGTAGTTCATAAAGAATAGGATTTTGGCCATGCATGTGGCACACACTGGTAATCCCAGTATTTGGGAAGCTGAGGCAGGAGAATTGCAGGTTTGAGGGCAGCCTCTGCAACTTAGAGAGCCTCTTAGCAATTTAGTGAGATCTTGTTTCAAAAAAAAAAAAAAAAAGTAGTAAGATAGGGCTAGGGGTGCAGGCTGTGACAGTAGAATGTCCTAGCTGCACCACCAAAAAACAAAAATAAAATAATATTTCAGCAATGTGCAGTGGCATGCAACTGTAATCTCAGTCCTCAAACAGGATCACGTTTGAGGATAGCCTGGATAATTTAGTAAGACCTTATTTTCTAGACTTTTTATTATATTCCACTGGTTTGTGTATCTGTCTTTATAGCAGTACTACACTGTTTTGATTATTATAGCTTTATAAGGTTTGAAATCAGAAAATGTACATCTTCTAGCTGTGCTCTATTTTGAGATTGTCTTGGGGGTTTAGGAGTTCATATTTCATGTTAGGATAGATTTAAAAAAATAAATGTATGATAGTTTCTCCTTTAAAAAAATCCTCTGGTAAGAAGGAAAACAAGAAAGAAATATTGAAATGTTATCTCTAAGTGATCAAAAATTTGATATCAGACAAATGAATCTGTTATGTGAGATTATCATTGTTAATTTTAGATAAATTGCTATAAAATTAAAAAAGAGAAAAAATAAATATATTTATAAAAGAAAGAAATAAATAAAACTAAAAAGAGATGGGGTATAACCCAGTGGTAAAGTACTACTTGCATTCAATCCCCAGTGCCACAAGGAAAAAAAAAATAGAGTTTTATTTAGCTCATGGTCAAAGCTGGAAAGTTCCAGAGCATGGTGCCAGCAGTTGCTGGGCATTTGTTTATGGTGAGAACTTTCTTGATGTATCACACAGCATGATGGAAACAACAAGTGTGAGACAGAGCACATTTGCCAACTGAGGTCTCTCTTCTTCTAATGGAGGTCACTAGTGTCATCATGGGGCCTTACCCATATGACCTCATCTAGTCCTAAATATTTATCAAATACTATTGACCTCCAAATACTGTTGACATGGGAATTTCAGAGATTGAATTTTAAGCACACAAACGTGGGAGGATACAGTAAAAGCATAGTGTTTGGTGTGCACAGTAAAGTCTGTTCATTTTCTGGAAGCCTTCCTCGGTCCAGCAGGCGCATCTGCACCCAGGAATGGAGAAAGGCTTTGAATGGGGGCTGGAGACATGGTCAGATGTGCAGGGTAGAGAGATCATTCTGCCATTTTTGTTTTGAGTGACTGAAAGGTGGTTATCTTATCAGTCTGCCAGGAGACCATGTGGAAAGTGACTGTAATATTCAATCAAAGAAAATGAGTCAAGTATGGAGTAGAGCAGAAGAAACGACAGAGGTGGGAATGGAAGATATATTGTACAATTGACCGCACTGAATGTATGGAGTTGGAAGGAACTGTAGGTCTGAAAGATAGCCCACATTTCTATAAAATAGGACAAATAACAGTACAGAATTCATAGCATTGTGAGACTGGCACCTAAAAAGTACTCATTAAATGTCATCTCGAATCATGACTGCTATTATTGCTTTTTAAGGTAGTTGGTTGAGTGGTTTGCCTGTAAACCATGTCTCAAAATAGGGAATACAAGAAAAGCAAGAACAGATTTTATTTTATGCGGAAGGGTTTCTAAGAGTAGGATATGTTTTTGTCATAGACAACACTGCACAAGTGTAATCAAACGTAATATTTTGGAAACAGGTCTGAGTTTGAATTATCTCTTTGTTCTTCCATAATGTTTTACTTAGTGCTCAGAATGCACACGGTGCTCAATAGATGTTTGCTAAACTCCTAGGCTAATATGGTATATTCTGACTCCTAACAATCAGGTACTTTCAGTTTAGAAATGATCATTTTTCTGGAGATTCAGGAGTACCAATTCAGTGCCGCACACTGAGGGCAGTAAGAAACATGCAGGGAGGGTATGTGCCAACATGAGATGGTGGTCCAGTATGGCCAAAAGGATAATACGGAAGCCATGTGATTGGAGAGGATTCTGAATATTGCTCCTGATGAATGTGAGGGACAGGTGATACATCCAATGGGTGCTCATGAGATCCGGGCTGTATGGAAGTGGCCTCCCACTTTTATCTAGTGTCTGATCCAAAGCTTGGTCTTGGCATGGCGGTGAGCCATGTGCCGGCCTCAGCCTGCCGCTGCCTAAGCTGTGCTTCTAGTGCTTGGGACGGCAGCATGTGGGGGCCATGAGCAGGTCTCCAAGGCCCTGCTTCCTTCTAAGTTTCCTTTCAGGAAGACCTTCCTGACCCATGGGAGCTCTGCCGTCCTCTTCTCCTTTGTATGGATTGACAATCTCATGAGTTGTTTAAATTTAAGTTTAGAACAACTATAGACTCACACTTCTGGGACCTGCTCCAGGAGGTATCACAGAAAGTCCTAAGAGTCTTCCAGGAGCCCAGAATGAGGGACCTGAGAGAGCTTTGCTAGTTCAAGCCACACAGAGTAGAAGAAGGGACTTCTACCCAGATACCTTGGCCTCCCAGCCCAAAGCTTACTCTATGTTTTATGTACGGCTTCACATTGCTATTTATGTGTGAGATTAAGTAGGTTAGTGCTCCTCTCTGTTTCTTACGTTTCCCATGAGATAAATGAAAGCAACACATTTTAATACATGGTCTGTGGGACTCAGTTATTTAGAATGTTAGGAGGTAATAGAGACCAAAAAGAATTTTGTGAGGAAAAAAAAAAAAGATTGGGAAACACCTGGTTCTAGAAAGCTAAACAGATGTCTTTGCAGTGGGATCTCTCAAAGCCTTTAATATGTTAATGAGCACCAAGGATTTCCAAGTGTGGTTGAGTTTATGATGTTTCACAGATTCATTAGGTCATATCTGATACCTACTAGACCAACTCTCACTCTCCCACCTCCCAGTTCTGGTTCTTGGGTAGTGTAGAGACAGCTGCCTCAGTGTTTATCTCTGGGTCAGTGGGCCTTTGTAAAGATGATGCACTAATCCTTCTACCCTGGAGACAAGGGAAATTGGAGGAGGCCAGCAGTGCTACCCACCTGGAAGGCACATGTTAGAAAGACTGGAGCAGGAAGCGTTTGAAACACCAGCTCCACTAAGTGTCACTTACCCTGCCCCCTGCCCTGAAAGGATGAAGAAAGGAAGGGAGAGAGCGAGCCAGGGAAGGATGGAGGGAAAGGGAAAGAGGAAGGGCAAGCCATTTCACAGCTTTTAGTGGTCCTCATGCCCTATCAATAGGAGGGACACACATATCTTTCTCTGAATTGATATGAAAGATGACTCCCTTGTATCTTAATTAATGAGGAAGAACAACATTTAAAAATGTATGTCTAAACATGGGCGAGAAGGGGAACGAATTATTTACTTTTCCAGAGAAAGAGGAGGAGTAGGGAGAAAAAGGGGAGCACGGAGGCGTACAGTTTAATCAGCTTTGACCTCATTGTTTTTCAAAAGAAAACATCAGCATGGTTCCCCATTGTGGTTAAATCTCAGGTAGCTTAAGAGGTCATGGTTTTGCAAAGGGTGGATTGGCAGCATGAGTTCAATCCAAGGCTGCTCAGGATGCCCCTTGGAAGGAGGTTGCATGAGCTCAGGCACCTGTGCATGTTCCTGCATGCTCATCTCCGGAGCAGTGCCTGGAAAGGGAATTGTGTCCAGAGCTCATTTAGCTTCCACCTCATTGGCTTGGTATTCCTGGACCGTGGGTCCAGACATGAAGATCAGCCTATGATAAGCAGCTTTTGGCAACTTAGATCGTGTCTGTTATTTATCAGGCAGTGCAGGATGGATCATGTAACAAGGCCTATTTTCCCTTGCTGCCTGGGCATGCGGGAGGACGCACAAGGAGACACACAGACTGATGGAGAAAGGTGGTGAGCAAGTGTCTCCCAGAGGTCCTGCCAAGCTCTTCGCTGGCTGTCCTCACGCTCTGCATTCCCTCCTTTTCTCCATGACCACAGAGGCTGCCTATTTGTCATCAGAGAGTTTTTCTGGGGTAGTTAGTGGGGCGAGCTTAAGGGGAGGTGTCATGGTAACTCAGAGTGTTGACAGAGAGCAGCACCTTAGGCTCTACAAGCCTTCTTCCCACTTTCCATCATTCAAAGCAACACTTCCCCCAGGCAGGTGCTTAATCCTACTCAGGACCTCTGCAGCATTTATAAGATGCCACCCTTTAATTCTGTTCCATTCATTAACCCGTCTCCAAGGAGCTAAGTGCACTGCACCCATTTTATTAAAGACAAAGTGAGGCATAGACTTGCGAGTGTTATTACTCTGGCAGAGAGGGGGGGAGGGAGGGAGGGAGAGGGAGGGAGGGAGAAGGAGGGAGGGAGAGAGTCAGAGAGAGAGAGATTGCAGAAGAGACAGTACACAATTTTAAAATTATATGACAATGTGAGAGAGAAGGGGCCAAGGATTGAACCCCTTCCATCACCCAGCATGTCCATGTTTCAAGGTTTTCTGTGCCTATCTTGTTATTTCTCAGGAGAAATATGATGATTGTAAAACCCCGTCCATAGCAGGTGGGGCTTTTTACTGGATTCTAGGGAAGCAATGTTTATTTTAAGCAAGAAAGTATGGAGAACCTCTGCTGTGCACAGGATCCCTGCTAGGCAAATGAGGAGAAACTGACATATAATGAGTGGACTCTTTCCTAAAAGAGATTGCAGTTTGTTGCATAATAGCAAACATAAAGATGGAAATGTCACCTGTCATCAAGTTTGGGATGCCATGAACTATACAGGACAATTTCAGTGATGTTGGAAGTGAAAAATTGGGCATCCCAGAATCAATGGGATATGTTAGCAAATAGAAAAGGTAAATAAAATTTAGGTTAATTTTCTCAAGTTGCTAAAACCATGTGACCAACCAGCTTCCTGACTTCTATGATATGCCAGTGCATGGTGAAATATGCAGTGGGTGGTACAATGTTTTTGTTTTGAGCTCACAGTGAGGAAGGATGGCTGGGTGGGAATGTGGTGTGGGATACTGAGTGAAGGACTCATAGATGGTGTGATACTGGGTTACAACTTGAAGAACAGAGAAAATTGCAAGTGGGAAGACAGTATGGTAGGAATCTCTAGCTCTGGGGGTAAACTGCCAAAGACTAACACAAAGACACTGATTGAGTCATAGAAGAAGTGAAATATTGGTGTCCTTGTCATTGTGGACTCCCATAACAAAATAAAATCGAGGTGCAAGCAGGTTCGGTTCTTGGTGAGTTCCCGCCACATCATGGTTTGTAGATAGCTGTCTTCTAGATTTATCCTCAACAAGCAGAAAGGAAGCTCTTGGTACTCTTCCTCTTCAGATACATCCACTAGTCCCATTGTGGGGCTCCACCCTCATGACCTCATCTAAACAATCACCCCCCAAAGACCCACTTTCTAATAACATCACATTGTGGGTTGGGATTTCAACTTACATACAGATGTTGGGGAAAATGCTCTCACTTTATAACCTCCAGGAACCAGTTTACATTCAATATGGATCCTGGAAATTAAATCAGAGTATAGACTTGAGGAATGTTTTAGGGTCCAAGTAAGTTAAAGTCATCAGGTAGATATAAAGGCAACTGAGTTGACTTTTAATCATATCCATTGCTACCAAGATTCTTCTGGGCTTCTCATTCCAGAGCCATTCATTTTTTACAGAGTTCCCCTATGTGGAGGATACAAGGAAAGAGAAAATATGATCCTTACCTTCAGGAAGTTTAGCTAGGGCACTGGAAATTTAAAGTTGTAAAAGGTAAGAATAAAGGTGGGCTGGTTGAGGGGGACAAATCCTCTTTGGGCTAGGGGGGTTTGTGCTGGACTTTCAAGGTGGAGAGACTGTGGTTATGGTGGGGTGATAGTCTCAAAAGGCATGAGCAATCAAAAGTGTATGGGGTGACTAGTATTTGGGGGTCAGAAAGAGGCATGAGTAGTTGAGCATTATTACTGACATTTATCCATCCTATGAGGCACAGCAAGGCAAAGGTTTTGTTTTACATTTGCTTGTTTGCTTAGGGTATCATTGGTACAAATGTAGACATGGAGAAAAAGGAAGCAGGAGGTGAGGTGACAGGGGAGCTGGGCATGCCTTCCACAGTAGCATCACAACCCTGCTTTCTGCAGTTAGCTACTATGTTTCTGTAGAGGGCAGATCACAAATTCATGTTATGGAGTTATAAAAGCTTACTGCTTACCTACTGGTAGGTGTATGAGAGTTTTAGAGAAGTAGCAGAGAGCGGGAAGGAGTGAGAGTACACGAGACAGGTCCTTGGCATGGTAAGAGCAAGTAGTTGCTGTTTGTATCGGTGTTTACAGTTAATCATATAGGACTTGTGCTTTCTGTCCATTTTTATTATATATGTTTATTTGCAGGTTCTCTTGGTATTTGATTTATCCCTTACTTGTTTCTGTTGTTGTTTTAAGTAATTTGATTCATTTCTTCTCTCTCTAGTTACAGTGTGAGGCACTTGAAAGCAGGGATTGTATTTCTTTGTATCTCAAAGTGTCAGGATAACAGTTTTCTATTTCTTAGTAAACACTTAATAACCTTGACTTCAATGCATTGAGAAAATAGGCAGGTGTATTAATCTGCTTAGGCTGTTATAACAAAATAGTACAGATGGGGTGTCTTGAGCAAAAGATAAACATTTTTCACAATTGCGGAACTAGGAAGCCTAGGATCAGGGTGCTGGCATATTCTCTTCCTGGCAAGATCTCTGTTCCTGACTAGCAGACAGCCACATTTTGGTTGTACCCCTCCCTGTGGAGGGGAGAGAGTATACTCATGTCCTCTTCTCAGAAAGCTACTAATTCCATGAGGAGGGTCCCACGCTCATGACCTCATCTAACGTTTATTGCCTGCCAAATATCCCATCTCTAATACCAACACATTAGGTGTTGTGGTTTCAACATAGGAATTTTGGTGATAACACAGTTCAGTCCATAGAAGCAAGGTCTGACTTTTAAATAAAGAAAAAACTGTATCAACAGTAGATGAGGAACAAGCTATGTTTATTATTTACTTAGTTAATGGGTTAATCTTCCCATTTGGCTAGTTTATCAGTTGCAATGAGAGTCACTATAGGATCATAGTGGTTCTTGAGTGCTTGGTTATTGAAACATTGATTGGTGGGGAGTATTGGGGAAGGCCCTGGACTATCTTGTTTATGTGAGTTAACCTAGACAGTGGTCTCTGGATCATGAGATACAATGTGCACACATTATGGTTAGATACCTAGGCAAGCAACAGGAATGCTTCTGAGGAATGTGGCAATTCTTGAGGATGACCTACAGGAAATGCCCAGGTAGGGGGGTGCTGACATCTTTAGTTGAATAGGGAGATGTACAGCATGTTTCTGCATTCTTATTGTGGTGATTGTGTATTTGACATTACCAGTTGTGGTCTCTGAATCATCTGGAAAGATGAGTGTACCTGACACACTATAACTATCTTGTATGTTTCTTAAAGGCCATGTGCCTATCATGAGAACTCTTTGTAACTGATAAGGAGCTCAAAGTTACTTAACAAAAGCTCAACATTTATGAAGAAGGCTTACTAGAAAACAAGACAGAGAGGTAGAGGCATCACAAAGAATTATAACTGACTGATCCACTGGGTCTTTAATCAAGGATCCAAGGTCTCTGTGAAAGTTCATAAATGGTTCTCTCTAGTCTTCTTGAACTTGAAGCACGGTTCTGTGTATCTGTACATTTAAGCATTTTCTGGGAATATCCTGCAGCTTTTATCAAATTGTCAACAATGATATGGGATAAAGAAAATTAGGAATCAATACTGATTCCAACCCCTCAAAATTATGGATGAGAAAAACAAGGCTTAGAGAGTGTAGGTGACTTTCTCCAGTCCTCCCAGAGCTGGGACAATTATGCAAGCTTTTAATTTTACAGCACAACATTCTCTCCACTATTACTTTCTGACAGCTCAAGAAGTCACCTTTGCTTGCAGATTATTTCCAAAATCCTGCTAAGAAGGATGAGCCACTAAGAAGAGATTGGAGATTGGTTTCCTGCCAAGGACTCTAATCCACCCAGGCTGCTCTTGTGTTGGGACCAATTTGAATCCACCACAGGCTCACCATAAAAGAATGGGGATTTTGTGCAACAAATCATAGAACTCCAGAAGGATAATCTATATGGATCCTATAAGGCAGATATGAAAATGGGCTCTGGAGGTGTCTGTCCTCAGTGAATGTCATTCCTTGGTACCTCAAACCCAGGGTTAAGTATAAAGAATAGAAACATAGTTTGGCTTGCTTAATGCTACAGAAATGCCTTTGTCTAAGCCTTTGGAAGACATGTATATTAGAACTAGTGCTGCCACCTCCAATCTTCATGACCTTTTTTGAAGGTGAGAGGTGGCATCCTCCGTGGAAGTCAAGGCTTTGTGTTCAGGAAAAGAATAGCAGAACACTAAGTTTTGGTGTATATAAGGCTAGGGAAGTAGGGCATGGGAGAAAGCCAAACCTTACTCATGAATGAGAGGAAAGTTAGGAATCTAAGAGGGACAGAGCGAGGGATCATAGCCTAACCCTTGGAACAAATTTAAGTTCATCTTAATTATGGCAGACAAAATCTGGCTTGGGTGGCACTCAAATGATGCATGGCACTGATGACCCGCCATTTGTGGACAGCTCAGAATCTTTCAGTTATTTTTTTATGTTGCATTACAGCAATATCTTGAATTTAACATAAATCACCTCTGTGTAGTTTCTTAAAACTGTACAAACCAAGACTTTCCTTTCCTCCATGGGCCAACTTCCCTGGGAATTGAAGATGACTTTGACTTAGCGCCTCAATCTTCTCTCTTTGAAACAACCTGTTTCCCAGTTCCTAGTCACTCTGTGGGTCTTTCTTATAACCCCTTTTGAATGCCCTATTTAAATATATCTTAATTACAAATAAAGGGAAATCCATTCCTGTAGATGTGGTCTGATTAGCACGGAAACAGTGGTAATTATGTAAAAGACTTTAACGTACTAGATTCCTTATGCTGTGTTTCTGAGATTTAAACTAAGTAGCCATATTAATACTAAGTTGATTTGGGACAAGTATCTCAGCATATGGAGATTATTTGAAATTTGGTGTTTGTTATCCACCATATGGGTTATTCCTTTCTGTTTTGTATCATCAGTGAAGTTAATAAAAAAAAAAAAACAGCAGCAAAAATTCCAAAACTATGACTTTAAGAAGTTTTTGGAGATATTGAATAGTTCAACATTAAGATGTCTGAGGTAATCTGATGGAGAAATTATTTTATGTCTGTCATCTTTATGTTTTAAAGCAAGTACCACACTCACAGTAACCCACATAAGAACATGTAAATACTTAGTGGGAAATGGAATTCTAGCTCAGGAATTTATCTAGGCTACTCAAGAATTTATCTAGACTCAGCTACACAGACCAATGCAAATTTTGTCACTGATTCATTTTGACTAACCCAACTTCTGTTGGATTCTGCATCACTGCATCACCGCATCACTGCATCACCGCATCACCTTGTGCATCTATCACTGGCCTTAATGACCAATTCCTGTTCCAACTTAAAATGCTTCCTCTGGTATGATTCTGGCATGGAGTACACCCCAAAGTCTCAACCTAGCAGGTCAAGACTTTCTTATTTAGGCTGTTGCTCATAAGAGATTGTGATTAATAGGTTGATATTGACCTCCTGATCAATATTCCATCCTGGGATTATTACTGAATTTCTGGAACCTTTCCCTCAAGTGCCATATGCCTTTATTTGATCTTGGAGCACTTTCAGTTGGGAGAAAAATTCCATGGAACCCCTTTTGAGAAATGCTGAGGTAGTTGGTATCTGGCAGAACCTTTGGGGATGTCTACCCTGACAAGTACATTCTTTACTCAGAGAGCCCAGGGCTGAATGTGAAGGGCGGGTCACCACTCAGCCATCAGCTGGGCTGCAGTGCCCACTGGGAGAGCTTGTCTGTCTGCTGCTGTTATCACCAGGAGGAGGGCAGCTCCTGACCACGCCTGACAGTGAAGAATGGGAACAATTCCCTGGAAGTGTCACTCCCACCAGCCCTTCTCTTTCTCTCCTCTCCCCTCCCTAGCAGCAGTTGGGGCATCTGCCTAGCGAAGCTCATTAACCTCCTTAATGATGCAATATCCTTATTCCATATAAACCTCTGTGCTGAAAATCTGCCATTCTGTGTGCTTCCCAGGAGGAGGGCTTGCACTCATGGACTGCTCTGTGAGTCGGAACCTGCCCCCTCCATGGGGAGAGAATGATGAGAGAGTAGAGACCTGTTCAGGAGGGCAGCAGCTAACAATTGTGTGGATTTCTGGAATTTTCAGAACGACATTACTGATTCACAAATGTGGCATTTGGATGCCCGCAGATTTAGCTAGTGCTCTGATTTCATTTGTCAATGGGGAGACTTCATATTTTTAATTCTTATGGGGGGAGAATGGGATGCAGAATTTAGTTCACTCATCTGACTTTTAAGCCATCCAAGATCTGATGCAGTTATCAGAATGAGCCCCTTTGATGTTGTTTAGAAACGCTCTTTTGGGAAAAAAATGTTTGGGCTTATTTCTGAAATTCCTTTATAGGGCCCCATTCCTCTCTGGCTTTATGGCCAGGATTGGGTTGGCATCTTAGTTCTGCCAGTTACTAGTAAGGTAAGTAATCCTGGATAAGTCCCGTAGACTCTCTGATTATTTCTGCCAATGACTTATTATCTGATTAACATACTCTTGGGCTTCATCTTTGGCCGCCCACTGAGTGTGGTCCAGAGTGCAGCCGGACCCTGCTAGGGAACATCAGGCTTGCTGTTGCATGGAGCCTGACTCACTGCTAATGCTGCTTTGCTAGACACCTTCCATCCACACTGCCCACTAGAGTGCCCACGCCCAGAGATACACAGGTCCGCATGACCACACATGCTCCAC
Source organism: Muscardinus avellanarius (assembly GCF_963383645.1). Lineage (NCBI taxonomy): Eukaryota > Metazoa > Chordata > Mammalia > Rodentia > Gliridae > Muscardinus > Muscardinus avellanarius. The sequence continues at coordinate 30,841,979 of NC_137803.1, read as the reverse complement.
ATCCTCTGTGGTTAACTGGATTGGATTACTATGAGGTTAAGTAACATTACATTTCCAGCTGTGGTGATGCAAGTACTAGGGAGGCTGAACTAGAAGGATTGAAGGTACCAGGCCAGCTTTCCATAATTTAGTAAGGCTCTGTTTCAAAATAAAAATAAAATGAAAAAAATAATAAAATAGGGCTGAGGATGTAGCTAAGAAGTAGAACACCCTTGAGTTTAATTCCTAGTATACACACACTCACACACATACACACACTCACACACACATGCACACATATACACACAACACATACCCCATCAAGTTAATAGTAGTAGCTCACATTTACTCAGTACCTGCCGCTGTGTGCCTCTCTACTATGGTGCTTAAGCTGCACTATCTTATTTAATATTTCCAATAAACCAAACCTCTACTTACCAGATGCTGAAGTCGAGACTTGCAGAGAATAAACAACTTGAATGAGGTCACACTATTGGGGCTTAACCGACACCACTCAAAGAAAGTACAGGAGAGGAATTACGACTCATATAATGCTCTGTAGATCAGGTACCATTACTATCATTACCTAACCTCTTACGATTCAAAATGTGACAAAAAGTAATGAGGGGAACCAGAGTCACAAAGTACCCCCAGTACATCATTCATGTTCCTTAGAGACACGTGTTTCTGACCACTCCACTTCTGGTTGGAGATATGTCCATCCTATAGGTATTGGAGGGTCCTCAGAGAGAGAAGGAGGATGCTATTTTATTAGAAGAGAGACCTGGGAAATTCTAACACCATCCTCTCCCACTGTCATCCATTTGGGGGCTCTGTCTAACTTATCATTTGAGCCCAGGACGACGAGTAGAGACAGATGTCAGTGACCTAGAGGAAACGAGTTTAGCCAAGTTAAGGAGATGATCAAATGCATTAGTTTTCAGACCATTCCCTTTACTAACTGGGACTTTTCTAGGAGTAAATATGCCAACAGCAGTTGAGAATAGATCTCAGAACCTAAACGCTGAGTTACCAAAAGTCATGAGGCCAGAGAAATTTTATACAAGATCTAGCTGCTAATTTAGCCTACTGGATTCATGAACTATTGCTTACCCTTGAACATTTAGCCTTTCTGACTGCGTCTGTCTTCATTCTTTCTTGACCACAAGGATGGCTGTATATCCAGTTGTACATGTGGATTTCCACCTATGTTTTCCACATAAGATAATATAGACTTAAATTAAGTGGTATTTCTTCCATTGTCCACTAATGAAAATACATCCTATTGGTCCCTGGTATGTCTGCAGGAATGAGGATGCATTCCATCATTTAATTTTTTTTTGCCATATTGGGGATTGAAACTAGGGCTGCACCCCCATATTTCTTTCCTCAGTTTATATTGGTGAATTAGGTTATTCTTCGATGGGAAAGGGACCATGTTTTTTTCATTTATCAAAATGAGCTCATATTGGGGTCAGGCATGGTGGTACTGTTCACAGGGTATAGGAGGTGACAGTTTCTGGATTTCACCTCCAGTACCTGCGAGAGCTGTCCCCTCTCTTATTTCAAGAGGTGTGTTTTCAATCAGCAGATTCCTTTATGGCTCTGCAGTTGGTCCAAGTAATGCAAGACATTCCTGCATGGGGGTATACTCAATATACAGGACCTAATCTCTCACTGAAACCTCAAATTGTCCAAACCGAAAGAACTGTCTAGGTCAACTGGCCTTTCCCAGTGAGTGGTTTGTTTTCATTTTGCTTCACTTTTCCTCTTTTGGCATTTGAGCTGACTCTTGTAGCTTTCGTTCCTATTTAAAGTTAGTTTCACCTTTCGGTTCCCTTTGTCCACCTTAGCCTTGCTGAGTTTCAGTTCCCTGTGCAGAGTGTGCAGAGTGAGGTGCAGAGGGGACTTTGTAACTAGTCTAAAATTGGAAGATTTCCCTGAAGTATCACAAGAATATTGACCATGAGGGAGAGGCGATTGGACTGAAGAATGAACCTAGCATGTTTTAAGATGTCAGTGAAGTCACTCACTGGAAAAATTTGAGCTTTATATTCCTCATTCATGGTACTGAAACAAATTCTAGCTATCTAATATGACTTCAAATTAGAATCACTAGGAATTTCTTAAAAAATAAAACAAACAAGCAAACAAAAGACACCTGGGACCCTGTCCCATACCAATGAAACCAGAAAATGGAGGGGTAAGCTCCAGGCACAGGTATTCTATTTCGTTTCTTTGACCAATTTTATATGTAGCCTCAGTGAGAACCACTGGCTTGGATACTTGGTAAGGACCTGGACTTGTTTTTAGCTGAGCACTGTGAGGAATTGTCAGGGTGGAAGCCCTTGTTATAGCAGCAGTAACAATTTTAGGGTAATATGCCTCCCGGACTACTGGACTGTGGTTACATTTCCTGTCAACACCCCCCTCTCTTTGCTTGGTAAACACTTTGTGGTTCTCATCTTAAAGGTCACCATCTAGGATATTTTCACCTTGAACTTCTCACTACTAACCTTGTTGAGCTATGCAAGGCTACTTGCTCAATAGGAGACCTCAGACAACTAAATGTCCTCAGATGTGGAGAGAGGATTCTGGTTACTCTGAGTGCTTTGCAGAGGTCTGCAATGTGAAGGCACCCAAGGATGCTCAGCCTGGTCTGTGAAAGGCCATTCAGGGCCCACCTCTGTCATAGTTACCCAAGATCTCAAAGCAGCCATTACCACATTCAAAGTCTCAGTCAACTGATCAAATTTGTAGCATCTAAGAAAGGACTCTGATTGAAGACCAGTAGATTCCATTAACTTTATGTGCAAATGCTTGCTTATTCAGTGACGCTCTAGTTTGCATGCTTCTCCTTCCCTTTTCCTTCTCTCTCTCCAGCCTCTGCCAGACCAAAATGAATCAAATTTCAAATGGGGACATTATTTCAGTTTATTCCACAATCAATAGACCTGGGCTCCTCTCCTCCTCCTCCTCTTCCTCTTTCTCCTTCTGGGCTTCTCACCTCCTCCTCCTCCTCCTCCTCCTCCTCCTCCTCCTCCTCTGTGTGTGTGTGTGTGTGTGTGTGTGTGTGTGTGTGTGGTGCTGGGGATGTAACCCAGAGGCTTTCTACCTTTGGGCTACACTCCCAGACCTATTTGATTTTATATTTTATTTGGAAACACTTAGTAGCTGAGGATGGCTTCAAACCTGTGTGATCCTCCTGTCTCAGCCTCCCAAGTACTGGGATTACAAGCATGCGCCACCACGCCTGGCTTTACTTATTTTTTATTTTTTGAAATAGATGTGAAAATAGGGGAAAGTGTACAGATATTTATTTGTTTGGTTGTTTTTCTTGTGGTACTGAGGATTGAACCCAGGAGCATTTTACCTCAGAGCTATATCCCCAGCCTGATTTTTATTCTTTATTTACTTCCTTCCTTCCTTCCTTCCTTCCTTCCTTCCTTCCTTCCTTCCTTCCTTTCGTGATACCGGGGATGGAAATCAGAAGCATTCTACCTCTGAGCTACACCCCCAGCCCTATTTTTTAGTCTTTATTTTGAAACAGGGTCTCACTGAGTTGCAAAAGGACTCACTAAGTAGTAGCTGAGGCTGTCTGCAAACCCCTATCTTTCTGTCTCAGCCTCCCAAATGCTGGGATTACAAGCATGCACCACCACACCTGGCTTATTCTTTATTTTAAAACAGGGTCTCTGGCCGGGCATGGTGGCACACGCTTGTAACCCCCGTGCTTGGGAGGCAGAGACAGGAGGATCACGCTGGTTCAGAGCTGGCTGCTCTGGTTTAAGAGACTCTGTTTACAAATAAAAAATATAAAATAGGTCTGGGAGTATAGCCCAGAGATAGAAGGGCTTCCAGGAACCCCAGTGCCATAAAAAATAATAAATAAATAAATAAATAAAACAGGGTCTCATTAGGTTGAATGGGGCTTCACTAAGTCGCTGAGGCTGTCTGTGAACCTGCTGCAGTCCTCCTGTCTTAGCCTCCCAAGCACTGGAATTACAAGTGTGTGCCACCACACCAGCTCAGAGTATTTTTTTTTAAATATCTAAAGTACTTAAATAACATTGTATGCTGATTTCCACTATGTTATCTTCTGTTTGAGAAATAAAGAACATACATAAAGAAGCAAGTCTCAAAGATTAAATTATGTTTATGATATCAGAAACATTTCCATCCTTTCCAAACACTTGATTAATTTGATGAAGTACTATCTGTGGTGCCTGAGGTCTTTTATATTGATGTAATAATAAAAATGTTCACAACATTTCAGAATTTGTACTACATGCCAGGGACTGATGTGGACACCAGATATGGATTGTCTCTAATTCCCACACAAAGGCAGCAGTCTTACTTTAATTTTACGGTATATAAGATCAAACAAAAAACTTGCCTATATTTTCACAATATAGCAAACAATAAGATTAGGAATCAATCCATGTCCATGTGATTCATTCTTTTAGCAACCCTTAATTCTAAAATAGTGATCATAGGTATTCATCAAGGGGACATTTTGAAAGAGGGGCAGCAAGAGGTTATAATGCTCTTAGTAGATTTATGTTAAACCATACCAGTGTATTTCCTAAGCCAGACCTATCATGTTTTTTTTAAAGATTTATGTCATATGCAAATTGCCTTTGAATAGAAGTTTGATAATTATTATTATATATGAGCCTCATGATAACCATATGAGGTGGTTATCAAAAATAGCCATTTTCTCCCAAGCAGGAGAAAACCACAGCAAAGAGAAACTCATTACCTTGTTTATATTTACAAGATTTTTGAATGCCAGAGCCAGAGCTTGGACTCAGGCCTTCTTTGGTCCAGCGCTCTTTTTATCACTGTGTAGATCTATGTGTGTGCCCTCACTGCTATACCCTGGCTAACCTGGGCCACCTGAGGCACAGAGGTTGCTAAAGAAGGACCATTAGGTTAGGAACTGGACCAACTGGCCAGACTGCTCTGTCTGGCTTTGGCTTTACCTTTCTCCATGGCCAACCTCTAGTTCTTTCTTTCTTTCTCTCTTTCTTTCTTTCTTTCTTTCTTTCTTTCTTTTCTCTCTCTCTCTCTCCTCTCTCTCTCTCTCTCTCTCTCTCTCTCTCTCTCTCTCTCTCCCCCTCTCCTCTTTCTTTCTTTCTTTTTCATCACTGGAGATTAAACCCAGGGCATTCTACTTCCAAGCAAACCCCCAGCCCTATTTTTTGTACTTTATTTTTTGAAATAGAGTCCTACTAAGTTGTGGAGGGCCTCACTAAGTCGCTGAAGTAGGCTGCGAACTTGGGATCCTCCTTTCTCAGCCTCCCAGGTACTGGGATTACAAGGGTGTACAGCCACGCCCGAATTGCCAATCCCTAGTTCTACATAGCTTTTCAACATTTATATTGGTCCTGCTTCACAGCGTGTTTATTATTTCTTCACCTCTGGCAGGCTGTCCTCTCTTGTTACCACTCTAGCAAATCCATGCCATGCATGAAGGCCAGCCCAGAGCCCACCTGCTCAGAAACTCTGTCTCCTGACAGCAGCCACTTCTTGATATCTCCCCAGGCCCTGAGATCCTAAGACACTGCTGTGCATACAGTAGAAGTGGTTGAATACTTATCACATATTGGATTGTATTTTGTTCAGATCTTCAGGTACATGTAAAGCTAGAAATATTTGTCTATTTTTTGTTTGCTTATTTGTTGGTATTTGGGGATTAAACTCAGGTGCATTCTGCCTCCAAGTTATACCCTTAGTCCTTCTTATTTTGAAACTGGATCTCACTAAGTTGCTGAGGGTCTCATTAAGTTACTGAGGCCACTACTAGAACCTTGGAATCTCCTTTCTCAGCATCCCAAGTACTGGTAATTACAGGCATGTGATACCACATCCAGCTTTTTTTTTCTTTACTTTTTTCTGTGTGTTAGGTATGGAGATGGAGATAGGAGTGTGGTGCCTAGCACATAGTGGGCACTAACTGATACATATTGTTTGCTTTTCTCGGGTTTATCTGTGTGGTGTTATCTTAGGGTTATCAGGATGCACCATGAAGTAGAAAGGAAAGAAGTGCAGGGACAGGTCAACAGTTTCCCACTGAGGCTGGGAATGTGGGAGCAGTGCCCAGAAAAGTCGAAGCAAAGCAAGTCTCTTTCTGGGGTGACTGGGCCAAGTCCTTCGGAGCATATTTAACAACTCTGTCACCATCAATGATTAGCATTGGCAGAAAAGGGACAGACATTTCTAGAGTGGATCTAGTATCAGAATTTAAAGGTCCTGAAAGCCAGGCGTGGGGCGCACACTTGTAATCCCAGCATTTGGGAGGTTGAGACCAGAGGATCACAGTTTGTAGAGAGCCTCTGCTACTTAGTGAGGCTCTCTGCAACTCAGTGAGACCTGGTTTCAAAATAAAAGAATAAAAAATAGGGCAGGGGGTGTAGCTCTGAGGTCGAATGCCCCTGGATTTCCATCTCCAGGCCCCCACCCTCCAAAAAAGAATTTAAAGTTCCTGAACTGAACTCAAATACTGACTTGCTTTTAGCTCCTAAGCCCCATCCTTCTTTGTTAAGAGTCATTCATTCATTCATCCTGTAAATAGTCTCTTAGTAACTGATTTAGAGCAAAGAACAATATCAAGTAATACATAGCACAAAGAGGTGGTAAAGTCCAATGCCTGTCATAAAAAATACATACATATATATGGATCGAAAGAGAAGGGAGAAATTATTCTAGATATATATGTATATGTATATATACATATTTATGTGAAACAAAATTGAAAGGATACATACTCTTATATATTATATGTAATCATAAATATAGGGATACATTGAAGAAATTAATTAACTATTAAATTGATTAAGTATTATAAGGATACATTGAAAAATTGATTAAGTATAAAATTAATTAAATATTATAGGGATACATTGAAAAATTAAGAGATGCATACAAAAATATGTATATATACATCAAAAGAGAAGGGAAAAATTATTCTAGACTCTAGAGGAGCTTCATTTCCAAAAATCTTTACTGATGATTTAATTTCATAGGACATCAGAAATATCTTAAGTAGCCAGAGGTGTCAATCTGTAAGGAAGGAATCATTCCAAATGTTAAGAGAACAGTGAGAAATTACATGGTTTTGCATGAAGAGTTAGTTATGAATCAGTAGGCTGTAGAGGAAATCAAATACCAGGTGTTAGAAGTCAAACTTGAATGAGCAGAGGGGCTATATTAATGGAATAAGCCAAAGTAGATTGCACCTAAGGAAAACATCCACATTAGTGTACCAGTGTCTTTACCTGGAAAGTGAGAAGAGGTAAATTAATTGGTCTCTCTCTCTCGACCCTCTGGTACATGGTGAGGGACAGGAGCGAATGGCTTCAAGGTATATGCCTTCGGTGGAAGGAAGTATCAGTAGCTACCGCCAGGAGTTGGATTATTTGGGTCCATGGTTACTGTACTGACCCTAAGCTCCCTCTGTAGCTGAGTGTGGTGGCACATACTTATAGTCTCAGTACTTGGGAGGCTGAAACAGGAGGACTCTAGGTTTGTGGCCAGCATCAGCAACTTGTGAGGCCCTCTGTGACTTAGTGATACCCTGTTTCAAAATAAAGAAGAAGCCGGGCGTGGTGGCACACACTTGTAATCCCCACGCTTGGGAAGCAGAGACAGGAGGATTGCGCAGGTTCGAAGCCAGATGCACTGGCTTAAGAGACCCTGTTTCCAAATTTAAAAAAATATATATATATATTATATATATGTATATGTATATGTATATGTATATGTATATGTATATATTAGGTCTGTGAGTGTAGCCCGGAGGTATAAGGGCTTCCAGAAACCCCAGTACCATCAAGAAACAAAACAAAACAAAACAAAACAACAACAATAACAACAAAAACAAAATAAAGAAGAAAAAAAAGGTATGGGGTGTAGCTCAGAGGTAGAATGCCCCTGGGTTCAATCCTTGGTACCACAAAAATATATATATATAAATAAATAAACTCCTCCTGTGAACAGTTTAGAACTTCAAGAGGAATGGTAATTTAAAGTTGTAAAACTCTTTCCCCAGTACTCTTCTGACATCTACTAGAATCCAGAATTTGAATAATCTTGGGAAAGATAGTTCTAAACTGTGGTACCATTAGATGGTCAGTGATCCTTTGACACAATGGTCTTTCCTTATTACCTGAAACACTCTTCCTTTGGTTTCTGGGACACCAGGTTCTCTCTTCTCTTTCTAGTAGCACACTGGAAGCTCCTTCTTTGAATCCGTGGCTGGTGTTCCCTCATCTGCCTGAACATAGCTCTGTCTATACTGTCTCATGACAATATCCTCTACACAGATATAACTCTCAAATGTTTATCTCTACCTTGAACCTGTCAGCTGAAGCCCAAGCAGTTTCATGTGGCCACTGTCATCTTCCATGCAGACAATGGTCAGATCAAGATGGCTCCAAACCCTTTATGTTCTCCTTTTGTTATTCTGTATAATAGTCAGCTCTTGGCAGTGACCTTTGGAGTCCTGAGCTGGTACCTGTTACTCATAAGGTCTCATCTCCACTCTGGTTCACCTTATAGAATAAGCAACAGTTTATTTCACATAGCTGGCATTCAGATACTTCTGCCTTGCAGCCTTCTCCCCAGAAACCTGCTATGCCTGTTCTTGATCAATAATCCATTATGTCTTTTCTGCCTACCTTATATAAACAGCAAGTTCTACCCCTTCTGGTTTTTCCTATTCTTTTTTAATGGCTTCATTTTTATACTCAGTATTTATCTCCAAATAATCTTATACATATTATACTTACTTTCTTTGCTCATCAGTCTGTCTGTGCTAGAGTAAAAGCACTTTGAGGGCAGAGACTTTGTTCTGCTCATGATGGGTCCTAGTACCTAGAATGTGGTTCTTAGCTCAGATTGGATGCTGAATAATATTTGCAAAGTAATTCCTGTAATGATGCCTTCTATACATAGAACTCAGGAAAGACAGTCAAGGTTAGGACCTGAACTTTCTTAAAGGTTATAGAAAAGGAATGTCCTTCAGGTGGAAACCTTGGCTCAAGATTGGGTTTCATAACAAACATAGGTTTTAGGACATTCACCTACATGCCATAGATCATCAGTTTCTTCCTGTTCAAAATGGGTGTTGATATCTTACCTACAAAATAGTAGTCAACATCAGTCAAAAAGGTGCACAGACTTTCCCTTTTCCCACTATGGAAAAGAAACCAGACTTGCTCCTGTTCCTTTCTCAGAGAAGGGTATGTGTCCCTTCGATTTTGTTTCTGGTTCTTTGGCACAAGATAGTGATATCGGGGATGCACTGTGATTGTCACGACTTCAAGCATTGTGCAGGTGTTTTGTGGTGGATGTCAAATCAAGGCATTTGGCTTTATTTTGCTGATAGCTTCTTATTTTATCCTCTCTTTTTATGTAGGTTTTTAAGTTTAGTTTTGTTTTAATGTGATAAATGACCAGCACCTTCCCTTGACACTTTGGAAATACTATCTAGGCTACAGAATAATTATTTAGTGAGTGGTGGATCCAGTTTCTATTGGCACAGATCAAATTAATAATTATTAATCATGCCCACTCTGATAGTAACCTCTCCCTTGTAGAAGCAGTGCCCTTTATTAAGTGTGAGGAATAACTGAACCCCACTCTGGTTATACAGCATTATGACTTTCTCAATTTATCAGCAGGAGTGAGAAAGAATGGCACAGATCCAGAGTTTTAAAAAGAAGCAAAAACAAACAAACAAACTCCCATGAAGCATTTCACTCCTCTCATTATTACTGCCTTTCATGGGAACTCAAGTTCCCATGAAAGTTTTCTAGTATTAGAAAAGGAGAGGGGGGGAGGGAGGGAGGGACAGGCAATATTCTGCTTCCTCAAAAGGAAACAAAATAAACATTTATCATAGTCATTAGAATAATACTCTTATCATAGTCCTTAGAATAATACTGTCACATGTGGTTTGTATTAGCCAGTATATGGTAGGACTAAACCCACACGCCACACTGTCTTTCTATCCTGATTCCTCTGCTCATGCTCAGATCTTAGGGATGGTGATCTTCAAACTTCTAGGCATCATTCTATCTGAAAGGCACTTCCCATGCTGGGGTATATGTGGAATAGCTTCCAAGAACAACATAAGCTCTTTGCCTGAGGAAAGTTGATAAGGGAGCCTCTTGTTCAGCTTGAATCCAAGTTGAAAGAATATTTGGAAAATAGAGAAAAATGAAATGAGCAGTCGTGGAAGGGAGTCAAGGGTCTGACTTCAGTTCTGGTTGTGTGCCTCAGTATCTCTATAGAGGCACAGTAGGTGCTCAGTAAAAGTAAAAGAACCTGGAAAAAATGGCATGGATCCAGAAATCAATTCCTCTTAACAGAACTCACCTATTCAGTAGTGTAAAATATGGAGCCTGGGTTGGTGGTCTTCAGGGTGTGATTTGATGAGCCTTTGATGTTCCTGGATTGCTAAGAAATTGTGCAATGGTAAGAATCTACTTTTTTGATCCCATTCTAACCACAGAACCTTTGCTTATTAGTATCTTAAGTAAAGTTTTCTCTAAAAATATTTGGAAAGACGTATACAAATGCTTAAAATGTTGGGAAATGTTTTCATGGTGTGTGTGTGTGTGAGTGTGTGTGTGCACATGTGTGTGTGTGCACGTGTGTGTGATGTATGTTATATTCTATGGACTTTGGGTTAAGGTATAATGTTTTCAGGTTTCTTTATTTAGTTTAACTCTCCATTGACTCTTATTTTACTTTGGGAGAACTGGAATGATAATAATACAAGTTTCTTCATTAAGGAAGTGTCAAGACTAGTTAAGGATTTTGTTACTATTTACCAAGTTTTTTGGTGATTGCCGGGTGTTTTGTTCTTTTCCATCAAGGAGATTTGAGCATCCCATTAGCGGATTTAGAGTGATCATTGCCTAACTGCAGCGGATAATGAATTGCACAAGAAACCTACAGTTTCTGAATAGTTGCAAACCTCATAAAGTTTATAGGGAGAAGCATTTCACTCAACAGTTATTTGGCAGTTGCCCCTGGTTGCTGGAGAAAATCCCATAGAAACCTTCAACAATAAGACAAAGACTTCTTGCTGTGTAGGCATTGTCTATACCCCCAGTGGGTGATGGAGTGCAAGACAGGCTGAAAGACTTTCATCTGGACAGCAGTTCAGTGGAGACAGGTGGGCATGGGGCCTGCTGAGTGCAATTCACCTGCTTGTGACTTTTTAGGTGACAGAGAAGAGAGCTCCAGTAGGAGAAGGGAAGGGTAGTGAATGTGCACAGATGAGCCAAGGACTGGAGAGAATAGAGTGCTGGACTGGAATCTGGTGAAAATGTCCAGAAAAAGGAACCCTCGTGAAGAGTTCAAAAGGCCCAGCAGTTGGACATTTCCTTTGGGAATTTGGAGAGAGCCTTTCTACTTAACATGTCTCCCTTTTTATTATCTTTACATTATTGTGTATTCCTTTTTATGGTAGTCCTGACTCTAGAGACTCGGGGCTTAGTTCAAAACTGTTCTTTACTCTTTAGTATTGATTCTAACTGCAAGTCCCTAGGGAGCACAAGGGACAAAAGCCTTGATATTTTCTTCAGTCTCTAAGAAGATCCTTTCAAAGTGGGTTCTTTATCTCTGCTATTGCTGGATCATGATTTTGTAGCAATGGGTCCATTAGAGTTAGCTGCATCTCAATCACCTGGGTTCAAGCCAAGTTCTCCCAGGGATTCTGATATTCTAAAATTTATCCTTCCCTTCTTCCACCTTGCATATAATTCAGTGTCTGGAATTAGGTATTGGGAAAATGCCCAGGACCTCCTTGGTAGGAGTGGGGAGTAGAGAATTAATTTAGTTCTTTCATGACTATTCATATGTGGAAATCTAGTAAAAACAAAAAGAATTTACATGAACAGAACTCAGTTTATTTCCACTACTATAATGTACAGGGTTCAGGAAGTGCTGCCTTTCTGCCTTCATGAGATGGACAAAACTGAGGGCTAATGTGTAGCCTTTCACTTACATATCAGTTGTGAGGGTCCTCCTTCAGCATCAGGATCTGACACCAAGTCTGTGCCTACATGCCATCCACATTGTGCAAACAAAGACACACCTGCCTCATTGCTGGCCCTCAAAGAAACTTCATTATGTGAATCAGAGAATCCTCACTCCCAATCCTGCCATTCAAAGACAGATCCAGACTGTCCCCAACTCATAGTAGATCCCAAAATTCTTTTAAAAGGAAGAAAAGTTCTTCCTCACTTCCTCCTCCTCCTTTCAAATCAGTTGAAAAATAAGGCATAAAATGCAAATTCAGTGGGAAAACTATTACTGATTTATGCCCAAATTGAAATATCAATGACTGATAGCTTATATGTCAACAAGATGAGTTTTTGTAGAAGGCATTGAGGAAAAAAAAAAAAGAGTGTCTTATATTGTCATGGTCAAGTGAGAGATAATGAACCTGGTAAGAGGCTGAGTGCTGGCTGGGAGCTTGGGCAAAAGAGCACCTCCTTGCTTTGCCCAGGGCTGGCCCAGGTGGACTGAATGGACAGTAAGCTTGTGTTCTTTCTTTTCCTTGACTCATGAGCAGTTAGACATCGAACACATTTTTACATTTACCTATTTATCTGGTTTGCTTGCTTTTATTTGCCTATTTTGTCACTCTTTTCCTGACTTTGAGCTATCCTTTCAGTCTAGAATCTTAGTACTTTTACAGTATCCTTAGGATTCCCAATGGATTCATTTCTTTCTTTTGCACTTTCGTATTACACAGAAAATAGCTCGCACTATTTTTGGTTTTGGTTTTAGTACCTGTAAGAACAAAGATTTCCCTAGCATTAATGTTTCAGGGACAGCCAACAGAAGGTTTTAAGCCATTTCTTTAAAAGTTTTTATTTATAGATAGTAACTGTACAGATGACAGAGAATTCAGGAAACTGAGTCCTTTCAGAAAGTGAAGGAGACAGTTTACACTAGGATGTTAGTCGTCACAGTAGGTGGGGACAGGACAAGCCTAGCAATCCATTCAGAGGATGGAGCTGTGCCTCCTGACCCAGGGCTGCCGGTTGAACGCGGTGCAGTGAACTGCATGGCTCTTGGAATGGGGGTCCTGAGTCACTTGTGGCTTTTGATGACTATCACAGTGGTTGGCCACATACTGAGTCTTCTGTTCTGCCCACTGGTTCAATACTGTTGGCCTCCAATTTGTTGCAGTAACCATTGGTAGACTACCATTGGATTTCCTGACTGCTTTGGAATTGCCAGGGGACCTTTACAAAATACAGATTCTTTTGAGAGTGGGGCTGAAGACTACATATATATGCATGCAAGTTCTCCAGATGCCTCAGTTGTTTCAGCCTGCTTTCTAGTGAAGGCCTCCTGGTGGATGGCATTACAGTGACAGGACAGGCATTCATGTGGAAGAGATCACACTGTGAGCCACGGAGCCAGGGAGGCCTGGGGGCCGGTCTTGTACTTTTAAAAACAACCCTTGAAAGAGATTCTGTGTAAACTACCCTAGTCCCTTTTTGGCACCACCAAAGACCTAACCCCCTCCTATTAGGCTCACACTAGGGAGCCAGCTCTTAACACATGATCTGTTTTTTTATTTTCCTTACTGTGTTACTGGGGATTGAATCTAGGGCATTCTACTTTTAAACTACACCCCCCAGCCCTTTTTTATTTTTATTTTCTGTTTTGAAACAGGGTCTCACTGGGTTGCTAACAGTCTCTCTAAGTTGCTGAGGCTCGTTTTAACACTGTAATCCTCCTGTCTCAACCTTCCAAGTACTGGGATTACAGGTGTACACCACTCTGCCCAGCCAGCACATGAACCTTTAAGGGACACGTGCAAACCACGTGCAAACCACAGCTGCCTTCATGGAAAGCAGAGAGAGATAGGCAGAGAGTCTATCCAAGAGGCTCTGCAGACTAGCCATGCATTGGATTCGCTTTAACTGCCTCCATTCTAGATGAAGAGACCTTTGGTCCCAATAGGGCCCCAGAACAGAGGTGCATTCCCCACAGAACTGAGCACAGAGACTGAGACCCCTATAAGGAAAAGGATGCAGGGCTACTATTCACCTGAGGCTTCCCTTCAACCCAGCTGGACCCTGCGTGCCTGGGGAAAAGCCAGCAAGGCAAAGGCAGGTTGAGTCCTGTGTCTTCATCTGCATGTGGTTCTTTCCACTCTTACCAAAATCTGCGTGGGTTTTTATCTTTTGCTGACAGACCTTGGGAGTGCAACAAGAGCGGAGGCTGGCTGGGACGGGAATGGGATCTACAGGTCTGTGCTGTACATTCAATATCAATTCTATGATTTCCACACCCCTCCAAAGGATAAATATTGTACTTTGCAGCTTATATTATGGCACAGACTCCCTATGTGTATGATTCCAGGAAGAGAGTTAATAAAGCCTCTTGAAGCCTGGCCTCCTCGGCTGCATTTATTTGTCTATCAGTGAAGTCTGGGTGCTGTTCCTGTAGTACTGGTGTGCGGTTGACATTTGTTTTGACCTTTAAACGTTATGCTTTCCTCTTCCTCCTCCTCTCTGGACCCAGCCTCTCCACCCTTGCGCTTGCCTTTTATCTTCTGAGACCTGGGCTTTTCCAGAGGGTGGCTCTCTGGGGTCGGGGCAGGGTGGGGTGCAGGTTTTTCTTCTTTTCTTTTCGCCAGGGTCATCGTGTGACTGTAAAATTATTGTCTGGCTGCAGAGTGAGCAGCATTTTACATGCGAAGAGTGTAGAGAGTTTTGTTTTTTCTTTAAATATGAAAAGGAAAAGAAAATATCTCCAGGACCCACATCTGCCTGGGATGTGTGGGGCTGGACCTCCTGCACCTCCCGCCTGGGAGCCCTGCCCTGGCCCAGCGGGGACTGGGAATGCCGGTGCCAGCCAGCAAGGGGAACATTCTTGGCTCTATGTTCCTTCAGGTCCTGGGGTTATTTTCATAAGAGTATAACCCCAGGGCTAAAGGAAAATTCCACTCCTGGGCAGTGTGATATTTCTGTTCTTAGTCCTCCTTCCAATGTGCTGTGCTGTGCTTAAGCTCCAGGTTTTGAACTCAGACTGACCTGACAGGGGTTAAATCCAGTTTCACTCACCGTAGACAGGTTATTCGATGTTTCTCCCCCTGTTTTCTCACCTGCTTCAGGGTATTCTTGTGGACATTTTAAGCATTAAATATAGCAATACATATAAAAATACCTGGACTAATCGGCAAAATAGGCCCTCATGAGTTAAATTGTAACATGGAGCTAGGTGTTGTGGCGCAGGCCTATAATCTCAGTACTTGGGAGGCTGAGACAGGAGGATCACAGGTTCAAGGCCAATCTCATCAACTTGGTGAGACTCAGAAATCTAGTGAGACTTTGTTTCAAAATGACATTGAAAAGGGCTGGGGGCGTAAATTGGAAGAAAATGTCTCTGGGTTCAATCCCCAGTACTACCAGAAAAATAAAATAAAAAATATGGAGACTCTTCTTAAATATCTCTTACCTGAGAAAATCTTTAATTAAGTTGGTATTTTAAGAACTCAGTTGGACTTTAGAAGTCGTCACCTGTGCTTCTTTCTGTAGAATACTTAGGAGAGGTTAATTTGTTCTTTAAATTCATTTTACTTTATTGATACCTGTTGAAGACTGGAAACACTTTGTTGGTACCAATCCATGGAACACAGTTTTTCTCACTCATCTGTAAATATTTTAGGTTAGCTGGAGAGTGTGTAATCTTAAAGTAGGTTCATATTTCATATTCCAAGTGAGTATTAAGTTCTTTCTCTTTTTCTGTCTCAGTGTTTGTGTCCATCTCTGTCTCTCCCCCCATCCTTATTTGTGGTCCTGGGGATGGAATCCAAGGACAGTCTACTTTTGAGCTACACCCCCAGCCCTATTTTTTTATTCTTTATTTTGAAACAGGGTCTCACTGAGTTGCAAAGGGCCTTCAACCTTGGCTTGAAAATAACTAAACCATCTGGAATGGTGCAAGTCAAGATTTGAACTTGGGTCTTTTGATCCCAGAGTACAAACCTCTTACCCCTTAGGAATCCAGACACATGAATATAACTTGTCTCTAGGTATTTAACAATAAATTTAAATTTATAGGATTTAACATTTTTAATTGTGTTCTAAGTCAAATAACTTGAAAATTGGTAGGATTTTTTTTTTTTTTTTTTTTTTTTGCAGAGAAAGTAATGGTAAGGCCCTTGGATATAAAATAGTTTTTTTTGTTAACTTTACTGAAAATGATAATGAAAACTTTGGGAATCCTGATAATTTTCAAGTCAGTGTACCTCGCCTTACTATTGACAGTCTTGCTAGAAATTAAAACCTTTGTTAGCCTTTGGCCTGGATCTTTTTTCTTCCAAATTGTTTTTAGGGAATTTCTTTTTTATACTTTTATTGGTACATTATAGTTTCTTATCGTAATGCAGTTCACAGTGATAGTGTCACACATGCACATAGCACTTGGTGGGCTTTCCCCGGCTCCTTCCCCACTATCCCCTTTCACATAAAAGGTACTGAGGTTGCCGTTGGTATTCTCACATATGTACGTAAAGCTAATGGAAGCGATTACTTCATTGCTCCCCCCCCCCCTTTACCTAGACCACGTCCTTGGCTCCACTGGAGTTTCTTCTCCATTATCAGAAATCCCTCTGACATCCTGATTACTCCTTAGATTCCAC
This sequence comes from Muscardinus avellanarius, assembly GCF_963383645.1. Lineage (NCBI taxonomy): Eukaryota > Metazoa > Chordata > Mammalia > Rodentia > Gliridae > Muscardinus > Muscardinus avellanarius. The sequence continues at coordinate 30,825,316 of NC_137803.1, read as the reverse complement.
ATATTAAAGAAAACATATGACCCTTCACTTTCTGTGACTGGCTAATCTCATTTAACATAATGTTCTCTAGGTCCATCCATTTTCCCGCAAATGACATGATTTTGTTCTTCTGTATTTCTGGTAGAATTCCCTTGTGTGGATATCCCATAATTTTGTAATCCAGTCATCTGTTGATGGACACCTAGGCTGATTTCATAATTTGGCTGTTGTGAATTGTACTGCTATAAACATGGATATGTGTACATTACAATAATACTTTGATTTTAGTCTTGGGGAAGTAATTTCAATGCTTATTTATTCCAAACGCTTTTGACCAATTCTTTCATGCAGGCTTTTGCAAGATCCTACACCTGTATGTTGAATAAGATGCTTTCTTTGCTCTCAAATAGCTCATCATCTTCTTAGATGGATCACTATGGATATTCCCAAGCAACAGTGATAGTCAGCAGGATGCAGAAGGTGCCAGTTACACAGTCTGGGAAGTCGGGAAGGTTTCCAGGGAGGTAACAGAAGGCTATGACTCCTAGAACCCTCACTCTCCCTCACTTCCTGCCTACAAGAGTTCAGCGCTTCAGTGCTGGCTTCATAGTCTTCTGTCATAATTCCCTCTATCACCTGCCTCCAATGAATAAAATATAATTTTTCTCTA